>NC_045783.1:21335738-21960738 GCF_008692025.1 Phocoena sinus
ATCTGAATTATTTATTGACTTATGGCATTGGTCTGTGCATTTCCTAAGACGAGCATCAGGAACACAACCAGAACAAGCAAAACAAACCCTCCTCCTGTCCTTCCTTCTGCACAGAATCTGTAGCTCCTTGTTTGCTTATATGATATGTATTTTGCTGACATTTCGTTATGGATCTCATAAAAAAATTAAGTGCAGCAATTCTGAAGGTTAAACTTAGGTTTGCTTTTTAGCAATGCCTGGCTTCAAAAGACTACAAATCTGGAGTCCTAAAGACAATCTAACATCTATTTCATATCTGGTATGTATAAGCCACTGTGCTCTGTGACTCAGAAAAGGTACTTCCCCTCGGGGAGGCTAACAATCTAGTGGGTAAGCTTAGATGCATAAACAACTAAGTAAAACTTCATAGGCAACAGAGTAGGTGCTATAACAGAAGTACAAACCAAGAACAATGGAAGCCAGAGCAAAGGACAATGAGTTTTACTGGGCTGAAGGCAATAGGGCAGCTTCAGGAAAGAGACAGCCTTTAGTGGATACTTTGAAATGTGAGTTTAGGAGGTATAGGAATGTTTGCAAACAGAATCTGCATTTGATAAGTACCTGGATTACTAATAATCTATATGAACTCACTGCAAACTCACGGTTTACATCTGGGGCTGCCGCTGATATCCAGTAATCCACAGCAAATCCAGTATCACAAAGGACATGTTTATGTAAAGAGAATCAATCCAAATAGGCACACCAGGCACGCATGCAAAGTAATTATTGCCTTTTTAGCTTTTTATTAAATGATAATATACACGCAGAAAAATGCATGTGTTAGTATTGAGCTTGGTAACTCTTAAAAACTGAACACACCTGTTTATTGAGAAGCCACTCCAAGAAGACGAAACATCCCCAGCTTTGCAGGTGACACCTCACACCCTCTTCCAGTCACCACCACTACCCACTACCAAGGTTCCTGGTTTCTAACAGTAGAGCTTAGACTGCTTTCACATAACATAGTCACACAGTCTGCACTATTTTGCGTCTGGCTTCCCTCACTCAGAACCATGCTTCTAAGATTCGTCCATTACTGCTGGGCGTCATTGTAATTTGTTCTCATTGCTCTGTGGCATTCTGTTGTGTAGACGTACAGTTGACCCTCGAACAACTTGGGTTTGAACTGTGCAGGATTTTTTTCGGTAGTAAATACTAGAATACTACACTATCCTAGGTTAGCTGAATCCTCTGATGAGGAACCCGGGATATGCAGGGCTGACTATAAGTTATATGTGAATTTTTGACTGGGTGTGAAGGTTTGGCGCCACTAACCCCCATGTTGTCCAAAGGTGAACCATTTGTTTATCTATTCTACTATTCATGTGCATTTGGATGGTTTCCAGTTTGGGGCTATTACAGACAATGTAAATGTTCTAGTGCTTGCGTTTTGGTGAACAAATGTGTACATTTCTATTTGGTATATATTTGGTAGAATTGCTGTATCACAGCTGATTAATACTACCAAATAGTTTTCCAAACTTTACCACTTTATCCTCCTACCAGCAGTTTATGAGAGTTTCATTTGCTACACATCCAACACTTGATATTTCCCATCCATTTCATTTTAGCCATCCTGGTGGATGTGTAGAGCATTGTCTGTCTCTTTCTTACTGATTTTTAGGAATTCTTTATACATTCTGGATATAAAAACCATTGTTGGATGTACATATAGTGAAAAATCTTCTCTCATTCTCTTAATGCTGTCTTCTGATGAACAGATCTTAATTTTAATATAAAACATCTATCACTTTTCTTCTATCATTAGTGGGCAGTTTTGGGGTTATCTGCCTACTTCCAGGTCAGGAGGAAGTTCTACTTTTTCTCCAAAAGCCATATTGTTTACTTTTCACGCCTAGACCTGCAGTTCACGGAATTGATTTTTTTTTTTAATTGCTGTAAGATCAGGGTTGAGATAAGTTTTTATCCTGTATGGATATCCAGATGACTCAGAACTATTTTATTAAAATAAGCAATTATTTAAATTCAGTTAAGTTATTTTATATCCACTGAAATGAGTAAGAATCAATTGTATGCTATCATCTTAAATGTTTTCTGTCATCTGAAATCTTAGTTTAAGTGTCAGGGGCATTTGTGTGCGTGTGCGTTTGACTAACTCAAATTTCCAGCAAATAGTAGGGAGGAAAATTAGAGAAGGAATAAGTTAATTCCACTACTATAAATCTATCTTACAGTTATTAAATTGGAGTAGTTCCACTGTGATTCTGCATTTTCCATTCTGTCCAGAAATAGCACGTGGTTTTTATGTGCTCCTCAGTCCAAGAACCAGAATTTCTCCTGGTTACACTAATGATTGGAAAAACATCTGAAATATAAAATAGCAAAGTGGACAGGAATGTTGGCACTTTTGCCCTAGACCACCACAATTTCATTTGCAGCCCTTGCTATCACTGTGCATTATTTCCTTCAAATTCTATTTGAAAGAGTGATTGCTTTGTAATTTATACACCAATAAGCCTCTAAACCTCAAGTGTGTTACCACATCTCTCATGCAGGAATTTGAGGGAAGTATGGTTAGAGACTACTGCACTTATTAAATTCTATAAGCAATACACTCAGTTTGCTGAGAGCTGCTATATTTAAGTAACTTAAATGTGCATTTTAGTTCTTTATAGTTCTTTTAATTATGAAGACAATGAAAATTTTTACTTCTCAAAGTAAACAGATGATACATAGAAGATTTAATGGCAATATCATCCACTATCCAGCTCTTCTTATAAAAAGACTTTCAGAGAATAACAGGAAAGGTGGGAAATATATTATGAAGTTTCATACAACCCAAGTATCCAACAAAATTTGTACCTAAAACAAAATTTAGACTTGAAACCCTCAAAGTCAGTAGACTCAATGTCTAATATATTATTGTCACATAAAAATATTTTGTCTAATATATTATTGTCACATAAAAATATTTTGTTCCACTCTGATACTCAAATGTAAAAAATAAAATTTAAAAATTGTGGGAGAGTTAAGAAATTTGAACATTTAATAGATATTATGATAAACTATCATTAAGTTTTTTAGGTGTGTTTATTGTTAAGTTTTAGCTTTAGCTTTCAGAGATACGTTCTGAAATACTTATGGATGAAATGATGTGAAGTTTGGGGTTTACTTCACAATAAGCCATTCAAGTTGGGATGGAGTGAGCGGGATTTGGACAAAACAAGACTGACAGTGAATTGATTGATCATTGTTAAAGCTGACTGTTTGGTACATAGAAATTGATTATATTATTTTTCTCTGTTTTTGTTTATGTTTGAATTTTTCCATAATCAGTTTCAAAATATTTTATTTCTGATACTCATTAATATGCTGAGGCAGTAACTCTTCCCCATTTTTGGTATTTTTACTTGAACTACTATTTAATGCTTTTCCTGGGTTCTACCAGTGTCTCTTACATACATACCTGTCTTCTGAAAATTGGCACAGGGGTATGCTGTTTCACTTTGGAAAGTTGTTCTATCTAATTTAAAAATAAAAATAACAACATTGTATGCATATGTATGCACACTTCACATATGAAATCGTATATCCATTTATTTATATATGTGTATAAATGCACAGCAGAGGTGCACTGACACAATAGAAATGTTTATTGTTTTAGTGGTTCAAATAGGAATTCATTTTTGCAGGAAATAGATTTTTTACTGAAGTATAGTTGATCTACAATATTGTGTTAGCTTCAGGTGTACAGCATAGTGATTCAGTATTTTTGCAGCCTACATTCCATTATAGGTTATTGAACGATAATTGATATAACTCCCTATGCAAACTCACCACCAGTCTAAACAGGCAAAACTTTATTCTGTTCTTAAAGATCATGGAGAAACATTTGTACAAAATGTCTCCTCTAATTGTTTTAAGGTTGACCATTGTGTTAGTTTTCTAACTTCATATTACTTAATATTTCTAGGACTAAAACCAAAATGAATTTATTATTTGTATAAAAAATTACCACAAACTTTCAAAACCACAAATTTATCATCTTATAGTTCTAGAAAGCAGAAGTCCAAAAGGGGTCTCACTGGGCCCCTTTCAAGGTGTTGGCAGTGCGGCATTCCTTCCTGGAGGCTCCAGGGAAGAATCCTTGCATTTCCCACCTTCTAGAGGCTGCCCCACATTCGTTAGCTCACGGCCCCTTTCTTCATCTTCAAAGCCAGCAACAGCCAGCGAGCTCTTCTCAAATTGCATCTTTCCAACCTTCTATGTCCCTTGAATGTAAGGACCCTGGTGATTACACTGGGCCCACCTGGATAATCCAGGATAATGTCCCCCTTTGAAGATCAACAGATTAGCAAACTTACTTCTGTCTGTAGTTTAATTCTCTGTTGCCAAGTAACATAACATCTTCATAGGTTCCTAGGATTAGGACATGGAATTGGAGGCAGGGGAGGAGGGAGGCATTAATCTTCCTACCACAGCCGTCTTTTCTACAACAAAGAAAGTTCTTATTTGTAGGCGATTTTCATCCTTCTCTTGGCAATTTAAAACTTCTTGTTCCATTTTTTTTCCCCTAGAGGAAACGGAGAACAAATGGAAAGCATATTGAAATCTTGCTTCAGAAGCCATAACCAAACCAGGTCCTAACCTGACTGTAATATATTTTACTTTTTATGAAATACAATAAGAAAGTCTGTATCCAGAAAAACAAAGCAGAAAGCTAGAAATATAATTTAACAAAATAAGACCAAGTGAAGTTTGAGTTTTACAGATTCATGTCTAAAAAGTGGCTAAGTTTACTCTCTAGTCATAATGAAAAAGCAATACAAACTGTATGACTCCATGTATATAACATTCTGTGGAAAGACAAAATTATAGAAATGGGGACTAGATAAGTGCTTGCAGGGGTTAGGAAAGAGGAGAGAGGGTGTGGCTTTCAAGGAGCAGCTGGAGAGAATTCCCTTGTGACAAAACAGTGGTGTATCTTGATTGTGGTGATGGTTATAGGAATCTATACATATATGTGATGAAGGGTCATAGAATTATACACAAAGGCTTTTTTTAAAATGAAGGTATGCAAAAATTGTGAAATTTGACTAAAGTCTGTAGTCTAGTTAATTGTATTAGGCCAGTCAATTTCCTGGTTTTGATAATGCACATTGTGAAAAGTTGAGTGATGTTTGTAACTATTTTTGCAACTTCTTGTGAGTCTATAATTATTTCACACATATGTTGACCTTTTTAAAATGCATGTTTATAAAACAGAAGTGAGAGTGTGGGCAGATGGTTAAAGGTTGAAGATAAGCACTTAAACATCTGTCTGCAATGTTTAAATTAGAAAAAGTGGACTTTATGGTTTAACATTTGGTGGAGACATGGACCAGCTAAATGAATACAGGTTCCAAAATGCATTCTAATTCTCAAATCATTCCAAATCTCTAGTCTCATATGTGCTTTAAATTCAATATGCTAAATAGTTCTATCCTTAATCCAGTGGCTTAAAAAAAAAGAGAGAGAGAGAGAGAGAAACAGAAGAAAGAAAAAGAAATGTTATTTGGTTTCTTTAGAAGCACCAAAAGTTAACTAATCAGAGTGGTCTGAAAAAGGAGACCACGTGGAGTGCTTAAATTCCCATCCCACAGGAGCTCTGAGGGAATAATGGAGTGTGTCCGGAAAGAGGTTCCCCCACCAGTTTGCAAGAAGCCAGACCTCTGATGGGGACCTTTGAAAATAGGGCTCAAATCCTTGTTTGCTTTGCTATATTCAAGACAATTCCAGAATGCATCTTTCAAAAGTATGTTGATTTTTCAAATGTGTGTGTTTATTCAAAGTTCAGAACATTTCAGAACAATCATCCTAGCTGTGCTGGGAAGAAATGTTTAGTATCAATGATCACTAAACATATAGAGAAAAGGAAATGTTGTATATAGATTAATGGTTTTTGTGTGACCTGGTGAGGGTCTGAAATCAGAGAAGCAGCAACATCAATTTGACAAAGTTAGAGAAGTAGAAGAAATTAACAAGAGAAACTGAACTCAGGATGAAAGTAATCTGAGATTTGTTAAATTGAATCTTGCTGTCTCTGGATGATTCTGGTAGGTGATTCCTGTGTTCCTTTTGATAGGGGATTAGGAAACTCCTGTTAGATCACCTAAGCTACCAAAGAATAGAACTTACATTTTCTGATTTTTGAACAATCATACAGATCTATATCAGGACTTCCCTGGTGGCACAGTGGTTAAGTGTCCCCTGGCCAATGCAGGGGACGTGGGTTCGAGCCCTGGTCCAGGAAGATCCCTCATGCCGCCAAGCAACTAAGCCTGTGAGCCACAACTACTGAGCCCACATGCCGCAACTACTGAAGCCTGCGCACCTAGAGCCCGTGCTCCGCAACAAGAGAAGCCACCGCATTGAGAAGGCCACGCACCACAATGAAGAGTAGCCCCTGCTCACCAGCGAGACCCAACTCAGCCAAAAATAAAATATAAATAAATCTATATCAGAAGTTTGCTCAAAATAGTACCTATTCCTGACCAACTGAAGTGAGGCAGGTTCAAATCCCTGTTTTGTCACTTGCTAACTATGTGAGTTGGGGAAGTCTCTAAAATAAACTGAGTCTAAATTGCATCATCTATAAAAGAGAATCATAATAATGGTTGACATTTATTGAGGAATTGCTATTTTCCAAGTCAGATCTAAATTCTTTATACATATGGCCTCATTTAATCCTACTATAACAATAATACTAAAATACTACTACTTATCTCACAGGAAATGATTAAGTGTGAGGAATAACTGAGCTACAAAATGTTAAAAAAAAACCCAACCCTTTGTGTTTGA
This sequence comes from Phocoena sinus, assembly GCF_008692025.1. Lineage (NCBI taxonomy): Eukaryota > Metazoa > Chordata > Mammalia > Artiodactyla > Phocoenidae > Phocoena > Phocoena sinus. The sequence continues at coordinate 21,342,579 of NC_045783.1, forward strand.
AACATACTAGGTACTAAGTAACTGTTGATTTCCTTCCTTCAGTTTCTCTGATTCAAATACTTTCCTAGCAGGGATTTTGGTTTAAGGATCCGCAGGCCACAGTCTGTGTGGGTCTGTTAGTGAGGTTGAAAGTGTATTACTGAAATATTTGTGTAAGTGTCTTACAAGGCTAAGGACTTAACTCTTAAATAATTACATCTTTAACTCCCCAGACTCTATAAATTAGATATAAAAATAGCACCCCGAATGGTGTCTATAAAAAAGACATTTTTCCCAGAAGCATGGTGCCATATAGGTGAAGCATAATTATTGTTCCTATTGGGTTGATGTTATTAGGATCAGCTTTTTTATGGGGGTGATTGCATATAGACTTACTGATCTCAGACTTACTCCTGAGCCCATAAACTAATTCTGAGTTCTGCTCTATGATGGATGTAAGCTGGCTCCTAAGGTCAGCCATCCCTCTAGCTGCAGCAGTAGGATTCATTAGGAATTCACTTTGGACCCAAACTTCTTCCTTTCTCTCGTCCACAAAAAGTCCTCATCTGGAGCATCACCTTCGCTGGAAACACTGACTTCCCTCAAGGGATTTGAGCCTGAAAGTAATCTTGAGCAGTGCCCTTTGGAAGAGCTTAATTAGATGCTCTGTGCTAGACCTTACATAGAAACCCGCTTTCTCCAGTATGTGACGATGTTTGAAGAGGAAATGGAGCACGTGTGAAAGCTCAGTGAATGCTCAGTCCCCACGGACTTCACATCTCTTAGAAACTTTTTAAAAGTCACATGGGACTTCCCTGGTGGCACAGCGGTTGAGAGTCTGCCTGCCGATACAGGGGCCACAGGTTCGTGCCCCGGTCCGGGAAGATCCCACATGCCGCGGAGCGGCTGGGCCCGTGAGCCATGGCCGCTGAGCCTGCGCGTCCGGAGCCTGTGCTCCGCAACGGGAGAGGCCACAACAGTGAGAGGCCCGCGTACCGCAAAAAAAACAAACAAACAAAAAATCTAAAAATCACATGAATTGAGAATAAGAATAAACCTAGGTTGGTTCAACCTAAATGGCATAAATCATACCATTCTGGAAATTTTCACTTAGTCCTTCATAAAAAACCCTATTGGGAAGAGATGATAATTTCATAGCAGCTCCTTATTTCTTCCTTTCTTGCCTTCATCCTCAATTGTAACTAGAGGGGGGATGGGTGTTCTCTTTTTCACCCTACACCATTGAAGGATTTCTAAATCTTTGATAAGCTTAGCAATTTACTTTCTCCCACTGTTTCAGCAACTCCTGAGATAACTATCCATAGCATGTTCTAATATCCAGTAAATAACAGTGAAATTAACATGCTCTGTTAAACACTGAGTTGTATTTTGTACCTCACAGAATTTGGGAGCTGTAGGGGACCCTCAGCCACAATGTGGTCTCCTGTGGATCTCACACCTCTTGAGCGGTATATGAAAGGTTGGGCCCATAGGCTAAAACCCCTAGGCTACATTTTTTTTCACAGACACTCTAAATGATGGTTTCCTCTAGCATTAGATGTCTGCAAAATAGTTAGCCCATGCGTTCTCTAAGATGTAGAAATATTTTCAAAGCGGTCTTCTGGAATCAATAGTACATGCCCATTTACATCTTAACTAACTCTCAAGTCATAAGACTTCTATTGATTTCTAACTGTGAAAGACTGTTTAATAAAATTTCTTCCCAGTGACTATGACTACGTTTTAAATGAGACATTCTACTATGTTTGACTCATCATCTGAGAACCATTGGCTCTTCAAATATTAGGGAACATGCAGAAATGCATCTATCATATCTTTTATCTCTAAAGAATTTTATATACATCAATAGCCTTGTCTAACATGGCCTGGCCTAACAACAATGAGCAAAAATTAAAATTTTATGCTAAGTAAGCTTTATTGAAATCAGATTTCAACTTACTGAAATCAGCTTTATTGTATAAATCACAGGATTTCAGTGCTTAAGTTATCTAAATCATAAAATGTTCTTCCATGTTCTTAATCTCTTGGAGAATTTGGTGAAAGGTAATAATAACAACAGGCTTTAAAAAAAAATCCTGATTTAGACCACCTCTTTCTTTTTTTGGAGAAGGCAGCTGAGGTTCCATAGGTGAAGACTTGACCAAAGCCACAAGCAAGTTCTAGGACCCAAGTAGGGACTGAAACCTAGGTACTCTGACACCTGACCAGTTGTGATTTTTATAAGTAAGAAGAGCTATTCATTACTGCATTTCTTCTAAAATCCAGGCAATATTCCAAGGTATTTTACACATATTAGCTCTCAATTTAAAAGCAATAAACCCCTACAAGGTAGTGATTATTTCCCCATTTTACAAAAACACTCAAGTCTGGGGGATTAAGTAAGTTGCCAAAGTTCTCATAAGTATTTCAACAACAGAGCCAAGGTTTAAATCCCTGTATATTCAAACTGCAAAGCAAAAAAAAAAAAAAAAAAAAAAAAGTATTGCATTCCAGTGCTTTTCTTTCTAGTTCTTAGATATTAAAACCTAAATATTCTGAAAACAGCGTCTCATTGGATGTCGTTGATCTATGAGAAACAAACACATCAAAACTTAAAAATGAACAGTGTTGTTAGGTTCTAACCTTGAGCTATCTAGAAGTAAAGCCCCCAAATGTCCAAGTACTACACGTCACATTTCCTTCTGACCCATAAAATGATGAAGATAAGGATATATGCTGGGACTTCCCCGGGGGTCCAGTGGTTAAGACTTTGCCTTCCAATGCAGGGGGTGCAGGTTCAATCCTAGTTGGGGAGCTAAGATCCCACATGCCTTGCAACAACAACAACAAATAAACATAAAACAGAAGCAATATTGTAACAGCTTCAATAAAGACTTTTAAAAAAAGATATTTGCCTATGTACTATTTCTGGACTAATAATAAACTTCACAGAAAATTCTAAATCCTATTTCCTATACCCATGACCTTTGCTGCAATGCGAAGAGGGGTATGAGCTCCCCCTAACATTATGACCATAAATTAGAGTCTTCCATCCAGCAGTCATAACTGCAGGGTCGCTATCAGGAAAAGCAGCCCTCTAATCATCAAGTCCATTTCCTGACTGCTCTGGAGGTTTGGGGAGGGTCCTTAGGAAAGCAGATAGATAGAACAACGAGAAGGTCACGTGTAAAATAGTGCCCACCAACAGTTGGTTTGGTGTGGACTTCACTTTGTTATAAGAGCAAATGTAGAACATCCAGTTGTTTACCTCTCCTTATTCCGAGAGGAAGATCAAAAGGAGGCTTATCAAGACTGGAGACGGTTTATTTCCATCTCAGAACAAAAGACAAAAGATACTGTGTCTTTTCCTTTCCTTTGAGGTTCCTCTGTTCCTCTCCCCTCCCTTTCCTGATTGGCAATAATATCCTGACCGTTAATCTATATATTTTTAGCATAAAAATCAATTTCGAAGACTTGTCTCATTTATTTTCATGACAGGGACAATAGGAATGGTATCATGCTGCTGTTGGGGGTAAAAGAGAGTTTTTTAAACCCTGTTAGATTTTCCTATCTGGCACCTGATGATACAGTGAATTGACGTGTATCTGGGACAATATCTACATGCAGATTAGACCTCTGAGAAGAAGAGTTTCACCTGGGAAGTAATATTAGCTTGGCCAACCATTGGAATTTTGGAAAGCCATCTAATATTCATATGAGTAAATTTTCTTATAGAGGAGCAACTCTAAGCTAAAAGCTATTCGTGCTGCTTTGCTTTTTTAAGAAAAGCCTTAATGACACAGTTTTTGTCTTAGATGTGAGCTCTAAGAACTAAGAAATGGAGACTGAGTCCAATGCGGCAGCAGTAATAGAAATGTTGTCACTGTGGCATAGAGAGGCCTTATCTGCGACAACTTCTAGCCTGATCCTCATTTTCAGAAGCTTAATTTCCCTTAAAGCAGAAAAAAATGAAGAGAAAAGTTGGATTTGTTATATATATTTTTTTTAGAAAACAAAATAAGATTCTGCATGGACTAAGTAAATGGTACTCAGTGATACTGTGAGTCCTAGAAGACCAGATTGTTGGATTGAGTGGTCTAAAAATAAGTTTAGTTTTTGCTTTTGTTTTAAATCATGGTTTTATGAAATGCCCAGTTGGAGATTTAACAGCTAAAATAATCCATGCAGGTGATGCCGTAGGCAGGACTGCTGGACCCAAGAAATACTGTTTAGTGGGGTTCCTCCGTAGTTAAGTCACTGATCCAATGGCAGTTGTTATTAGAAAATGATTTTCGTAGCTGCCATGGTGAGTTCTCACATAGCAAGGCTCACGTGAAAAGCTGTGCTCTCCTCGGGAGCTGGACTCTGATTTCGGGCATTGTCAATCAGGCCACAAATGACAGAGCCAAGACCCATTAAATAAAATACCCAACTTTCCCCACTGAGAAGCCATTCAGTTTTAATCCGTAATCCTCAGGGAAATGAGTGTAAGAGCTCCAGGTAAACCCAAGGGGAGCTATGGTCCAGGTCACACACATGATATATGTAATTCTGTGTAATCAGAGTCGCTTACTAAAGAGTCCCCAAATCCCTAACATAAAGATTAAAGTCCCTTGCAACCTTTCAGAAAAAGTCTCGACCAATTAGACTTAAGAACATAGGAAATGTTAAGACAAAGGGCGGTTTAGCAAAGTCTGCTTCTGTTAGCTTTTGTACCTTTACCCCTTAACTCCCTTTGTAACCATTTTCCAAATTATCTTCTTGCTGAGTGTTTACCCTAGAATGTACACAGATTCCTTCCACTAGAAAAGGTCTTCTGTTCATTTCCTCCCAGTTGTGTAGTTCAGCTCACTTGGAGCCTTCTGATTGTTCATTCAGAATTCAATCCATTTTCGGGGTTTTGTTTCCTTTGAAAGGAGATGAACTGGACAAAATTTCCCTAACTCTCTTCATTTTCATCATACGGAAGTGGGTTCATGGCTCAGGAAGGCTGCCTGCTTTGCTGCCAGTTCTGACGAATAAGGAATTCTCTCAAGGGCCACAGGGCAGCAAATTCCCAGTAGCCCCTGAACTCACCTGTCATCCCCCACCTGCTTCCTCTTCCATAGGTGGACTTAGTATGAGATGGGAAGTCTTTGGAGGACTTTAAATAGCCAAGCTCATAATCAGAGATGTGTTTGAGAAAAATTAGTCAGCAGTCTAAAGTTGGCTTATTTAATCAGTTCAAATAAGATGACTTAAAAGAGAGAGAAATAAGATACAAGGAGACTAGTTAATGGTCAATTGTCCCGGTGAAAAGTAATGATGGCCTGAATGAGGGTAGTAGCAATAACAATGGGAGATGCACTGCAGAGATAAAATGTGTTGGGGTTAATAACTCGTCAGCTGTGCGGGAAGAGAATAACATGCAGGGGTAGGTGGTCAAAAAAGTTGCCAGGGCTCTGAGCCTGAGTGACTTGTATGATATCATGCCATTAAGGAAAGACTGAGAGGAAAGATGGTAAGTTTAGTTAAGAATATGTTATTTGGGGGCTTCCTTGGTGGCGCAGTGGTTGAGAGTCCGCCTACCGATGCAGGGGACACGGGTTCGTGCCCCGGTCCGGGCAGATCCCACATGCTGCGGAGCGGCTGGGCCCGTGAGCCATGGCCGCTGAGCCTGCGCGTCCGGAACCTGTGCTCCGCAGCGGGAGAGACCATAACCGTGAGAGGCCCGCGTACCGATAAAAAAAAAAAAAAAGAATATGTTATTTGGCCATACATTTTAAGATGCAGAGATACAACGTCTTCACAATCTCCATAGCACCCTTCCCACCTCTAAGGAAACTACCCCGACTCAGTGGCATAATTAGTGATATAGTATCTGTCTCTACCACTAGGGGGAGTAATAGCAACGGACCTGGATTAAACATTTTTTCCTGGGTTTGCTTTCTGAACTCATCTAACCATCTGAGTGACCCAGATGAGCCAATATAACGATGTGTGCTTAAGGGACATGGACCCAAGGAGGCCATTCACCCTACTTCTAGTCAAGGCCACAACACTGAGTGGAAAGAGAATCGCTGCCACCATGTGTGGTCAGCCCATTCACCAGGGTAGGGGAATCCACGGAGGTATGGAGGCTAATGTTTTCACTGGAGCTTCCACTGCTTTGGCTATACTCTTCAGGAAAATGTAGCTGAAGTAGCAGCTGTTTAAGTTTCAGGGATCCAGGCCAAGTCTTTCCTTCCAAAAGAGCCACGGCAAACAGAAATCCTGGCCTTGCTTCCACCTTCACAACTAACAGTGCTGTGTTAGAAGTGCCAACAGAACGTTCAGGGAGAGACCACTAGCTGGCAGTTGAAACTAAGTGCTCAGAACTGGAGTACTTTGTGACAAGGTCAGAATCTCTCTGGAAATATGGAAATACTGCTTCTCAGTCCATATGCCGTTTATCTAGCAGCTGCCTTTTCAGTGCATCATGCCCAAACCACTTCAAGTTCTTTGCCCTCTGAATGAGGCCACTTATCTTTCTATCGTCTACTTTTTTTAACTTAACGTTGAGAACCCAGTAAGACCACAGTATAAAGTAACGTTGCTAGATCTAGCAAATAAAGATACCAAACACCCAGTGAAATTTGGATTTCAGATAAACAATGAAGTTTGGGGGGGGGGTTAGTATAAGTATATCCCAAATATCACGTGGAACATACTTATGCTAAAAAATTACTTGATATATATCTGAAATTCCAGTGCCACTAGGCATCCTGCATTTTATCTTGCACTCAACTATAAAGAGAAAACAACTTGAGAACCAATCCCAGAACCAGCTCTGTCTCCATTCTGCAGCTTACCTGTTCTGATAGTGTCCTTACTGATCTCCAGGGCTATCACATGCACGTAAACCTGTGCTCACAAAACACAGCAAAACCCACCAGGAAGTGGAAAATCCCAGCTCACAGTCTCTTCAGATTTGGATTTAATTTCACAGTCATCATAGCTCCCTCTTCACTAATATAGTTTTACAAGTTATTCTACTGAATTATCCAAGCCGACAAACAATTTTAGTCCTGGTCCAACACAGTCAAGTTTCTTTGTAGAACATTTGCAAAATCTTTGAAGGAGAAGTCTCTGGAATAAAACATAATTATGAAAAGAGTTTTCTCCTGGTGTATGAGGGTCTGCTCCAGGTATTCCTTGCTAGCTCCAGAGGGGTGAAGTTTTTAGACCAAGCCGCACCCTGTGTCCCATACCTATGGTCCCCAGTTAACATTTTCATAGAGATAAGATTGGGTTGAAGTCAATGCCATAGAAAGTCTTCAAAGGGAAAATCAGGAGGTGAGATGTTACAGGAAGATGCTAAGAAACCGAGGGAAGAGGTGAGGCCATAATGCCCAAAGACCAGCCCAATTGCTTTGATTGGATGAATATTATCTCACCACATTGAGATGATGAATACCATCCTGATCTTGCTAGCTCCTTCTCCCCAGACTGCCTTACTGAATACTTTCAGCCACCTTGTTCTAGAAGCAGTAAGAACCTTTCCTCTGCCTCCCACTATTTCACCCACCACAATGCACCACCACCCATGACCTCCCTACCCCACTCCACACACACAAGGGGCAGAACCATCCCAGTTGGTGCTGCCACAGGCACCTTGTTCATCTGGCTGAATTAATCCCTTACATGAGATTGGAGGAGCCACTTTTCCTCCACCTTAATGTCTGCCAACCCTAGACTAAGGAGCTTGCCATTCATTTTCAGAATCATTTCTTGGTCCTGGGTACTTTCTGGGAGGTCTCGTGGGTGGTGCTGAACACAAAGTGAATTATGTTCCTTTCTCCCAAAGTTGATCAGCTAATCATGCAGTTCACCAATCAAACAATCCAATACTAACAGAATGCAGGTAAAATGTGCTATAAAGGTATGAATTAATATTTGTGCTACATTGCAATTTTAAGTTATATTAAGGAAGTGTGGTAAAAGAGGATGGACTACTAGCCAGGTAACACACGTATAGGGTTGGGTCTAAAATCATACGCTACCTGGCTGTCCGTCAGCTGTTTGTGTATGCACGTAATGAGTATGCCTGTACTACTAATAATATCTGGTTATGACTTAGGGGGGCTCAGTCTTACTTGTGGAGGCTATGTGGTGTCAACCTCACACACCAGTGCAGACAATGGCTCTGAGGGAGATCTTCTGCCAATTTGATAAGCATTTAAGCATCCCCAAACCCAGTTATATAAAACTATAATCTACCAACATTTAGTTGCCAAGATAATAATTGCTTTACCTTTGATACTTTTCAATCTCCAGAATTGTTTCAGTTCCTCTGCCAGGGCCCTACGCTTGTTTATCTTTTCCTGAAGTCCTTCTTATGATGTTTCTATTAAGCAGTAAAGCTATTCCGGTAACAGTAATGACAGTGTTTCTTTTATCAGAAGTCTCCCTTATCTCGGTAGGCACTCTTTAGTCTTGCTTCCTAACCTTTCAGATATACATTCTTTATTAAAGGAAAAAACTTTTGCAAATGCCTGCATAATTTTATCTTTCTTTTTATTTCCTGTTGATTGAAATGTGGTACCAGAAAAAAAAGCTGCTATAAATTTAGTACACTTTGAAACGAATTTCTGTTTTATTCATCACGAAAGCATCTACCTGTATTTTAATAAAAAGGTACATATCAGAATGAAATCGTTTGTCCCTTCAGTCTGTAAATACTACAGATATTGATTTATGGACCTTTTACATGAAGTGCGGGCCTCCTAATGTGGGTCCCCATTCCATTCTATTGTTTTTTCTTTTTTTTTTTTTTTTTGTGTTACGCGGGCCTCTCACTGCCGTGGCCTCTCCCGTTGCGGAGCACAGGCTCCCGACGCGCAGGCCCAGCGGCCATGGCTCACGGGCCCAGCCGCTCCGTGGCATGTGGGATCTTCCCAGACCGGGGCACGAACCCACGTCCTCTGCATCGGCAGGCGGACTCCCAACCACTGCGCCACCAGGGAAGCCCCATTCTATTGTTTGATGTGTTCTATGTGTTCTGTATCTCAGAAGGGATACCGGCCAGGGGCTGTTTTCTCTGAGGGAGGTGTTACATTTCCATAAGTGACAGAGGCACACAAACCAGTCAGTCTCACTCCAGAAGGAGCAGAGATGGGGAGTGTGGGATAATTTAGGATCAGGATGAGGACTTTTCCTTGAAAGAAGCCCGCACAGGTTATCCTAAAAGACCCCCACCCCTCTGTGCTCCATTGAACACTGCTCGTACAATTTCTGGTTTTGTTGTTGTTGTAGCTATTTATGCTAGTATTGTGAATGAATGTATTCATCGAGGTTTCAGTCCTGTTTCATGTACACATAGGTGGTACCTTTGAGGTGAGGAGAAACTAGAGTAGGTTAGGTTAGATAGAGAATAGTCTCTTATAGGCTTATCTCCCCCACTGCCAACACCCCAGATGCTGATCACCACCTCCTCCTTCACATAGTGTTTCCCCAAAACAGTGAGGGGCATTGACAATCATTACCTCTCCCCTCTCCTCCCTGGTAAAAGGCCTCTCTTTTGACAGAGAGTTAGAGTATGCAGTGAGCTTTGTGTGGTTTCAAAGCCAAATCATTCTGGAGGTTTAGGCGATGCTAAGTAAGAGGGAGAGGGAGAGGAAAAGAGGTAGAAAAGTAGGGAGATGGCTCCAGGGCCCTCGCCCTCTGAGTGAGGTGAAATGGAGATGGGACCGCCTAGCCACCAAGTCCAGGAGGGCAGCACCCCCGAAAGCCATGTGCAGATGATGAGAAACACGTCGTTTTTTGTTTTTGTTTTTTAATAGACTTATTTATTTATTTTTGGCTGCGTTGGGTTGCTGCGCATGGGCTTTCTCTAGTTGCAGCAAAGGGGGGCTACTCTTTGTTGCAGCGCGCAGGTTTCTCATTGCCGTGGCTTCTCTTGTTGCAGAGCACGGGCTCTAGGCGTTCAGACTTCAATAGTTGTAGCATGTGGGCTCAGTAGTTGTGGTGCACGGGCTTAGTTGCTCCGCGGCATGTGGGATCTTCCTGGACCAAGGCTCGAACCCGTGTCCCCTGCATTGGCAGGTGGATTCTTAACTACTGCTCCACCAGGGAAGTCCCTCACGTCAAGGTTTTAAATCAAGCTGGGGCAGGTACTGGAATACTCTCTGAGTCAAACGGCATTTAGTCCACTCATCAGTCATTCTTTATGACTCAAATGTTCATGACTTAAAGCTGGCACTACAGTGCTTGTGGTCCTTCCCATTACCCTTTTCTTGCCAGGTTTCCACTCCTCCCCCATGTCCCATCCTTTCTTCCTCTTTGCTGTTTGCCCTTCAGATTCACACACCAGTTGGAAGGACATTCCGAGGACCATGCATCAGCTAACCCACCAAGGGCTCCAGGATGGAGGCAGACATTGCCCTGGATGCCACCTGGAAAGATGGTGGACACGTGTGGGATCTGTTCCACAGGACCTGTGCCAGCTCACCCAAGGAGAACTATTTAGACGACAGGGGATGGGGGCGTGGGGAGGGGATAGCCCCTGTCTGGGTTTATATTTGAGGCGATACGCCTATAGGTTACAGAGGGAATGTTGAATGCCATGGTGCCTCAAGCAAGGGAGAGGGTTCTCAGGATTCATGTCTGGGCACAGAACAAGGAGAGCCAATCAAGTCCCTTCCCCACTCCTAGAACGACCTCAAAGCAAGAATGTGCAGCTGAGTCCCGATCCCGTGATAAAGGACACTGCTCTGGAGTCATCCTGAGTGACCCAGTCCTGGGCCTCTGGGGGCGCTAACACCACTGCCTAACAAGGGGAATAGTGTGAAATGCTCAGCCTTGCTTCCCTTGCTTGAATTTCACTTGAAACTGCGAATCCAAAGCTTCGTGGACTGGACGCATGAGAATTTTCTGCCTCGATCTCTTACAGTTTCTTGGGCTCCTGCCACAGTCCTGGTATTTGAGTTAGAGGCCTAAGAGGGAAATCAGTCCCACGTGGGCAGATAACAAAAACACTCTCCACCTTGGAATCATGAAGTGGAATTTGAATCTGAAGCCAAAAATCCTATCTCTGCCTGCTTCGCTAATTACATAAATTTCCTTGCTAGATTCTGCAGCTGTTTCTATGAATACAGGTCTGGTTCCCAGAAGTAGCACCTCTCATCAAGGGGCACAGGGCACTCATGCCTGGTCTGGAACTCAGACTCTTAAGTACTGGTCTTATTTCTGTTGACGATGCTAGGCGACCCTGGATTCATTTCATGCTTTCATAAAATGAAGCTAATCACTGCCCTATGATACAGAGGTATCAAAGAAAAATGAGACAGACAGAAAGGTGTGTGGTATGTGTGTGTGTGTATTGGTTGTGAATAGGAACTAGCAATAAAGGTTAAGTGCAGAACCCTTACAGAGGGCATTGGAAGAGAAATAGGGCTGTAGCTGAAAATAGGTATATATGCAGCTTCTTTTAGAATGTTCCAGATTTCACTATGGGAAGGATCATCAAGCTTCACAGATATCCCCCCCCTTATAAACTGTTTGACCTAGGGAAGAACAACCTGTTATTATCGGATGCATTTCCCCCTCTCTTATCTGACCTGCCTATCTGACAACAATGTCCATCTTAGATTTCATGGAGAACAAAGAAGTTAGGGGAAAGATTTAGCTGAATAACCATGACTTTCCCCAAAATATGCAAATTATTTCCACACAACTGTTTCTAAATTGAAGTGTAACCTGGTTACCCCACGAAGAGCAAGTGCTCTGTAAAATTTTGCTTCTTTTGTTTCTTGCATTCCTTTCTTTTTTAAAATAAATTTATTTATTTTATTTATTTATTGTTGGCTGTATTGGGTCTCCGTTGCTGCACATGGGCTTTCTCTAGTTGCGGCGAGAGGGGGCTACTCTTTGTTGCGGTGCACGGGCTTCTCATTGCGGTGGCTTCTCTCGTTGCGGGGCACGGGCTCTAGGCGCACGGGCTTCAGTAGTTGTGGCATGTGGGCTCAGTAGTTGTGGCTCGCGGGCTCTAGAACGTGGGCTCAGTATTTGGGGCACACGGGCCACGGGCTTAGTTGCTCCACGGCATGTGGGATCTTCTCTGACCAGGGCTTGAGTCCGTGTGCCCTGCATTGGCAGGCGGATTCTTAACCACTGCGCCACCAGGGAAGCCCCCTTCCATTCCTTTTAATAATAGAAAGGTGAACAAGTCTGGCTAAATGTGGCTTCCACAAATTAGTACTGTATTTTAACAAAAATTAGACTCACAATTAACCCGTCTTGATGATATGGAGTGATTGGGCAGAGAACCTACAGACCTACTATGGTTAAAAATATTGAGGACTTTTTATATGACACACAGATGAACCAATAAAAATGTGACCTCTTGACATCCGTAAAAAAAGACATCTTGGGTTTCTTTCAGTGAAATATTGGAAGGTTTTAAAATTTTCAACAAAGCCCAGCTGGTTTATATGCACAAGTTCTAAACCCTGAAATATTCCCATGGTATCTAGTTTCGAAGAATGCTACTGCTGTAAACTAGTGGACAAACTAAACTGGTATGAGATTTTTCTTTTTTAAAAATTTGCTTTATTTTTGATATAAGGTAGTATGTGTGACAAGTAAAAGTTGAGAGGAAAAATGTGAATTGCTCTGGTGGGAAAGGAAAAAATATCATTGTGATCCAAATGTAGTAAAAATTATAAAAGCTAACTTCCCACTCTGAGTGAAAAGTATACCAGAGAATCTCCAAGGTTTTACATTTAGATCAAATTTAAATATAGTCACACATTTAGATTCTAGAGCTCAGAACATCATTTTTGAAGTTCCGTCTTTAGATCCCAGCCCCTGTAATATATTATTTTTGTGAAGGGACAGACGGTCTGACCTTTCTTCACTCAGCCTGCCTAGATTAAGCTCCTTTAGCCTATGATTTGGAAGCCAATAAATAGCCATGTGGTGCTTACCTACCGATGCTTTGTTATTTTTCAAATGCTAAATTACCTTTAATCAAGGCCTCCTCTTTTTTTTTTACTTTTTTTTTATAGCTCTACTTATTCCTATTGTTCCCTCTGGAGCTAACTGCTAGCAGGCTGTCCTGCAAAAACACACGTCCTTCTTCTCAGTGGTGAATTTTCTTTTCCCGCACTCCTCCAGGCTCAATTTCACTTTCCACTCATGTACTTTCTCTAACCCCACCTGCTCAAGTTGCGTGTAAGTTTTCATTTGTTCTTTTACCTCCAAAGAGTCTTCAGTCTCTGAGTTCTTAATGTGTCAAAGTGTTGCAAACTTACTGGATGGTTTCTACCAAAACCGGGAAAGTAGTTGCAGTGGGCAGCTGCACTTAATTTGCAAGTAACAGTGTGGAGACGAGCCCTGCCTCTTCTGACTTAGGAATTGAGCTTGTAAGGTCAGTGTGACATGCCTGAGAAGTCCCAAAGAGCTCCCAGTAAATCAGTCTGAAGGTTCTGAGTGAACAACATTCACACCATTGTTTACACTTCCTGTCTCGGAATCAAATTCCAGTCACTGCAGTGAATCCTGACATTTTCGTTATTCCCTCAGAAAGGCAATAGGAGGAAACTATTCTTTCTCTCGCTAATGTATTCTCTGAAAATACACATTGACTTCAGCCAGGTTTTCACTTTCAAAGGTAGATCTTGTAATAGTTACTACATGCTGGCAGCATCCTGCCCAGGGATGCTCTCTCAGCAAGCGTTTCGCCTAAAATCCCTGACTTTGGAGTTGCGAACATTCTCTTTAGCCAGAGCAGATACAGCGACGTTTGGACTTTTCATAACCTCTCATTCTAGAGTTTATAAATGTGGGAACCCACCCTTTCCTCCTTCAAACCAACAACTATGATTAAACCCTGGAAGGAAGGGATGGGAAGTGTGTGAGTACATAGCCCACCAATGACTCAAGAGTCAGAATTTCCGAGAGAAAATATCTGATGGGTTTTTCTAGGCTGTGGTGGGAAGGAAGAGAAGAGTTTTCCTCAGGGCGTCTCACAAGGCAGAACAATGTAAGGCAAAGTTAGACCTAATATATAAAAAGCATCTGGTGCATCCAGCACACTTTAACCTCCTAACCTTGTAATCATTTGGCACAGTGGGAAGACATTCAGAACAAAACTCTGCACTCAATATCCTTTGTGTGACTGTAACTTGGATCCTTCGGGATGGCCTTTGGGGCATCATATTGATGGTAGGAACTTGCTGTCAGACACAGCTTGAGGTAAGGGTTGGAGTGGTTGGTCACCAATGAGCTTAACAATATGTTCATTGAAACTAACTTTCCAGTAGAAAAGAATAGTACCGTATTTTAGAGATTCTTCATCTTGAATACTGCAGCCACATCTTTGCTAGATTGCTGAGTTGATTCTCCTTGCTGATTAAGCAAAGCAACAGGAGAATAAATTATTACATTTTCTCAAATTTGAAAAGTCAAAAATGGAGGGATGCCATATTCAGAATAAATCTAGAGAGCATATTACTTTTTTTTAAATCTTAAAAATTAGGATTCAGAATGAAAAATTAAACAGGATTAGTCTCCATTTCATCTACTCAAAAATGTTTCATTTGGCGGGACTTCCCTTTTTGGAAGGTGGTTAAAAATCCACCTTCCAATGCAGGGGACATGGGTTCGATCCCTGGTCCAGGAACTAAGATTCCACATGCCACAGAGCAACTAAGCCTGTGCTGCAACTACTGAGCCGGGTGCTGCAATGAAAGATCCAGCATGCTGCAACTAAGACCCGCTGCAGCCAAATAAGTTAAAAAAAAAAATTTCATTTTTATCAAACAAAAACTAGTTAGGAGGTTTCAAATTCCATTATAGACATTTTGGCTTACAGTTAATATATTCAGATAAAATTACTACTGACCTGCAGCCCTGGGTTCTTTTATTACTCATGCGAACTATTAAGTGATACCTTTATTGAGTTTTCATCCATAAGTATTATTTAGCAGGAGATCTCAAATAAGGAGTAACCCCAAATTAGCAAGATTTTCAAAGATTTTCAAATAACTTTCAAAAGTTATTATGAGGGCCTTCAAATTACAAATTAGTACAGTAAACAACATAATTTAAAATACAGGGAAACTTATTAAACAAAGATTAGAATACATAACTTTAATTGAAAGCATTTATCACAATATTTTAGGGTACCTACTGAAGCATTGAAATTATCTGATTTTGGTGAACATGTTTTTTCTGTAACATATAAGTAGATTAAAAGTTTAAAACTGAAATAGTTTATAAACTATGACATCTATTATAACTATAGTATTTAAGATTCTAAGACTAAAAATGTTGATGTCCAACCACATAGTCTCACAAGCACTGGAATAGTTACTGAAGCAGGGTTGTAGCAGTAAAAACTGGGTACAGTACGTTAGGGATGGTCATCAACAGAGGGCTAGTTAAATGATTAGGATATAGCCATATAACTGAATTCTATACAAACTTTAAAAGAAATTGGGTACATCTATATCCATTGACATGAAGACATGTACATTATATACATGTATGTGTATATTTTTAAGCACGTTGTAGAACAGTTCACGTAGAAATTTGTGAACAAAAAATAATGTGTTTATGTAAATATAGAAAGAATATATAAAATATACTAGTAATTGCATAGAAAATTATTTGAATAACCATATTAGCTACCTCAATAATGGGGGAGTTTCACTTTTGAGTTCACTTGATTCTGTATTTGATTTTCTAAATGGGAGCGTATAGTATATGCACGTTTTTTCAATTTGCAGAAAAGAGATTGATACAATGTAATAGGGTTTCCTTATCTACGTATTAAAATATTAATAGTGCTTCTCTATATTTTTCTTTGTTGATCATTTGTATTGTTTATTTTTTCCACACTCTGTATGTGTAACTGTGTAATAAAGAATTAATTTTAAAAATGTTAAAGCAGAGAACAGAACATTCCCAGCAGAGGGAAAATGTACAAAGGCAACAGAGCAGGAAGGAAAATTCCTGAGTGTGTAGTGCCCCATAGTTCCAAGCCTTATTATTAGGTCATAAGCTTAAAGCAAATTCCTCTTACCAGCTAATTCCCCACAGCAAAAACGGCAGAAGCTTTTCAGATAATTGATGAAGAGGCCCCAAGTGGTTGCATACAGCCATTTCTTACACATAATAAAGATACAACATTCATTTCATTTCATATCAGAGCTTACAATCAATCCGATTTTTAAAAAACTGATATTTGGGAACAGTTCAGGTTGTTTCTCACTGCTGCCTCCGTATCCCATGCAAATTAAAACCGTTGCTTCCTTTACCAAGAACAACCTGTAACTTCATTAAATGAAGACGCTTTAATTAAGGTTTATTTGAGACATCATTAAAGCCCATCAAATTTACTGAGTCATTTCTTTTGGATATATATTTATAAACTCAGAATTATTGTGTTCTATCCGAAAAACTTGCAAATGAACCCAAAAGAATGATTAGTGCCTGTCAGGAAAAGCACACAAACTTGTCAGCCATGGTGAGCAATGACTGACTACTATCTGCCGTTTGAGAGTACGTCTTGGGGACCAGGATGTATACTGCAGAAAATCTGGCATAATTGCCACTTTTTATAGGCACCGCACTTCTCCAAAGCATGCCTCAAATTCTAGCACTGTCTCTCGGTCAAAGCAACTCACACACTGTATTCCGTAACCTGGAGGAAAAGTTCATCCTGTTCAATTAATAAGAAAGTATAAAAAGTGAGCCATCTCTAACATCCCATAGGAATAGACACAAGACTATTACTTATTATTACACAGTCAGCTTTTTCTGGGTAAACCTCCAGAGATCTATTCCTTCAGGAGCAGGTCTGAATAGCACTAGCATTAATACACACCACACACACACACACACACACACACACACACACACACACAGAGTTAGGAAGCCCTACCACTTTCTTTTCTTTCTCTTTTAAAGTAATTAATTTTAATGGACAATAAATGCCAATAGTATAAAATTTAAGCGTCTTCCCCCGACTCCTATCATTCAGTCACCCGGATTTTCTTCAGATGGTTTTCTTTTCATTTTACATTTTAAAATCTTCGATACATTTGAAAAATACTTTGGAGTAAAGAGTGGGCTAGGGTTCAACTTTATTTGTTTCCAGATGACTACTTAGGTGCCTCAACTTTAGGTATTGAATGATCATCCATCTTTTCCTCCCGTGTTATGAAGTGCTACATTTAATACCATCTAAATTCCTGTATTTGAGTCAATTTCTAGACTCACTGTTCAGTTCCATTGACTTGAAAGTATGGATGACAGTTAAGTTCTAGAGCCTGAACCCTTGGGTTAAGAATCTCAGTTCTACTGCTTACTGGCTGTGTGACCTTAGGCAAGTTGCTTAAACTCTGCCTAAATTCTTCATTTATAAAATAAGGAAACGAATAATCATAAGATTATTGAGGGATTGAACTATTTAAGAAATGTAACACTCAGAAAGTACAAAGTACTTGACATAACATGCAATACATATTAGTGATCATTACTCTTAAAACATACGGTTGTTGTTTTTATTGGTACTTCATTAAATTGATGGATTAATTAAGGGAGAACTGACATGTAAATATTGAGTCTCCCCAAGTAAATACCATGTGCTTGTTTTTATATATTCAAGTCTTCTTTTGTGTCAGACATATACCCACAGATCTTCATTTGTGTTTTATAAGGATTCACATTCCCCTCTCTACAATTCATCTTCCCTGGATATTTCGTCATCATATGATTCCAACCCCTGGAATTCTAGTTATTACCTCACAACCGCCTTGCTCCATCTTTAAACATCCCTTATCCAGGACTCTTAACAGAGGGCCTTGACTACCAGTCCCTAGTGGAGCAAGTTTTTGTATTTCTTTAAAACGATTGAGATTCAAAATCATGTACCAAGGCTCAAGCATTTTTAAGGCTGGCGTTTTCTCTAGTGAAAAAGTTCACTATTGAAATCTTTTTCTGGATGTGAAGTCTGAGTTTATAGAAAGTATCTTGAGGAATCAGACCTTTCAATATGATTTTATGCTTGAACCCTTTGTCTGAGTTTTTGTTTCATGGGCATTAAACTATTACTGAAAAGCATGGGTCCTTTAAAGTTCAGGGGAAAGTGTTTATAAAGATCTAAGACTGAGCTAAGACAAAGCTATAGCCAGAGGCCTGGTTGCCTGAGAAGGAAGGAGCTCCCCACTAATCTGTCATGCTTCTGTCTCACAGGATATTAAAGCCATCCCAGGCTCCTTTCGTTTACAGCCAGTCCTGTGTCTGAAAATCTCATGTCTGTCTTAGTGAGCCACATGACCAGGGTTCCACACCAGGGTTCCTCCAGAGCTCCTTGTAAAGGACCATACAGTAAGTCATTAGGGTAGGGGCGACAAAGAAAAAAAGAGAGACAATGAAACCCTTATTATTAGTTACCATCCTTCCAATCACTGTCTAATGTAATTAGAAGAAAGAAACATACCTTTAAAGGAATAACTGGGCCTGCTGGACAAGCCATTACAATTATTATTCTCTGTCAGTTCTCCTTGGTTATGACTCCTTGATTACATTTAGGGTGAGATGAATTTTAAAAGAAAGCACTCATTAATTAAACTTTTTCTAATTAAAAAAAAATGTTTGTTGAAAATAGATGGTGTGTAATAAAAGAAGATCCTCCCCAGACCCAACCCGTAGTCCTGTCTTTCCTATATGTTTCTCTTAAGCTGCTAAGAGGGTTGGGGGGATATATATTCACACACATACACACACACACACACACAGTCCCCTACATACAAACGAGCTCTTTTCCAAGAGCACATTTGTTAAGTCCAGTTTGTTCGTAAGTCCAGCAAAGCCAGCCTAAGTACCCAACTAACACATTTGGCTATATAGTACTGTAATGTAATAGGTTTATAATTCTATCTACACAAATAATACATAAAAAACAAACACACAAAAAATAAAGAAAACGTTTTTAATCTTCCAGTACAGGACCTTGAAAAGTACAGTAGTACAACAGCTGGCATACAGGGGCTGGCATCAAGTGAACAGGCAAGAAGAGTTACTGACTGGGGGAGGGAGAGGAGGTGGGAGATGGTAGAGCTGAAGGATCGTCAGCAATAGGAGATAGAGGTCGAGCTGCAATTTCACTCACGCCAGACATTGATGGCACAGGTTCTGGTTCCTTGCTGGATTCAGTACTATTTATAAAGATACTGTCCTACTGTACTCTATTCAGTGCTGTACAGTACAGTACACACAAGCACAACCACTTGTAGAGGATGCACGCACGTGACAGTGTACGCCAGACACGTGAACTAACTTACGTGATTGGACATGCAAACGCACGCTCGCATCTTTGAAAGTTCACAACTTGAAGGTTCATATGTAGGGGACTTACTGTACATACATGTATACACCCCAGACTGCAAAAGACATTTAGGTGGTGTTGGTCTTATGGCCAATACTACACCCTTCGGAGACAAATGCTGATCTAATCCTGGCCCAGTGCTGACAGATCTTGGGAAATGCCTGTTACATCCTTTGGAAGAGTTCTATAAACAAGCGTTGTGGTTACCACCAGCATGGAGTCTCAATTTCAGACTTTTCGAGTAATTCACTTAGGCAAGCCTTCCCAAACCAAGTGCAAACAAGAGGCCCGATGACCCTGGTGACTGTTAATGGAGCCTTTGGCCTCACAGTCACCTGTTTTATTCCAGCCCCAGCCAGTTGGAATGTAAGTTTGTTTATATCTCATTCCTTCCTACTTACAGATGTTCTTCCAGCTGGTGGGAAGGCTGACCGAGTTTACATATCTCTTTGCCTTTCAGAAGATGCAGGAAAAAGTCATCCACCCTCAAAGAGCACTAGAGTAACATTACTGTTGTCTGTGTTTGTCTGGGGAGAGTGAAGTTGTAGTTGGGTCTGCATAGAGCCAGGAAGCAGGACACAGATCAGATTGTGTAGAACGAGGTGAGGAGTAGACAGAGAGAGGACAAATATGAATATTTTTACGAACTAACAGTCATCTGGTCTTTGCCTCAATAAAGGGCTAGGAGGCAAGAGAAGAAGTTGAGTCAGATAGTTTGTCCCTAGGAAAGAAAGAGATTGTTTCAGAGCGAGTTCTGGGAGTAGGAAAGGAGGCGATTATTAATGCTTAGACGGTAATGGGTCAGCCTAGTCGCACTGTTTTGGAATTTCAGGGCAATTAAAGGAAAACAATAGGGTTCATATATGAGCAAGAAGCTAGGGAAAAAAGAGCTTGATTCCTGGGTGGGATATGAATGAGGAAGTGCAAATGGAGGGGCTTTGAAAGTTTGTTTGAGTTAAGCTTTGTCAGGAGACTAGGAATTAAGACTGTGCCTTCTGTACTTTGTTTCTGCTGAGAGATTTCCAATCAGCATCATAAAAAAATATTATTCGCATTATTACTGATCAAACTGGGTGTTTGCTCTCCAGGAAATGCCTGGAAGAGTGAGAAATGAGAGCATCAGGGCTAAAAGCTTAAGGTTAAGTCTTTAGGAAAATCCCTCTTAAGTCCTTTATGCAGAAACGCCAGCGTGTGTGTGCCCCATTTATGTACCATGTCACCTGCACACAAACACACACACTCAGGGTTTAGTTGAAGTTTCTCCTTATAGTCCCTGCTTGGCTGTTAGTGGCCTAGAAACCTAAGTTGGATGTGCTGCATCCCTGACACCCTCCTTTTCTCAGTCACAGAGGGTCCCAGCAAACGCCGTTTAAACGTTAGCCTCAGTTGCAGTAGATCTGCTCCTTCACACATGTAATTTTCAGGTAAAGGCTCCTGCCTCTTCCTAATTGTGGAATATCCAGATGAAGCATTGTCAGCATGAGCCACAGGATCTGAAAATCAGCATGAAAGAACTTCCGTTTCTGATTTCAAGATTTGAGGTTGGTGATGGAATAAAAGCTGTGTGGATAGAACAGCTTGGGTCACAAAGCTGTTAGTACCAAGAAGCACTACATTCATTTTGAAAAGGGGAAAAGAAAATCCATGCATACTAATTTAGCTTCCCTAAATTTGCCATTCTTCAGTTCTGCCCTGGAGATTTATTTAGGTCAGGGTTTTTGGTTAGATCTCTCACTCCCCCAGGAGACTGAGATTGTTATTTAAAAGCTCAGTTCTGAGCAAGAATCCCAGAGATTCGACTGATGTGTTCAGTTTCTATTATAACCTCACGAGGAAAAACATTTTTTTGACTGAAGTGTAGCTCCTAGACACAGACACGCAAACCCACCCTACGAGACAAATAAAGAAAAAATATATAAATTGCGAGCTGGCAGATTCATATTTAACACTGTTTAGAGGATGCTAATAAAAGCTCTTGCCCTCATTTCGCCTAGCATGAGACTGATCATCCCAGAGAGATTTAAAATTTATACCACATTGATCGCGTTCTTTCATTCTTTCTAAATTCAATTCAGATTTCAAAGTGTCATTTCGGAGCAGGGCTAGATTAGGACCAGGTTAAGTCAAAACTAACCAGGAATGTCCTGTCACTTCCAGATTCAATTTCCCGGTTTGTTTTTCCCTCTGGATCTCTGGGCTAAGGAGTATTAGAAACCTTTCCATAACCCTATCTTGGACTTTATCCTCCCAACTTTAAACATTCTAATAGTATGAGCAATAGAAATATGACACATTTTTTTAAAAAAAACATAGAACTGAAATACACATGCGTGCAAGTCCCATGTCTTAGACGCTATGTAATAGGAATAAACTTTAACGTTGGAAAGTAGATGTTCCTTTACAGAGTCAAATTACTGTTACTACTATTATCATTATCGTTATTATTAATATTATTTACCTTTTCATAATGCAAATGAAGGTAAAAGGAGGAAATAGGTGTAGGGGATTGCTCTGAATGACATAAATTCAGATATTATAAAGTTAATGGTTTTTATTTTCAGTATCACTAATTCACTAGTTCTGGAACTTTTCAATAACAACACTACAACAGAGGATAACTAGTACAATAATATCATAGTAGGTTGAGAAGCTTGAACAGATAAAACACACACACACAGATACCCCCAAAACAGATTTTGAGTTAAGGTTTCAGTTCCTATTTCTTAATAAGTTCATATATAAGTAAATGTTGAGCCCTTTATAAACATAATCTATGTCAATCCTCGCAGCTACCAAAGGAGGTATTATTATTGCCATATCATGGATAAGGAAAATAAGATTTGAAAATAAAGTAACTTTTCTAAGGTAAAGCAGCAAATAAATGGCACTTTCAGGATTCAAATCTGGACCTTGACTCTAAAGTTGATTTTCTTATCATTATAATAAGCAAACTTTCTCCAGGATTATTTCACTTTTAAAATCTTAGTTACATAATATTTAATACCAACAAGAAAATATATATGAATATAAAGTATAATAATATAGCAGCCACTAACCCAAAACCCAACTGAATAACTAGAATTACCTCTCCTGTTAAAGCTACCCATACACTCTTCCCTAGCTCATCTCCTTGCCTTACCCCAGAGGCTATCACAGTCCCGAATGCTGAATTTATTAGTCCCTTCATATTTTATGAAATTTTTTTACCATGTAAGCACTTTATTCTTCATGTTGATATTCTACCCAACATTGTTTCAAAGATTTGTCCATGTTGTTGCATGTAGCCATGGCTCACTTGTCTTCACTGCTGTGTAATATTCCACTGTATAAATATGCCATTTTAAAAGATCTCTTCTCCAGTTGATGGACATTTAGCTTATTCCCAGCTTTTCCTAATACAATGTTACTGTAAGCATTCTTGAATTTTCTAGATGCACAGATGCAAGAGTTTCTCTAGGGAACAAATCTCAGAGCAGCAGAATTACTGGATCATAGCATAGTCAGTATTCAGCTTTAAAATGAATGTAAAATTGCTTTCCTAGGAGGTTGAACCAGCAATATATATGGATTCTCATCTTTCCAACACTTGGCATTGCCAGACTTTTCCATTGTAAAGTGGTAGCTAATTATGGTCTTGACTTGCATTTTTTTATTGCTAACTACTTTAAGCATTTTGTCATGTGTTTATTCACTATTTGTTTTCCGTGCCTTTCATATCTTCTAATTTGATTAATTTGTGCTCTTTTCTTTATTAATTCCTTTGTTTTGCCTTCTTTGAGTTCATTCTTTTGTTCTTTTTATAAACTGGGTGCTTGGGACTTCCCTGGTGGTGCAGTGGTTAAGAATCCACCTGCCAATAAAGGGGACACGGGTTCGAGCCCTGGTCCAGGAAGATCCCACATGCCACAGAGCAACTAAGCCCTGTGCAACACAACTACTGAGCCTGCTCTCTAGAGCCCTCGCGTGGCAACTACTGAGCCCGCAAGCCACAACTACTGAGCCCGCGTGCCGCAACTACTGAAACCCATGCACCTAGAGCCCGTGCTCTGCAACAAGAGAAGCCACTGCAATGGGAAGCCTGTGCACCGCAACGAAGAGTAGCCCCCGCTCACTGCAACTAGAGAAAGCCTGTGCGCAGCAACGAACACCCAACGCAGCCAAAAATAAAATAAAACAAATAAATTTATTAAATAAAAAATTAAACTGGGTGCTTAATTAATATTTAGCCTTTCTTCTTTGCTAATATAAATAATTTAGCTATATATTTCATCAAATACTGATTTCCATTATATTTCACATTTTTAAATATGCATTACTTTCACTATCATTCAGTATTAAATTTTTTTAGTATAGTTTCTTCTTGAATCATGAGATATTTAGTAGTCTTTTAAATTATAAGTAAAAATATTTAAAATGTATATTGACATTACTGATTTCTAACTTAATTGCATTTTGGCCAGAGAATGTAGCTGTCCTGGTTATCTATTTCTGTGTAACAATGTATCCCGAGACAGGGGCATAGAATAATGGCAATCACTTATGCATTTTCCTCATGGATCTGGGAGTTGACTGGACTCAGCTAGGCATTCCTAGGCATTCCTCAGGGTCTGTCGGGCAGTTGCAGTCAGATGGTAGCTGGAATTAGGATCTCCATTCACATGACTGGTGCCTGGGCTGGGAAAACTCAAAACAGCTGTGGGCTGAAACAGCTGCATTTCCTCTGGCATCTCTCACTCTCTGGCCTTTCCGTTTGGAGGCTCTAGGGACTCAGGGTAGCCAAACTTCTTATGTGGAAGACTCCAGAGGGAGCAACTGTCCAAGAAACACTTGCTGAAGCTACATGACCTTCTCTAACCCACCTTGGAAGTAAAGCAGAAGCCCTTGTGCCCTTCTAGTCATTGAAGGTCACAAGAACTGCCTGGGTTCCAGGAGAGGAGGCACTGATTCCATCATTTGATGAGAGGATTGCAAAAGATTTTGTGGCATGTTTTAAAACCACCACAGGAGTTGATATGATACCACTTCTTTAAAATGTGAGGTTTGCATTATGGCTTAGTATTTATATGGTCAGTGGTTTTGTTTTGCTTGTTTGATCTTAATATTGCAGTGTTGAGAATGTATATGTTCTTATTGATGGGTACAGATATATCTATATGTAGTCATTAAAACTTTCTTATTTTACTTTTTTTTTTTTTGTCTGCTCAACCTATCCAGAATAGGTTTCAAGTCTGTTGAAATCTCTCACCAATATGACATTTGTCAGTTTCTCCCTCTAATTCTACCAATATTTGCTTTGTAAATTTTGAGGTTATTTTATTAGAGGCACGCAACTTCAGAATCACTTTATTTTCCTCATTAAATGAGCTCTTTAGTGCTATGCAGTAACTCTTCACCATTTATAATCCTTTTTGGATTAAAGCCTTTTATTTCTATTTATGTAGCTCCCCTAATTTTTTTTTTGCTTAGTATTTGGTTGGTATATTCTTTTCTATGCTTTTACTTTAAGCCTTTCCATCTCCCAAAATTTTTAATGTAGCTCAAATAAACAATATATAGCTGGATTTTTATTTTTAGGAGACCAGTGTAATCTATAAGTTTCAGCTTTTAAGTGGCAACTTGAGACCGTTTATATTTATTATTACTGATAAATACTGACATATTTGAATACATATGCCCCCTTATTTTGTGTTTTTCATTTGACCTGCTCTCTTCTATGTCTTTATGCTCTGCCTTTTTTTGCCTCAAAACATTTAAAAATCTTTGTTTTCATATTCCAGTTTTTCCCTATACTAATTTAGAAGTAATGGACCATTTCTAATCTAGAGATTGTTCTTGAAATTTTGCTATGCATACTCAGTAAATACACACAAGGACCTTAGAATACTCTACTCCAGTTATTCCTTCCTGACTTATTGTTGTCTCTAGAATTGTCTTTTTTTAAGATCCACAAATTAAACTTGTTATTATTAATAATATTTTTATTTTCCATAGAAGGGTTTTTTTCCCAGTTTACCTGTATTTTACCATTTTCTTTGCTCTCCATTCTTTCTTGAATCTCAGATTTTAAGGTCATTTTCCTTTTTTTTTTTTTTTTTTTTTCTGCGGTACGCGGGCCTCTCACTGTTGTGGCCTCTCCCGTTGCAGAGCAACAGGCTTTGGACGCGCAGGCTCAGCGGCCATGGCTCACAGGCCCAGCCGCTCCACAGCATGTGGGATCTTCCTGGATCAGGGCACAAACCCGTGTCCCCTGCATCGGCAGGCTGACTCTCAACCACTGCGCCACCAGGGAAGCCCCCCCTATTCTTTAAGTATATCTTTCCAAATCTCCATTAGTAAAGTTGTATTCGTTGTTAACTGCCTCTATTCTTATTTATCTGAAAATGTTTTTTATCTTCATTCTTAAAAGATTGTTTTTCTGGGCACATACTTCAAAGTTAACTTCTCTCTCTCTCTCTTTCTCGCTGTGTGTTTCTCACCTTGAACATATTCCAGTGTTCTCTGACTTGCATTTTTGCTGTCGTGAGGTATGCCATCAACCTACTTGCCATTTTCTGTAGGTGACCTCTCTTTTCTCTCAAGTGCTTTTAAGATTGCTTCTTCTTATACTATTCTGTAGGTTCACTAAATGGTGTCTGGGTGTGGATTTCTTTCTATTTATTCTGCTTGGTATACTGTGTGCCTCCTGTGCTTATGAATTCATGTCTTTCATCAGTCCTGAAAAATCCTCAGTCACTATGAACTCAGACATTGCCTCTGTGCTCCATTCTCTATATTCACTTCTTCTGGGACACCAAAACACTTATGTGTGACCTTATCATTTGATATTCCATGTTCACCTAAAGCCTCTTTTATATATATATATATATTTTTTTTTTTTTTTTTTTTTTTGCGGTACGCGGGCCTCTCACTGTTGTGGCCCCTCCTGCTGCGGAGCACAGGCTCCGGACGCGCAGGCTCAGCGGCCATGGCTCACGGGCCCAGCCGCTCCGCGGCATGTGGGATCTTCCCGGACCGGGGCACGAACCCGTGTCCCCTGCATCGGCAGGCGGACTCTCAACCACTGCGCCACCAGGGAAGCCCTCTTTTATATTTTTTAATAGGCTTTATATTTTCCAGCAGATGTAGGGTCACAATAAAATTGAGAGGAAGGGGAAGAGATTTCTCATATAACTCCAACCCCTCCCCACATGTATAGCCTCCCCCTTTATCCACACCCCTCACCAGAGTGGTACCTTTATAGC
Source organism: Phocoena sinus (assembly GCF_008692025.1). Lineage (NCBI taxonomy): Eukaryota > Metazoa > Chordata > Mammalia > Artiodactyla > Phocoenidae > Phocoena > Phocoena sinus. The sequence goes on from NC_045783.1 coordinate 21,369,153, forward strand.
AACTGATGAACCTACATTGACACATCATTATCACCCAGTGTCCATAGTTAACATTGGGGTTCACTCTCGGTGTTGTACATACCATGGGTTTAGACAAATGTTTGATGATATGTATCCACCATTATAGTATCAAACAGAGTAGTTTTATTGCCCTAAAAGTCTTCTATACTTCACCTGTTCATTCCTCCCTCCCTTCTATCCCCTGGCAACTACTGGTCTTTTTACTGTTTTCATAGTTTTGCCTTTTCCAGAATGTAAAATAGTTGGGCTATAAAAGGGAAAAAACATGTTTGGGAGGTGGGAGAAGGAAGGTGAGAGAAGAAAAAGATAAGAAGAAAATACAACAAAATATCTTGCTCAGTTACTGAATGTTATGGGAAATGAAATTTATATTTAAGAGTACTATGCAAATAAAGAGTATTGTTACATACCAAACAGATTAGATAACGGCTCAGATGTAGCAGGTTGGAGTGCATAAAAACAAGACAGCCAGCACACGCATTGTCATCTTTTTATTTGTTTGGTAGTTGTTTTAAAACTGTTTGTGTCACTGTGAGGAAAGGCACGGGTCCAAAATATTCTGTCAGTAATAGTTTGGGATGGTGGTTTTGTATTCTTTTATAATAATCACAATAGGCTTCTTGGAAGGGAGAATAACTTTAGAAGAGTGACTAAGTGTATGAAAAGTGGAAAATTACTCTTAGTGAAAAGTGTGAAAGAAATCACACAAATAGAAACATTCCATTTAAAACTCCGGGTGGGGGACTTCCCTGGTGGTCCAGTGGTAAAGAATCTGCCTTACAACGCGGGGGATGCGTGTTTGATACCTGGTCAGGGAACTAAGATCCCACATGCCATGGGGCAATTAAGCCCACGCATCACAACTACTGATTTCGCATTCCTCAACTAGAGAGCCTGTGTGTGCCACAAACTACAGAGCCCACGCACCCTGGAGCCCGTGTGCCACAACATAAGATCCCACATACCTCAACGAAGATCCTGATTGCTGCAACTAAGACCCGACGCAGCCAAAAATAAAACTAAAGTAAAATAAATAAATAATAAATCTTAAAAAAAATAAAAAAATCTGGATGGGAAGATTAAAATGAAAATATGATTGGCAAATTAGAGCAATGACACAGAAGAAACGGAAAAGGAAGAGGTCGTTTTTAAGAAGGTCATTTGGGTGCAGCGCCTTGAAAGTCTACCAAACTAAACTGCATGGCCTGAATTTCATGAGCAAGTATAGGGACCACACCACATACCTCGTGAGGCCTCAGTGATAGTCAAGAGAGTTGTCCAAGAAGGAGAAAAGCTTTACTTCTGGATTTCCGAGAACAGGCAGGCGGATTCTTAACCATTGCTCCACCGGGGAAGTCCCGGAAATTATCATTCTAATTTTTTTTAATTAGAGAAACCAGCTCTCATGGGAAAAGAGTTCTAACACAGCAGATGCAGCCCTGGGATTTGCAGCAGCATGCTCAGTGGGGCACCATGTTCTGTTTTGTTATTATTATTATTTTATTTTATTTTTGTGGTACGCGGGCCTCTCACTGCCGTGGCCTCTCCCATTGCAGAGCACAGGCTCCGGACGCGCAGGCTCAGCGGCCATGGCTCACGGGCCCAGCCGCTCCGCGGCATGTGGGATCTTCCCGGACCGGGGCACGAACCCGTGTCCCCTGCATCGGCAGGCGGACTCCCCACCACTGCGCCACCAGGGAAGCCAACCGTGTTCTGTTTTGAATTGGTATGAGGCATGGTGGCCGACAGAGTGGATGCTTCTTCCTTTCCACCATTTTTTTTAACTAGTAGAGTTTTTGAAGGTTGGATATGTTAGAGCCCTATACAAGGAAGTGAATGTGAATATAAGTTCAGGTTTACACTGTAAATCAGGACAAACGAGAACCTATAGATGGCTGAGGGGACCGGAGAGAACATCTGGTCCAATCCCCTCACTTTACGTTCTAGGAAAGGCGAGACCTGAAATCCTGCTCCAAGCTCACGTAGTTTGACTTTAAAGCCCTGGTCATGATTATCATTGCAGAGAGACCCAGATTCAAGTCCTTGCTTCCTCAGTTATTAGCAGTGTGAAATCAAGCAAGCTACTAAGTAACCTCTCTGAGTTAAATACCTTACCTGTGATAATGTTTACCTCCAAATTATATTATGTCTTCAACCTAAAATCCTTAGCTAAATGATCCAGTATCCTTGTTTTGTCATATAAATTATATCTATTTTAATTTATATGTAATAAAGTATGATACTGATATATCATATATATCTAATATGTATAATTTTAAAAATAAACCAAGGAACAAGTGATATTATTATGTGAGCAACTCACGGTCACTGATAGTATGTGTGACCAGGTCAGGAACATGATTTATATCAGCATTCTTTCTTCTACACATGCATGGACTTACGGACCCTCAAAGATTCATTTTTCTAACTCAGACCCGGAAAACTCAGTTATGAAATTTACCTTTATTATATGTTTGTTTTGTCAACCCATCAAAAAAAAAGATAACAATAATCAGCACAGAAGTAGCTGTGAGTCCAACAGTAGGATATTTGTATAGGAGAGAGCCAATCTACTCTGTCTTCTGATAAATCTTCAATCGCCAGTCTTTCACAATTCATGATTCTTATTGCCAGGGCTATTTTTTAAATGTCTAAGTTGGTGCCTTGCAGTTCCCCCCAGTACAGCTTAATTCAGCTGAATCCATGAGAGATAATTGACTGAATTAGTTATCCATGAAAAGCCAAGCTTGACAACTTACTGTGGCTTCATTCTCCTGTTGGCCATTAAAGTAAGTTGATGATCTGAAGCTGTGTAGGGGTTTCCAGAAATAACACTATAATGGCCAACATGCTGTATTAGCAGCTGAGAAAGAGAATTGTTTATTATTTTTCAGGCAGTTGCCCAAACCCATGCCATAGTATTTTTATTTTAGGACCCAATCTGCTATGAAGAAAAGCAACACATTACAACTCAAGTGAACACAAAACATCTCCTTAGTAAAAACAAACTCATGAGTGATTTCACACAGATTTTCAAAACTATGGAAACTCGATGCCCCTAGGTCTCCAACTTTTACACTGACCCTGCCAGCCTTTTGCAATCTTTACGGAGGGCTTACTCTATACACGGCACCTGTATGTGATGCTAGAGTAGATAGAAAAATCAAATAAGACACCTAGAATATTTCTTTGAGTAAATAATGAAACCTATAACTAAAGCAAAAAATCCTACCTGTTAAGTGACCTTGTTTTGCAAATTGATTTTTTGTCTTAGCATTTTTGGCTTCAAACCACATAGAGAAAACTACCGAGTTAATCATTAAAAAAAACAAATAAGATCTTTGAATTTGTTTGAATCTTGTTAATTTTTTAATATCATAAATAAACGAGCTTAAAAGGCAGATAACAAACTAGTAAAAATATTTTTATAATAAATGACAAATGGTTAATATTGCTAAGAAAAGACAAAATGCTTCATCAAAAAAAATGCTATGAGATTAAATAGGCAAATCCTAAAATTACCACTGGTTAATAAATATGAAAATACTCAACCAGTATAACAAAAGGAATGGACACAAAAGGACAAATACTGTATGATTCCAGTTATATGAGGTACATAGAATAGTTAAATTCCTAGAGACAGCAAGAAGAACAGTGGTTACCAGGGACTGGGGAAGAGAAGAATGGGGAATTATTATTAAATAGAAACAGAGCTTCAGCTGGGGAAGATGAAAAAGTTTTGGAGATGGATAGTGGTGATAGCTACACGATGATATAAATGTACTTAATGCCATTGAAATGTACACATAAAAATGGTTAAAATAAATTTATCCCATTTAGTATTCAAACATAGACTTAATAATGAGATAATATATTTTAGCTTATTAAATTAGCAAAAGAAATGGAAATTATAATGCTGGCAATACTTAACATGAAGAGAAATAGGTACATTCAAACACTGGTAAAAATGTAAAATAGGTAATTACTTTCTAGTTCAGAAATATATATCAAATGTCCTAATACCCTTTGACCTCTTAAGTCAAAGTAAGTGAATTTGCCTAAGGAAATTATCATTCTTTTTTTTTAAATTTCTTTTTAAAATGTATTTATTTTTGGCTGTGTTGGGTCTTCGCTGCTGCGCGCGGGCTTTCTCTAGTTGCAGTGAGTGGGTGCTACTCTTTGTTGCGTTGCACAGGCTTCTCATTGTGGTGGCTTCTCTTGCTGCAGAGCACGGGCTCTAGGCACGCAGGCTTCAGTAGTTGTGGCACACGGGCTTCAGTAGTTGTGGCGTGCAGGCTCAGTAGTTGTGGCGCACGTGCTTAGTTGCTCTACGGCATGTGGGATCTTCCTGGAACAGGGCTTGAACCCGTGTTCCCTGCATTGGCAGGCGGATTCTTAACCACTGCGCCACCTGGGAAGTCCCGGAAATTACCTTTCTTGCTCTTTAAAATTTATTATACAAGGATGTTCACTAAAGGAAAAATGGTGAAAAATTTAAAGTTCAACATTTAACTTATTTGTTGCGTATCCATAAGAAGGTATACGAAGCACTATAAAAACCTCTATTCTTCAATACAGCAATATTTTAAGTGCAATAAAATATTACAAACAATATATTCTATGATCCCAATGCTGTACAATAAAAGTATCTGTCCTAAAAAATGGACTGAGGGCTTCCCTGGTGACGCAGTGGTTAAGAATCCTCCTACCAATGCAGGGGACACGGATTCGAGCCCTGGTCTGGTAAGATCCCACATGCTGCTGGAACAACTAAGCCCGTGCGCCACAGCTACTGAGCCTGCGTTCTAGAGCCGGCGAGCCACAACTACTGAGCCTGCGTGCCACAACTACTAAAGCCCGCGTGCCTAGAGACCGTGCTCCACAACGAGAAAAAAGCCACTGCAATGAGAAGCCCATGCACCACAATAAAGAGTAGCCCCCGCTCGCCACAACTAGAGAAAGCCCGTGTGCAGCAACGAAGACCCAACGCAGCCAAAAATAAATAAATAAATAAATAAATTTATTTTTTAAAAAAAGACTGAGAAGAGAGACATAAAAATGTAAATCATCTGCAGTTGTCTCTGGTAGTATGATTATGAGTTTTGTTTCTTTCTTTATACTTTCCCTATTTCCTAAACTTTTTAACAATAAATATTTTATAGTCATAAAAGTTAAATAATAAGAAAGCAAAATATTAAATATTATTAGTTCTTATAAAATAATGTTGTCCATCCTCAGCTTTCAATAAATTATGTGCTACAGACTAAAAAAAAAAAAACTGTACAATTGAGGATAATGTCAGAATAAACAAAGAATCAAAAGCATGCCATTAAAATTGACTAATTCAGTGGGAAAGTAGCCCAGTTTCTTTTGTGGATTCAAAAAGGATCGCGATTTTTACTTTTCTCTGACCTGACATTTGTGTTGTCAGAAGCCACTTGAAAGACTCAGAGCAGTCCTTGGTGAAGCTCAGATGGCAGTTGGAGGTGGCAGAGGCACTGACTAGGTGTCCCGGGGTCCCTTCTCTTTCATTTTGAGCTGTGAAGCCTTGGGCTGATCAGCTATCTAAGCTATTAAATGAAATAGCCTTTCAAAGGAGATTCTACTGTAAATATTGTAATTATCTCAGGAAAGCATGCCCACTGATTTACCAAATCAGGATTATGTCCAACCCACCAGTGAACTATGACAGAACTGTATCTATTTCTACTTTCTACCTAAGAGCTTTCTTCTCCAAGCCCTCTTTTTATATTCTTTATTTTTTGTCATTTGCCGAAGTTTTTTTTTTAATTGAGATATAATTGACATATAACATTACATTTGTTTCAGGTGTAAAACGTAACGATTCAATATATGTATATATTGCAAAATGATCACCACAGTAAGTCTAGAATAAGTCTAATTAACATCCATCACCACACATCATTGCAAAAAATTTTCGTTCTTATGGTTAGAGCTTTTAAGATCTACCCTCTTAGCAACTTTCAAATATGCAATACGGTGTTATTAACTATAGTTACTATGCTCTACATGACATCCCAGGATTTATTTATTCCTGTTCAATTTTGTTTCATCAGCGCACTGCCTTTCTAGGATTTAATAAATTGTTGTTGAATGATAAAAGTTCTGTGCCAGGCTAGATCGTATTTGGGGCTTAAGTGATTATTCAGAAAGTAGATTTATATCACATTTATGCAGGAACAAGGGACTCCCCGCTCTGAACTAAAACTATCACTGACAGATTAAGTTAACCTTCCCCATATTTTTAACTTCACTTGTTCAAAAGATGTAGTCAAAAAAAGGTCTGACTGAATAAGAGAGCTATTCTAGGTAGAATTAAAAGAAGGCTAATTTATCTCACCTCCTAAACCCTTGCTTTTTCTCCTCTTTCACCATCCTACACCCCTGGCATCTGGGTTTCAGATATTTTTGAAAAGGCTAAATACCAGGGTAGATGGTGGGGAAAGAACCCAGACTTGGTTCATGGAAGCTTAACCATAAATGAATGTTTTAAGCACAACCATTAAATTTCAAATTTAATTATTTATCTGAATTGGATACTGTTTACAAATTATTTTAACAACTTTCTACTATTTGTCATATTTCCTTCGAACATTACAAATAAAAAACTATTTTCTGCACTCATTTCACAATGCTCCATTGAACACAAATTATATTACATTTTCCAAGCATCAGTCTTTTAGTTCCTATGGGAGAGAAATAAATTTCCAAAGAGATTGCTTGGCTCCTATCACTAGAGCAGAGGTTTAAACTAGTTGCCCCAGGGCTAAATGAAGCCCAAAGTTGAAATTACTTGGCATGTGTTTCAATTTTTTTTTAATTAGTGCCAGCATCTAAAAACTGGGATGTGTGGTATAAAAATTTAGAAATCTATGGGCTCTTGAAAAACAATCTCTAAACCCAGAACAATGGGTTGCTGTGTTAACACAGCCAACAACCAAGTGAGCCTGAATGGCAGTGCTTCTTGGAGGGCTTCTGGGTTCCTCACTTTTCACCATCCCACTGTGACTTGCTTCCCTCGCCAGCATTACCTGCCTGAGTGCCTGTAGGCACCTAAGTTTTATTCTTTTTTCTTTAATGGCAAAAATGTGGGAAAAAATGCAAGAGGACAAATGCCCTTGGACAATATCAATGATATCTAATAGTAATCATTAAAATAGAGTAGGAACCAGAGAGTAGCTCACTTAGCCACTCAGCCTTCTGTCATGCAGCTTAGGAGTTCGCTCTGTGATTTTTGTGGCCTTGGTAATACAACACTTGAATGTGGAAACATTCATGTAGATGACAGGGCACCAGCTATCCCTGTGAATAGCTTCCTGAAACTGATGCTCCAACTGAGAACAGCATGGCAGGAAGTGAACAGCAGCAGCGCAGGTCCTCATGTCAAAGCTTTTTCTGTTGTTTGTTTTAACCTCCATTGAGAGCAAATACTTAACCGCAGTAACAACGGTAGCAACAAAACTTGGTGTAATTTGTGACGGCTTTTTATTCTCATGTATTGAAGGGGTACCAGAAGACCATATATACTGCGGGCTGGGAAATGTGCTACATTAATCTCTGCCTCTTACAGTCCAGTGTTTCAATACCCAAATCTCATGTCATACATCAGCTAACAAACCCAGTCTAATGGCATCTTCCAATGACAGACAAATGACACCATGGGTGACGAGTTGAAGGTTACATGGAGAGGAAGGACTCTGCTCTGTCCTGGGGACCCTCTTTCATCTGGAAAGGACCACTGTTTAACTCTTAATGACTTTTCACTTCTTCCTTCCCCCAGTTTGTAAAGGCTCCTCAGATTCACAAAGGTTGAAGTCAAGGTCTTGTTTTGTTTTCATCTTCTCCTAGATGATTATTTAAATACTAATTGCATGGCTTAGTTTGATGTGCACGCTTAGTAATATATAATAATAATGTCTAGCCTTGTCGAGTGCTTATTATGTGCCAAGCACTAACGTTCATGAGCTTTTTCAATCCTCATTAAAAACCTCATGAGATATGCACTGTTTAAACCTCTTTTTTCAAAGATGAAGAAACCGAAGTTTGGGAGGCTAAATAATATACTCATCACACAGCTGATAAGTGGCCTGTTCCAAAAGTCCTGCTTTCAACCATATTCTACAAGTGTAGCAGTTTTCAAAATGTAGCATGTCCATTTCTAACAGGAGTAAGAATTTAAAAAATAAAATTTGGGATTTGGCCCAGGTCACAGGCTGTGTCAATAAACCAAAGAATGGAAGAAAATGATGAGATTCAGGGAAGGTCAAATGCAGACCAATGCATCACCAAGGAAAATGTGTCGGGAATTATTAATACTACTAGGTGATGAGCAATCCATATCTCACAAACCTCCAGAGAGAGGGAATGAAATGAGAGAAGATCCAGAGGAGACAACATCAGTGATCAAGGAAAAAGGAATGAGGTTTGAACAAGAAGAGACAAAAAGATTAGCAGGTTCTATTCTGGAAAGATGAATACTTAGTGGCAGGTGGTACATCAATATTGCACAGACTCCTAGAAACCCAATTCACTTAAAACACAACTTCAGGGCTTCCCTGGTGGCGCAGTGGTTGAGAGTCCGCCTGCCGATGCAGGGGACACGGGTTCGTTCCCTGGTCCGGGAAGATCCCACGTGCCGCAGAGCAGCTGGGCCTGTGAGCCATGGCCGCTGAGCCTGCGCGTCCGGAGCCTGTGCTTCGCAGCGGGAGAGGCCACAACAGTGAGAGGCCCGCATACCGCAAAAAAAAAAAACACAACTTCACCCAGCTAATAATACATATTAAGAATTTATTCTGAGAATTGATATGCTTTGGAGGAGATGCTTAGAATATCTATAACTTTGAGGTTTGGATTGTTAATAAATAAGGGAAGTTAGTGTATAAGAGAAGTTTAGGTGATATACTCCTATTTCCTAAGTTCGAAGTACACACTGCAGCCTGAACGAAGATTTCAAAATGCAAATCTGATCCTGGGATGCCTTCTTCCTTTACAGTGGCTTCTCACTGTTTATTGCTGTTAAGGATTTTTAAAACTCCTCAACACAGTCATGCAGGGAATTGAAAGTTCTTGCCTTTACTTTTCCAGTATCCCCTGAATCACATTCCCCCTTGCTGGCAACTGTGGGTGTTTTATTTTGTTTGTTTTGTTTTGTTTTGCGGTACGCGGGCCTCTCACTGTTGTGGCCTCTCCCGTTGCGGAGCACAGGCTCCGGACGCGCAGGCTCAGCGGCCATGGCTCACGGGCCCAGCCGCTCCGCGGCATGTGGGATCTTCCTGGACCGGGGCATGAACCCATGTCCCCTGCATCGGCAGGCGGACTCTCAACCACTGCGCCACCAGGGAAGCCCACTGTGGGTGTTTTGACAGCTCCTCCAGCTTACGAATTTCAGAGGGAAGCTCCCTCTTCTTGTCTTTCTGGGTCAGGTCAGGTCACCACTTCCTGGGGCCCTCACAGCACCTCTTTTTCATAAGCCCCTGTTGCTTCCTCAGCAGATTAAACTCTAAGCAGGCAGAGGTGGGCCTGCCCTTGCTTATTTTGGTGTCCCCAGCAGTTCTAAGTAGGTAAAAGCCCTGGAAATACCTGTGAAGTAAAGGAAGCCCTCGCCCTCCAGAGATGCCACTCTTCAGAGCCCAGTTCTGGTTTGGGTAAATTAGGAAGTCAGTGGTGAAATGAGTGTTTTATTTTGTTTTTGAAAAAATGGGGTGAAAAAGAGTCTTACATATGTCAACTAAGACACAGCTATGAAATCAATACATTTTAAACTATAATCAAGAGACGAAATTCTCCCATTTGTATTTAACCCCACTTAAAAAGACTCTGCTCCAAGCTTCCATACCCCCTACCCTTTGTATACCTCCATCTAAGACACTATATATATTTCACTTATTTATTTAGTTTATTGTGCATCTTCCCCACTAGGAAGTAAACTCTAGAAGGGAAGGGATGTTTATATTTCTTGTTCCCTGCTATATCTCCAGAGCCTAGAACAGTGTTTGGCACACGGTAAATAAATGCTCTGGATATATTTGTTGAATGAATGAGTTTAGGTTAGTAGTCTTCTTTGCGCAGCGGTAATAGGCAGAAAGCATCAATTAGCCCCAAAGGAAATTTTCGTGCAATCCTGGTCTGAGTTTTTAAAAATCTTACAAAGATTATAGTCAATTGTGATCTTTTAAAATGAGGCTTCCTTTTATATCAGGGGTCCTCAAGTTAAAGTGCACCAGAATCACCTGAGGGCTTGTAAAAAAATGCAGGTTCTCAACATCAGAGATTCTAATTCTGCAGTCTAGAGTCCACTCTACCAGTTCCAGGAGCTGCACTGGGTTGTGGCCCAAGGGCGTTGGTTTGGAAAACACTGGTTCTGACTGCACACTGCAGAGTCAGCACGTGCTGAGTATAAGTTGTCCCTCTCTACCACAGTGTCAGTTATTTACTTTTGCTCTGTACCCCTGTGCACCTTAGCAATGAATGATGAATGTCCCAGGGACAGGTCCTCTTCCCCCCATTTTACACATGGTGAAACACTGACTCACCCCTACCTCCCCACTTCGCCTCCGTTCCCAGGAATTTATGCGGTTCCCATCAGGAGGAAAGGCAGAATAACAGAGGTTAAAGAAAAAAAAAAAAAAGTGTGCAAAGCTACCAAGAAAAAGATGAGGGGGAAAGTGCGTGGTGTCCCAGCGTGGAGCCCAGACCTCCCCAGCAAGTAAATGCCTCCTGGGTCCAGCCTTTGTCTTGCCAATAGTTGGGAGAATTTTAGGGGCTTCCCCCGGCAGACTCGCAGGCCGGAGGAAAGCATTCCAGACCCTGGCGGAGGAGGAGCGGGGCGCAGCGGAGCTAGGAGGGGCGGGGCCAGGGAACTGCCTGAGGCGGCGGCGGGCAAGCCGGGCCGCAGGGAGGAGGGGAGGGGAGGTGTCTGAACTCGAGGTGGGGCGGGGCCGGGAGAGCGGGGTGGGGCCTGAGGCCTGAGAGAGGCTGCTGCTGGCTACCCTGGCAGCGGGGAGGCGACGCGCAGGGCCTGGTCCCTCCACTCAGGGGTGGGCCCTGCGGGAGGGCGCGGCCGGCTGGCTACGCGGGAGGCAGAGCGCTCCAGCGGCTAATGCGAGGGCGCTTCGCTCTGGTCTTGGCCATGGCCGTACTCCCGGGAAGCCAGCGCTCCCGGGCTCCTCGCCCAGCTCCCTGAGCGCTCTCCCTTTTCGATCTCGGGCAGACACCAAGTTCTTTCCGGAGTGGCGAGTAAGGATGCGCTGAGGACCGCTGGGTCGCGCGTCTCGGGTGCCGCCGTGGGTCCGGGCGCCGGAGCCGAGCTGCGTGGGGCTGCCTCGATTTCCCCACTGCGCGCCCGCCTTCCCCCGCCGCACTTGATGTGCAGAGAGAAGCCGGACACCATGATCCTAACACGTAAGCTAGACTTGTGCCTTGCCGTCAGGCCGGCCGCAAGAGCCAGCTGCGGAGGGGACCCGCCGCGGAGGAAATGTCACCCTGCCTTGTCAAGTCGGTGCCTGACGTTCTGTGCTTTTGCAGCGCTTTCCGAGGAGGCTCGGAACCGAGTCGCCCGAGTTTCATGGAGTGGAGGAGGTGGAGTGTGGGGAAAACAAGGGTCGTAGTTCGGGGAGGGAGGTCTTAATCTCGGGTAATGCCCCCTGGGGGCCGCGGGCCGGCACGCCCGGTGGGCTCCGGGAAGGGCTGCGGGCTGGAAGGCGACCGTGACTGATGAAGTGAAACCCACAATAACTTCCCGCCCGGGCTGGGGGCGCAGGGCCGGTCCGGGGTCGCAGGACCCGTTGGCTTCCTGCCCAGCTGCGCTGGCGGCCCTTCTGTTCTTTTCTAAATCCCAGGCGGTGGCCTCTGGCTCTGAGGGTCGCGGCGCGATCTTCTTTCTACTCTCTTCCCTTCGAGGACCGTTCCGGGCTCAGTACTTGCTGTCCTTCACCATACAAGTCCAAAATCAACGTTGACTCTCTTGAGAATCTTATTTAGGGATGTTTAGACCGTAGTGACCCTTGGAAAGTTTTTTTTTAACTACTTTAAAGTAAATTCACCAAAAATTGTTTTAATTTCCAGCCGTCTTTGTTCAAGTATTTTAGACGCTGGAAAATAACTCAGGCTTAGCCAGGAAAGTCTCACTTTGGTGGCTGCCGGCCTCTGGAGAATGTTGGAGGTGTTTAGCCAGTCCAACATGTGGGGCGCCTGCTGGAAGGCTATGCCTTCACGTGCTGGGGCGTTGGATTGGGTTTCCTAAAATGCCCCATGGAGACGCCCACGCCCTTGGCTCCGGAGGAGGCGCCCGCGCGCCGAGAGTCGCGGGGCCGGCGAAAGGAAGGAAGCGCACCGCGCGATCCGGCTTTTTCCGTAGCGAGGCGACGGCCTTTTGGACCCCTACCCCCCTCTGTGTCCCTGTCCCCACCTCCAGCGTCGCGGGCCGAGCCTTTGATCCTTCGAGAGGAGTTACACCTCTGGCCACGGCAAACCGACGCCGCCACGCGTAACTTACTGTCTCCGCGCTACTTCCCCAGCGCACAGCCCCTGTCTCGAGGGGAGTCAGAGCGAGCCTGGAGTGAGGCCGGCGGGGTGGGAATCCTGGGTCTGCAGCCTGCTTGCTGGGCGAATCTGGGAATTGACAGGACCTCTCTGTACCTCCTTCATCTGCAACATGGGGGTAATAACTGTGTTTACTGCGTGGGGAGGTGTTGAGGATCAAACGAGCTAATACAAGGGCTTAGCCCAGTGTCTGGGACTGATGTTCAGTACCCAATTTATGCTAATTAGTGTAGAAGTAAACCCCTGCATATAGTCATTAATCTGTACTGTGGAGAAGAAAACCTTTCCTCATGCTTGCGTTGACTGAGTCATTTTACACTCAACTTGGTTAGCAAATGGGTACATTCTTAGGATTCAGAAGCTGCCTCAGTGATTGCCGGTGAGATGGAGGAATGCAGTCCAGGCAGAGCCATCCGTTATGCAAAGATGCGTGAAGGCGGAATATATGACGCATTTGGATGGAAAAAAATCACAGCTATGGAGAAGGCAGAATACTGAGTCTCAAATTACATTTTTTTTTTTTGCAAAACTCTGTTTGCTGAAGGGATGAGGGAAAATAATAGCCCAGCAGAACTCTGGATGTAAATCTATCAGCAGCTCCAAGAGGTTGACTAACTCAGCATCCATCTGGACTGCAGGCTGGTCCTCCGCAGAGATAATTTGCTGAGCATAAGTGTGGAATTAATGGAGGCACCCAGTGCCATCTTGGCTTGCAGCCTGCAGCAGATGGTCCGAGGGGTGCCCCGTAAGTCAACAGCCCCCCTAATAGAACTAAAGTCCTGGGAAATGAGTGTCAAATAGTTAGCAGATGTGCATTCAGACGTTATTTCGAGACGTTTTCTGAGAAAATGTTGGCGATTGTGTGTATTAATTTTTATTGTGGCCTGCCAGATTTACAGCGTGGTCCAATCCTAGGTGCATATTTTTTTCATTAGCACTACTGTTCAGAGTTTAAAATGAAGCACAGCAGACTTTCTCTCCCAGCTGTTTTTAAGAGTTTGCTTTTGACAAAACCAGATTTTATTTTATTTCAAGCCACCTTACACCAGGGGGCCGCAACCCCGGGCCCGCGGACCCATACCAGTCCGTGGCCTGTTAGGAACCTGGCCGCACAGCAGGAGGTGAGTGGTTGGGGAGCCGAGCGAAGCTGCGTCTGCTGCCGCCCATCGCTCCTCATCACTCGCGTTACTGCCGGAACCATACCCCCACCCCGGTCTGTGGAAAAATTGCCTTCCACGAAACCGGTCGTGGTGCCAAAAAGGTTGGGGACCGCTGCCTTACACCAAACTTACTGGAAGCTCAAGAAAGGGGGCTGACTTGGTTTCCCTGCTCCACAGAATGAGATTAAGTAGCTTCCAACTTGATCTTTCCCAAGAGTGGATGAGAAACGTCATTTCAGTGACTTACTTATGTATTAACTTCCTAATTGTGGATCTTATGAGAAACACCATTTACCTCCTTAAAGAATGAAAATGTTACACTGTTAAGCAATTACCTATGGCTAAGTGAAGGCGGTGTTCCAAGTTTTAATACACTGGACTAATCAAAGGACTTTCCTATAGTTTTGGAGCAAAGGTTCTGAGAGACTGGATGCCCCTTTAAAACTAAAGCCTTTTTTTCTTTATTTTGTTATTGTTCTATATTGTAGTTCAAAAACCAAAGACCAAGCAAAGTTTAAGGGTGTTTTTACATTAAAGGGGGATGTTTGGTTGCTTCTGGAAAATATACCAGATTAATAGAAAAGCTTGTTATGATTAAACAATTTATCCCTGTGAAGTGGGTGGAAAATGTAGATAATACTTAAACTCTTCCTTGTAAAACTAGTGTGGGGCTTTAAAGAGGGTATGGGAGGCCCCAGTGAGATGCCTTGCAATCAGAAGCTTGGTGGGATTCCAAGAGGTGGTTTTAAATACAAAAATAAGTACTTGGGTTTCCCTTGGTGTCCCCATGGAGATTTTAAGCCATGAGGCAACGTTCAAATGAGAGTGGTATTTTTATGACTTAGGTGGGTAAATATGCAATTTGAAAATATTCAGGGGAGGGTGATTTGGTTCAGAAGAATGGGGGCATCCAAAGTACAGTGGGTGAAGTGAATCGTACTTTTCTGAAGAGAGCCTTGTGCTGGACAGGATGGTCCAGTATTGTAAACACGCGTTTCTCATGCTTAGCTCTCCTTCCTAGCAACAGGAAGACGGAAATGAGGCCATGCAAAAAAAAAAAAAAAAAAAAGACCCTGAAGGTTCCAGACAATACTTGACCCACCCTAGCATTCGCCCTGTACAACTAGAGGACTTGCAAAAGTAAAAATAACTTCAGATGTTTCCCCTTCCTCCCTGGACACTGCCAAATCGCTAAAGACCGAATTCTCAGTGCTTTAGAACATTATAGCACAAGCTGGCCCATGGTGCAACTGTCAGGGAGGCTCACGTCATGCCAAGCCTGTTGAAATTATAAAGCAGACCCGGGGAGAAGGGTGATTTTCATTTTTAAAGTTGGCTTAGTCTAATGCTTAGAATTATATGAGTTAGAATCCAGTGGAGGAGAGAGAATTTAATTTCTAAACTTAGTCATTTCTCTTGAGTTTCTCTGAGTGTTCATTTTAGCTGGGTTTACCTCTAAGATACTTACTTTGGCATTGGGGGCTACAACACAAAGGAGTAATCTATACAGCGTTCAAGACATCAAAAATTGTCCTCGTTGCTGGTGGTCAGGGAGAACTTATACTCAACCATAAAGTGTAAATATCCAGCACTGTGTCCTAAAAAGCACAGTCCCAAGTGCCTCTTTTCCATGGCTGTGAAATTAGGAGGAAAATGCTTTTCTGCAGTGGATTTTCACAATTGTCTGTGTATCTGATTGTGTGGCCATTGTGTAGGGAGGAGTTCTGGGACTTGACGGTAATTCTTACTCTTTTAAGAAGGACAGTGCTATAGGGTTAAAATATGTTTTATAGGAATGGATGGCTGGAGTGAGTACAATCAGTGGTGTTTTCTTGTCGCCTCAAATTAGTCAGAAATCTCATTAATGTAAAAGGGGTAAGATTCCCAGATGAGAAAGGCTCTTCCTGTCTGTTTGTACTTTTCCTTGTGGGAGCCTGTGTTGTTGTTAAGGATTATGATCAATGATAAGTAGGGTGTAGTCCTGCTGGAGCTTCTTTAATTAGGTCTACTGTGTCTTAACATTTTTTTCACTAGCTATTCCCTTCTTGCCATCATAATTAACAATGGGTAGGAAGAAAGTCTTGAGTTTTTAGCCCATATGTATATAGATAGATAGATAGATAGATACACACACACATATATATATTTTATAGTCTCATAAACAATAGTCATCCTTCTCTAGTGTGGATACTCCTTTTTAATTTTTACTAAAAATCCACAGACTTTTGACAGAATAGTAATAACATTATAGAAGCTAAAATTTATTGTGAACTTTGCTTTCATTGTCACATGTAATCTTCACGGCAACCTCACAAAGTAGATATAATTATTCCCATTTTACAGATGAGGAATCTGAAGCTCGGGGGAGTTAAATACCTTGCCTGAGATCACCTACTGTACATGATAGCTAGGATTTCATCCAGGTGTGTGTGGCTGTAGATTCCAATTATGGACATATATTTGGCAGGAGTTGATTCAATTGAGGAAACAATATTTGGTGGCCAAATAGAACCTTGCAATTACTTTGCAGTTTCCTAGGGGGCTTGTGCTGGTAGGTAGAGAGCTGAAATGTTAGGGTCCCAGGTTGACAAATGAGTGATTTCTGCGTTCCGTCTCAGGGGCCTCATGAATGGAGAACTCGAGCCTCTGTCTTTAATATTTGGGGAAGGGGGTTGGGATACCATTTTCTAGCCCCTATTGACTGTACTGAACAGTGCTTTCTTCAGTGAAAGTATTCCAAAATAATATTTCTAAGGGAAAGTTTTCTCCCAGCCGTCACTGAAAACATTTTGAATGGCATCTTGAAAAGGCCTACCTACCAGGAAATAGTGTTCTTGGGCACCAAAAGGTAAAATATTATTCCTCACTAAAGTCAAGCCAACACACAATGGGAATTCATTCTCTCTAATCCTTCATCCTTGTTTTTTAAAATGCTGCTACTAGAGTGAGTTTCATAGTGGAAAGTAAGCTCCTTTTCTGTCCACACATACCTCAACTTGATGGCCTTCTCACGTCTTACCCCCTCTCACCTCCAGAAGAAAAATCAAAGGCGAACTGAAGGCTGAGGTCAGTGCTTGGAGTCCTCAGATGCCTTTGACACCTCCCATCCACATTTTGTTCTCTACCCTGCCCCACCTCTGAGTGTCCTGTGGAGAGGGCTGGAGGCTGCTTCCTGCAGCTCAACAGAAAGGCGCCTTCCTCCTCCTTGCAGGAGTCTCTAGAGGATGTCTGAGGGACAAAAGTTTTCCACCCTGAGTTTGTAGCATTTCCCAGGCTGCAGCACTTAGGAAGCCAGAGAGGAAGGGACCTGGGAGGTGCAGTCCAGCCTTGCTATGCCCGTTGTCACACTCAGGTGACGAAGTAGATAGAAGATGCAGAAATTCTGAAATCATCTTCACCTGCCCTCCTGAGTTTGGAGAAATCATCAACTCATAAAAGGACATCTCCTCACAACTCCCCTTTTCAAACTGTGTGGCACCAAAAAGGGATCTTGTACTGTGCTTATGCATTTGTAAAAGTCATTCCATGTGAAATTACAGAACTTTGCAAAAGCAGCCTGGAAAAACATTGCCTCTTCCCTACTGGGGGCAGCTGAGTTGCCTGGACGTTCAATGACTAGTCCAAGGTCATATGTGAGTTGAATGGAACTTCAGACCCCTTCCTGCCCCCACGTGTAAACAAAATGGGGAAACAACAAAATAAGGATCTTAATGTGTTTGTAGGAAAAATGTATGTTATAAAACCAGTAATGTTCTTAAACTAAACAGATGGACCCGAGTCACATTTTGACCAGTAGATTTTGTGTGTTTGGGGGGCTGGGTGTCGTGAGCGATTTTGATGAAAATAATTCTTTAGCTCACCTAGAAAACAGTAATACTTATTTTTCTTACACCTCTCGCACAAAACTGAGAAAGTCACATTGAACACAGGCATACCTTGGAGGTATTGCAGGTTCGGTTCCAGACCACAAGAGTAAAGCAAGTCACATGAACTTTTTCGGTTTCCCATTGCATATAAAAGTGATGTTTGGGGCTTCCCTGGTGGCGCAGTGGTTGAGAGTCTGCCTGCCGATGCAGGGGACACGGGTTCGTGCCCTGGTCCGGGAAGATCCCACGTGCCGCGGAGCAGCTAGGCTCGTGAGCCATGGCTGCTGGGCCTGCGCGTCCGGAGCCTGTGCTCCGCAACAGGAGAGGCCACAACAGTGAGAGGCCCGCATACCGCAAAAAAAAAAAGTGATGTTTATGTTATACTGTAGTCTGTTGAGTGTGCAATAGCATTATGTCTAAACATAATGCTGTTTAGCATTTTTCCAACAGCATTTTTTAATGCTGTTGGAAAAGTGGTCTCAATAATAGACTTGATCAACACAGGGTTGCCAGAAACCTTCCATTTGTAAAAACTGCAGTATCTACAAAGTACAGTAAAATGAGATCTGCCTGTAGGGTTTCCTGTTTGAGGTTAGACATAGGAGTGGCTAGAAGCTGCTTGTATTAACCAGTATCTGCCATGTTTTTATTTTCATTGGTCTTTGATAAGGCAACTTGATGTTTCATTCAATTCTAGATCTTTTTTCTCTGTCAGGACGCACTGAAATATGAGTGAACAGTTTCTTTAGAATCTCTCACTATTCTCTTTATTTCTAACTTAAGGTTTTTGTAACACTACAATTTGCACAATATTTTCTCTCTCCTGTGCTATAACGCTGTAGAACCTAGGGAAAAAGCCAAAGATTGGGGAGGGGTTGTTTAGTAGAATAAGCTTTGCTAACATATGTAAAAGAAAGACTTGATGAGCCTGTCAGTCTTTAATGGTGAAGATAGGGAAGCAGTTGTTATTTTAGGTTTGTGACCAGGTATTTTTGCCTTGAAAAATAAGTTTAAAAGGAAGTGGGTTATATAATCATAAACCATGTACTTCACTTAATGAAAAAAATGAGGCTCAGAAAAATAAGGCCCTTAAAGTTGGTTTAAAATGGTTTCCTTTCTTGAAATTATGTTCTTAATCTACCCAATTATCATCTTTAAAGGACTTAGTATTTAAAGAGCTATTTCAAATCACTTTTCTTAGTAATGCATGGTTTGAAATGCATAAATATTTGATGCAAAATACTAGAAGTGTGTGTGTGTGTATGTGTGTGTAAATGGAAGGTATTTTTGCCCCACCCCAGATTGAAATGAAGTAGAAAGATGTGATGATGCAGTATCCATTTCCTTAATAGTTTATTTTCATTTCAGTTTGACTGTTTTGTGTTGGGTAGTAAGTGCCAATTTTTGATTCATTGGGAGATGTTTTCTGTTCCTGGAAATAACTAGATCAACTCACGCCTGGAGTGCCTGAAGGCGCCTGGTCATGCCTGGGCTTAAACGAATACAGAGCTGTTTGCCTTTGCAAGGGAAGGGCATATATTTTTTGATATGAGCTACTTGCTTTTTCCTGGTTTGTGTGTTAAAAACTGTGTTTTGCAAACACTTGACCTAAATGATCCCCAAAGGGGATTTCAATTCATTTAACTCTGCATTGCTAGAGTGTGGCCTCCTGTGCAGAATCTCAGGTGTAGGTTTGCCTTGTGTGTCCCAAGGTTTCCGTTTTTCGAAGCAGAGCCATTTATTAAGTTGTCATCACATCATTGGGGGAAATAGGTCCTTTTTTCCCCCTTTATGTTATTTCTAGGAATGTTCTTCACTAGAAAGCAACATATCTGCCTCCAAATCTCAAGCAGGAGGGGGGAAAAAAACTTAAAAAAAGAACTCCCTCAAAACTCCCAGTTCTTACTTGCACTGGAAAACAGTCTAGTGATTTAAAAGTGAGGGCGATCTTTGTAGGCAAGACTACAGTGTGCAGGAAGTTCTCTAAACAGGAGTGAGGCCTGGGTGGCTCTGGACCTTAAGCAAATTACCTAAACTTTGGACCAGCTTCCTCATTTGTAAAGAGAAAACATGAAAAGTTCCAAGATGCTTTCCAGCCCCCCAATTCACTGGTTAGGTAGATGCCAGGATGGTGCTATTAACTGAAACACAAATGTACAGGGTCAATAAACAAAGTAAAACTCAAAGTTTTCTATGGGTTGAAGTGTTTTCTTCCTATAAAGACTAATTTTAGTTTGAGGGTTGTAGATATACATAAGCAAAAACACCTAGGGTTTTGAATTCTCTGTAATATGAACATTGGCTTCATAGGACAAATAAAGAAATTGATCTATTAAGCAGCAAATTAGATACTTCAGCAATAAACCAGTAAATTTACAAAATTGGAGAACTCAGAGTAGTTACTATTGATCTAACTTTGAAGGAAGAAGGATGTCTCCATGTAATTGATGATAAATCTGGAAAATTAACAGAAATGGAACCTAGTCTAAAGGTTGTCTTAGCAAGGGAAATGGGCATAAAGGAATTCTTAGAGTCAGAAACAGGGAATTTACGAAGCCTATAGCAATCCCACATTTTACAGATGAGGAAACCAGTCCAGAGAGATTATTTTCTTAAGGCTGCTTAACCAAGCAAAGGATTCTTTCCTGGACCTATTTTCCTGAGCTGTTACAGGTCATACTTTGCCCCCTTTCTGTGATGGATTATTAGAAGGAACTTGGGAAACTCAGGTGCAAAGCTCTTTTACACCTGAGGAAATAGTGTTGGTTGCTCATTGGGTAACCAGGCTAAGGAGATGCTTATATCTGCTCTGTGGCATAACCCGCTTTCCACTGCATGCCTCCCCTTCCTTTGTTCTCTGTTACAGTAAATTGAGACTACGTACCATTCCTTCACACACACCTGTGTTTTGCCAGCTCTCCGCTTAGCTTATTCTCTTTTATTCCAAATCCCCTCTCCTGCAATCCAATCTTATATAAAATATCATAAGGCCTCCTTAAATAGAGGCTGAGCATTAAAATGAGTGCCCAAGCAGCCCCCTCCCTCTCTCCCCCTCCCACCTCTGAATTCATCCGTGTCTTTGTCACATCACAATCTCCTCTGTACTATACAGAAGTGTTTTAGTTTGCTATTTTCTTTTTCTTTCTTTTTTTTCTCCTCTCCTTTCTTCCTTCCCTCCCTCCCTCCCTTCCTTCCTTCCTTCCTTCCTCCGTCCTCCTTCCTTCCTTCCTTCCTTCCTTTCTCTTTAAGAAAAAGCTGTGTGAGAATAGTGTATTTCAAATGGGTTGCTTTGGGAGGTAACAAATAGTATTTTTTAAAATAGAGCGGGAAAATGTAAGACTGCATTACTTATTGTAAGTGTTATTTGGGGAAACTTGTTTCAGTTTTGTATATGCTTATACACACACGTGTGTTTGTGTACATGAATGGGTGCATGTATACACATATGCATATATGTGTGTGCCAGGTTACAATGTAAAACGTGTTTCTTATGGTGGATCCTGGTCTGAAAAATTAAGACAACTTCTCTAGAAGAAAATCACATTGCAGTTTATTTATTTATGTAATACTTATTTGTCGAGTAACCACTATGTGCGCTACACTGTTGGCAGTGCTTGGGGTATATCAAAGAGTAAAACAGGCAAAGAAACTGGCCTCTTGCGAGTTTGCAGAGGGGTGAGACAAAATAAACACAATAAACGTTTTGGAAGAAGAAAAAATAAAGCAGGAAAGGGGGCATGGGGTGTGTGAGATCAGTAAGGCTGGATCAGTTAGCCGGAGGTAGATGGGGTAACAGAAGGGGTAGAGGAAGGAGCTGGGATGGGTGGGCCATCGTTAGACCTCTGGCTCTCACCTGTGAAGTGGGGATTCTTTGGTGCTGCCCACACAGGGTCCCTTGGGACTTAAATACAGGGATCTCAGAAGAGCCCTTAGGAAACCAGTTCATTCCTAAGTAGAGGATCATCTGACATCGTGCCCTCAACTGTGAATTACCTTTCCCTTTGGCTTCCAGCTTCGGGGCAGGAACCTGTGCCTTTGATTGTGCCTGAGCACAGCTGGCAGCACAGACAGTGGATGTTCAATAAATAAATATTGAGTTAAGGGGGGAAATGAAGGGTGATTGGCTTCACGTAAATGTGTGGCTGTACTAGAATATATCTGAAGGTGGATTGGGGTCAGCTCCTGTGAGGCCAGATGGCCTAGAAACTGAATTAGTATTGACCGGTCTTCCAAAAGCTTCCTAACTGGTTTCTTTCAGAATAGGCACAGCAAATGTTTAGAATTTTTTTAGGCTTCTGAGGGTAGGAATGTTGCTAGTGGCTAGTCATAATCTTTGCTGTGATTAGATAACAGAAGAGTTTAATAAATATTAATATATATGTTGTGCTATCTGACTTAGCGCAACCAGGAATTCACTTTACATAGGTAACTCCCGATAACCACTCTTTGACAGTGTATGTGTTGAACATTTATTTTTATTAATTGCAAAGAGACAGGGGTTTAAGTTGTAGTTTTCTAAGTCTGTCTTTGAAGAAAGGGAAATTTTAATGGGTTCTTTTCCTTCAAACAAATGTATGTGTGCTTCCAATGTGGAAAAAGTAGTCTTTCAGGATATACAAATGAAGTAAGAAGCTTCTGGTATTTGCACCTCACCATACGAGGAGGGTGGGGGAGAGGGCTTGATGGGGAATTTGTTTGCGGCAGGAGAGAGGAGAGCTAAGAACTTGAAGTGTTAAGAGAGCATATGCATCCTGTGAACCCCAAGGAATTCAGGAAGACGGGAGCAGAGCTTGCATTTGGAGACCTTCCAGGAACGGAATGGCTGGGCAGAGGCCGAGTTAAGACAGCTGTGGGTCTGCTGAGGAGTGGGGACTGTATTGTATGTGAAATGCAGTGGAGAGTCATGGAAGAATTCTAAGCAGAGGAGTGACGTGATGAATTATGTATTTCATACAAATCAATCCAGGGCTCAGGAACCCTTTGGACTAGGATACATTTCTTGGGGGCAGGGGTTATCAGAGAGTTCAGTTGGAAGGCTGTTAGGATAACTGGGGAAGAAAGAGTCTGGGATAAAGGCATGCAAAGGTCTGGTTCAGTGGTTCCCAATCCTGGCTACCTTTACATTTACTTAGGAGCTTTTTTAAAGAGATGTTGTTTGGGCCCTCCCTAAATGGAGAAAATCAGAGTACCTGGGAGTGGATAGTGGTGGGTGGTTTTAGAAAGCTCCCCAAGGTGGTGCCTACTAGGATCCAAGGCTCAGAGCCACTGAGATCACGTGTCTGAGGCTGTGGTTTGCTTCTCCGCCCTGTGAAACCCTGTGCCCGGGGAGGTTAAGCTGTTGGTGCCCAGCTGTACGGCAGTCCTGTAAAATTGGCCACCTTAACGGAGGCGAGAGAACTGATCATTTGAAGTAATTACTCCTCCATCTGAAGGAATTTTTGTGACCAGGGCAGGCATCTTGATTTAGATCAGAAAGCACTGCCTGCCTTCACACAGTTCACGTGCTTCTCCATGGCTGTAAGAACATCAACATTTCCATGGATCTTTGCCCGCAAGTCTGCCATAGTTGGGGGAATCCAAGGAATCTAGAAAATGTTTGAATTTTCTTACATTCCTTAGAATTTTATTTAAGAGGTAAAGTCCATGGAGCATTTGCCTTGAGCCCTGATTTCAGGAGCACATTGCAAAGAAGGCAGGAAGCAAGCACGAGGGTTCGCACTGTGAAGGTAGAGGAAAGGGAAGATGGAAGTAATCACATCCTGCTTCGACCCGATTGCCATTGCTCAGCCGCTAAGATCAGCGAGTTCAGCGGAATGATGACGGTGTTGGGGAATTTCTGTTTAACTTACTGTTGAGAGGTAAGGGGAAGATAGGGTCATCCCATCATGCCAGGAAGCATGCAAATATGGCCTAATGGTTCCCAAGCCTTACACCAAAGGTGTCCTGAACCTCATTCATCTAATACAACTAATTATTAAAGGTGGCTCCAATAAAAATTTCCTGTTTCCTCCTTCACACATTTGTCTGCTGTTTGCTAAGAGAAAACCCAAGTCTAAAAGTGTCATTGTATTTCCACTGTGTTTCCAGTTTCTGATGGCGCTTCTGCCTGGTGGGGAATGTTTTTTAAAAATCGTGCCAATGGTTTTTCATTCGACCACTGAAGGAAAAGTCACACCTTGAGAACTGGTTAGAGGCCTCTAAAAACAGGCATGGGGAGTTAAAGTGACAGCAGTACTGCAATGTTTACCTGGTTTTGTTTAATATTTTAAATGTTGTTCACTGTTGCATATTTTTTCAGGAAAATCCGGTGTTGCTCCATTCTGCAAGCCTTAGCTCTCTTGTTCACTAGGGCATTTGAATGGAAAGGAAGCTTGTTTTCGAGGAGAGCTGGTCGTTTCTCCACTTGTTTCTTCATCTGCCTATCTTGGGGATGATATTCCCAACCCATGTGGGATGATATTTGCAACCCGCGTGTTAGGATCAGTGTGAGGAGTCAAGGAATTCATATGCCTTAAGTACTTAAACTGGGCCTAGTGCACAGTCAGCGCTCAAGAAAAGCTAGCCATTGACAGAATTATCAGGAGGCATCTGGGAAGACCTCCTAGAGGAGGTGGCGCTTGGACTAGGCCTTGAAGGATAATGAGGGGATAGGAGAGAACTTCCAGCCAGGGATGTGTGGGGAGATGAGGGAGGGCCAAGTTTACTTTGGCTGGGGTATGGAGGGAGTACAGGGAGCTGAACGATTCATTTGGATGCCACATGGAGAACCTTGAAAACGTAGGGAGATATTTAGACTTGATTTTCTAAGCAGTGGAGCTCCAGGGAAGTTTTTGCAGGAGAGACGAGATCAAAACTGTAATGCAGGAAGTTTGATGAGGCAGGGTTGGTGGCTGGAGTCTCAGAGAGGAGAGAATTGGAAACTTGGAGTTTCAGTTAGGATAAGAGTCAAAGTTGTGGCCTGGATCCAGGGAACTAGAAGGGGTAAATCCCTACCTGACCTGGATGTAGACATAGGTTCATTTCATGTTAAATAAAATGGAAATACTGATTTTTTAAAAAATCAGTACTTAGATTGTTATCATTTTCACTTGGTAACTGGAAAGGGGTGGGAGTGAAGTCAGTAACTGTCCCATTTATTAAAAAATCAGTGACAGTTGGGCTTCCCTGGTGGCGCAGTGGTTGAGAGTCCGCCTGCCGATGCAGGGGAAACAGGTTCGTGCCCCGGTCCGGGAGGATCCCACGTGGCACGTAGTGGCTGGGCCCGTGAGCCATGGCCGCTGAGCCTGCACGTCCGGAGCCTGTGCTGCGCAACGGGAGAGGCCACAACAGGGAGAGGCCCGCGTACCGCAAAAAAAAAAAAAAAAAAAATCAGTGACAGCTTTTTACAATTTTCTAATTCTGATTTCTATAGAAACAGTGGGTTTAAGTTCTCATTTATTATTATGCAGCCTAAGTTTTCATGAATGGACTTTGTTAAATGTAAACTAGATACAGGCTTGTCTGTTTCCCATGGTTTCATATCTAAAAGAAAGACATTCTCATCTATTTTAGGGAAAGGAAAAGGCAGGTAAAATTACTAATCTCTGTAGTTCTTGGAAGTGCTGCTTTTTAGCCATTGTAGACCTTTCATTAAATTATCTGCTGAAGAAGAAAACCTTGGCCTGTTCACATCATTTCTTTCTAACCAGGTGGCCCTAAGAAGAGTGGCTGTTTGAACATAGCTTTTTAGATCGATTTTGGTCATTTGGGAGCATTTCTTTTTGTAGTGGTGGAAAATGAATAAGGATGACAACACAGCAGTAGGCATTTATGTGTTCCTGAAGTTACTTGGGGCCTTAAGTGAGTAATATATGTGAGAACACTTTGTGATTTGTAAAGTATTATATAAATTTAAAGGTTTTTAGAAAAATAATACCTTATATCTTTCGTGCCTCTTGGCATGAAGCCATTTTAATAAGAAATCAGGAACGTTCTCTAAATAGGTGGTGATACTGGCTGGAGAATTGTGTCCAGTTAAGGTGTGTGTGTGTGTCTGTGTGTGTATGTCTGTGTGTGCGCGCATGTGCACTGATCTGTTGTCATATCTGAGTATGACAGACAGAAAGGGTGTCCACAGAAAGGGTGGACGTTGAGAATTTCTGGCTACTCACCACTTATTAAGTAAAATATTTAGAAAGCGAATACATTTACTTTTTAGCAATCTGTTGTTCGATGTCTAACAATGTGTTCAGTGGAAATAACCTCCAGATAGTCAGAAGAAGTGAGATATTTAAAATATTTTTAAAAAACAAAACACTTAGCTTTTTTTCTTTCCATATCTATCTTTGAGCGAGGGCCATGGGAATAGAGAAAAAAGTAGTTTCCACATCCTTTAAAATAAAATGTTGAGCTTTTATATGTTTTTCCAGCAATATAGTTCTCTGGAAAATGTTTATTTTATGATTTTATATAAATCTTCATTAATTCCTTTCTGAAACAAGGTACGGTTATAAATACATGAAAAAATGTTAGCGCAGGTAATTCACATTGGACAATTCTATGATTTAGTACAAACATCGAGATTCTTACACATTCATGTCACTCTATCCTTCTTCCCCAAATTCAGTCCTGAATCTCGTGTTTTATGATGCTACTTTCATCGCCATACTGAAAAGATTCATGAAAGTAATAAACCTTGCCGTGTCATTTATTGCTTCTCTGCTGCCATGATTGTTTTTGTTTGGGTATTAACTAACTCATCAGAAGGTAGCAGCAGGCTTTTATCTTTGGCACGTTCGTTCAATAAGGACATTCCTACTTGCTTTAATGAATTTGAGTGTTCTTAATTCTTTTTCCTTTAAAGACCCAAGGAACTCATAAAATAATAGTTTTAAAAAATGCTCTGAAACTATAAAGTTACTAGACAAAAGTGATATATACATACTTCTCCATGATGGACTGTCAACCTCCTATCTGGCTCAGAGGAGAGATGCATAATGAAGATTTGAATCTGGAATAAATTAAGCAATGTTGAGACATGTATAAATGAGTGAATAGCCTTATATACCTTAAGTACTCTAATGGTCTAAGGAAGGTGGGAAGAGGGTTGAAAGAATATTCTTTGTGCAAACTGAGAAACTAATGACTGTGCCGACCTCCTCTGTGCTAACGGGATTGTAAATAAGTGCTTGAGTGAGTTTGAACGCAGGTGTGTTAGTTGCTCTTGGCCTTTCTGTTTATCAATACTATCTACAAGATGTTAACCACGGGGAAGTAGAAGCTTTATTAGGCATCTCAGCCTGCCAAGATTGTGGGGTTTATGGACTTAATGCCCTCCAGGGCCCCTGACCGCCCAGGCCTCTCTTACTGCCTGATGCACCGGAAGGCACACCTTCACAGCCCCTGGGCAGTTACACGCATACCCATTGGGTGGCAGAAGCTCAGTCCCTTTTGTCAACTTAGTGCTCTTCCAGGGTGTCAGATGTACTTGGTGGCCTTTTATTGACGTGAAAAATAAAGCAAGTTAGTCCATCTAGGCCTAAAATTAATAATTATTTAATCCTTCTTCAACTTTCTCATTAAGCCCTGTTTTCTTAATCATTTATAACCAGAACACAGAAGCAGCACAGAGTAACTTACTGCTGGGACTCCATTTTTGTTTTTTGTTTTTTAAAGGAAAGATGGATAATTACATGTATTTTTTAAAGTCTGAAAAGATGCACAAAAATCGAAACCATTTGAATAAGTGGATTTTCTTTTTCGCTTTTTGCTTATCCCTTTTCACCAGATGTCGTCTTTTGCTTATATAACAAAACCAGAGTTTATTAAGGAAGAAGAAGTACGCTGAGTTACACACGACTAACATGTTTGTCTGTCCTCTGTTCTATTCTAGAAATTGAAGCCAAAGAAGCTTGTGATTGGCTACGGGCGGCAGGATTCCCCCAGTACGCCCAGTTGTATGAAGGTGAGCCGGGAATGCCATTCTTTTTTAATGGGCAAAATCATATCCTTGGTTCATGATTATAATTTTTTATAAGCTTTGCACTTTTTTTTTAATTTCATTTTAAAATTTTTGGCTGCATTGGGTCTTCGTTGCTGTGTGCAGGCTTTCTCCAGTTGTGGCGAGCGGGGACTACTCTTCATTGTGGTGCATGGGCTTCTCATTGCGGTGGCTTCTCTTGTTGTGGAGCACAGGCTCTAGGCGAGTGGGCTTCAGTAGTTGCAGCACGTGGGCTCAGTAGTTGTGACACACGGGCTTAGTTGCTCCGCGGCATGTGGAATCTTCTTGGACCAGGGCTCGAACCCGTGTTCCCTGCATTGGCAGGCGGATTTTTAACCGCTGTGTCACCAGGGAAGTCCCTCATGATTATTATTGATCTATGATTTATTTTCAGATATTTTATAATTTACTTAAATATTTCATTAAGGAACAGTGTGGCAACCACCCAAAACAGCTAGGACCTTGATAATAACACACCCACCTGTCTCCCATCCCTCTGCCACCCCCTAGCCACAGTAACCATCATCCTGAAACCTTGGTTCATCATTTCCTTGCTTTCCTTTAATATAGCTTTATTGCATTTCCCTAAAATAAATATTTTTATAAAGTTGTTTATCTGTATAAAAAGGGTATCATGCTCTATGTAATCTTGTACGATTTAATTTTTTCATTTATTATTGTTAAGGTTCTTCCATACTGTGTGTCCTCATAGTCCATCACCTTTGACTGCTGTGTAATAAATACTCCATCGTGTGGATATGCCACAGTTTATCATATCCACACTCTGATTGGTGGGCATTTTGGGGTTTTTTTGTTTTGCTTTTATAAACTGTACTGTTGGGAATATTCTTGCACTCTTTCAGTACACGTGAAATAATTTATCTTGCGTGTATGCCTAAGACTAGCATTACTGGGTGATAGAGATGTATGTTCAACTTTATAAGGCAAGTTTTTCAAAAGTTCCTGTACCACCTTTCACTCCTCCCTGTAATATATAAAGATCCTGTCTATCCACATGCTCTCAACCTTTGATATTGTCAGACTTTAATTTTTGCCAATCAAATGGGTATAAAATGATATCTTTTGGATTTTGACTGCCATTTTCCTAATTTTTAATGGTAAGGCACATTTCTTTGTGTCATCTGGCCATATATGTTTGCTTCTCTGTGAAATATCTGTTGCCCATTTTTCCCCTGAGTTGATTGTGTTTTTTTTGATGATTTATAAGAGCTCTTTATTCTAAATACTAAGGCTTTGTTGGCCATGTGTCATAGATATCTTTCTCCGCTTTGTCATTAGGCTTTTCACTTTTCCATAGATTGCCATTTGATGAATATTATTTCTCCTATGTTATTTGATTTTTTAATTAAGAAAAAATGACCTTTTTTTTAAAATCAAGACCTAGGCTGACTTTTTACTAGTTCTTCGTTTTCTCATTAGCGCCCTGGGCATTGCTCAGACGCAGAGGCTGAGGACGATGAGCGCTCATGCCCTGAGCCTCAGGCTGCCCAGGGTGGGCAGAGTGTGCTCTGTGCAAGGCGAAGGGAAGAGCCTGTTTATTTAAAAGGGAGGCTTATTGTTCTCTACATGAAATCATTAATTCACGATTAATCACGAGTTGTGAACTCGTGAGCTCTATTTTATGGGTGATTTGCAAGCCAACATTGGGTGGATAGTGAAGTGACTCCTACCTCGAGAATAAATGACTTCCGAGGCCTCTTCCGACTTGAGCATTCTTTGTTTCCTTAACTCTACTGAGATGACAGTACCTGGTGTCTCTCATTCATCCATCCCTCCATCTATCCATTCATCCATTCATCCCTCCATCCATTCAGCTAATCAACAAGCCAGTATTAATTCTGCACCAACAGGGATGCCTACCACTGTGGTAGATGCTTCATATTTTATAGAAATAAATATTTTATTTTTTTATTTATAGAAATAAAACAGTTCATACCTCAAAGAAATTGCCAAAAATCTCAAAAAGCAAGCATAATATTGGTTAATTTACATTTAAAGAATACATCTTTTTTATTATCACTTAAGAGGAAGGAGATGCTGGAGACATTTAGCCATGATTGACAAAACTGCTGAAAGATCCAGGTTAAATGATGTCACTTCAGTCTTTCACCAGGGATGTTCAACTCTTCTCACAATAAAATAGTGATTTTAAAACGTGTCCCTTTTGCTCTTCCGTCCTTTCTAGGATGGTAACAAGCAGGCTGCTTCCTGTAGCAATGGCAGTGGGCTCTCAATTGGAGCTGGTGGTCACCAGCAATCCTCCTTTAACACACGAGCAAAATGCCATGAACCCGTACTAAGAACAGATACAGGTTTTCAGCTTGGAAATGCTTAGCCTGGTTGGCAGG
Organism: Phocoena sinus; assembly: GCF_008692025.1. Taxonomy (NCBI): domain Eukaryota; kingdom Metazoa; phylum Chordata; class Mammalia; order Artiodactyla; family Phocoenidae; genus Phocoena; species Phocoena sinus. The sequence continues at coordinate 21,399,109 of NC_045783.1, forward strand.
GATATAGAGGGGGTGGGGGTGCTCCCCGGAAGCAAACTGGGGCGAGACCACAGAGTCCGTTTACTTCCCTGGCTCACTCGGCTAGTCTAGTTCCTTACCTCGTTTATAATGCCTGCCCTTCCTCATTGTAGCCCAGACTGAACGTACGATATTTCTCCATGAAGATGGGTTTAAAATTATTTTATAGTTAGACTATATAGAATATCTTACTCTTTCCCTCCATTTCAGAAGACTATCTCCAATTCCTTTTGCTTTTTTCTTTCGTCTTTCTTTTTTTTTTTAAGGTGTTTGGTTAACCTGCATGTTTATTATGGTGGAGTTGCTTATCCTTCCTTTAGGAGAGTTTTTGACCTGTTGCCGTTTACAGCATCTCTGTCTCTCAGTAGAGCTTTGGTGGCGGTGGGGTGTGGATCAGCATTCTATTGGATTTTCAGTTCACAGCTCTACTGGAGATAAGGAAGGATAATTACATTTGCAGTGGTAGTAACATGCTGTCCTTTTGTTCTTGTGTTTTGAAATTAAATTTCCTTCAATTATGTCAAGTTTTGGTGTTGATTTGCTGCCAAGAAGCCCTTTCTTGTGATGTGTATGTTTGCTAAGATCCAGTTCCGGTCTGTGTCTTACATCTTTCCAAATCCTAAAATGCAGACTGTATTTTCACAAGTTACATTTTGGGGTCCCTTGACATTTATAAGTCTTTTGAAGCATAAACCTACTTTTGAAGTTATACTGTACATTGTTCTGAGCATTTATAATTTCTCCCCTTCATCCTACCCCTATGTGCAGGGTGGGTACACACACACCACATGCCATCCCACTCATTCCTTGATTCCTGTTTACCTTTATTTCGGTCCTTGACAATATAAACATCCTGCCCTTAAACCCGAGCTGAAAGATTAAATCCTAACCTGAATAACTCTGAGAAATACTGAAAAAAAAAAAGATGTAATTATTTCACTCTTCTCTTGAATTTAGTCCCTACCTATCCTAGAATTTTTTCTTTTTTTTTAAACAGAATTTTAAAGTTAATTTGGATCAGGAAAGTAAATACAGCTCTGGGTACACTGAGTTAGGAATTGCTAAATAACAGAGTTGCTTTCTCAGATGCATGTAACAGGCATGTGAGCTTACGATTTACATTTATTAAGTATTAAAAATATATTTTTTAATATCAGCTCTGTCCTTTTAATACTTAGAGTGTAGGTTATCTGTTCAAAGTGAAATACAGTTGCCAGAACCTTCAAACAGCTTTACAGTCTGGCTTGCTTCTATTTACTAATAGTTTACATTCACTTTAAGTCTTCTCTTTATTGCCACTATAGTGGTGCCACTAATCATTTGCCTAAGAGACTTGGTCTATAAGGTAATGAAGAGATAAATCCTGTGATACTGAATTTTATGAATTCCTTCATAAATCTTTAGGCTCTAGCTACTTCATTGGTCTGCCTGTCTTACCATTCAGAGAACAGGATCACTAATCTAATGCTAGCCTTCAGAAAAAAGAATAGACCACAATACTCATTGTTAGTTTCCAACATTATTTAAAAAAAAAAAAAAAGGTACTCATAAGTGTAGTCTCTGGAAAATAGATGACCAAGAATAAGGAGCTCCATACCATCCTGTAAAACCAATGATCCTAAGTTAGAAACCATAAAAACATAAGGAACAGTCATGTGCTCCCTAGTCAACCCCAGAAGTAGAACATTGTTAGCTACTTGCATCTCCAAAACTACCAATAGCCATGTCTGTTTCAGTATGCAGCATTAGCCATTTGGGGGGCCAAAGCAAGTTTTTGGTTCTGTTAATCCTGGTGTCCTGCGGTGCTCTTATTTTGCCTATTCTTGACCCACAGAGTTGCATAGCAGGACTCTCCCTCATGATATTTTATAAGCGTTTTACTAGGAAGGCCCATTATTTACCCTAAGTGCTTGGAACACCAAAGAGGGATAACTTGCTTTTATCTAGTGGCAATTCCAGAGCTGTTGCAAATTTCCGCACAGGGGCTGCTGGTCTTCTTCCTCCCTACTCTTCCTGGAGTGTATTTATCAACAAGGGACAGAGAAGGGAATTCTTTCATTGAGTTGACTGTTCCCCCCTTTTTGCTTTTCGATTTTAATAGAACTTACGTGTTCTTAGAGTAGTGAACTCTTCCAAGGATGAAAGGATTTGGGATTCTATTGTTCTACAACTGCTTTAGAGCTGGTCTTTTGTTTTAGTGGGAGTTATATAAACTCCTGAAAAGCCATATGGAAGTGCTAGTATTTGTTTAAAAATAGCACATCCTTAATTCTCGTTAGCTTTTGATGGCATGCAAATGGTTGGATTCCATTGACAACTACCATAGTTCTCTAGATCTTTCCTTGGCCCGGTTTTCTGTGACCTCTTCCCTGATCAGATGTGAGCAAAGACACACATGGGAGGGAAAAAACAGCCACATTACCGTGAACATCCTTCTGGTATTCATTCTGGTTTAAATTATAATTTTCATGGCAGAGGTCTGTTGCCTGCTGATGTGTTTAAAGGTGGAACAGTGTTTTGAACCACTTATCTTTGACAACAGACAATCTGAGTCTGCAGACCACTTTATTCCAAGCTCCTTTAGGACACTGATGAAATTGTCTTAAGCTGCTTTACATACCCACAGCACTTGATAGGGAGTGAATTGTCCTGCAAACAGTAAGTATTCAATAAATTACCTTGTTTTCTTCCCTCTGCTAAACTGGGCTGGATTGGCAAGAGCTTGGGTGCTCAATAAACGTATTTGTTTTTATTTTTCCTATAGATCTCCTGTTCCCCATTGATATTTCCTTGGTCAAGAGAGAGCATGATTTTTTGGACAGAGATGCTATTGAGGCTTTATGCAGGTAAAAGGAAATACTTTGAGTGTTTTCTTTCTCTTTTCTTCTTTTTAAAGAACATAGTACTTATCACTGATGAGATTGCTTTTGTTCTAAATATGTCAGGATTTTGATCCATAAATGGATATAGTGATTTACTTCATTATAAATCACAGGCCTTTTGATTAGAATAAGTAACTTCCTGTCATCTAGTATTGCCATTCAAATAGCACTGTCCTGGAATGTGCTCATACGACTGCTAGAGCAGATAATGTCCAGGAAGTTTGGAAACTTGGAATAGGGGGGTTAAGGCAGTGCAGTCCCAGCCAGGTCCCCTTCGCCAACTCAGAGCCGCTGTTGTATTGAATGGAAATGATGCTCAGAGGGACAGATGGAAGTAGGGGCTGTGGCAGACTAGAGGCAGGAGGGCCGTTGCTTGAATTCCAGGAAAGCATCTCCGCAACTCTTCAGCTTCCCCAGGCACACCGTCCTAACAGTACGGTTAACTAAGGCTGTAAAGTAACTCAGCACAGCCTTTAACATAAAGTAGACAGGAGCAAAGGAGCATTGATGGGAAATGTGAACAAAACTGTTCAGAACCCATGTTCGTGGTGCTGGTGGGTCTTCAGGCTGAGGAGCAGCTTGCAGGGTTTAACGAAATGGAAGTAATAAAACACGCAGCAGAAAATGACAGGACACTGATACTCCTCTCTGACTCTTCATGACATATTATTCATTTTACGTTAATCATCCTTTGAATTTTTCTCAAAACCTATAAACCATCAAAGCTGAACTCTGGAGAAAAAAAATTATACACGGACAAAATTCACTTGTCGATTTGATCGTAAAATTAAAACAATTTTCTTTTAATTTCAATATTAATTTTAACTTGGAAAAACATCATTACGGTTGAATGGCACCCGGGATTTATTTCCCCTTTATAGGCAAAGAATGCAGTTGTAGCTTTGTGAAAGTACTATTTTTGCCTCTCTTATGTAATACAGTGTTTTTTGAAGCACTTAAGTTAAGCAGGGTTTTAGGGGAAGATAGGTAGGATGTTTAAAATGGAATAATAGACTAGTTCTCCTGGCTTAAGAAAGAAAAAAATGTCACATTAACCACAGAAATACTGTCACTTTTCAAATCCAATGGAATGATTGCTTAGAAATGTCCAGGGTTTGTACACTTTTCTGGAAGAAACTTAATTCCAACTCCCCACCCCACTCCCTAGAGTGTAATATCATAGCTATGTCATCTGGAATGAAAAAAATTTCACCAACCCAGTTTAGGAGAGAAAGAGTCTGCATCTGGAATATAAACTACTCCAGACATTTTTGAAATGTTTGAATGCTTAGCTGTGGAGCAGAATTATTTTCTTTTCAGTTCATCATGGGTGATAATGCATAGAGATGACATCACTCCTAAGATGTAACCTAGGAAATATTTACTAGGTTACTGCGTCAGATCATGCATTTCACACATTTCAAGCTACTTAGTGAGCATGCCCTCTGAACAGCAGCAACAGCTTAGGAATTCCTGGGTCATAAAAATATCACTGCAGCATTGCAGCCCAAAGGATCGTGATTAGATTCTTGAATTTCTTTTTCTTTTTTTAAATATCAGTTTGAAACGTAGTTACCCTCTTCTGGGGATAAGGGCATCCTCCGTTCTTTGTGATTTACACTGGCTACACTGGCTCTTAACGCCATCAGAGAAGCTGCCTCCCTTTAAAAGGAGTAAATCTATACTCTTAGATCTTTTGCGAAAAGAAAAGCCTGAAAACAACTAGACCTTGATCTCTTTGGATTCTGCAAGTGTATTCTGATTCGGCTTCAGTTTCTCTTATGTGTAGAATAATATCTCATAGGTTAAATGTAAGAAGGAAATGCAGTGATGGATGTCAAGTGCTTTAAAAATTATTAGGCCTAAAACCGACACCCAGAGTTGAGTATGTGGAAAAAGGCTTGAGGTTGGGGTCAGAATTCACAGGAACAGTCATCAGCTTGTTTGTAATGGAAAACCCAAGGTCTCTTGTCCACGTGTTTGCATAAATAGACTTCTCATGGCAAATGATTTTCCTTCGAGAGGGCTAAACAAATGTTCTGAAGAAAAAGGTGGGGACAGGCATCTTCCTTGAAAATGCACTACAGGTCCTGAGCTGTCAGCAGAGTAGTTGAGGATTGAGGATACTTGTTTAACTGATGATGTGATATTCATCTCATCTGCTAGACTGGCCTCTTCCATGTACTCTCTCAGCCCATGAAATTCAAAGGGCCAGCAAATCTTGAATCTACAGTGTTGTTTGAAATTTTGCCTTGTCATTTGTCAAGTTTTTTTCTAGACGGACAGACTTTTTTGTAGACCTCCATCTTTTGCCTTGTTGAAATATTTTGAGCAGTTGATTTTAAATATATACGGTAATATAGTTACAAAAACGCAGCTGAAAAGTTTTACCTTAATAAAATATTATTAAATATTTAATATTTTTACTTTAAGTAAAACATTTTTAGATTTGTTTTGAACGAAATAATTGTTACATGGTTTCTCTTTCCTGCCGCCCCCCTACCCCAGCCCCCCCCACACACACACGGATGGAGTACTCCCATGTACACACTAGTGTACACTCCATGTTCTGCTTAATGATTATTAGAAACATTCATGTACTTATAACTTTTGCAGATCTTAAAGCTCCTTTGGTCAAAAATCTGGTAGGAGCTGATCTCTTAAAATAGTCTACTTAGAGCAGAAAACTTGTAGCTTAATGTTTTCTTGAGAATGTTAATGGTACTGTCTTCAATAGTTTGCAATGACCAAAAGTTGTACGTATGCAACTACTAGATTTTTTGGGTTTAGATTGCTAACCAACATTCTTACACACACACTTGTAAGGGATAAACGTACTTGTTTCCTTGGAGAGATTGGCTTTTGTCCCAATCTTGCTAGCTTTGCTGTATAATCCAACCCTGACGATAAGGCCCAGATTCTGAGAGTATCACATTCAGTATTAATACTGGAGGAGTAATTCGCTTGTCTTGTATACAGGTGATAATGCAAACTGTGACCTACTCTTACAATACCTCTTATGAAATGTTCTTTCTCTTTATAGCTTCTGAAAAATATCCCATCTCGCTATCTTCCTTTGGGATTACAACTGACTCCTATGAGTACAGCAAAGAATTATGCAAATAAGGTGATAATCGTGTAATGACAAATAGATATCCGTAGTATCATCTCCAGTCTGCACTTTATTGTAAAACAGCCCTTGAAGTGCCTAAGCTCTGTGAAGCAGCTGGCCACATAGTAGATTTCAACTACGTTACTGTTTTGGTCCTATTCAAAGAAAAGCAATTGCATTATTGCCAAGAAAATATCTTTAAGGATTGGAACAATTTTTATTTGTCAGGTCTACTTGGGAAATCATTCCTTTTTCCTTTCTCACTTCTCTTCTGCTTTCCCTGTTTTCACTTGGAATACTTGAGGCCCAGATCCCTGCCTGCCATGCTTTTATCAGGGCGCTTGCGGCTCCCTCCAGCAAAGCTCTTGAACCTTTGATGGCTCACCCTGTGCTCCCTCCCCCCTCAGAGCAGAGTACAAGTTGCCCAGCAGATAAGACTGACACATTCCTGAGGAGCTGAGCCGGTGAGGGCCCTGTGGGGTGGGAAAGGCCAGGGCTTCTGGACAGACAGTGGGAGATACCAGTGTTCTGCCACTCACTGGAGGGAGCCATACTTAGGATAGAAGCTGCTCCCATGTACTATCATGATTAACATCTATTTTAGAAAGGAATGCAGAAGATATTGTTTTTGAGGGCCAGAGCCACCATGTTTTAGTCATGTGGCCTTGGACAAGGTTTGTGTCCACTCCAAGCCCCCATTTCCTCATCTATAAAATGAAGATAAATAGTAATATCTCTACCATAGGGTTGTTGTGAGGATCAAGACGAAATAACACACATGAGGCTCCAGGCACAATGCCTGACCTAGAACGCAGCCCCGACTCGGCAAGCCAGAACTACTACCTTGTGTCTGTACCGTCTCTAAATCGGTAACATCCCACCACTCTGGAGGTTCCTAGGGGTCAAATGAATCCCACGGAGACCTCGGGGAATAACTTCTGGGCTTCAGTCTCAAAGCGCCATTAGCTTGGTGCTACGGATAGAAAAAGGTAACACTGACCTTTACAAAAATGACCTCCTTGGCCCTTTCTGTTTGACTCAAATCTGGAGCTTGTGAAGCAAGTCCCTCCCCCACCCCTACAGGCATCCACGCCTAGTAAACTGGGTTATAAACACCCCTCAACCATTACAGCCCAAATGATGTCAAGGGGGTATTTGATTAACAGGTTTGATTAATGAAACCCAGACCTAAGACTAGCTGTGACCCTCCCGATTCTTTAAATCTTAAAAACATTGGAGAACTAAAACACTGTGGGTAGAAATCATTTAAGTCATGGATGCCCCTTAGAGAGGGACTTTGTATCCACTCGTTTTAATGTCTGTGGATGTTTTTTTAAGTTATTTGTTTTCTTTCCCTTTCCATCATGAGAGAGAATTTTCCTGAACATAGGTGCTCTGGGTATCTTTGTTTATCCTATAAGCAGGCTACCACATAATCTGTGAAATCAAAGGCAGTCTTATCAGCAGGCAAAAATACTTTCTACCCTCCTGCATCCAAGTTGTTAGACAGGCTGCAAGAACAGGATCAGAAAGATAGAGCCTTGAAGAGGGCTCATGGTCAGTTTGAGTTTGTGTGAATTAAATGCGCTTGTCCTGTGGAAGTGGAAGAATTGCAATCTTAGGAAAAATTGGAAAACTGATGGTACCAGACAGCAGATAGGTTAAAGGTCCGTTTGAGGAAGACTAAGCGATGATCGTCTGGAAGATGTTAGAAAGAACTGGGGCTTGAAAAACTGTCCTGCAGACTTTTACGTGCCATTTATTCCTGCACATGTAAAGGGCTTCTTTTTTTCAGCCATTTCATTACTTACCATTGAGGTGGGTTATGTTTTGTTTTTTTTTAAGCACTTCATTTTCAGTGAAGCTAAATTACTTTCCTCATTTTAAATTATTACCCTTTGGAAGGGGTAAAAAATATTCAGAGTAAAAATGTGACTTCTGTTCCAAAGAAGAATCTGATTCAAGTGCTTATGTTTGAACTCTTAAAGATGTTGACCCTTGAAGCTGAAGTATACAGATTTTTAAATTAGTCATTTGTGCTGTTGCTGCGACTATACCACGCATTATCCTGTCCTGTATGGGAAGTTGTAAAAAAAGAATTGGGTGTTAAAGAGGGCTCACATTTATATACAGAACTTACTGCATTTTTTAACAGGCTGTCTAAGGTTATTATTTGTCAGAGATTATTTTTATATTTGAATTTTTATTTGAGCTAGAATATACTTTATTTACGAACAACTCTGCTTGGTTCCTTGTTCATGTTTCTTTTTCTGTGAAAGAAGACATCACTGCCTTTTATTTCTTGGCACTGGGTGGAGATACCTAATGATTCAACCTAGGGGTTGTTGAAAGAATAACTGTCCTCATTGAGGGTTGTTTGTTCTGTGAGGAATAAGAGGCACCAGACAGAACCACCACAGCGTGCCATTTTACTATAAAATAGTAATATTAAATTTAAATGAGAAAACTTGTGAAACATAAATATTTTTAAACTATTCACTTTTTAAAGAAGTTTCAAGTACTCTTCTATATTATAGATATTAATGGATTCAAAGAAACTCGATTAAACACGTCAGCTGTTTGGAAAAAATATTTATCCACCCATCAGTGGTTTCCTGTCTCTGCTAATGTTATTTCTTTGCTCTGTAGGCGTCTGAATACTTTAAACAAATGCGCGGTGATGAAGCTGGAAATTAGTCCTCATCGGAAGAGAGTGAGTATATAAAATGTATAGCATGGTGGGAGGAAAGGTGGCAGATCAAAAACCGGGTTATGAATTTTGTGATAGATTCTGTCTCTCAAACTCTTACTTCCGTGGTCCAAAAATATCGACGTTTTAAATGTTATAATCCAGTCAGGTTTACCAAAAGCTGTGTGGCCTTATGTAGTTGAAACCAAGAGCTGCAGCCAGCCAAAAAATTGTGTCTTGCCTGCTGTTTTTGATCTGAAAAGGTCATCTGTGATTTTTGCCTCATTAGCTCAATGCCTATGACATATTAAACGGATGAGGCTTAAGGAATTCCGGTGGATTTTGCATTGCCTCCTTACAGAAATTAAAGCTGAAGTTCTTGGGAACTCTGTCTTCCCATATGTAACAGTAACTGTGTTTTGAAGCCGTAGGGATGGCAGTGAAGGCTGGCTGGTAGGATATGGAAGAATAATAGAGCTTTGGAGGGAGAAAAGGAATGAGAGGAGGAAGACGGAGGACAGGAAATCCCACACATTCTAGTGAAATGGTGGCACATAACTGATTCAGATGGTATTTTCTTCTGCATATGAAATGTGAGGACGTCTTACGAGATCTTAGGAGAAGAGGTGGGTGTAGTAGTGGGAGTGAGTGTCACAAATTAGAGTAAACAGGAGTAAGTTTGGTCAAAGAACATATTTCTGACTGTTCAGAGTACCCATTTTAATTATCTAACCTACAGAAAGTTGCCTTCTTGGGGGAGTTAAACCTTTTAGACAAATGAGCTGGAACGTCACACCCGCTGAGCTGTGGAGAGGAGCCTGCAAGTCAGCGTTTAATGCTCTCCACTCACTGTCCTGGGACAATCTGGTCACAGGAGATTCTCCACACCAGTGGGAAGGACATGCTTCACACGGAACTGTGCCTTTTGATATCCCGCCTCAAGGGCTTTGATGCAGTAGTCTGTCACACGGTAACCCTGAGTCCCACCAGTAAATCAGGCATCAGCAGCGGAGATGTTACTTCGTGTTTGTGAATGTTACGTGCTGTCAGGACTGGGTACTTGTGAAGCCTTGTTAAAAGGCTGGAGCATGTCTGAGGTTGAAACGTCACAGGACACTTGTGGCATTAACTCTGGTTCCCGTGTTGGTGGGGGAGGGAACGAAAAGGAACAGGTAAGAGGCTGAGAAGTACCCACTGACCCACTGAAGAGATGGGATGGCTCACCTTGCTTTGTGTCTCCGTTAATCTGTTAGAGGAGATCTTGTGTACTTTTAGGGTAGCTAGAGATTTCGGTTACCCCTCTTCTTAAAGTGTTTGAAAACCACCATTTTAATTGCAAAAGGGAATATAAACACATACTATCGACAGACAGCAAAACTAAAGGCAGACCAGAGGGAGTCCTACCCATTGCTAACTCCAGTTCAAAATATTTTACATGCCTGGAATTTTCACAGATCTCAGAGGTTTCCTCTGTGAGCAACTAAAGAGCAGCCTATAGATCCCAGTGTTTCCATTAAATAACTCCTGTTTCGCTTGAAACACATGGTCAGGCTTTTTCCTGTTAAATTCTTTACATACATCTTGGTTATTTTTTAAAAATAATAAACTAAAGATGCAAGGGGGGAAGTGACACGGCTGGCGTTATGATCAGTCTCCTGGCCCCTGGCCCTTGGCGCACATACTGCCCCCTGCGGCCTGCCAGTCCCAGGGGATGAGCGGTTCGGTTCTGTCTCTGCAGAGTGAGGATTCGGACGAGGATGAGCCTTGCGCGATAAGCGCCAAATGGACTTTCCAGAGGGACAGCAAGAGGTGGTCCCGGCTTGAAGAGTTCGATGTCTTTTCTCCAAAGCAGGACCCCGTCCCTGGGTCCCCAGACGATCCCCACCTGAAGAACGCCCCCAGCCGTGAAAGCGTGCTGACGGACCTCAGCGAGCGCCAGGAGGTGGCTTCTGTCCGCAGCCTCAGCAGCACCAGCAGCCTCGCCACGCAAGCCACCCACCTCGGGGGCGCGGCGACGGCCCGGACTAACTCCGTCACCAGCGTCTGCTCCTCCGGCACCTTCGTAGGCAACGATGACTCCTTCTGCAGCCTGCCCTCTCCCAAGGAACTGTCCAGCTTCAGCTTCAGCGTGAAAGGCCACGAGAAGAACACCAAGTCCAAGACGCACAGCCTGCTGAAACGCATGGAGAGCCTGAAGCTCAAGGGCTCCCACCACAGCAAGCACAAGGTGCCGTCCAAGCTGGGGCTGATCATCAGCGGGCCCATCCTGCAGGAGGGGGTGGACGAGGAGAAGCTCAAGCAGCTGAACTGTGTGGAGATCTCCGCCCTCAACGGCAACCGCATCAACGTCCCCGTGGTGCGGAAGAGGAGCGTCTCCAACTCCACGCAGACGAGCAGCAGCAGCAGCCAGTCCGAGACCAGCAGCAACGTCAGCACGCCCAGTCCCGTCACCAGGACCCGGAGCCTCAGTGCCTGCAACAAGCGGGGAGGCATGTACCTAGAGGGCTTCGATCCGTTCAATCAGTCCACATTCAACAACGTTATGGAACAGAACTTTAAAAACTGCGAGAGCTACCCGGAGGACGCGGTGTTCTACATCCCAGAAGATCACAAGCCTGGCACTTTCCCCAAAGCCCTCTCCAACGGCAACTTCTCTCCCTCAGGGAATAACAGCTCTGTGAACTGGAGGACTGGAAGCTTCCACGGCCCTGGTCATATCAGCCTGAGGAGGGAAAACAGCAGCGACAGCCCCAAGGAACTTAAGAGACGCAATTCCTCAAGCTCCATGACCAGCCGCCTGAGTATCTATGACAACGTGCCTGGCTCCATCCTCTATTCCAGCTCCGGTGACCTGGCCGACCTGGAGAACGAGGACATCTTCCCCGAGCTGGACGACATCCTCTACCACGTGAAGGGGATGCAGAGGATAGTCAACCAGTGGTCGGAGAAATTTTCAGACGAGGGAGACTCAGACTCGGCCCTGGACTCGGTCTCTCCATGCCCGTCCTCGCCCAAGCAGATACACCTGGACGTCGACAATGACCGAGCCACCCCCAGCGACCTGGACAGCACGGGCAACTCACTGAACGAAACCGAGGAGCCCTCAGACATCCCGGAAAGGAGGGATTCTGGGGTCGGGGCCTCCCTGACTAGGTCCAGCAGGTAAGAACTTTTCTTCCCTTCTCCACCCAGTTTGAGGAGGAGGGATCAGAAGGAAGCTGCTTCTGCTTGTTGCGTAGGGAGGTGGGAATAAGTCCGACGTTCACAGCCACGAAAGTTGCTAAGGAAAGTGACCGATGGGGAAATCCTACCACCCTAAGAGAGTGAACACTGTTCAGTGGGTACCAGAGCTTCAGTTTGGGAAGGTGAATGAAGTAAGTTCTGTGGATGGATGGTACGGATGGTTGTACCACACTGTGGATGTACTTAATACTTAATGTATTTAACTGTGCACTCAAAGTGGTTGACAGTAAATTTTATGTTATATATATTTTACCACAGGGGTAAAAAAAAAAAGACTGGAATGGAAGTTGAGTCTTCTCAGTTCCTAAGATAAGAGGCCGGTGAGCGGCCCGCTGCTGACTCTGCATCGACCCATTAAAAAGCTTTCGTCCTCACTCACATTGCCCGCCTTCTCTCGCAGGCACAGGCTGAGATGGCACAGTTTCCAGAGCTCTCATCGGCCGAGCTTAAACTCTGTATCGCTGCAGATTAACTGCCAATCTGTGGCCCAGATGAACCTGCTGCAGAAATACTCCCTCCTGAAGTTGACCGCCCTGCTGGAGAAATACACGCCTTCTAATAAGCATGGTTTTAGCTGGTAAGGGTTTAAACTGTCCAGTGAACTGTATTTGAAAATGTTCTCAACCAGTGCTCTCCCAACACTGAGGATGTGACAGTTGCGTCCTGGATCTTTAGTCCCTCATCCTAATGCCGTCAGTTTCTGCACTCTTGAGGCTACCTTTGACCCTGCTTAAGCCAAGATAGCTTTAGGGAGCTTCCATCAGGGCTGGTTGGGTTTTCAGTGCCAGTTGATGGGATGAGCATGCTTGACCCTTCCATCTCATCGTCCAGGCGCTTCCGTCCCAGTGGTGGGAATAGCCCACCACAGGCAAATACACGTACAGGATCAGATCATAATTGGGAAGGAAGGGAAGAAAACTGTGTAGGTCATAAGGTGTTATGAGACCAACTTTGAAATGCTTCCTGTACAGTACCTGGTTTTGTGCCCCTCTTTGTGCACATTTTTAGAAATCATTTCTGATGTGAGTATTTGCAGCATCACAAGAACCTACCTGAACTAAAGAGTTTTGTTTTTTCCAACAGACTCTTAAGCAGTGGATAATCGTTTTAAGGAATTCACCACTCTAAGATATCATGACTAAAATAATATACGAAGATAAAATTTACTGAGCTGTCCATACTTTCAGAAGTATGGCCCTTGGTGTGTATGCTGTGAGATGCAGACTGTTGGGCTGGATGGGTCACGGATAGGACCCATTATGTGCATATTTTAATTTTCCTACTGAGTGCAAAGCAGAGAAATGTCTCTACATTGGCATCCCAGCGCATTCTGCACTGTCAGCTGTGTATCCTGAAGTCTTTTCACCAGTCCAAGTGCTCATTATCCAGTTGCACAATTAGCGCTCTTTATAAAAATGGAGACGCGGCCCAATTCGTGAGTAGCGCTCGGTAGCAAACCAGAGAGTCAGCGGAGCAATGTAACCCTTCTCTCTCCAGCTCCTCCCCTCCTTGGGACTCATAGTGAGGTTAACTTGGGCATCAAAGCATCTCCTGTTCAAAGGCTGTTATTATGGGAGCCCTGCTAAATACAGAAGTTGTTTGTTCTGAATGACAGAAATAAGTATTGACTGGTTTATCCCCACATGCTTCAGATTCTCGGTGGAGATCGTAATGTGTTCCTTGCACATTCCGCCGCTGGGCTTTTCTCCCCCGACAAAGCGAGTATTATGCACACTTATAGCCGTGATACCATATACTTAACTGTATGGAAACACAAATTTGGCTGTGTGCTTCAGTTTCACCTTTCCTAGAGCTATAAACAGTAACGCGCCATGGCTGTGGCGTAAGCACTCCAAAGTCAAGGCAGTCTGCCTCACGCCGTGTTCCTCTGTGCTTCGAGTCAGGGTTTCCTGGCTGGCTCTTTAAAACTGCACACGTTACGTTCTCATTTCTGGGTTGCCCCCACCAGCACCACCGAACCCTCAAGAATCTGAAAGTCCGTAATACCTCCTGGGTTCTGGTCAGTTTTTCCAGTGAGTCCAAACCAAATGTTAACGCCTCACACTGTGGGATCCACGGAGTGAGGAGAAATTCTACACAAAGTTCTTTTCCTGTGCGGCCTTGCCCCTTCTTGTCCCATTTAGAGAGGTCATTTGTAGAGCTGAAATTTCTGCTTCACAGCATTAAATGCATGACGTTGGCTTCCTGCTGCTGCATATACTGCTCCGGCTGGACCTGGTGTCAGGACTCCAGGGAGCCTGGCGTAGGCTCACAAAACCCTCATTGTTCTTCTCCGTCTTCCTTTAGAAAGCTAAAGATGTTATATTCTCCGGGGTCATCAGCAGGAGAATTTATTTTGACTTCGGGTCATTAGCTTGGCCCCCACTCTTGAGCTCTGGAGTTGGTTCTCATTATGTCAGACCAACATCGTGCCTCTGCTGTTTTCTCGTCCTGATCTTTTTTTTTACCCTAAATACTTGGGATCTCATCAAGAACCTAGAAATGATTCTTGTCCATTTTCAGGACAGATAGGAACTTGTTTTTCAACTCTGTCCTGAAGCTCCTACTTAGGGTCTTGACTGTTCTTTTCTCCTTCTGTTCCTTCCTGTGCCGCCGTTTTGTAAGGAAGCCCATCACCTCCCTTAGGAACACAAACCCAGTTCTCAGAGTTACCAGTGGAAGGAGAATCCCCAGCTGAGGAGCTGTTACTGGGCCTCACAGCCCCAACCCTTAGAGGATGTAGAACATCACTGTCCAATGGAACTCTCTGTGGTGGTAGAAATGTTCTATATTTGCACAGTCCAGTATGGTAACTACCGGTCACAAATGGCTAGTGAGTGCTTAAAATGTGGCTGATACAACCGAGGAACTGAATTTGTAGTTCTGTTTGATTTAAATTGAAATAGCTACCTTATTAGCACAGATCTAGAGCCCACAGGGTTTAACTGCACAGATGGACAAAAACATAGACAAGTAAACATATCCCTCCAACCCCCAATATTTTTTCAACAGGGCTGTGCCCAAGTTTATGAAAAGGATCAAGGTTCCAGACTACAAGGACCGGCATGTATTCGGGGTCCCTCTGACGGTCAACGTGCAGCGCACAGGACAGCCCCTCCCCCAGAGCATTCAGCAGGCCATGCGCTACCTCCGCAACCATTGTCTGGATCAGGTGAGAGCCGCTGCTTGCAGGTCCCGCTTAATCATGGGAGTCCAGATGCATGCATCTTCTTCTAGTTTTGCAGTGAAAAAACGCTTAATGTTTTTTTTTTTTTTTACAATAGGTTGGACTCTTCAGAAAATCAGGTGTCAAATCCCGGATTCAGGCTCTGCGCCAGATGAATGAAAGCGCCATAGATTGTGTCAACTATGAGGGGCAGTCTGCTTATGATGTGGCAGACATGTTGAAGCAGTATTTTCGAGATCTTCCTGAGCCACTAATGACGAACAAACTCTCGGAAACCTTTCTGCAGATCTACCAATGTAAGTGTTCTTTGATCTTGACGTTCGTCGTTGGCAGTGGGGAAAAGTGGGGTCAGCTGAAACCTGTAGCTCCTTTGAAGTCATTCTCTTGGACCTACATGATGATCTCTTAGAAATACGTCATCGATTTCTTTCTTCCTTGCCTTCTTGTTTGTGGAACAGGTTTCTGTGTACCTGTTGAATAATGCAAAAATAAATATCCCTCGTCATCATTCTCTAATTACCGAAGCAACTGTGCATTTTTACATTCTGATCCAGCAGCTCGTTTTTTTCATTCGTTTCCAGAACAGTGGTATCTAAGATACTTAAAAGAGCAGATTCCGAGATCCCTCTCTCCGCCTTGTCTGTAGGCATTTCAGTTGCTTCGCATTTCTCTAGCAGGGCCTGTTGTGTTTAAAGTTTCACAGGTGTCTGTGTGTTTTACCTTGCTGTAAAACGAATAAATAATCTTTTTCTGCTATTCATCTCAGCTTCTACCAGAAATACTTGGGAAAACAATACCCATGCCCATCTCACTTTTAAGTAAAGCTTAAAGCAAACAGTGGTCTGAATTAATGATCAAGATCAGGATTATAGCTTCTGCAGCCTGGTGTTTTTCTTTGGCTCGGTGTGTTATTACAGCAATGTAATTTAAAAGCAGCTTCTCTCAGTGCTTGAATTGTCTTTAGAACTGGCACGTGGGACTTTATTTTATGAGAAATGGAGTTGGTCTGGATCATTTCATTATTTGTTTCGTCCTTTCAGATTTTATGAAAACACAGGTCACATTTCCCCCACCAAGGTATTTGTTATGTATTGTAACCATGGAGCTGTT
Source organism: Phocoena sinus (assembly GCF_008692025.1). Taxonomy (NCBI): domain Eukaryota; kingdom Metazoa; phylum Chordata; class Mammalia; order Artiodactyla; family Phocoenidae; genus Phocoena; species Phocoena sinus. The sequence goes on from NC_045783.1 coordinate 21,415,350, forward strand.
TAATCAGTTTGTCCTATGGAGCTGCGTTTGAGTGACTTCAGTTTTCCACCACACGACTTTTAAAAGAAAAATTTGCCTAGTAAAGGAGACCTGAAAGTCGTGTTCCACATTTTCTACGTGTATTATTTTATTTATTTATATATAATACATTATAATTGTATTATACATACATATTATATAATGTTATAATACATTACATTATATTGTTATATTATTTATATTATATATTTTTTATGGGTTTATTTCTCAAGCCCTCTCAGTAGGGCTTTCTAAAACTTAAAGAAATTACTAGTTAAACATATCTGTTGTTTAAATGGAATATTTTAGCAGCTTCCTTTCCCCATTTAAAGAATGAACAGATCAGTTGAAATTGGGAGAGTCCACTGAGATGCTGAACATTTTGTAGTCAAGGTGAAGAAATCTCGGTTCTCATCCTCTTGTATGTCTTTGATAAGATTTCTCGTTGAAACTAAAGTATAGCCTATAATGTTCAGTAATTAAGAATGGTAAACTAGGAGTTTCAAAAAAGTACTTAGAAAAGAAAGAACCGTAAAGAACTGTAAAGTAAGAGAAGAGCAGGCATCATCTGGAGCTGCACTTTGAGGTGGATTCAGGAGTATATTGGCGTTGTGGGGTTTTAAGACTTGTAACTCCTCCACAGGCAGGAAGTCCTTGAGGGTAGTGACGCTGGTGGCCATCCCTAATTTCTTCCGTATTAACCTCAAGTACACTTTTTGCAAGTGCTTGTTCAGTGCTGGGCTGAGGTCTTTGATGCCGCTATTTGCTTTGGGACGTTTCCTTTTGAGCGTACATGGAAAATCACTGGGTTGATGTGGTAAATGCGGGTGTCGTGCAGATGTGCCCAAGGACCAGCGCCTCCAGGCGATCAAGGCCGCCATCATGCTCCTGCCTGACGAGAACAGGGAGGTCCTGCAGACGCTCCTCTACTTCCTGAGCGATGTCACAGCAGCTGTGAAGGAGAACCAGATGACTCCCACCAACTTGGCCGTGTGCTTGGCGCCTTCCCTCTTCCACCTCAACACCCTCAAGAGAGAGAATTCCTCTCCAAGGTACGGGTCCAGCGAGCTGCGCACGTGCACGGCGAGACGCGCACGCGTGGTGTTGAGACGCACACGTGCATGGTGAGACACGCACGCGCATGCTCCGTTCTTTAGACAGAAGAAGCCTCCGTTTCCTTGTAGGGCTGTCCCTGTGTTTTTGTTGGGTTCATACCCGAATCCAGCAAAAAGGAGTTTCTGCCTTGTGCTGCTTCCATTCTTTCTTCTCGGCCCTGGGGGCGTGACTTCCTAGACAATCTAGTCTCAACCAGGTTTTGAGAGAGATGTGCATTACTGCTTTGCCGTGGCAGGTGTTTTCCCTGATCCTCCCTCCAGTGCTCTCTGTAACATTGTCATCATACTTTCTGCCGGCAAACAGACAAGAGAGTTTACAGACCTCAAAAACTGGATGGGGGACGAGAGCCCTGCTGCCTTGGCTTCTGCATAAATAAAACCAAGCTGCCTTGGCTTCTTCAGCAGAACCAAGCTGCCGGCCTGTGTGGGAAAGTTGAAAGGAGCTGGATCTGAAATGACTAAGGATGATGTTGAGCCTCAAAGTTAAGACTCAGCTGAGCCAATTGTTGCAAAGTTTCTCCTTGTCTTCGATGTAGACAAGATCGAAGTGACTGTGGAACATAACAAAGGCTCTTTTGCTCAGCACTTACTCTGTCCCCAGCATGGGGCTACACCCTGGACATTGATTATCTCCTTTAATCCTCATAACAATCGTAGGAGGTGAAGCTCCTGTTAGTATCTATTTTACACATGAGGCAAGACTGCAGGGCAGGTCACTTAAGTAAGTATTGAATAACTTGCCTATGCTGATAGGAAAAAATGGCAGAACCTGTTGGATCATCTTACTTATTTGAATATTGCGTATAAAGGCCTCATGGTGAAGTGTCACTAACCCCTTTATCCTAAATTCATCCTGCCGATCCTTTTCCTCAGCTGTAAAGGAACTTGACAAATATTTCTCAGCTGTAGGCGTGAGGCCTGGTTGTGCTAGTGAAGTTAGCTTTGCTTCTGAAAGCCATACAATGCTTAATTAACTAGTTCTGTGTTTAATGGGATAGAGAGCTAGAGGTGAGCAGAAGAGAGAGATTAGATAAGATTAAGACAAAAGCTCTAGGAAACAATAGACTTTTCTCTCACTGACAAGAGGGGCTCCTGTTTATTTACACTGGAAGGAATGATCCTGTTTAGCCCCTTGACAAGTGCCTGCCACCCACATACTCCTCCAAGCTGCCTTTCCTTCCTGCCACCCCACACGGTATAGACCTTACAAGCTGCCCTGTTTAAATAGGAACCTATTTAACGTGATGGTTTTAAATAACCTAGATTTCATCGGAGACAGTCTCTTCCATGTTTTCTGTGCATCGTTGATACAACTGAGAAATTCTAGTGACCAAAGTAAAGCTTTCCTTAACCACTTAATGACAAATAGCCTCCAGTGAAAGTCTTTTTCTCTCCTTTAGGTTTCCTCGAATAACACATTGATTAAAATATATAAATATTTCGGGGCTTCCCTGGTGGCACAGTGGTTGAGAGTCCACCTGCCGATGCAGGGGACGTGGGTTCGTGCCCCGGTCCGGGAGGATCCCACATGTCATGGAGCGGCTGGGCCCGCGAGCCATGGCCACTGGGCCTGCGTGTCCGGAGCCTGTGCTCTGCAACGGGAGAGGCCACAGCAGTGAGAGGCCCACGGACCGCAAAAAAAAAAAAAAAAATATATATATATATATATATATATATATATATATATATTTGAATCTTTCCCTTCCCTTATTTCTCTCTCTAGGGTAATGCAAAGAAAACAAAGCTTGGGAAAACCAGATCAGAAAGATTTGAATGAAAATCTTGCTGCCACTCAAGGGCTAGCCCATATGATTGCTGAGTGCAAGAAGCTTTTCCAGGTAAGGAGACGGGAAGTTTTGTTATTTGTCAAGGATGATGTAAATGAGGACAAAATCCTGGGCACCATACTTGTTCACATCTTTTTTTTTTTTTGGCCGCACTGTGCGGCAGGCGGAATCTTAGTTCCCCAACGAGGGACTGAACCTGTACCACCTGCATTGAGAGAGTGGAGTCTTAGCCACTGGACCGCCAGGGAAGCCCCAGCTTGTTCACATCTTAACCAAAAGGTCTTTTCCACAGCTGAAGAGTATATATGTCGTCTGAGAATGTCTTATTTATATATTTTATAATGTATAAGCTCATTAGAGCTAATATGTTAATGAACTTGCCTACCTCCATACCCCTTTACTTAGAAAGCAGAAGTAACAAGTTATCTGAAATAAATTCTGTATCTGAGATGCAGCCGCTATGGAAAACAGTATGGCCATTCCTTAAAAAATTAAAAATAGAACTACCTTAGGATCCAGCAATTCCATTCCTGAGTATATCCAAAGAAAACAAAAGCACTAATTCAAAAAGATGAATGCACCCCAATGGTCATAGCATTATTTACAGTAGCCAATGGAAGCAACCTAAGTGTCCATCAACAGATGAATGGATAAAGAAGATGTGATGGGGAGGGGGTATGTGTGTATAAAATGAAATACTACTCAGCCATTAAAATAAAAGAATGAGGGGCTCCCCTGGTGGCGCAGTGGTTGAGAGTCCGCCTGCCGATGCAGGGGACACGGGTTCGTGCCCCGGTCCGGGAGGATCCCACGTGCCGCGGAGCGGCTGGGCCCATGAGCCATGGCCACTGAGCCTGCGCGTCCGGAGCCTGTGCTCCGCAACGGGAGAGGCCACAACAGTGAGAGGCCCGCGTACCACAAAAATAAATTAATTAATTAATTAATTAAATTTAATTTAAAATAAATAAATAAAAGAATGAAATTTTGAATTTTACCATTTGCAACAGTAGGGATGGACCTGGAGGGTATTATGCTTAGTGAAATAAGTCAGGCAGGGGAAAACAAGTACTGTATGTTATTGCATACATGTGGAATCTAAAAAAATAAGACAAAGAATGAATATAACAAAACAGAAACAGACTCACAGGAATAGAGAACAAACTAGTGGCTTGAAAGGTAAGAGGGGTGTGGGGGGCAAGGGGATTAAGAGGTACAGACTACTGTGTATAAAATAAATAAGCCACAGGATATATTGTACAGCACAGGGAATATAGCCCATATTTTACAATAACTTTAAATGGAGCATAATCTATAAAGTTTTTGGATCGCTGTGTTGTACACTTGAAACTACGGTCATATTGTAAATCAACTAACTGTACTTCAATTTAAAAAAATCTGTCTTCGTCAACATACACCCTATTTTAATCACTTACTCTCCTACTGTAACTTTCTAAAGAAGAGGACCTCAGACAAAAATAAGCTTTCTAGGCACCTTTATGAAGGTGATCTGCTTGCGTCCTCACGATACCACATGAGGTCGGCAGGGACACTCCTCCATCTGTTGGAAGCGGGGGGACTGGACTGCTTGCACTGCCTTGAGGATCTTGCCGCTTCCTCTGATGGGCAACAAGCCTCCTTTATGTCTCTCATGTCCCTCCCAGGTTCCTGAGGAAATGAGCCGATGTCGAAATTCCTACACCGAACAAGAGCTGAAGCCACTTACCCTAGAAGCGTTGGGACGCCTTTGTAATGATGAGTCAGCCAGCTACCAACACTTCCTCCAGGACTGCGTGGACAGCCTGTTTAAAGAGGTCAAAGAGAAATTCAAAGGCTGGGTCAGCTACTCTACATCTGAGCAGGCTGAGCTATCCTATAAGAAGGTATGTCGTCTCCCCGTTGTCAGCCATTTGAATTCTAGTGGTCAGGACCTGGGTTCATCAGAGACGAGATACCCTTTTGCCAACACAGTTCTCCTTGGGCATCTGTCACCCATTCCCTTCCTTATAGAGCTAGGCAGCCAGGTGATCCATATCCCCCAGGTAAGAGTGGAAACCAGTTCAGTGAGGAATAGTACTCATTGAACATGTGTCAGGGGAATCAAAATATCTAATGAAATCCTTTGGTTCCACAGAAACACACTAGAATTCCCTGGAATGTTTTACTAATGGTATGGGGCCTTTGGGCATTTTGCGACGTGCTTAGATATTTCCATCATTTGATTGGAATCCCCTTGGGCTCTCTCCTGTTCTCAGTCACTCTTCTCTTGGCCCTCTAATGAGCAGGGAGTGCTGGGTGGGTGGGTGGTTAACCTGAAAGCCCCTTAAGGGCAGAGGCATCCTGTATTGCTTTGCATGATAGGTGCATGGAGGTATTTGTTGATTTGTCTCTACCACCTTGAGTAGAAACAATGAGAACAGTCGGATGGCCATGCAGGCTTGGGAGTGCAGATAAATCTTAGTTTTATTACATTGACCCTAATATGGGTCCCAGGAAAACAGATATAACCGGAGGTGACGCCAGCAGTACTATTGGCTTTCTGGCCTGATCTTGAATGTACTTGCGGTCAGCAGCCTATTAAAGCCAGAAATAAACATTAGGACGACGTACCCAGCTAGTAGTTTGCCTTCAGAGACTAGGTGTGTGGGAATTGTCTCAGCACTGAGGAGTACATCCTCTTTTCAGGTGAGTGAAGGACCCCCTCTAAGGCTTTGGAGGGCAACCACTGAAGTCCCTGCATCGCCTGAGGAAATCTTAAAGCGCCTACTTAAAGAGCAGCACCTCTGGGACGTGGACTTGTTGGATTCAAAAGTGATTGAGATCCTGGACAGCCAAACTGAAATTTACCAGTATGTCCAAAACAGTATGGCACCCCATCCTGCTCGGGACTACGTTGTTCTGAGGTGAGAGCTTCCGGATTGATTATTGCGGCAAGGAAGAGCTTCTGTGGCACTGAATGTTATAAGATGCTAACATTATTTAAAATAGAACGTTTGCTTCCAGAAAAGCGTTGAACCCTTCCAAACATGAAAAATATATCCTCATTTATTCCAACAGTGTGTCCATCCCTGAAAATGGTTTGAACTCGTTTGGAATCGAGCTCAGAAAGAGAGGCACATTCCATTGAACGTGTTCACTGGTAGCTGATTTTTGCCCCCTTTAGGATAGATTTTCTCGTTAGAAACAGCTAGTGAATGCAGAAGCCAGGAAGTAACATTTGGGTCCCAAGTGAGCTGTGGTTAAAGCTGATTCATATGTGATTCATAAATTCTCTGAAGATGTTATTGAAAGAAGAATTCCAAAAATCTTTGAGGAAATGTCACATCATTAGTCCAGAACTTCTCCAACAGACTAACATTTGGATGTCCATGTTCTAATACATTTGTGAAATATAAAAAGGGTTTTCAGACCCACTTCAGATTGGTCCTCTTTCCAAGAACTGACTGTGAGCTTAAATACCACTGCAGAAGGGGCTCTGTTGAAGTTAGGCATTCAGGAGTCCTTGCACAAGGATGGATGCACGGCGTGGCCCCCATCCTGCCCTTCAGCTGCCTTCTCTAAGAGTGAGGCCCCGTTTTAAACTCGGCTTCCAGGAAACTCCATTTTTCCCCCCTCTCGTTTTGTCCCTACAGAACATGGAGGACTAATTTACCCAAGGGAGCTTGTGCCCTTTTACTCACCTCCGTGGATCACGACCGGGCCCCTGTGGTGGGAGTGAGGGTCAATGTGCTCCTGGCCAGGTATCTAATCGAACCCTGCGGGTCAGGGAAATCCAAACTCACCTACATGTGCAGAGCTGACTTAAGGTATGTTCTAGTGCTGATTTTTTTTTTTTTTTTTTTGACATCTTGAGTGAATACATCCCTGCATCTTGGATGCTCTGTGAAGAGCGGTGCTTATAAAGTAACTCCTTGGGCTTCCCTGGTGGCACAGTGGTTGGGAGTCCGCCTGCCGATGCAGGGGACGTGGGTTCGTGTCCCGGTCCGGGAGGATCCCACGTGCCGTGGAGCGGCTGGGCCCGTGAGCCATGGCCGCTGGGCCTGCGCGTCCGGAGCCTGTGCTCCGCAACGGGAGAGGTCACATCAGTGAGAGGCTCACGTACCGCAAAAAAAAAAAAAAAATAAAAAAAAAAATAAAGTAACTCCTTCATGTTTCTTGGTCCTCTGGGTACCACTTACTGATTTCCACCCCTTAGAGAATATGGTACTAAAGCAATGTGGATGTGGTGGTTCTGCCATGAACTTAAAGCCACAGGAAATGAGAGTTCGAATTAGCAATCAGATGTTTCTCATTGTATATTCAAAGAGGTTTGAATAATGTGACATGCCCTTTTAGTAATTAATTAGACCTATACTTTGTGCCATAGATCAGTGCGAATTCTTATCAGGAAATGAACGAAATGCAGCAATACCAACAAGAAAAATCAAACCTCTAAAAACTTTCCAAAGTGGCTCTCCTGTTAAATAAATCCTCATTTGAAGTCTTTACAGCTCCGTGCTGCAAGTATCTGTATGGTCTGTTCTTGTTCTGCACGCCAGAGCTTTCTTTCCTGAACAGTTTCACTCAGTATCCGCACTCAGTATGTTGTTCCTTGAGAAACTTCTGGTTCCAAAAGTGTAATGGAGGTGCCAGCAGATTACTTTGGAATAGTAAAGAGGGATCTTTACTCGCACATTTTGCTGATCAAGAAATAGAAGTATATTCAGAACTCCCTTCAGCTGATTCAGGGTTTTCCAACTCGAATAATTTATTTGCGTTTCCTTTCCTGTCTGTCGTAGGGGCCACATGCCAGAGTGGTACACGAAATCTTTTGGACATTTGTGTGCAGCTGAAGTTGTAAAGATCCGAGACTCCTTCAGTAATCAGAGCACTGAAACCAAAGACACCAAATCTAGGTGATTCCCGAAGCATGTCCATTATCTGGGCCTTTGTTTCTAGAACCCTTGCCAGTCCTTGGAAGATTGGGTTCAGTGTCTGATCCTGAAACAAAACTACAAGATGCAGTGTGGGAATTGACTATAGTGATTTGATACATTTTTAAAGCTGCTTTCTATTCGTTTAAGGTCTGTATTATGGACCTTGACTGGAATATATGACTGTGCAAAAAAAAAAAAAAAAAAGGTATTCCTATTCGAATTGCTTCTGAGAAGCAAAACTATAAATACATTAGGGAAGATAATGAAGAGACGTCATTCTCTTGCGATGTCGGTGTCTGTGTACGTGTACCTATGTCATTTTCTTTGCAGTGTGTGGAGGGACTGGTGTATCCACTGGAATAGTTGGTCCTCTTTGACATATTTTCTCGCTGAGAAGAGCAAAGAAAGGTTTGCACAGAGGGGTGTGTGTATGTGTGTTTGTTGCTAGTCGAATGGCATAGATGTGTAAGTTGGGCTACAGTGTCTGGCACACTGAGACACCTCCAAGAAGGATCTTGATGCAACAGGTTCAGTTTAACCTGGAATATCTGACTACCCATGGAATTATCCAGAAAGTGAACCCATTTATTTTGGGGTGTCAGACAACCCACCCTTGTCTGTTGTTGTTTTTTTTTCCTGAGTTAGTAAACACTTTCCGTCTCCACCAACCTCTTCTTTACCTTAAAAGTGATTGTAATAAATTTACTTGGATAGCCCATTTTAAACACAGTTTGTCTCTAGACCTGATTGCAGATAGCAAAGTTGTTTTTATCCAGTACAGGTGAATTCAGGGATGGAAATTCCCCCTTGCTAGCTCCAAAGCACAGTTTTGTTTTTTGGTTTTTAAGTTGAGATGTGAAAACTGAGCACTCTTAACATCTACTCCTGAATCAAATATCAACACCTTTTACGTGTCCGCAAATTCTTTGCATTTCCACGTTAGGAGAAACTCTTTAAGGCACTATGTATGGGAACACAGGAAACTGTGTCCCAAGGAAACCCTTGTAAATTTAACCCAATCACAAAAGTTGCTTGTTGTTATGGTTATTAACAGCATTTTTGAAAGCCGCATATGTTAATTGGATTTGTCCTTCTCAGCAAATAGGGGTTTTTTAAAAATTTTGTTTTTCCTACATTTCTTTTTCTTCTCCTTTATGAACCCCCTGGAAATATATTTTAGTAGTAATGGAAAGTAGTAATCACAGTAAAAAACAAACGAACAATCAAAAACACACTAGTGCAGGGCTTTGGAAGGGTGGTCTTTATACAGGTTTTACTGTAACGGTAAAGGTTGGCTCAAAAGACAGTATTAGTGAATTTATTTTATATGGATCAAAAGTGAATAATGTATGAATGAGAGTTGTAAGAAGGACTTTTATTTTGTTATAATTTAGTTACCATTGTCAGTGTTATTTCAAAGGTTCTTTGAAGAATTAGGGGGCAGGGGACAGATCAGAGTTTAATTTGAGTATTTTGGATATTAGCGTGCCTCATGAAGATATACTTGTATATTCAACTTTAATGGCTTTGAGATTTGTAAGAGTATATGTTGTATATACCATTCTATTAAGAAACATGTACGCCTACCTGTCCACTGTGCTTTCCAACACAGATAAAGCATGATAAAGATTATTATTTAAAATATACTTGTATTTATACCTCAGATATTCTTTTGGATTTTGTACCTCAAGGCTTTTTTGGTTTGTTTTTTTTTTGTTTGTTTTTTGCTAATGTAAATACCCTTTACATGAATACAGTCTAAGTGAAAAAAAAAGTAAATAAGAGGTTTATAACTTGCTCTATATCTGTACAGAATATAATCAATAAGTGCACTATTAAATGTTTAAAGTAAGGGAAACGTCTGGCCTGCTTTCCACTGTATCACATCTCACTCCCACCCGTAAAGCCACAGATGGCAAGGCATACCATCCTAGCATCAACTAAAATGAAAATACGGATTTGCTACAGGAAAAATCGGACTGCAAATCATTCCAAGGCCAAACTGCAACTGAGCCACTCACTAACAAACAGGAAACCCTGGTGAAGGTTCAGGAAGCACAGAGATGCTCTCCAAACAAAGGTCTCGAGGAAACGATACTGAGAAAGTTACAAGAATAAGCAACAGCAACTGAAAGATGCTCATAAGCAAAGCCAAGGTCACCGATTCATTCCACAAAAGGTCTCTTTCCCACTGTTTTCCCACTGTTTGGCTTTCCTGTTGAAAGGATTCCTTACATATTTGACCAGAGGAGAATGTGAAGGATGTGAACATTTTCAAGAACTCTGCTTTAAGCCACCTAAAGTGATATCGCCACAACTTACTAATTGTGACTAATTGCCTAGGTTGTAAGCTCTCTGAGAGCAGGGCTCTTCTACACGTCTTTATAATCCCCTACAGCAGCTTTCAGTGTTTTGTACTTGTAGGCACCTAATAAATTTATTATTTGCCAAATGGAATTGATTGAATCAGCGTCTGTTATTTGAAAAGGAAGAGAAGCTAGGATGCTGTCTGTCTTAAGTCCTCACTTTGGTTCATCAGTGCCCATTTTGAGATGGCAGAGACTGGAACTTGTTAAACCTAGTGAAACCTTAAAGTTCAAAAACTGGCGAAGATGACATAGATATTCTACAGAGATGCTCTGGATTCTAAATTAGAGAGTTCTTTGTGCTGGAATTTCAACCAGTCTCATTCCTCCGATACAATGTGATATGCATCTTAGATTTGATTTTGACAAATACTCACTCTGGGCATAGTAAAGGAGAAAAACCAATCTCGATATAATTTTTTTAAAACACATATACAGACCAAAGCCTTTTTTATTTACTTCTGCCTCCAGTCCTGGTTTCCTCAGAGCCATATAAAATGGAAAATCAAAATGTCTGAAATACCTAATAATTCAGTTGTTTGCACAGCTCTGGAGTCATGAGTTAGTAATAGGCTACATGTGGTTACCAGGATGGAAGAGATGCTCTCACGGGCACCCAGGTAGATTCAGATTGCTTTTGTCACGACCCATTTTCCTATTTACCTCATTTAGTCAGTTATTCCAACACCTATTTATATTTAACTCACACAGTGCTCAGACCTGAAGATTCCAAAGCCCTGAAAATCTGCTCTCAGAGATACTAAGATAGAAATGATAACGCCCCATAGCACCCTGCCTACCAATTTACAGATGGCATAACTTGGAAGATTCTAACAAAATTAAATGGATTCTTAAGAGGGTTTGTTTTTTTCTTTCCCCTCCCAGGGCTAAGGGGAACAGCTGAGATTTTGGGAAAGTAAAAACTGAGGAAAAACTAGGGAAGATAATCCATATCGGTGCTTTTCCAGCACCACTGGTTAGGGGTGTGTGTGTGTCCGGGGGAAAACAAAGGCAGTAGAGAGGTGTGTGGGATGTTATAGTTACGCTCATGGGTCTTTATGCCACCTTTGTCCACTTTTCACACGCTTAATCCTCACACGCACCCCACAAAGCATAGGTATTATCCTTCTAAGGACTATGGCTATGACTTAGTGACGCATTAAGGTGCCCAGAGCCAGAAAGAGGAGCTGAAATTCCAGCTCAGTACCTCTACCCCAGACCGTCTCCCATCTGCCGATCTTTCTCTAATCCGGAGGCAAACTCACAGTAAGGGCCGATTCACTCACGTTGCATCAGCATCAGAATTGGGAAGAATGCAAGGAAAAGGAAGATCCATAGCAAAATAACCACATTAGTCAAGGTTGCCAAGAAATTATTCTGTCACCCGATTACTGAGTTGCTTAAGGAGAAATTAAGGAGGTCAAGATAAAGGTGAGGCAAAAGTTTTGTTTCAGGTTGAAAGAATTTGTAGTTCTGTTTGCAAATTGAATACGTGATTTGCAGTGTACCGAGACTCCAGGGATGCCTCCCTGTGAGGCATAGGACCTGCTCCTCCCCACCCGCAAGCGCAGAACGATCTGCCGTGTGGTCAGATTGCAACCCACCCAACCCGTCTGAGCTTGCATTGCTTCATGGATACAAGGGGCATAACTACTTACAGGCTTCTTAAGCTGCAGCCCAGGACCAGAAGGCCGGTCCTGTGACTTTCTGCAATTCGTCGTGATGCCCACCACGCAAGGACATCATGAAGTGCAACTGACATATTTGTGAAGGTGCTTTGAAAACCAAGAGCTATTGGAAGGTAAAGGAGCCTTCATGAAAGCAAAGTGGAATTTAGCCCAAATGCTTTTCCCCACCTGCCTGTTGAAGCATACATAAATGATTATAAAGCAGAAATCCTAAACAATGAGATCATGGCATGCATGTCATCTTGGTGTTCCATCAGGATGAAATTTGCCTAAGGAATTTAAATTCCATTTGCCTAAGGAATGCAAATTACAATAAACCTCAAAGAGCCTGTGGCAGGGAAAGCTCAGGTAGGTCTGTGCAGTTGCAGTGAAATTGGGCCCATTCTTCAGGGAATGATCAGTTTTTTTCAGGCTGGGAGTTTGCTAAATCATGTTGGCAGCTGTAGCTCAAAGTAATTACCCTCTCTGTGTATACACAGTTCCCATTAGAGCAGCTGGTTTGCCTGTCTGGACCCAAGGCTGTGTTGACAACTGTAGTATAAACACCTCTTTGCAGAGATTTTTCATCTCATTAGACTTAAAAAAAAAAAAAAAATTGAGGGCGAGAAATGTTGTTCCTCATAGGGGATTTTCATTTCTTTCTCTTTTCCTATCAAGATACAAAGCACTGTGGAAAGCAAAAGCCTTACTCTTTTTATGACTCATCATCAGCCATGATTTGGTGATGTTGTTTCCACAAAAATAGTGACTTGTTCCCATAAAAATAGTCTGATTCCTAAGGAAAATGTTTTTAAGCTCCGTAGGTTACAGGTACTTGACAAATACAAACGTGTTTGGCTCACATCTGAGAGGACTTGCTGTTGAGCTACCATTTATTAAGCCTAATAATGTGCTAGGTACTGAAATATATGCCTTATTCAATTAATATTACATTTAAATCCCATAGCATTCCTTTGAAGGAGAACTTATTAGCCTCATTTTATAAATGAAAAAGTTTAAAGAGGCGGGAACGCTTAAAGAAATAAAGTAGCTATGTAGTAGTATTTGCAAAGGGACTCAAGAAATTCTAGAACAGCACTGTATGACAGAACACCCTGCTCTAGTACATGTGGCTCTTGTTGAAATGTGGCAGATGAGACTAAGGATCTGGATGTGTAATTCTATTTAATTTTTATTAAGTTAGATTTAAACAGTTCTAGGTAGCTAGTGGCTACTGGACTGGACAGTATAATTTTTATTCCAAAGATCTGAGAATAATTCCAAGCAATCCAATTCTTCTCTCTCTCTTCCACCTATAATAATCCTCCAAGGAAGGAAGGAAGGAAGAGGAAATAAAGAAAGAAGAAAGAAAGGAGGGAGGGAGGAAAAGAGAAAGAGAAAGGAAAGAAAGAAAAGAAAGAAAGAAAAAGAAAGGAAAGAAAGAAAGGAAGCCCGGAAGAAAAGAAAGGAAGGAAAGAAAGAGGGGGGAGGGAGGAAGGAAGGAAAAAGAAATATAGTAAATAGTTGTAAAAATCCATATTTCGGGTCAGATAATACCCACTCAACATTCCACCAGCCACAAGACAAAAACTGTGTCGCCCCCAGCCTGTGGCCAGCTCCCGCACTTCTCAAGCTTGAGTTGGATGACCTCTTTTCTTTGCTGCCAGAGTATTTGTACATCACCAAACCACAGATAATGCTGTAGCTGATCTGAAAGAACGTTCTGTAATTCAAAATATTCTCCTCGGCTTGCCGCAAGCCAGGCATCCTCACAGATGCTGCGGTCCCAGCAACCACAGTGGTCCCTTCGTGGTCGGCTCCTGTCCCCTCGGTTTCCTTGTCGCTGGTGTCCAGGCCTTCTTGCAGGCTGGTGAGACCAGCTACCCGGCAGCAGCTGTCAGAGCCCAAGGTATCCTTCACTGATAAGAGTTCTTGGTGAGGTGTCTGAACTTAAAAGTCAGTGGTAACAGCTCTAAGGTAAAGATACATATTCCACACGGGGTCCTAGCTTTTTGCTTCCAAGGACTCTTCACTATACTTCTTAACACCTTCCGGTCTTTTTCAAAGTTGTCAAATATTTGTGGTATTAAACAGTAGCACTTACTAAGAAGTAATGTGTTTTTTGGGCATCCCTGGTGGCGCAGTGGTTGAGAGTCCGCCTGCCGATGCAGGGGACACAGGTTCGTGCCCCGGTCCGGGAAGATCCCACATGCCGCGGAGCGGCTGAGCCCGTGAGCCATGGCCGCTGAGCCTGCGCGTCCGGAGCCTGTGCTCCGCAACGGGAGAGGCCACAGCGGTGAGAGGTCCGCGTACCGTAAAAAAAAAAAAAAAAAAAAAATTAATGTGTTTTTAAAAATTTTCAATATAGATACATATTATTTAAAACTGCTAATCAAGTCTAGAGGCATCTTAGAAATAAGTGCGAAATAACTTTTACTGGCACATGATTTGAGAGTTTTCTTAATGAAAAATAGCTTACGAAAGCTTTTAAGCTGAAGACCGTCCAAAGGCCATAGACTCCTCCCAATCACCAGTCTGTGGCTGAGTGATGGTTCCCAACCCTGATACTCAGATAATTAATCAAGGAAAAGGGGGATTTAATGTCATGCTCCAGAGAAACTAGTTTTCTTGACTTCCAAGGCTGGCGGATAGGATGTATTTTTTTCAACCACAAACATAAGGCAAGCTCTATTTTGTTGCAGTATTTTAAAATGTAAAAATATGAATAGATGATTAATATCATTCCAGGAAAGCAGGAAATGAAGAGTTCACACAGACTGTAAAGATTATTAAAGCAAGAAGAGAGGTGAAGCCCCTGGGACCATGCAAAATGTTGCAATATCTCAAAGAGCTAAAGGGTATTTCACCCCATGACCCAGAATACTGAAAATGGGATATGTTTTCCTGCCACCATCCGGAAAGGAAAGAAGATAAGTTTCCAGAAGCAAAGCAACCTGACTGGTAAGGCAGGATACGCATACAGCGGTTGTTTGTTTTTAACCAACCTAATGCCGTAAACACCCTTGGGTCAGATTAATCTTCACCACAGGGTCACCCATGGACACCTCCAGTTGGCTGACCCTGAGAGGTCCAACAGGACCCTCCACGAACTCCCCCTTTTCAATGACTCCAGGAGATAGGTCAGCCTGACATCAAAGGACCAGTGGCCATTTAAATTTCAGGATTACAATTTTGGTGATTTTTTTTTTTTTTTTTTTTTTTTTTGCCATTTCATGACAAAGCAGACCCAACAGAATAAGAAAGTAATTTCCAAGACTGATAACTTCGTTTCTTTGGTTTCACCCACTTTCTAGTTTTCTCTGATCCTAAACCCATTCCATGCCAAGAATAGTACAAATAGAGATAAAATCAGGAAATATAAGGGACACTGGCTCCCAACAAAACCCTCATTTAAGCAACAGAAGAAGAAAGAAACAGTACAGGGAGGGAGCAAACAAAAGAAGGAACAGTGCTGGGTTTCCAATGGCTAAAATATACTCGCTAAAATTCTTAAGTCTACATCACCCCTCCTGTACCTACCTCTGTGTTTGGAGACACCCAGAGAGCCAGACTCTCTTTCTTATATTGCCTAATGAAATGCCATTTCTTATTTGAATTTTCACACTAACTCCTTGGCCTCCTCCTTTTCTCATCCTCTTGATATTTGGATTCCCCTCACGCTGGCCACTGTTCCTTCACACGAATGCTTCCTCTCTCCTATGACTTTTTTCTCCTTGTTCTTTCAAACCAGCTTTACTCCCGGACCCTCGCCTGGTCTCCCACGTGGCCTGGACGACTCCTTCTGTCTCTTCCTTCATCTCTTTCCATCTCTCACATCTCCACGTGCCTCCGCTTCCCACCCCACATCCCTCAAAAAAAAAAAAAACCAAACCACACCAAAAGAAAACAAAAAAAAACCACTGTAGTTTCTTAGGCTTCCTTTAATTTAATGCAAAGCAGAAAGGTCACTTTGTATTTCTCTTGCTTCTATTAATTTACAGGTATTCAATCTATCTCTGCTAGATAGGCTAAGGAATTCTTTATCCGTTGCCCTCTTTGGGCAAGGACAGCTATATGAAGTTGTCACAGAGGGAAGGTTACATGACATGGTAAGGCACTGGGGAGAGAATTAATGGTCTTTCACTGAGCTAGACAGGTAAAGCCATAGCCGGGTAGTCGGAGAAGGCAGATCTGGGCATAGTTTTGTTAAGTTCAGGGACACATGTGCACAGGTTTGAAGACAAAGGAAACTTGCCAGTGGAGATAGAGGGAATACAGAGAGCCTATTCATAGTCCCTCTGTGATGGGGAAAGAATGTGCTCACAGGACAGAGGGTGACTTTAAGGAAAAAAGGAGGATGCTTTGCTCTGGGACAACAAGGAAGGACAGGCTGATAAAGGATTTTGGTCAACCAGAGCCTTGAGCTGTGTGATCAGAGAATGTTGAACTGGATGGAACTTTCAACATAACTAAATCCCACCATCTGATTTTCCAGAAGTGGAAGCAGGGTTAGAGAGGCTATGACTGCCCTGAGGTTGCAGACTGCAGCAACAAATGGGCTAGAAGTCACATTAGGGTGACAGCGGTCACCTGGAGGGGCTTAGGTTTTTCTCTCCAATAAGACAGCACATGAATGCTGCAGTGATAGCCATTTCTCTCTGAGTTTACCTCCATCAGGTGCTCTGGTGTGACTTTCATTCACACTTCTGACTCTTCTAGGGCTGGGACCCACTTCGCTGTCAGCCAGGAGTGTCATTTCCACTTTCTCCGTCGTTATTCCCTAAAGCTGTGAGTAGCCATTGGGTTGCATGAATAATTGTGCATTTAAGCAGGTAGGTCTGCACAATTCTAGTGTTTCCATGTACTATCTTACTTAATCCTCACTGCAAACCCAAAAGGTTGGAGGCATTATTATCCCATTTTATACAGATAAGAAAAACAGAGCATGACTAGGTTAAACTGTCTGCGTTCCCATCAGATAAATCACATAAAGCATTTAGAACAGAGCCCAGCATGTGGTAAGCACTCAGAGTCTGTTAGCTGTTGTTATTTTTAACATTATACCAGAGGTCATTTCATGTAGCAGGTGGAAGCACAGACTGGACAGATTCTCAGAGTAAAACCGCCATTGACACTAAGGGTGTGATCTCGAGGAAATTGTTACTTAACCTCAGTTTTCATATCTGTAAAATAGACATAATAATAGTAAAGAAATTACAACCATGCCCAATGCATAGTAAGTACTAAGTATCATTACTTCTAGATGTCTGTTTCTTATTCTTTAGTTTAAACCTGTGCCTAAAATAAACTATCCATATGCATCAGATTAATATTAATTAAGATTAATACCATCCAAGCCTGGGTGGCCAGACACCATGAGCAGAGTGGTGAAGACCTGACAGCTTTGTTTCCTTATGGGGGTCTCTAGAATTCAGCAGCATTAGCCCTGCATTTTTACTTGGTTATTCATTCAACCAACATTTGTTGAATATCTACTAGGTACCAACAGAGGAAAGCCACAGAAGTATAAGTCATCCCTCTTGACTTGGAGGTGCTTCTAGTCTTTTCAAGGAGACAGAGAAATCATTTCAATAAAATGTGCCGGAGTGGAGACTCCACCCCGACACCCAGAGAAAGAGATGACATCTGAGCTGGGTGTTGAAGGATGAAAGAGGGGGAGAGGGCAGAAATACATTCCAGGCAGGGGCAACGCTTGGCAGCCTGGAGGAGCCTGGCTTGGTGAGGAAGCAGGGAGGGAGGAGGGAGGAGGTGTTCTGTTAGGGAAGGTGTGGCAGGAGAAGCGGGACCTGTGAGATGGAGAAGCATCTTGCATACCCTTCTAGAAAATCTGAACGTTACCCTACAGGCAATGGGAAGCTTGCAGAGCTTTTAAGGAAGGGAGCGATAGAATCAGATCCGACTTTTTTTTTTTTTTTTTTTTTTTTGCGGTACGCGGGCCTCTCACTGTTGCGGCCTCTCCCGCTGCGGAGCACAGGCTCCGGACGCGCAGGCTCAGCGGCCATGGCTCACGGGCCCAGCCGCTCTGCGGCATGTGGGATCCTCGCGGACCGGGGCACGAACCCGTGTCCCCTGCATCGGCAGGCGGACTCTCAACCACTGCGCCACCAGGGAAGCCCAGATCTGACTTTTTAAAAGAAAAGTCTGCAGGTGGTGTGGAGGGTGGATTCGGTAAGAAGGCTGGAGGCCAGGAAGGCAGTACTGAGTCCCTTTCAGAAATCCTCCCTCTCAAGATCACCAGTACCAGGACCCAGAGAGTGCCATGGGGACAGAGGGGATTAGGCACTGGGAACACAGTTAATTAGGAGGCGGAATCAACAGGACTTGGTGACAGTCTTTTTGGAATGAGCTGTTGGGGGTGAGGCTTACACACCAAATCGCAGCTCCAGAGCCTGGAGGGAGGGGCTGCAGCTGCCTCTGAGATACGCAGAAACACATTTGAGATGAGGGTGGAATGTGCGGTGAGTTCAACTGTGAGAGCACTGAGGCTTCTGAGGGCATCTCAGCGGAGCTGTCCTGTGGGTAGTGGACAAGATATAGGACAAGAATTCCTGAGAGAAGCCTGGCATAAGGCATGGAAGGAAGGGTAAACGGTAGCTGAAACCGTGGAACGTCCTGACCCGGAGAAGAACAGAGAGGCCACCTGTACCTGGAGGTCACAGTACGAAAGATCCCAGGGCTGTGGGAAGGGGAGAAGGTTCCTGGATAATTACCAGGAACTTAAGGGTTTTTCTCCATAACTTGATGTGTTAGGTTCCCGTATGCCCTAGCTTAATTGGAGATGATGAATTTTGTTTCTGCATCATTTCCATAAGGGGCTGGATGCGTCATGGAGAAGTGGAATGGAACAGAGTGACTGGCAGCAACCAGAAAACTCAATTAAATGGAATACGGGTGCACATCAATAAGAAAGAGTCTGGGGCTTCCCTGGTGGCGCAGTGGTTGAGAGTCCGCCTGCTGATGCAGGGGACACGGGTTCGTGCCCCGGTCCGGGAAGATCCCACATGCCACGGAGCGGCTGGGCCCGTGAGCCATGGCCGCTGAGCCTGTGCGTCCGGAGCCTGTGCTCCGCAACGGGAGAGGCCACAACAGTGAGAGGCCCGCGTACCGCAAAAAAAAAAAAAAAAAAAGTCTGAAATTGCCCTGCCCAGACCCTCTGATACTCAGACCCAGTCCCTGATTCACCAAGTTAGTGTTTCCCAGAGAAGAGAACCAGTTCTTACTTCAATATCTTAAAAAAAAAAAAAAAAAAAAGACAAGAAAAGGCTAATTCAAATCATGCCTTAGCACAGTAAGTCTGTACAAACTAATTAAAACACTTGGTTGACTTTATAAGAAATGACATCCTCCCCAGTGTAGTGTCATTTGCTATCCTGTGAAAAGCAGAAGCTTCAACTGGCTGTTAAATTATAATTAATAATAATTATATGTCATTTAAATTATTAACTTATTTAAATTATGAGAAAACTAGTTAGGTATAATTAATGCATTTCAATTGAAAGACATCAGTTTTCAAAACGTGAAGTTTCTGAGGATTAAAAAAATAAAAATAAAATGATATCCTGGCTGGCCAAAAGTCTGGGAACCCATAGCAAATGCTCTGCTCTTATTCACTGTCCTACTTAGTGAGTTGGGAGCCACCTGGCAGGGCCACAGGCATCTCCTGAGGTGACCAAAGGGTCCTGCCTGCTCACATTTCCAAACACTTCTGTAAAAGAGATGAATGGAAAATTAAAAATCCTGCCCAGCTAACTCCAAGTCATCCTTCCAGAGACTCTAAGAAGCCCACCAGGGTGGGTGAAGTCTCCCTCTGGGTTCTGTTTTGCCAGATTCTTTTGTCATTGTCTGGGTTTGTGTTTCGGTTTGTTTTGGTTTTGGTCTGGCTCTGCTATCAGACAGCAACCTCTTAGGGGCAAACATTACCTTATTCCTGCCTCTGTTCCCAACACCGAACACAGTGCCTGGCATATTTCCAGAGCTCCAAAAATGTGTGTGGAGCAGAACACAGACAATCTGCTCTACAGGGAGATTTGCCTTTGAAGACAGAGGATGAAGAACGGGTATTTTCTACCATGAAAGCTCCAGCGGCAGCTCTGGGCTCAGCAAGATGGAGGAGAGGAGGCCACCTTGCAGTCTGGGTGTGCTGGATACAGGAATCTCTTCCTCCAGGCCATGCCTGCAGCTGAGCACTGGATGGTGGATTATCAGTTTGCACCCTATGAGACAATGGATCTCAATAAGCTTTTATCCTCAGAGTTAGGACTAGTGAAGCCTGGAAGAAATTTTAATTAGGGCAAAGATGGACAAAAGTATTTGCATTGAATGCTGGGTCTTCGCGTTCTGGCAAATGGCAAGAGTAAGATTCAACTCCAGATGCTCGCTACGTGTGTTTCTCCCCCTTTGTAATGAAGATCTCAGTTGTCTCCGGCTTTACCAGATCTGTTTGTAATTGCATTCCTGTCTCTGCTTCAAATTACTCTGACCATTTTCTGCGGAGCTCTGTTTTATGTGCATCCTGGTAGGTGTGACTCTTTCTTAGCTGACTTCTCCAGTCATTTACCTACTCACTTACCCAAGTGGCTCTCCTTTTAAAAAAACAAGCAACAGACTCTTCAGATATTTATTTCACTCAGCACATACAGTTCACAAATAGAATTCTAGGCTTACAAAAGCATTTGGGGGAAGGCTACTTTTAAAATCTTTGAACTGCCAGACATCTGTCCCTAATGGATAAGAAATGTATTGTATGTAATTTAACTACCACCTTCTGTTTTCTATCCTACATTTCTCTTCCCAGATAAAGGGCCTCTCCTCATATCCTCTTATCTTTGCCTAAAGCATCACCTCTGGAAGAAGCAACTAGGAGCCATGAAGAGAATGAATGTGGTCGCAACAATCTGGGGAGGAAAAAAATAAAAAGATGTAAATGAGGCTCAAGGGCGGAGGTTTTCGGTTCCGACTCCAGTTGCTACTTACACCGACCTCCCTGTGTCCTTTAAGTGCGTCAGTGTAAACTGCCTGGACCACTGGGGAGGAGGCTGCATCCTGATTCAAAGATGAGATTTCAGACTGGAATTCTCCAGCCTGGTCCACAAGGGGAGTCTGGGATTCCACCAAGCCAGGAAGAGACCTCTGGACTTGACAAATCCTTCAAATTAATCCTCTACACGAAAGGGCTTATAAATCTATTCATCTGATTTTTTTTTCTTTTTTTTTTTTTAGCATTATCTTTAGAACCTGGTTGTCTCAGGTATAAGAAGCTGCTTAGAAACCCGCAGAGGCTCGTGGTGGAGTGTAGGGGTCAGGGAGGCGGAAGGGAGGAATGGGTTTCAAGGCAGAGAGACCCAGTCCAATGACTCACTGGATGACGCTCCTCAAGGGAGATCCACTCCGTAAGATCGGGCGCTACAGTGGATGATCAGTGCTTCCGCTGGCTAGGATGCATTCTGAGCCCCGGCAAGGATTTTCAAGGCCACACTGCAGTGCTGGAGAATCACATCAGTTTATGTCCAGGCTGAGATGCCCGTTCTGCAGTGTGTGTGTTTGTGGGGTGGAAGACGGGGAAGGTCACGCTGTCGTTATCCAGCCTACATCCCACGGCTTAATCTTCCATTCATGGCTACTCTTTTGATACCACTAAGTACCCGTAGTTGGGAGAAACAGGACATGATTGATTAATGGGCAAATTCAGTGGGATCAGAATTTTAGGACTCTACTTCTTAAACTCTCTGAGTATCTGTCCCCATGTCAAGAAACAGGACGAAGAAATACGTCACCTAGATGAAGGGTCAGGGTAAGCATAAAGGGACTTCAGGTATACTAGACTCTACAAGGGGCTTAGGAGAAACACGGTTTTTCTGTCTGTACAGTGTAAGCATTGCTGGAATTTTTTCAGGGGGTGGTGGACTTTGAAAATCTTCCAGGATGAAATCACCTTGAGCCCTCTCTGTAAAATAAAGCTGTGACTTGTTCATGGGCAAGGGCGGACCCCGAACTGTTTCCTGAAAAAAATTCCTGGCTTGGCCTCTGATCCCTTCACCTTCCACAGTACTCAAATATTTCTAAAGTCTACGGATCGCCTCTCAATTAATGACACAAAATAGGGTCTCTCTAAGCCCATGAACGGATGCCTTCTAACTCTTATTCAAAGGCTAGGCGAGAAAGAGTTCCTTGTGAAGGGTTATTTCAGAATTATTCAGTCCATCACTCTTCTTGGTACTTCGAGTTCTTTCTTTGGATACAGCCAGACATCAGAAAAGTAAATACTTAGACATTTAATCCTCTTTCCAAAGAAAACAGAGAGCTGCATTTTCATTGGGGAAGCCCCAAGAGGAGACCAGGACGCAGTTAGGCATTGGGTTGGATCTGCTTGGGTTGTGCCGCTGGGGCCCCTCCATCCTCTGGGTCCACCAGAAGAGACCTCAATCAGAAAAGGCTTTTACTGCTAAGGGCTGCAGAAAGCCTGTCTTCCACCGAGTGCGCTCTCAGAACTGACTTTCTCTCCTCTGTCCTTGTCTTTTGAGATGGAGCCTCAGAATTTAAGTTGAAACTCAACGGAACAAGTCCGTGGCCCCTCCTGCCTGCCTGATGGTACTGCATCACTCCTCAGACCTCTGCACCTATCCTGTTAGTCTCCCTCCTCCTACTGTAACACGTGCTTGGGTTGTGAGCTGTCTCCAACCCTTTCTGGACATTAGAAAGTCCTAACAAGCAAAGAAAGTGATTAATCCGTTTCAGAGACCCATGATTCGAGTTATGAAATGGCCAGGCCTTACGTTTCAAGTCTCCTCTCCTCCCAGCGGCCCCTTACACTTCAGTTCTCAGGACACTGACCAAGGGAGGGCGTTCCTATTTAAACTAGTAACTGATTGGCTTCCAATTCTCAGCACCAACTCCTGCAAATTCAAAGGTATAGATACATGTTTGTTGAATGAAAACCAGATCTGCAAACGGAAGACATTGAAGCTTTGCCCCACAGTTTGAAAATTCTCCCCACATTCAACTACGTGAGCCCCCAGTTTCCTGACCTCGTGACTGGTTTTGTTTTGCTTTTCTTTCTGAGCTCCAGCTAGTTTGGACACCGTTATGGAGGAGTCAGTTCCTTTCTGCCTGTTTCACTCTCTTCAGGTGAAGGCTGAGAATACTGGTGAGCAGGAGATGGCAGACTGTTTTTGTAAAGGGCCACGCAGTGAATACTTTAGCATTTGCAGGCCATGTGGTCTTTGTTGCAAGTAGAGTTGATTTTTATTATTCTTGGGTTCCGTATTTGTGAATGTACCTACTCACTTTTTTTTTTTTTTTTTTTTGTGGTACGCGGGCCTCTCACTGTTGTGGCCTCTCCCGCTGCGGAGCACAGGCTCCGGACGCGCAGGCCCAGCGGCCATGGCTCACGGGCCCAGCCGCTCCGCGGCATGTGGGATCTTCCCGGACCGGGGCACGAACCCGTGTCCCCTGCATCGGCAGGCGGACTCTCAACCACTGCGCCACCAGGGAAGCCCCCTACTCGCTAACATTTACCTGTGTAACCCCCAAATCAATACCTTTGGTGGTTTGGCAGTCACGTGTGGGCAGAGCAGCAAAAAATGCGAGTCACCTGACACCCATGTTCCCAGCACTGAGGGTGAACAAGGCAAACTTCTGCCTTCGTATTTCAGCTCTCACACTGTACACAAACATCCTTTTTGGGATCTATTTAGTGTCACGTTTATTGCGTTTTGTGAGTGATTTTGCTGTTTAAAACGGCCCCCAAGTGTAGTGCTCTGAAGTGCTGTCTAGTGTTCCTATGTGTAAGAACGCTGTGATGTGCTTTAAAAGGGGAAAATTCATGAGTTACATAAGTTTTGTCCAAGCATGAGTTACACCCCAGTTGGTCATGAGTTCAGCCTTAATGAATGAACAATATATATTGAAATAAAGTTTCTTTAAACAGAAATACATAAAATAAGGTTATGTATTGATCTGTTAACAAAAATGTTGTGACCAGAGACTTGCAGGAAATTAACCCTGTATTTCCCTTAGGGGCAATGGTTCAGTATTGCTGATTTACAGAACATCAATTCCATTCAACTCTGCATTTGTAATGCGAAAGCAGCCATAGACGGTATGCAAGCAATGAGCATGGCTGCATTCCAATAAAATTTCCTTTGTGAACATGGAAACTTGAATTTCACATAATTTTTTATATGCCACAAAATATTATTCTTTTATTTCCCCGCTAAACTATTAAAAAATGTAAAATCCAGTTTTAACTTGCTGGCCACACAAAAACCAGTGACGGGCTGGATTTGGCCCATGGACCATAGTCTGCCAATTCCTGCTGTGTAGCCTTATTTTCCATGAATCCCACTGCTTTGAAGCCAGATCATGGTAGATTGGAGAGACCCACATCTCACTCCCCCACAGTCTCTGCCATCCCAGGACCAACACTTTTACGATGCATGAGAACATTCATGACATCTGTGTCTTTGGAGTACAAGGAGACAGTTCTGAAGCTGGAGTCCAGATAGCTGGATTTGAAAGCTGGTTGTGTGACTTCCCAGCTGTTTTACTTGAGGAAACTTTCCTGGGCTTTATGCCACAGAGAGAATCATGGCAGTCTGTCTCCTAGGCCTGTAGTACAGGTTAAACCGCATCCAAGGGGCTCTGCAGATGGGATTCCTTTATCACCCTCACCACGCCCACACCAGACCAGTTAGGCAGCTTGACCTCTACCCTTGGGGTTCCTTGGACATTCATCACCCAAGCCTCACTAAGGGAGCAAGTAGATACCGACAAATCTCATTCCTTTCTACCCTGCCTCATTTTCAGGGGTCAGGGAGACGACGCCACGCAACCAATAAAAGAGCAGGAAGATATTTCCCGAAAAACCGCAGCCCCCCTTTCCATTGCCTCACAACTTATACAGTTAGGTGCCCCCCCAGATGGCCCCAGCCTTGCTTAGGCTCACGTGCTGGTGAGAAACCTCTCAAATGTCAGTGCTTACAAAAGAGGGAAGAAAATAGAAAACTCTGTTTATTTTCCTGACTTAAAAGATAACATCGCTTTGCCCTTTCCTTTTGTTTAAGGTCAGATGGGGAGCGTTCTTTGAAGGTGGCTCCAGGAGAGTTTCTCAGAGATCCATGTATTTAGCAATTTATGTTTTTCACTCAGAATGGACCACTTTCAGTAATAATGATATCATGATGATTACTATTATAAGAAACAATGTTTCACCTCATCCGTAAAAATGAACTAATGATTCAGATCCCAGCCTGATGTTTAAAGTATCTGGCAAGCTGTACAGGAAGGTTGTTATATCTAAGTAAATGTTGATTTTAAAATGCCATTTTTAGTGGATTTTATAAGCAATGAATGACAAATTAATCAGCACTTTTATCCCAAGGAACTCACGACACTTCACAGATATGGTCTCATTAGGTCTCATTAATGTTTGCAGAGTGGAAAAGCATCATTCAGGAAACCACAGCCTCAGGCCTTAGAGCAGCTGGAAGGGCCCTCAGGGAGCCTCACCAAGTCGTGAGTCTATGAACCAGGAAGCCAAGACTCAGGGCTGCCGACCTTGTGCGTCTTGGATACAGGAAGGAGGGGGAGGTGCGTGCGTCTGGAAGTGCGTCTGCATGGCACGCTCCCCCGACTTGGACGCCAGGAGTTGCGCAGGAGGCGGGGAGGGGGGCGGGGGAGGAGGGGGAGGGCGAGGGGATCCGCCCCTCCTCGCCCGGTCGCCGGGGCGGAGCCAGCCCGCGGCACGCGTCCCGGGCGTCGAGGGGCGCGGCGAGCGCGCAGTCACGTAGCCACTAGGCAGTCAGTCCGCTCCGCGCCACCCTCGCACCGCGCGGACTCCTGAAGGTCAGCACTTTGAGTTATGGGTGTGATACAGGAAGGGAAAACTCCTCCTTTCCTTCCCTTAGATGTATTTTCCTAGAAATTGACAGAAAAATGGGAATCTGGCACATTCGTGTATCTGATGCAGTTTTTGAAAGCAAAGAAGTGTCACCGAAGGAGCAGGTGGCTCAGAGAGCACGAGTTTCTCCGGTTTTGCAGATAAGGAAGCGGGTTTGGTCCTAATGGAACCGGCCCAGTCCCCCCGCACTCCCTTGCTTACCCGCCTCGCTCCCGCCCCTCCCCCCCTCGTTCTTTGCCCTTGCCTCACTCACTCCAGACGTTGCACTATTTTTATCTGGTGGCTTAGGACTTGAAACAATGCATTAAAAACGGCAGAGCTGGGAGAGCTAACCCCCCCCCCTTCGCCAGCAAGTGAGGGTGTGTCTTTAGCGAGTTGCTTCATCTCTTGGGAAGCGGGGAGTGCAACAGGGGCTAACCGCAGGTGCGCCCCGAGGCAGCGGGACTTGTGTGTTACGTGTGTGGAAGGCAGGTCTGCTCCACCGCTGTCCTTTGCTGAGCCTTGGTAAAGTGCGAGCTCTACTCAAAGCCCAAGCTCGGTTCCTACGCCCCACTGCTGTCAAAGCTGAGTCCGAAAACCTGCACGTTCTCACGCCCCCCTACCCCCCCCCCCCACCCAGGCCTTGCCTGCCCTCAATCAAAGGGAGTGATTGATACTACTTGCACGTGGTGGTTCTTTAAGACCACAGTTTCCATTACCAACAGAGATGGTTTTCAAAGTCTGGTGGTGGAATTGAAGCCTTTAAAAGAAGGACTAATCAGAAGCCTGATATGTAGAGCAGTGGAGGCTGGAATGCATCGAGTGGCCTGGCTCCGCAGGGGACAGTTTGAAAATCTCTGGCCTGTAGGATAAAGGTAAGGCTCTTTAGTGTGCTTGTCTCCAAACCTTTTACAGTCTGGTCTCAATCACGCCCCGCCTCCACTCCCACCCCATGGTCCGGACACATCAGAATATGATGTCCCTTTCACTCTCCACCTCCCCTGCTCCTGTATTCTCTGCTCAGAAGTTACTTCCTCTGTCATTCTTTCCTTGGAGCCTTCTTAGTGCTTTGTGCCTGCCTCAAAGGTAGCAGCTGTCACACTTTGGTTGGAGGTCACGAGTCCTGAAAACAGGAACTGTGCCTTGTTTCTGCAGCATTTAACTGATATTTAAAGAACACTTGAGTGCTGGGTTCTGGGAATACAGTTCAAACTCCTGGAGCTGACACCGTAGAGAAGGGGAGGTGCAATGAGCACCATCAAGTAAAAGATGTGGCCTGTAGAGTGATCAGTAGGGGGAGCAAGAGGGGGGAGGACGGAATAGAGAATGTGTGGCAGTGGGGATGGGAGGTTCCAACTCAGGCACGCGGAAGACGACAGGGGCGTCAGCCTGAAGGTGGCGAAGGAGAGAGCAGTGTGGACCTTTGTGGGGAAACTCTTCCAAGCACTGAGAGGCAAAAAGCAAAGACATTTAAGGTGGGAGCAGGGAAGAGGCCAGATGGCCAATGGGAAGCGAAGAAAAGAGAAAATGGGAGGAGACAAAGGGGTGAGATAGAGAGGTGAGGGGTTTTACCAGAGTCAGAGGGTTGGACCCAGTGTTTTGAAGCTCCCACAGTCCCAACAAAGGACACAGGGGCTGCCATGGTGACCCTGCCAGTGCCCAATTCTCGGGCCTTGTTATTTTCTTTCTTTAAAATTTTTTTTGGCCGCTCTGTGCACGCGGCAGGAGGGATCTTAGTTCCCAACCGGAGATCGAACCCTCATCCCCGCATCCCCTGTAGTGGAAGCAGGGAGTCTTAACCACCGGACCGCCAGGGAAGTCCCTTTGTTAGATTTCTTTGTTTCCTTTGACGCCATCAACCTTCCCCCTTTTTTGAAAGTCTAACTTTTGGAACTCCACTTTCTCCTTTTCTTTCCTACTTCATTGGTCACTCTTTCTTGGGCGGCTGTAATTTTCTGCCTCTGCTCACCCTTGGAGGGCTTTCCCCCAGCCAAGGCCTTACCCTCAGCCCACTGACCTTGTTAACACGCATCCTCGCAGTGTGACCTCATCCACATGGCCACCTAACACGTCAACGAGGTTGGTTCCGCTGGCAAGGAGGAAGGGGAGGATGGCAGAGTGTACCACGGCCAGGAATAATCTAGCCCTGCTTTGCTCTCCAGCTCCAGCTCCTGCGCTTTCCCCACATGTAACCTTCTCTCGGGTCACTCCAAATATCTCCCATTTTTAGACATCTTAAGCTCTGCTTGATACGTGGTATATTAAATTAACTATTGCCAAGAAGCAAATCCCCCAGAACTTTTTCATGGCTTACAAAACCAGTAATCGCTTATATGACTCTCGGTTCTGGCTTAGGTTGCCTCGTGAGACCACAGTTAAGATGTTGGCCAGGGCTGTAGTCACCACTGCTGCTGGAGGATTCCCTGCTGAGAGGGCTTAGTCACCTGACTGGTAAGTTGCGCTGCCTGTTGGTGGGAGGCCTCAGTTCCTTTGCACATGGGCCTCTTCACAGGGCTGCTTGAATGGCTTGGGCACTGACTTCCTCCAGAGCATGCAATCCAGTAGAGCAAGAGGGAAACTGCAGTGCTTTTTATAATCTAGCCTCAGAGTTCACACACTGTCATCTCCATCATTCTCTATCGGGCGCTCAGAACAGCCCTGATCCATTGTGGGAGGGGGCTACATGAGGGCACAAATACCAGCAGGTGAGGGTCATTGGGCGCCATCTTGGAGGTGGGCTATGCTATGTGGTTATCCACTTTCGAAGTCTGAATAACTCTGACTTGTCCCTCAAAACCCTGCTCACTGACACACAGCTAGTTCCCCTGATTGGTGAACTTCCTCTTCTCCTTGCATTAGCCCTTGGGCATCTCTCCCTTCCCTCATGTACCAAGCTGCACTGCAGTTGGTGATTTACTTGTTTCTCTCTTCCCTAGTCTTTAAGTTCCTTGAGAGATAGGAGAGTGTTTAATAGGACAACGTGATATCACAGTGTCTAGAACAGTGGTGCATGGCAGAGTCTCAGTACATTTTATATAAGGAATAAATGAATGAGTAAATCACATTTCCAATCAGAAATATTTATACAGCACTTAATTTATATCGCACCCCACTTCAGGTCTCTGTTGATTGGTTTTCATATTTCAGCTTTCATATTGCATTTCCCACCCTAGTCTCATCCCTGACACAGCCGTATTCTCCTTTGACCCAGCAATTCCATTCTAGGAATTTATTCTAGGGAAATAATTGCACATGTGTCAAAGAGGTAGCTAAGCGCTGTCCATTGCAGTTTGTTTATGATGTTTGGTTTTGTAGAAAACCTGAATTTCAAAAAACAGTGATTTGATTAAATAAGATATGCAATAATAAAATCAACTATTATGTAACTGCTAAGGTAGTACCAAAAAATGTTCAATTGATATGAAAAGATGTTCAGTTGATATTTTTAAATGAAGTAAAACAAAATTATAAAATGTTTTAATTTCTAATTTGTGGTAAAATACATGTAACATAAAATTTATCATCTTAACCCTTTTTTAAAATAAATTTATTTATTTATTTTTGGCTGCGTTGGGTCTTGTTGCTGTGCGCAGGCTTTCTCTAGTAGCAGCGAGCAGGGGCTACTTTTCGTTGTGGTGCTCGGCTTCTCATTGCGGTGGCTTCTCCTGTTGTGGAGCACGGGCCCTGTAGCGCACGGGCTTCAGTAGTTGTGGCACGTGGGCTCAGTAGTTGTAGCTCGCAGTGTCTAGAGTGCAGGCTCAGTAGTTGTGGCGCACGGGCTTAGTTGCTCCGCGGCATGTGGGATCGTCCCAGACCAGGGCTCGAACCTGTATCCCCTGCATCGGCAGGAGGATTGTTAACCACTGCGCCACCAGGGAAGTCCCCATCTTAACCCTTTGTAAGTGCACAGTGCAGTAGGGTTGAGTGCGTTCACATTGTTGTGACACCAATCTCCAGAACGTTTTTCATCTTGCGAAACTAAAACCCTATACTATTTAGCAACATTTCTCCATCCCCCTCTTTCTTCCTCCCCTCAGCCCCTGGCAACAACCTTTCTACTTTCTGTCTTTATGAATTTGACTACTCCAGGTACCTCATATAAGTGGAATCATATAGTATTTGTATTTTTGTGACTGCTTATTTCACTGAGCATAATGTCCTCAAGGTTCACCCATGTTATAGCATGTGTCAGAATTTCATTCCTATTCAAGGCTAAATATGTATACATCGCATTTTGTTCATCCATTTGTCTGCTGGTGGATACTCAGGTTGCCTCTACTGTTTGGCAATCATGAATAATGCTGCTGTGAGCACAGGTGTACAAAGATCTCTTCAAGACCCTGGGTCATAATTCTGTTTTTACTTTTTTGAGGAACTGTCATGCTGTTTCCATAGAGGTTGCACCACTTTACTTTGCCATTAATAGAGCTCAGTATATCCAACTGCCTTGTGTTGTATATATATATATTTTTTTTATGTGTTGTATATTTTGTTTGTCCTTCTAGAACCACTCTCTACTCTTGTTGACCCTCCTCTGTGCCCTTGGCACTTTGACCTTTGTGGGCTACATCAACAGACTCTCTCACTTCAACTGGGTTTGGCTAATAGAAGTTTCCAGCGGAAGGTTGAAAGGCAGGAGGAGAGTGAGGTCAATGAATTTAGTACCTAGCTCCTTCTTTGTGGTTCACCTCAGACTGCATCTCTCTATTGAGGGCCACGGTGCCTACCAGAAGGCCCTCTCCATCTAACCAGCACTGTCTCTCTCTGTCTCTCTCT
Organism: Phocoena sinus; assembly: GCF_008692025.1. Lineage (NCBI taxonomy): Eukaryota > Metazoa > Chordata > Mammalia > Artiodactyla > Phocoenidae > Phocoena > Phocoena sinus. The sequence continues at coordinate 21,445,889 of NC_045783.1, forward strand.
CTCTACCAGTTACTGCCCCTTTCACCTGCTGTTTCAAGCCTATGCATGGTTACTAGCTTCAAGATGTACCGCACCATCTCTCTTTGCTTGTCCTAAACTCTGCTCACACCTTTGTAAATAGTCCTCCTATTAAACTCTCCTCGAATTATCCTGGTTTCCAGCCAGGATCCTGATGCATCCGTATCTACTTGACATCTCCCCTTGGAATTCTCACAGTCATCACAAACATGACATACCCAAAGCGTAACCTTTGACTTTCCTTCAGTCCTCTGCTCCCCACTTTCTGCGATCTCTGGGAACATTAGCACCGCCAAGCCAGGTGCACAAGACAGACGCCTGGGGGTCCTACATGATTTCTCCCTCTCCCTCACCCCTACTTGCCTTCATCTTATCCATCACTAAGTCTGTAAATTGAGCTTCATACAGCTGGCTTCTTGCTCTTTAGATCTCAGCTTAAATGTTATCTTCTTTAAAAAAAAAAAAAAAAAACCTTCCTCTACCCAACAGTAAGGGCCCGCATCCCTTTATTCTCATTCCGTGTACCAGTTTGTTTGCTTCTTAGGAAGCAGTATCACTAAGGAAGTGATCATCTATTTTACTTGAGAGTTATGTCCCTTTGGTAGAGAAGGATGACTCTGAGCTATAAAGGGTAATGAACATAACTCTTAACATCACCTAACTCGGAGGCTGGTTTTTCCTGGGCTTGATCCAACATGGCAGAATTAATCTTTGAAATTCCAGACCTGTGTCTGTGTTAACTCCTTTAAGGTATAGTACCCCTCAAAGCCTCATGGAAAACAAACCATTGGCTTTATCCATCTATTCTACACTGTAGAAATAAATTACATGACATCTGGGGTTTCATAAGAGCCCAGTTCTATTGGCAATAAGTCCAGGGGTTTCTCCTTGCCTGTACATTTGCTTCAGATAAACTCCACATATACAAACAACTTTGAAAAGATGTAATCTACATGCATAAAATGCCAGATTTATGATTTAATTATTTGGCGCAATCAGTGATCTGAAAGTTCAGAAAACCGAAACAAACAAACAGAACCCTAAATGAAAGAAAACATTTCTGAACCAAATTGCCTTCCTGGTGTAGAAAGTCCTCATATGCATGGAGTCGGACAGGAAACAGAAATAGATCTGTGTGTTACCAGAACTGAACTAAAATATTTGCATTTTTTCTCCTTGTGGAACATCACCTAAAAGAAATGCCCATTGTATTTGATGTAGGGATTCAGAGCAGGACTTGCCGTGGTGTTTAGGCTCTCCTTTGTATTGGTTTCATCTGCTTGAACCTTGGGTTGAACCAAGCAAAGCATAGCAATCCCTTGGATGCTACCTCTGATTAGGGGCTCAAGAAAATATTTAGAGAGATGGGGAAAGTATAAAATGAGAGGATGACTGGTCCATTCCACAAACATTTATTTATTGAGTGTCACGGACAAGGCACTGCTCTAGGGCAGCAGTCCCCAACCTTTTTGGCACCAGGGAGCGGTTTCGTGGAAGACAGTTTTTCCACAGATGTGGGGGGATGGTCAGGCGGTAACGCGAGAGATGGGGAGCGATGGGTGGCAGCAGACGCAGCTTCACTCACTCACCCGCCACTCATGTGTGGCCCGGTTCCTAACAGGCTGTGGACTGGTACCAGTCTGTGGCCGGGGGTTGGGGACTCCTGCTCTAGGGTATTCAAGGTAAATAGATGAGGTTCCTTCCATCCAGGAGATTATCATCTCCCTTGAAAAACACAAAGCACTACAGAAATACCAGTTTCCTATGATACTGTTTTATTGCATCTACAGTGAAGGGAAACTAGCAGCCATAGGCAGAGAACAAGTGTTATGGGTTGAATTGTGTCCCCACAAGTTCATATGTTGAAGTCCTAGCCTCAGTACCTCAGAATGTGACTATTTGGATGTGACCTGTATAGGATCTTTACAGAGGTAATATGATTGATGTCCTTACGAAAAGAGGAAATTTGGAGACAGACACCTGTAAAGGGAAGACCATGTGAACATGAAGACGGCCGTCTACAAGCCAAGGAGAGAGACCTGGAACAGATCCTTCCCTCACAGCCCTCAGAAGGAACCAGCCCTGCTCACACCTTGGCTTCAGACTTCTAGCCTCTAAAACTCTGAGACAATACATTTCTGTTGTTGAAACCACCCAGTTTGTGGGAGTTTGTTGTGAACTACCAAGCAAACTAATACAACAAACTCTGGTGAAAAGAATTCAATAGCAGATCGGGGCACCAAGATGAGGAAAAAGGTATGACTGTGTTTTGACTTTCCTTCCTCCTCGGTGGCCCTCTTCTGATAATCTGCCAAAGACACTGGATGTTATTTCCTTCCTGGACCGGTTAAAAAAACAACCAAGAACCAGGAGTAAAGGATGGAACTGGAGCCTTTCTGGAAGCTTCTCTGTGAACTCCCTTCAATTTAAGAGGCGTTTCCTTTACTCTTAGGTTCTAAATTCCAGGGCAGAGTCGGAGCCCTTGTCCCATGGAGATCTGGGGATTTGGACACCATAGCAACTTGAGGCCTGCCCCTCTGTGTGATTAGGCCAGAGAAAATCAGAACAGCAGGAAGGTGGCTCTTTGCATTGCAGAACTTTATATAGTATTTGTTCTGTTGTTGTGGACACTGGGGGTAACCGTGTGGTGACCGTGTTATCATCTCTTTAAAAGTCATCAACTCATCCAAGGAGACCAGAGGCCATAGATTTTCCATATTCTCAAGACTTAAATGTTTGCTCTTGGACGACCAGGATTGGAGGAATGAGGTCTAAACCTTACGTTGTTCAGCTGAAGAAATAGTGGCTCAGGAACATGTTTTGTCTGGGGTTTCCTATCCAATCAAATCAATTTGTTGAGCAGTTACTGGGTGTGATGCTTAATTTTCTGTGTCAGTTTGGCTAGACTGTGGTGCCCAATTGTTTGGTTAAACATTCGTCTAGATGTTGCTCTAAGAATATTTTTTTGATGTGATAACATTTAAATTAGTAGATTTGAAGTAAAGCAGATTATCCTCCACAATGTGAGTTGGGCCTCATCTAATAAATTGAAGGCCTTAAGAGAAAAGACTGAGTTTCCCTGATGAGGAAGGAATTCTGACTCTGGATCACAGCATCAGTTCCTACTGGAATTTCCAGCTTCCTGGCCTGCCCTACAGGTTTTGAACTTGCCAGCTCCCACAGTTGTGTGAGAAGATAATTCAAAATAAATCTTTTTTTTTTTTTGTGGTACGCAGGCCTCTCACTGTTGTGGCCTCTCCCGCTGCGGAGTACAGGCTCCGGACGCGCAGGCCCAGCGGCCATGGCTCACGGGCCCAGCCGCTCCGCGGCATGTGGGATCTTCCCGGACCGGGGCACGAACCCGTGTCCCCTGCATCGGCAGGCGGACTCTCAACCACTGTGCCACCAGGGAAGCCCCCAAATAAATCTCTTGATACATCTTACTGATTCTGTTTCTCTGGAGAACCCCAACTAGTACAGTATTGAACGGGCATGGTGAGGAATGAACAGGGGATTAATACCTGGGTTTTGGGTTCCTTGGCTCTGCCTTGGTGGCCACCTACCAGGATATAAACCAGAACAGTTGTTCTGCTCATAGCCATGTAATTCATAACATTGTTGGGGAATGAGTGCTTTTCCTCACACATTCAGTTTTTGGAGCGATGAACCAAAACCAAAATTAAATCCGTCAAAGTACCTGTGAATGTACTGTTCTTTCCATTGGGCCACAGTGGTCCTCTTCTATAGGAAATATCCTCACCAAGCCTAGGCAGGTAAGGCGGAAGCCGTCCATCTGTTGTCCCCCCGGTGTGAGTGTCACGTGTTTGTCAAGTCCACTTGATTCCTCCCACACACTCAAGCCCTGTATTCTGGGAGTGAAGCTGAGGAAAGTTTCCTCTTCCTTAACAGAAACCGCCAGAGTGCGCTTGCTTTAGGAAATGGTGTAGATGCAGCCGGAGTGCTCGCAGGGAGGCTGTGTGCAGTCTTCGTTCTTCGGCTGTGCGGAGCTGAAGAAAAATAACAGCTGTGGAATCTCAGCTTCTTAAAACTCAACATTATCGATGCTTACTACCTTCCGTGGAGGCCTTGGGTGGAAGGTTACAAAACAGGATAAATTTTCGTCTAAAAATAAATGAGCAGATATTACACAATAGAAATTCTACCTGGGTTAGGATTTCAGCTCCTTTTATTTCACGTCTCCATGAGCTTAATTATACTGAAAAAATTAAGTGAAAAAGTTGAAGGAAGATATTTGGAGAGTTAAGATTTGGGCAAGAACCACAACTTTCATTTTATTTACTTAATATTGATTAAAAAAATTTTTATTGAGGTATAGTTGATTTACAATGTTGTATTAGTTTCAGGTGTACAGCAGAGTGGTTCAGTTTTATATATATATATATATTCTTTTTCGGATTCTTTTCCATTATAGGTTATTACAAGATATTGAATATAGTTCCCTGTGCTATACAGTAAATCCTTGTTGTTTATTTTATATATAGTAGTGTGTATATGTTAATCCCAAACTCCTAATTTATCCCTCCTCCCACTTGCCCCTTTGGTAACCATAAGTTTGTTTTCGAAATCTGTGAATCTGCTTCTCTTTCGTAAATAAGTTCATTTGTATTATTTTTTTTAGATTCCACACATGTTATATAATATTTGTCTTTCTCTGTCTGACTTACTTCAGTTAGTATGATCATCTCTAGTTGCCTCCATGTTGCTGCAAATGGCATTATTTCGTTCTTTTATGGCTGAGTAGTATTCCATTGTATATATGTACCACATCTTCTTTATCCATTCATCTGTCAGTGGACACTTAGGTTGCTTCCATGTCTTGGCTATTGTGAATAGTGCTGCTGTGAACATTGGGGTGCATGTATCTTTTCTAATTAGAGTTTTTGTCTTTTCCGGATATATGCCCAGGAGTGGGATTGCTGGATCATATGGTAACTCTGTGTTTAGTTTTTAATACTGATTTTAAGCAGAAACATGTTTTTGATCAGATCTTTGAGTGCAGTCTCTCCCAGGCCTACCAATGGTTACTGGTTCAGCCAGGGGCGATGGAGCCAGTGGTTTCTTAGGGTCCTCAAAGGCTGTAAAGAGACACTCAAAGCAAGGGATTGAGCAGACTCAATGAGACAGAAAGCAAGCTCCATTTCAAGAAGCTAAGAGGTGAATCAGCTGTTTTGCAGAAACCGAAGAGCTGGAGGTATGGATTGAAGATGGATATAAAGCTAAAAATCTGGGATGGAGAGGGATAAAGGGACCAGCTAGGATGTACTTTGCAGGATGTGAATTTACTATAAAGTATAGAGTTCTCAGAAGAATGGACAAAGGAAAAGTGGACAGCTCATCTCTAGCTTTGCTTATTTTCTCTGTGATCTCCTGCTGGCTTCCCTGGCCCTTGGCCACCGCCCACCCGCTCATGGCTTCCACCTACCCCCATCCTAGGCAACAGGCAGCCACCGCTGATGACCCACGTGTTACTTAGAGTGCGCGCCGGTGGTACCAGACTAGGTTAGACAGCTGTGGGAACCTGCTGGCTCCCTTGTGACGCTGACTTGCCTTAATGTTGTTAAAATGTGCTGTTTCCCTACCATGTTCCCCAGGGCCCCAAGTGAAAGCTCACTGTGATTCATGGGATTTTGAAAAGTGAAAAATGTCCCTGCGATGGAGATGCAGGACCAGCTTGTTAACGTTTATACAAGGGTCTATTTTCGGAAGACAAACTGTAGCCAAGACACAGGTCAGAGTTCAGAAAGGAAGATGGGGCAGAAATGATGAAGCTGTGGTCCTTTGCCTTGCATGGATCTGATTCTTAAGATGCTGGTGATAAGGTCCTGGAGGGCTGCTAAATGTGGCCCTGTATAAATTTGGCTTTAAACATTTTAGAGGCAACGCAAAAGGGGAGCATATGACAAGCGACGTGATCAGGGAAGGGGCGGTTACAGCAGAAGTACTGTTGTTCTTGGAACAGAGATTAGAGAAAGACCCGCCCTCCCACTGCCCTGCTCACTGCCACCCACACCAGCTGCCTCTGGGAACAGCATGAAGAAGGCTGAGTAGTAGAGTGGAGCGTGTTTTCTGACATTCTTCTCGTAAAAGCCTCAGCAATCCGCAAGGCCTGGGGCTATAGCGATATAAAGGTCCCCACCCTCCAGAATTTTATGATTTCATTAGGAGAGGGAATCGTTGGTGATTTAATGGGTAGACGGGTTTGCATGGATGCCCTTGAATGAGCATTTCTAGAGCAGGGAGGCTTTTCACGTTGCCATTCGCTTATACACCATCTGCCTGAAGTGTGGTGTCCTGCGGAGAGACCCGCGACCTCTCCAGTGTGTCCCTTCTGAAAAACAGGAAGTGGCTAAAGAGACGTGACCAGGGAAAGATAAAAATATACTTTTGTTGCGGTTACAGTAATTCATGGGAAAAGTGCGAAACTTGTGAAACAAAATTGTGGGTCTTGGAGGGAGGAACATGAAGTCAAAGGAGGGGGATCGCAGGGGAAGGAGGCGTGAAAAGCTGAGCTCCAGAGAAGAGACCACTCCCAGGACTAAGCAGAAAAGCTTCAATGAGAGAAAACACCGGAAACTTCCGGAGAGCTGCACCCCACCCCCACACCCCGCAGAGGACACGTTCCTTCAGCCTGAACCATGGCATGGTCTTGCTGGGGTAAAGGCAAGAGGAAAGCCAGGCAAGAATTAATTCTAGAGAGACCTTCTCAAGGGCGTGGCATGATTTCCTCCCGGGCAAAGTGCTTCTCTTAGTGGAACCTCCAAGTCATTCTTTCGAGTTAGGTGTGATTTCTTTGTTTTTTTATTTTTATTTGGTTATTCTTGCCCCAATTTAGGCGTGTACTGTTTGGATGGAAATGTTAGTGTATCCTAGAAGTGGCTCTGTAATACTTGGGAGCAGAAGTGACAGCCAGCTTCTGGATGTCAGTGTAAGTTGGGTGTGGCAACCAGGGTATTGGAAGGTCGTAGCGTATTACAGGTAATTCCGTTCCCTCCTGGTCCCCTCCCACCAGCCTCCAGGCAGACCAGGTGGCACCTAGTACAATACTTCAGCAGCCCCACATCGGCCCTCGGAGGGCAGAGTGCCTTCTTGTCCAAGTCCCAGCCACTCTTTTTAGCTCATTTCCCCCCAGTGCCTTGCGTTCCCCCTGGAGGACTGGTTGCTGCCATCCCCCCTGCCCCAGCAAGGGCCACGGTAGCCCTCCTCTGAAACACGAAGAACCATGCCTTCTCCCCTCCTCCTCTTCCCAGCTTCCCATGAGGTATTCCAGCTCTACGCCAGCTAGTTTACTGGAAACGTCACCCATCCCCGTTTGTACCCATTAATTACCATTAGTCACACTGGGTGCACAAACGTGACACCTCTCATTCTGGGGCCATCTCATTCGGCCTCACCTGTCTCTCTCCGTCAGCATCAGTCCGTGGTTATCGCAGGACTTGGAAACTATCTTGTATGTAATTTATTTGCAAGTTTATTGTCTCTTCTTCTCCCTCGAAAATATAAGGATAATGAGGGCAAGGACTTTGCTTGTCTTCTTGATGACTGTGTTTTCAGTTCTGAGAACAGTGTTTGGCACGTTAACAGGTATGCAGTCGTTTTTGTTGCTGTTGTTGAAGAAGAGAGAGGATATAGTCAGTTGTAAACCAGAGAACTTGGGGAAATAGGACATCCCACTGAGTGCTGCCAGGGGGGAACTCAGAGCAGCCAGAGCTCACTGAAGGTGGGAGCGCTGGAGAGCCGAGGAAGGACGAACGCCAAGGTGTGGGAAGGAGGCTAGCGCAGAGGTTCTCAAGGTGTGGTCTGCGGATCCCCGGGGGCAGGGGTTTCTGAGAGCCTTTCAGAGAGTTTGTAACATCAAAACTATTTTCATAACCTTATTAAGATGTTGACTTTTCCACTGTGGTGACATTTCCACTGATGGCACAGAAGCAAAAGAGGGTAGGGCATGAACCAAAGCAGAGGCACCAAACTGTCACCACACACTCACAGCAAAACAGATTCCAGTTTCATTGAAGAATGTCCTCAATAAATCAGTAAAAGCTATTCATTTTATGAAATCTCGACCTCGTGTCTATTTCATATTCTGTGTGAAATGGGAAATACACATAGAACATTTCTGCTGAATAGTGAAATATGTTGGTTTCCTTGAGGAAAAACACTTGGCAATTGAATCGTGAGCTAAATTGGCTCTTTTTTTTTTTTGTCGTGGAACATCATTTTTACTTTAGAGAATGAAAGACAAACTATAGTTATTTAGACTTGGGCATTTCACACATATTCTGCCAAAAATGAGTAAAGTGAGCTTGTCCAGTGAAACAATGACACTATCAGTTGCCAGCAATAAAATTTTAACTTTCAAGAGAAAATTAGAATTATGGAAAACTTGTATCCATCACAGGAAGCTTGAGAGCTTCCTTATAGAGACATTTCTGTTGAGATTGGTGGTGATATATGAATAGTGGGATTTTTTGATGTTGTATGATAAAATAGGTCAACATTTGGAATGATCTATATAGTTCAGTGAGTCATAATTTTCCAAATGTTACAGAATCATGCATGAGAAAATGAACTGTACAAAGAGCAAAATAGATGAATGGATTTCATATAAGACTTTTAAAAGTTCATTGACAAGGTTGCAGATTCCACACTGAAAATTAACTTTAAAGAAATGAGCAATTTAGTTGCAGTATCAAAGAATCTGTACAATTATCTTTTTAAAAAAAAACCCTATTAAACTCCTCTCACACACGGGGGCTGATTTTTCTTCATAAACCTCAACTAGAACAAGACATTACAACAGACTGAATGTAGAAGCAGAGCAGATATGAGAATCCAGCTGTTTTCTATAAGCCAGACATTAAAGAGATTTGTAAATGACATCACCCTTCTCACTAAACTTTTTGTTTGGGAAAACCGTCATAATTTTTGTTAGCATGTAATGCATTATTTTTTTGATAAATATTTTAAAAATTTCTCAGTATTAATGTCTAATATGGTAAATACTGATAACCTACATTTTTAAAAAAGCTCCTCAGAATCCCCTTTTGTGAGTGTAAGTGTTAAAAAAAAAAAAAAAGTTTAGGGGATTCTGAGGCCAAAATGTTTGGAGAACCCCTGGCCTACATTAGGGTTAAAAGAACTCAGCAGTGCCTCCAAATAATGAACCATTTTCTTCTCACGTTTCTCTTTAATTGAGGCCAAGTCCACACCAATGAAGTGAATTAGAAAAAAGTACTGAAGGAAGGAGGTGAATATCTACGGATGCTCCTTTGTGCTGTAGGAAGTCGGCTCTCACTTCTTCCTCAGACCTATCCTGGAGGTCATAGGTATTCAGTCCCATTTTGGTAGAAGAAAGGCTCAGAGTAGTTAGGTTCCTTGCCCAAGATCACACAGCCCTGAAGTGGGTGGCAGAACCACAGGTCTGCCCAACACTTCCTGTCAAACCCCAGTACATCTGAAAATTATCAGAAATGTTTAGGTCCAAAATACTTTCACTTGAAATGTAAGTGTGATTTACTTGAAATGTAAATGTAAGTGTCCAGAATAGTTTCACTTGAAATGTAAGTGTGATTGAGGTAAAATACAGTTTTGACGTATTTGAATGACCCCAGCGCCTGCCTTGCTGTGCCATCACCCTGGGCTGGCGGAGACAATGGCATCACAGAATAGTTACCAGATTTCCTGCAAAACTATAAACCAGCTGGGCCTCTCTTTAAATTTCTTAGACTGATTCTTCTTCGTAAGAAAAAGGTGTGTGTGTGTGTGTGTGTGTGTGTGTGTGTGTGTGTGTGTGGTTTTTCTTTCCCTTCTGTTTTTGCTCTGGCATTCTTTTGTGAGCATGTAACTGATTACTAAATAGGGTCAAAACAGCTTGAGTTGGGCTTCCTGTGTGAATGTGCACGGCACGGATTTCCAGCCTTTCGTGTGATATGTTATCTGTGGCAGCTGTGCCCGCCGTTGAAGTTTCGGATGGCTTCCATCAATTTCCTGTATTGTAGGAATGGTGGATGTGTGTGCACACCGCCCGTGGAGACAGAAGGGAGGGTGTTTCTACGTGGTTTTCCTTGGATTTTGTGAAAGGTTTTCAGTTAGACGTGCAGAGAGGGCCACGTGTTTCTGTGGAAAGAGCTCTGGGTTAGCGCAAATGTGGGTCCAGTGGTTGTCTGCTACGAATTATCTACGTAGTTCGGGGCAAATTATTTAGTTCTCCGGCCCAATTCTGCTTCCTTATAAGGCTCCTTCCAGCTCTGAAATGTTGCAACTCGGAGTTCTTATAAAAGCCTCACTTTGCAAGTCACCACACTTTGCTGCTCTGAAACATTCATTTTTCTTCTTTCTGATTTTATTTTCTATGTGCTGTTTGTCCTCTTCCATGTCCCTTTATTATGCCAACATTAAGTGCTCTTGTATTTAACTTCTTTCAAAACGGTTCTCTTTCACTAGCTCTTATCATTCAGTTCCCATTGCCTCTAAAATAACATTACAGATGGTCACCGTTTTCTTAGAAAGAAGGTCCAGAGTGCGTTCACTTCCTGTTCAGTTGGGGGCGGATCTAGAGTTTGGAGATTGGTTTCTGTCAGGATCCTCCCTCTGCCCACAATAGAGCCCAGAGAGGCTGGGCTGGCAGCCACTTCTCCAGCTGTGCTCTATTTTTATTAAATTTAATTAGATTGAAGTATGCAGGATAATGGCAGACTTAACTCATCTGCTGTCCTGGCCCAGTATGAACATTTAAAATAGAACCCGGACGTTAAACTTCTCTTGTTTTCTCCTCAAGCTTGGGCTGTCCCTCCCTCTGCCGGCTTCCCCAGATCCGCTGCGAGTGGGTGCAGCGCCATCTAGTGATGGCATGGGCTGATGTTTTGCTGCCTAATTCCTGCAATGCCTGCCTAAGAGAACCTGTGCACTGTGAAATACAGGCAAACAGGGACCTAAGTAACATACTGGGAACTGCCGCAGGTCACTTAGTATTGATATACAGAAAGTTCTAGTGTGTTATTAACCATTCAAATGTCTGTAAATTACAGAATCCCTGGGACCATGTGAAGTGAAGATTTATGGGCATCTTCACCTCAGATGAATGTTGTTTTGAACTTTTCAGTGAGGTTTTGTGTTCTTAGTGTGAGATCCAAGTGTTGGGGGGGTGGTAATTTACACGCATGTGAAAAACATGGTCAAGTTGCTTGATTTTTCTCAGCCTCAGTTTCTCTCTTTATCATCTGTAAAAGATCATTTCTAAAATCCTTCCAACCTATTAAAAAATTTCAACCAACTGCAAGCACTACAATTCTGTGACTTACTCTAGTGAATGTACACATGTCAGATCCATGGTTCCTTCCATCCTCCAAGAGGAAGTATAGAAAGAATATCTGTAGTTGTCAGTGATTGGCTACTGCTACATCTCCGGTATTGTTTTACACACGTTTGCCTTTTTATTTGATCTTTAAAAAATTCTTGCTGACAAAACTCTGTAAGATGAATATTATTATGCTCATTTTACAGACAAGGCATCTAAGGCTACCACAGCCTGCTCTCCATGTTCACAAGCTGATAAAGAAGATAAAAGAGAAGCCAGTGAGAAATACGCTGTTGTCATTATAACTTATCGTAACACCATTGGCAGGGTTCCAACAGTACCAAGTGTATTCAAGCCTCATCGGAGGAGCTAGTTCTCTATCTTTCACATACTCATAAAGCCTCTGTAGTAAGGTGATTGTTAGAGAAATAGTAAAAGAAAAAAAAAAACTTTTCCAAGGATTCAGGGGGAAACTCACATTTTTAAGTGCTAATGTGATGCTCAGACCTGTTCGCTGTGAGCTGACCAGTGAGAAGGGATAGAGGGTCAGGCCCTCAGGAGTAACTGCTGTGTCCCAGCTGATGATACAAGGATGGCAGGTGGCAGAGGTCTGCCAGCACCATTGGAGGAACAGCTCTGGGGTGCTCTGGACATATGGCACCGTAACAACATCCTATGTGTTTTTGTTGATTGGTTTGCTTGGGTCTTCTTTTTGAAAGCTGAGCAGCCTTTCCCAAAGTGTGCTTTCTAGGGTGTTAATACATTTTATGAGGCACGCAAAGCTTCCAGGTCAAACGGTATGAGAACTGCTGGGCTGAATAAAGTTAATGGGTTTCTTGGCTCTAAGTGTAGGACTGCTTGAAACATTTTGTAAGTCTGTGTGCTTTATAAAAAAATTATAAATTAACTGTATTTTAACATACAAATCAAATAACCCCCAACAGTTGGGGATAAGACAGAAAGTGTAGCTCTTCTCCCTGTGCTGGAAACCCTGTTACCTAACCACTGTTGGTTTGTGTGTGTAACTTTCCAAAAACATCCTTGTAGCATCACCTTGCTTTGTGGGATAGCACATTAATTCTGATGAATGATGAAAATGTTCTCTTGCTGTCACCTGGCAACCTAGTCTACACTCCCACAGTGCAATGAGGCCAGTAGCTGCTGCCCCCTGGAGGTGGGCTTCCACCCTCCAGGTTTCATGCTCCTCCCAGCATCCTGTCCTTGGGTTGCCCTCCTGGTTCCTGTCATCATTGGCATTTGTTATCAATGGTTTTGAGTAACGATCAGTCCTACACTGACCTGATGTCCAGACGGACTGTCCTATATTAAACAATAGAAATTAGTCATGAGTTAGCTTATTTTAGGGCCTAAATTGTATGGCCAAGAGGTCTGTTAAGGATTCTTAGGCCGCTAAACAGTTTTTGGGAAACCCTAGATCCTGATTCATGGAATCTTATCATTTTAGTAATAACATCTTTCCTATATTCTGGGCCCTTTACATATATGAATTTGACTAACACCCCACCAGCAACCCTATAAAGGTAGGTGCACGTAACATCTGTGATTTATAGAAGAGAAATTGGACCAAAGATTGGTTAGGTAACTAATTTCACCTCTAGACCACAACTTCCAGAATCTCTCAGCACCTCCTACTGTTTCCCCTCGTTGGCCTCTTAGAACCTCCAAGACTTCTGCTTCTCGGAGCCTCAGCTGATCGTGACACAGCCTTCTTGAGCATTTACTGACCCGTGATGCCTCCCTCCTTCCCCCAGCTTTCACCTCCCACTCCCACCCTCAGCTCACTGCTCCGAGTGTGACACAATTTGAATAGCTTCTTTGTCAAACTCTACATGAAGTTTCTGTATTGACATAAAGTGAAAGAAACAAAAAGCAGACTTTTAAGTAGTTTTTTAAAATTTATTTAATTAATTTATTTTTGGCTGTGTTGGGTCTTCGTTGCTACGTGCGGGCCTTTTCTCTGGATGCTGCAAGTGGGGGCTGCTCTTCGTCGTGGTGCGCAGTCTTCTCATTGAGGTGGCTTCTCTTGTTGCGGAGCACGGGCTGTTGGCACGCGGGCTTCAGTAGTTGTGGCTCACGAGCTTAGTTGCTCCACAGCATGTGGGATCTTCCTGGACCAGGGCTCGAACCCATGGCCCCTGCATTCGCAGGTGGATTCTTAACCACTGTGCTACCAGGGACGCCCCTATGTACACCCTTGACTTCAATTACGGGAAAAGTGCATAGAAAAGGAGGCTGGAAGGAAACATGGTGATGAGGTTGTGTGAGAGTTGCAGGGTAATGGATGATTTTTTTCTTTATTAGTTTTCTGAAATGTGGTTATATGAGATATAAAATGGGAGAGATTTATGATTTATGAATTTATAGATTTCTTTCCAAAAACTGAAAGACATCGATCAACTCACATGGTTACCATACAATATCATGAAATATGAAGTAATCTTTACAATAGTTATTTTTTGATTTAATTTAATAATTGCTGTTTGCCTTACACATGTAATTTTGAATTCCTATAAAATGTCATCGAAGAAGCTATTGTTTGCTCTTTTTGGAGCTGAGAAGACAAACCAAGGAAGAGAGAAAGCCAGTGATTTTTTCCCAAGACCACAATTGCCAGGTTCTTGTGACTTTAAAGTGCGCTCTTTGCAGATAAACACGTGTCTGCAACACCTGTGTCTGTGGGCTGTCTTCACGCAACTCCTCTTGGTCAGTCATCACCGTTCAATAATCATTCATCTGGTAGAAACAGTTATTGTATAAGACCCCCATATTCATGGTACCCATAAGTTTTGTTGCCGTATGAAGATCATATGAAGAGTGGCAGAAACATTACAAGACTCTGTGGCCTCTGACATTGCTCCTGGGTCCAGCTTCTAACACTAATTCATTAGCCTGCATGCTGGCCTGTCTCCAGGATGGCCCCTAATGAGCCTTGCCTCCTGGATTCATAAGTGTAGTCCGCGTGTGCAGTCCACTTCCATATCATATCAGGGTTGTTCTGTGTGACCAAAAGAACCCAGCAGAAGTGGTGATTCGTCAACTCAGAGACTAGGTCATAAAAGACATCCTGGCTTCCATCTTGCTTGCTTGCTCTTGGATCACTTACTCTGGGGAAAGCTAACTCTCATGTCATGAGGACATTTAAGTGGTCTGTGGAAAGGTCCACATGGTGAGAAACTGAGGCCTCCGGCCAACAGCCACGTCAGTGACTGATCTTAGAAGCAAGTCCTCCAGCCTCATCAAGCCTCCAGATGACACAGCCCCAGCTGATACCTTGACTGAAGCCTCCTGAGAGACACTGAGTCAGACCTACCAGCAAAACTCTCTCTGAATTCCTGAGCCACAGAAACGGAGATGATAAATGTTGCTTTAAACCAATAAGCTTTGGGGTACCTTGTCTCAGAGTGACAGATAACTAATAGATGCTTCAGATAATATCTTTAGTTCATAACTAAAGTCTGAACTCTACTTGAAGATCCGTACTTAAAGACTTCACCTAAGGAGACTCACCTGTCCTGAGACCTGGTTTAAATGATGACATCCTGGGGACTTCCCTGGCGGTCCAGTGGCTGGGACTTCGCCTTCCAGTGCAGGGGGTGCAGGTTCGATTCCTGGTAGGGGAGCTAAGATCCCACATGCCTCAGGGCCAAAAAACCAAAACAGAAAACAGAAGCAATATTGTAACAAATTCAATAAAGACTTTAAAAATGGTCCACATTAAAAAAAATCTTAAAAAAAGTAAACAATTGTTGACTTAAGTAGTAAAGTATATATTTTAATAAATAAATAAAGAAATGGTGACATCCGGGACTTTAAGCTGATGTTATACAGGGTTGAGACTTTTGGGAGGTGTTGGGAGGGATGAGAGTATTTTGCGTGTGGGAGGAATGTGATGGTTTAAACTATGTACACAAAGCAACTAAGCCCGTGCACCACAACTACTGAGCCTGCGCTCTAGGGCCACGAGTCACAACTACTGAAGCCTGCCCGCCTAGCTAGAGCCTGTGCTCTGCAACAAGAGAAGCCACCGCAGTGAGAAGCCCGCACTCTGCAAAGAAGAGTAGCCTCCACTCGCTGCAACTAGAGAAAGCCCACGCTCAGCGATGAAGACCCAACACAGCCAAAAATAAATAAATAAACAAATAGGGCTTCCCTGGTGGCGCAGTGGTTGAGAGTCCACCTGCCGCTGCAGGGGACACGGGTTCGTGCTCCGGTCCAGGAAGGTCCCACATTGCCGTGGAGCGACTGGACTCGTGAGCCATGGCCACTGAGCCTGCACGTCCAGAGCCTGTGCTCTGCAACGGGAGAGGCCACAACAGTGAGAGAGGCCCGTGTACTGCTAAATAAATAAATAAAATAAACAAATAAATAATGTCCACAAATTATTTAACATTCCTTTCAAAAGGGGGAGCCTCATTACCGTGTAGTTCAGTGTGGGCTGGACTTACTCCCTTCTCTTTTTTTAATTGGAGTTTAGTTGATTTACAATGTGTTAGTTTCAGGGACACAGCAGAGTGAATCATTTATATGTATACACATATCCACTCTTTTAGATTCTTTTCCCATGTAGGCCGTTACAGAGTACTGAGTGGAGTTCCGTGTGCTCCACAATAGGTCCTTATTAGTTGTCTGTTTTATATACAGTAGTGTGTATATGACTGACTCAAGAGGAGGTGACAGTGTGAGGCTTCAGAGACCAGCTCATAAAGTCATGGGCTCTTCCTGCTTGCTCTTCCCTCTGGGGAAAACTGTGAGGGGTCTTGTAGAGGTCCACGTGACACTGAGATGTTCTACCAGCAGCCCTTTGAGTGAAGCTCATGGGAAGCGGCTTCCTAGCCCCAGTCAAGCCTTTGGATGACTGCAGACCCTGCCAGCATCTTGACCACAACCTTGTAAGAGACCCAGAGCCACTAGCTCAGAACCACTCAGCTGTGTCACTCAGCTGAGTGAAAAAATAAATGTTTGTTGTCTTAAGTTACTGAATTTGGGGGTAATTTGTTATGTAGCTATAGATAATTAATTCATCAGTGCTGAAAAATTACCTGCTAATATTTTCATATTTGGATTAGAAAGTTCTGGATAAATCCAAGTACGTTTTTTCCTACTAAGGTCATGACTTTGTAATTATTCTTGCTCCTATCCTTTCAACATAAGCTCAAAAGATTCTTTTGTCTCTATTATTTAATTTTAACCTATGTTTTCTCTGTCTTGATAGCTCTCAAAGAACTACAGACAGAGAGGGAAAGAGAGAGAGAGGTCACATAACACTGAAGGAATAGAAACATTCTTACACAAAGGTACCCAAGCTGATATATGTGTACCACATTTACTGTATATACATACATAGAGTAACTGTGTGTGTATGTGTGTAGATATATATATAGTAAATGTGTGTATATATATACAGTAAATGTATATATATGTATATTTCTATATATCTGTATACACACACATGCAATTGAGTGATCAAGTACATATTATACATGTATTCAGTACTCAGTACACACAACTCCGTACATATAATAAATCTCTTAGAATGTACAGAAGATACAGAAGAGTCTTTAGTTTCAGGTTCAAGTTGTATATTCCGTCCTAAAATTCCACTGGGCTGTCCGGATTTGAAACTGGCTCCTCTGCCGTATTCAATTCAGTTGTCCTGAGCTCCTCCGGGGAGGAGGGGTGAGCAGGAGTCCTGCTAGGCTCAGCCCAGGACCGGTTATTTCCTGCCTGATGGGAAACTTCCCCTCTTTGGCCCCGTCTCTCTTCTCAGCTGCTCCTTGGCCCATCCTTCCTTTCACTCTGCTTTCTCTCTTCTTGTTTCCAGCTCAGCTTTTCAGTCATCTGGTTGTGTTGTTTTGATGTTCCGTGTGCGAGTCTGTGGGGTGTGTGTGTGTGTGTGTGTGTGTGTGAGAGAGAGAGAGAGAGAGAGAGAGAGAACCCAGGAAGGGGCAGCGCCGCGGGAACGGGGTCATAGCCACCATACAAATAAACAGCTGCTATACTCTGTGATTGGTGCGTTGCCTGTCAACTGTCTGAAAGGCCACTGGACAAACCTGTTGCTTCAGCAGAGCTGCGTTTATTAGATCTACCACGACGAGGGAGAACATAACCTGGATCGTCTTGGTAGTGTCTCGAAAACGGAGATGAGGGCAGGGTGTTTGTATGGTTCCAGGGCCTGGGCTGGGTGAGTTTCAGGTGCGTCTTGCATGGTGGGGTCAGGATTGGGCCGAGTTCCGCCTTCCTAGCTTTCTCTGGATCGGTGGGCACCGTGAAGTGAGGACCTGGGGCCACTCTTGATGCACAAGCTATGAGTCTTGGTAAGTCAGCTGTCTAGCTGGTTCATTGTTTTCTTCTAGGAGCATGTATTTCCCGAAGCGAACAGCTAGATTATTTTGTTTGGTCCTAACATTACTTAACACGGGCACAGGGAAGTACGTTGGTTTGGGTGCTTGGGTGCTACAGATGTGGTATCATGAAGTGGGGAGGGTTAGTTCCTTGGGGGAGAGGGCTGGGAGGGAAGAGGATGAGGGTGGAGAGGCTTCGCAGAAGAGTTACTCGAGTGAGAGATGGAAGCATGATGTGAATTCTGCAGAGATGCAAGCTGGGAAAGGATCCAGGGTGTCTCTCAGACTTTAATGTTCCTACAGATCACCTGGGGATGTTGCTAAAATGCAGATTCCTTATGCTGCGGCTCTGGCTTCCCGGGTGAGGTGGATGCTGCTGCTGGTCTGGGGATCGCACTTTGAGTCATGAGGTCCTAGACCCACAGAGGGATATGCAAAACCGCCTGGGCATGAAGTGGTCAGGTGTATTTGGGGAGCATCCCCGGGCTGTTCGTGCAGATGACGGTGAGCAAGGAGGCAGGAGAGAGGTCCCGGCTTAGGATGGCTTGTGGCCGGAAGAGGAGCTGGGACTTAAGGAGCCAGGTTCCCAACTGCGACTGCACATCCGAGTTGAGTTAGAAACAGAGGGTCTGAATTAGTGGGTTTGGAGTGGATTGTGTTCACTGGCATGTGTGCTTTTCATCTGCACCCAGGCTGAGAACCACTTCTGTAAGCAAAGGAGAGCCCGGGAAAGGTTTTTAAAGCAGGTGTTCATCTTGGGCGACTCTGACGGCCGCGTGGAGCTGCAGTGGGTGAAGCAGTAGAGCAGGAGGCCCGAGTTCCCCGGAGAGGGGAGCTTTGGGAGTTTCGTTTAGCCGTTGAATGAATGTGGATTAGAAAGCTGGGCGCGAGCGAATGAGATCGCTGGTTGGAGAGGAGAGAGCCGAGTTCTGGAAATTGACTGCTCTGGGCTTGAGACGTTTCCCAGGGATGTATGACCTGTAGGACACTTGGAGTCCCTGGGCTCCTGGGAATGGCATGGGACCACCAATGCCTGCTGGGGGCACGGAGGAACCAGAGTGGGCACAGAGTGCTGGGGGTGGGGGGACAGTGAAAACCAGTGGGGACGCTGCCCAGGTTTGCCTAAGCCTGGCCCTGACCTGGCCCTGACACCATCGGGCAATTTCTAGTTGGATATGTTACTGGGAAAACGCCCTTGTATAAACTAGAAGTTTGGAGTTTGATCTATTGATGCTACAAATGCTTGCTTCCTCTATTTCTTTCAATTTCGTTTCTTTTTTTCCTATTCAATACAAATCTCTAATGTTTTTCTTTTTACAACTAGAAGGAACAGGACAGATGTCTCAGCATCATTACTCACCAGTTATTCTTGTCCTGTTTGTCCTTTAAAACAAGATGTTTGGGGCACCCATTTGGAGAGGATGTTACATTTGACCCTGTGCTCGCAGCCTTCCTTGACAGCTATTCCCTTTCCTGATGCTTTGAAACGCAAACACAGGTTGTATCTTATTCAGTTTGCCCAGGACTGTTACCATTAACCTGAGTTTATAGGTGAAGAAATAGTACAGGTGAGAAAATTGAGGCTCAGGATGGGTCAAGCCATTTGGTTAAGCCCACCGGTCTTAACAGCAGCGAGAGATAGAACCTGGGAGGGGAGGCTTAACACCTCAGAGAAAGGAAGCCATTTGCTCTCTTATCTCCCCCTGGTCCAAGCTCGCCGTGCTCACTATAGTTTTCCACTTGTGTCCTGAACACCATCTCCCAGGCAGCCAGCCGGCGGTGATCACCCTCAGCTGTTGACAAAGAGCATCCCTTCAAAATCCAAAAATCGAGGCACCCAATTCTCAGTTTTCCAACTCTAAACTCCTGTGTAGGTGAAAGGCAAAGTGTGTTTTTTTTTCTCGCTTCCACACAGACCTCCCCCAGCCTGGGAAAGGAGAAAGCAGGAGCAGTCAGATGTAGGTAATTAAAGGCTGCAGAGAACCCCCCGCCAGGTGTACCCCCCACTCCAGCCCAGCTGGCCCAAGGTCAGTCACGTAGTCTCCGTGGGGGTGAACGCTGGGTATTGCCGAGCCAAAACCTGATTCATTGGAACCCGTCAAATAGTTATCGAGTGATTGCCTTGTGCCCAGCACTGTTCTTGTAGTGGGAGATAGAGCAGCGGACAAAAAACAAAACCACAGAACAAAATCCCTGTCCTCTTGGAGCCCTGCATCTTGGGGAGTGGGGAGCAGATAACATATACAAGTAAAATGTAATATTTAAAGATGGTGAGGGCTTTGGGGAGAAAAAGAAGCATGGAGGGGGAATAGGGAGTGTGTATGTGTGTGGAATTTTAAATGGGTTGATCGGGAAGACCACTTTGAGAACCTGATATCCGAGACAAAGCTGGAAAGAAGTGAGGGGAACATTGCTTTCACTTCAGGGACCCGGTAGAGGGAGCAGCAAGTGCGGAGTCCCTGAGTCCTGAAATGTTTGAGGAATAGCAAGGAGGCAGTAAGGCCAGAGCTGCGGACACAGGGGAGCAGAGTAAGAGGTGAGACTGGAGGGAAGTGGGGTCCGAGCAGTCGGTGCTGGAAGGTCGCTGACAGTTTTCTTCTCATGACTCTCAGGCCAGAGCAGCCATTTCACTGGCGTTGTCAGTGGCCCAGGACACATGTCTGTCACGGGATGGATGTGGAAATTAGGGAGCTGGGTGCTGAGGCGTGTCTAGCAAGGAAGCCCCAGAGGACTCCCACTGAGTCGCCTCCCACCCGTGCAGCCCAGTCTCCTCCTCCCGTTCTCTTTGCCAAATTGCAGATTCTTAAGTGCAGTGTTCTTAAGGTGTTCACACCTTCCACATCTCAACAGTTGACAGCCTTAAGTGTTCCAGTGTCGCCTAAGCAGCTAATGATCACGATTTCAGTCCTCTATCAACTCTGCACGTATTTTAACATTCCCCGGGAGACCTGCCTTTATTTTTCTTCCACAGAGTATGTTCTCTTCTACTTTCTGTCGAGTGTGATTCTTTGGTATCACTGAACAGCTTCTAAGTGTGAGGTAGTATGCATTAGAAGATGCGGTAGCTAGCTTGACAGCCTCTCGTCTCTGCACAGACTTGTCTGAATTGCTACCTGGTTACCAGCTTCTTAGTTACCAAGTGTTTGGCAGTTAGTGATGACTCAGCATCATCCGGTTCTGGAAAGACCTCTAGGTGGTGCTGGGCCGGGGCTGACAGCACGGTGCACAGCCGGCTTTTACTGTCCAGAAGAGGGCGCCCTAGCTCCACCTTCGCTGCAGGGCCTCTCCTCCCAGCTCCTGGCAGGGCTCTCTGTTCCCAGCCTCCTGGGCAGCCAGGGGGGATATGGGAGCCATTTCCTCCTTTTCTTCTCCCTGGCTCTCTAATCAGATTCTCACTCATTCTCCCTGAGCTCCACACGTGTCTTATTTTCATTTCCAGACCTACTGGCCCAGCCCCGCCCTGCACCTCTGCCCCGCACCTCTGCCCCGCGTGGACCCTCCACCTCAGCCCCTCCCTCCACACCTGCGCGCTGCTCCACAGTATTCTGGCCAAGCGTCTGCTCGAAAATCCTCCAGCCTCTCTAGCATTCTAGGTTGAAGCCCAGCCCCCTAGTGAGGTGTTCAAGGCTTATGAGAATCAAAGCTGCCACCTGCTCTGTCGTCTTCTCTGCCTTTCTCCCTCTGGCAGGAGCTGTCTCCCCGCCGAGTGGGTAGAACCAGGGCGTTTGCACAGACAAGCCCAAGTGCAAAGTGGAGGACCCTGACTCTGGCAGGTGGCCCGACCTCTTAGGCCCCAGTGCCCACCTCTACTCATGGGGCCCAGCAACGCCTCCCCACAGGTCGGTGTGACAGTTAATGAAACTCTTGGCGCAAAGTGTCCGGGTGATAAAGGGCACCATCACTGTTATCATCATCTTTGTCAGTTTACTTCGTCAGTTTTCACCCTCTTCGCCATTGTCCAAATCTCTACCCTTCTCACCTGTCGATGTGCCACCCTCTAAGGTCCAGCCTTGTATCACCTCCCTTAGACAACCCTCCTCTACCTCGGGGCCCCGTGGTTCTCTGCATCTTCCTCTGGGAGCCCCTCCTGCCCTGAGCCTGGCAACAATGAGCCGTCTTCCTGGGCACTCCTGTTGGGGCCAGCACTCTGCCAGGCCTGTAAGTTTCTGCAGTGGAAGGGGAGACAGAGTCCCCGCCCTCGCCGCACGGATACTCTGCTAGAGAAAGAACATGCTAAGGAAGTAATGTGTGTGACCAGTTTCAAGAGGAAGGCTGCACACGGCTCTGGGAACGTAGAGCAGGAACATGACTTAGTATCTGGTCTGGGTTAGCATGGGCCGACCTCAGAAAGGCACATTTAAGTTGAGGTGGACGTGCAGTTAAGTCAGGCCAAGTTGGGGGGTGGAAGAATATTCCAGAAAGAGAGAACTGTTCACATCTTATCTCTCCTGCTAGTTTTCAGTTCTCTGGGACCAGGGACTGTCTCTTATCCCCATAAGATCTCCAACAGTCCCTAGATAGCTCCTTGCCAAAAGGAATTGTTTAAAAATTGTCCAACACAAAATATAAAGAAATGTAGAGTTTTAAAAGCACCGTCTTTAAAATGATGGAGAAAATAGCACTCTCTGTTGCTATGTTTTCAGTGACCTTCTTGGGGTGGTTACTCCACTCACTTTGAATCCGTTACAGGCAGACCTCGGAGATATTGTGGGTTCCGTTCCAGACCATGGTAATAAAGTGAATATCACAATAAAAGAAGTCACACAGATGTTTTGGTTTCCCAGTGCATATAAAAGTTACGTTTACAGTATATTGTAGTCTATTAAGTGTGCAATAGTATTATGTCTAAAAAATTGTACATAATTTAATTTTAAAATACTTTATTTCTAAAAAATGCTAACCACCCTCTGAGCCTTCAGTGAATCATAGTATTTTTACAACAGTAACATCAAAGATCACTGATCACAGATCATCACAGCAAACACAGTAATAATGAAAAAGTTTGAAATACTGCGAGAATTATCAAAATGTGACACAGATACAAACGCAGGGTTGCCACAGGCCTTCAATTTGTGAAAAATGCAACATCTGTGAAGCGCAACCAAACGAGGTCTGCCTGTACCGACGTATCACCGTAGTGACAACCAGGCAGGTTCTCCATAGACACCCACTTCTGAGGGCTGAGGCCTCACAAGGTGAAATGGGCCACTTTCTTCAGGACGGCTGTGCCGTGCCTCCCCCCAGAGCAGGGAGCGCTTCCTGCATGGGGTGTGCAGGTCACTGCAGCTCACACACTGAGGTCCCCCGTTAGTAAAACAGCGGGGTGTGGGAGTGGATGAGGACACCCTAACGATCAACTTCACATGGACTTCAACTCGTTTCATGGAACTTTGGGGATCCAACTGCATTTCTTCTTTTTTGCGGTACGCGGGCCTCTCACTGTTGTGGCCTCTCCCGTTGCGGAGCACAGGCTCCGGACGCGCAAGCTCAGCGGCCATGGCTCGCGGGCCCAGCCACTCTGCGGCATGTGGGATCTTCCCGGACCGGCACGAACCCGTGTCCCCTGCATCGGCAGGCGGACTCTCAGCCACTGCGCCACCAGGGAAGCCCCAACTGCATTTCTTTTGATGAGAAACTTTCAGGTGCCTCTGATGAGGACGCGCACAAGCAGCCCACTGCCTTGTCCGGGGCACGGGGATGGTGGTCTCTCATTGCAGGGCAAGAACAAGGCCTGTGGAAATGGCCGCACTGTGCCCCTTGAAAGTCGCAGCTCCACCCACTTTATGCCAAGCCCGAAGCCTGGGCACAGGAATCTTTGCCAAGGTTCCCAAACATGGGGCCAGTGTTCAGGCTCATGGTACGTGTGGGGCTCCCCCCCGGCAGGTTCCTTCTACCCCTGGGGCAGCATTGGGGGCCCCAACTGGCTCCCTGCTAGTGGGGCTGCTCCAGCCTTCCTCTTAATGCGGCATCTCCATTGATCAACCCTTTGGGGGCCCCAGCCTCTCAAAGGCATGGATTGGGTTAAGTTCATGGTCCTGTTCTCCTCTGGAGCAAGGGAGCCCTGAACACGAAGGTCTGGCTGCCCTGATTTTTCAGGAGTGACTTGTGGGAAGGAAGGGATTTCCCTTTGTATCTCCAACTCTCATGCCCTTCATTGTATACTTAGCCAAATACTGTGGCCTCTTTCTCTTCAAGAGAAAGAAAAAACCAGTAACTGACGGTTAAATATTGGTCACTGGTGGTTGTAACCCTTGATCAGTGAACTCCGAGGACCAAGCCCACAGCATCAGTTATCATCAGTCCTCAAATAAAAATCTCACAGATAAGTGAACACTTAACTCTTCCCACCTGGGAGTCTTAGAGAACGATGAGAGGACTTAGAAGTACGGGATCTATGAGGAGAATATATCTTGGGAGGAGACTCAAAACGCGGGGAGTCAGTGAAGTTGAGACACAGCCCTCCATAGGCAGCTGATCCCAGGAGTGGAATTCCAGCAGCCAGAGCTGGACTCTTCCTTTCTCATGTTCAGAAGCCAGGCTTGGAGTCGTCGGTGGGTGGGAGAGCTCCGTTATTATGTCCATTTAGGCGGGCCATTTAAAATGGCAAATGAGGGTTGGTTTCTGGAGGTCAGGGTTGGGGGTGACACAGAGAAGAAAGACACCAGGTGGAAAAGTGACTGGAGCTGGAAAGGTGTTAGTCAACTTGCCGTTTTTTGTTTTTAATTGGAGAGACATAAGGGACAAAATCATGGATGATGCAGGAAGGCTTTTTCATTGCTAAAGGTGAATATGGAAAAGTAGTGCTGTCAATTATCCTAAATGCACAGGGCTGTAAGATGGTGAGGATGAAATCAACGTGTAGCAGTGGGATCGGGGTGATTTCCCTGAAGATGGGACCTGAGCTGGGGGCTGCAGTGTGACAAAGACCTGGATGGATGCAAAGGGCCGAAACCTCCCGAGGGAATACAGTGTGGTGTGGTGGGAAGGGCAGGTCTGGTTCTTGGCTGGGGCAAGTCCCTCCTTCTTGGAGTCAGTGACAGCTTACTTAGGTCCCTGGCAGCTCAAGCATCTGTCAGTTTCGCAACCCCTGAGACTGCTTACAGGTACACCATCGTCATGGGGACTGTCTTCTGTGCCCTGACCCTGAGGACTGGGCGGGGAGTGACGCATACAGTAAAAAGCAGGCACTGAAGCTGGTAATTTCTTTCTGATTCCAACCGTCGAGAAAACTCTAAAAACTGCTAACAAACCTGTTACGCATAGAGCTTTTAAAGCTGAATTTACACTTAGATGTTTCAAAAATGCAAGATGAGCACAAAGATGGAAGAAGTGATGGTTTCTAAAGACAAGAACCAGTGATGTTTTTAAACTGAGAGATTTCTGCCAAAGAGTGCATAGTGCATGATGGTGGCTTCGTTGATTCTTGCCAAAAGATGGGCACAGGGTGTATTTCATTTGTCGTCGGTACTTTTCATTTTTGTCTCCCAAGCAGCCATGCTCGGGCTAGTAACTGATGGCTAGATAATTGGTCACTGGTGGTTTTCATTTTAACCCTTGATCAGTGAACTCCAAGGACCAAGCCCACATCATCAGTTTTCGTCAGCACACGGAGGCTTGGGGAGATGCGGTAGCTTCTTCCATTGCTCAGGGAGATGCTGAAGGGATGGGAGGTGGTCAGGGCTGCACATGCCAGGGCACCATCTGCTGCTCGAACGCGGTCCCGCTGGGCTGCGTGGGAGCCACAGCAGTGCCGGCCTCAATCCCCTTTTACGTCACACCCCCAACTCTGATAATGAGCTGACAGCCTGCAGATGGAGCAGGTCAGGAAAAAGAATAAAAGTGCTTGCATTCCAATAACATAAAAAATGATGCTCTTTCAATATTAGTACTGTATTTTCACACATGCCCACTTTCAGATAGTCTAATACATCTTTATTCATCTTAAAACATGTCTTTTTGCTTTAGTCAATAATATCCCTTTATTAACCCCTTAATGACACTCTGTTATTAAATGGCTAGCTTCGTTTCTTTTAGACAAAGCTAACAGAATCCAAATACAGATTCGCCCAGTTCTGTTGAGTCTAAGGAGAGGTGCCTGTGTGAATGGAAAGAGGGTAATACCTGTCCTGTCACACTCAAGAGTGGAGATGAAAGGCAGAATTTTGTTCATCTAGTAACATTTTTGAAAGTACATTTAGACATAACTTAAACTATCTTATACATTTCATAGGCATACAAATTACACTATTTTAAATAATACTTACTACAAAAGATCCTAAACATTATTGGTTAATGCAAATAAAATACCTCCAACTTAGTACAACCGTCAACGATATTTTACATCAACTTGTCCTTTAGAACTATTGCTAGCTTCATCTGGGAAAAGCTAAAGTAACTAACTATATTGTAGAAGAAAAGGATTTTTGCACTTTTGATACAAATACACGTCAACACCAGAGGAGGCACAATAATATATGACAATTCTCTTCATATTTCCCCAAAACAAAATGTATTCAATGAAATACATTTCCCGTGTAATTGCTAATTTAACGTTTTTACAAGTGCATAAGAAGGTCACTAGTGACAGCAAACACTAGATGTCTAGGAATATACATACGTATATATTTACATAATACATATTTAAGAGAACATCTAAAGAAAATGGGACAGTTTTTACATACATATTCAAAGTATCTGACAAATTCCACTGGGGTCCACATTAGTGAGCCTTAAGTATTACCAGGGTTCTGTGTAAATAAGTAGAATAGAAAAGCAAACCTTTACTAATGGTGTCCGTCTACATACATTAATAGAAAATCTAATGGAAGTGGTATGATTGCATTAGAGAAATGCCTGTCATTCAGCCAAATTCCCTTCTGGGCGAGCATAAATATAAATGTAAATTTTTCATGGAATTCAACATTCAGTTACACTGGCTACAGATTAATGACAGTGACCCTCTGTCTTTTCTTTATGGAGGTAATATCCAGAGAAGAATAAATGTTTTGTGTGGAGAAAATATATTTTTACATGTAGATTAATTAATAATCAGTTGGGTTGGGTAAATTATATTTTTGCCAGTTCTAGTTGAAGGAGAGACAAAATATATATTGATTTGCCCCATGAGAGATTCAATTTGACAATCAGCTCTCACAAGCGATCCGTCAGATTGGCCATATAGATTACATTATAGCTCTGCTCCCACCCAGGTAGAGTGATGACAAGGCATAATCAATTGGGAAAGACCTGCTTCTAGAGGGGAACAGAATGTGGATTATAACTGAAATGATTCACATTCCTACGAATGCATCACATACTAGAGGACCATGGTGAATAAAAAGTAGGGCAGATCACAGTGAGCTCTTTGATGAGCTCTCTTAGGCTTCTGTGATTGCGTTCCCCATACCATGCCAAATGCTTTCTATTTGCATTATCATTTCAATCCTTAGTTGGTAAGAGTTCTTTTAAAATATTCCCACTCCAGTTTTGTAGATATTCGAGGTTGCAGATATGGAGTCTATAATATCAAACCAATAATCATAAATTTGAGTTAAGATTGGGATGAGGGGAGTTGAGTGTTCTGGTTTGAGGTCTGCTGATGCTTCTGTAATTCCCTTCCACTTCCATGGTTCTTCCATCTGTTGGATGGGTGTGTGATGACACTTATCTCAGATGCCCTTTGAATTGACAGAATGAAGTCTGTTTCATGCATTTTTCTTTGGAGAAGGATAACAGTTGGCATTTAAAATTCAAGTTTATATCCAGGGGATGTGATAATTACTTGTCATTATGTAAATCCTAATGAAAGTGTTGTTTAAAACAGCAGATTGCAAAACAGAAAAAAAAAAATGTTTGCAATTGCAAGAGATGAGCCTGAAAAATACTTGAGAGAATTTATGAAGCGGGGGGTGCGCAGGCCATCCTAAAGCGTCTGCGTTTTACTCTGTTGGGTGTGTTATTTTCTGAAATGTATTCCACAGAATGCTTGTGCTAGAGGATGTTACCATGTTGAGGGCAAGCTCAGTTAAATCAAATCCCAGTTTACTTTAGGGGAGGCCTTACATATGCTCATATGCGTTGAGATTCTCTAAGGGGGGTTTTTGTAAATTGCTTTTCTCAAGCAAACCGATAGAATGTGGTAGTAGGTGCACAAGGAATATGAAAAAACTGCTCCAGTTGGACACTTTCTGCTCAGTTAATTCTAATATTCTGTGTATCCTCGATACACCTGATACTCTTTGCCGTATTATCCTATGTATTTGGCACATAACAGGTTCAGTGAACAAATGGAAGGAAGGAAATATCTGAATAGCCCTCTATTTTCTCACCTATAAAATGGGAAAACAGTAATACCAATTTTTAGAGGATCGAAGAGTTGGATAAAAGTGATCACAGAGCATTTTGTTACTATTTTTTTAAATTAAAATCAAATGGAAAGAGAATTACAAATGAAAAAAGTTAATATAAAAGATAGGGAAAAATATATAAGGGATTCCTGTCTAACTGTGAAATCTTTGCTTAACCTTACTAAAGCTTATTTGGAAAGGAGCTGATCACACTTCCCTTGAAATGTTCTCATAATCTGTCTTGCACCATGACGGGGGGTTTACAGTGTTGTGGGTAAGAACACAGGCTGGGAGGCAGCTGCCTGGTTTGAAACTCAGCCCTGCCCTTTACTAGATGAATGTGGCATTGGGCAATTTAATTGATTTCTTTCTGACTCAGTTTTCCTAATCTGCAAAGTGGGAGCAATGAGTATACTTAGCAATGGTGAGGATTACAGATAAAATAATACATGTTAGATATTTAAGAAGTTAGCTGCTGTTATTATTTCATGTTTCCTGCACAATACGAGAGACATGCTCAGGCTTTTGCCCTAATTTGTTCTTCCCAGACTGCAGCTGCCCGGCCAGTGGTTATACCCCATTTCCCCCTCCCTCCCAAACTGAGTGCTCACAACTCATTTTTAAGGAATATCCTCCCCTACCGAGATCAACAACTATTGGGTTAGACCCTCTATCCTCATCCAAACCCATTTACTTTTTTTTTTTTCTGAGGTACGCGGGCCTCTCACTGCCGCGGCCTCTCCCGTTGCGGAGCACAGGCTCCAGACGCGCAGGCCCAGCGGCCATGGCCCACAGGCCTAGCGACTCTGCGGCACGTGGGATCCTCCCGGACCGGGGCATGAACCCGCGTCCCCTGCATCGGCAGGCGGACTCTCAACCACTGCGCCACCAGGGAAGCCCCCCATTTACTTTTATTTTTTTTTTTTTATTATTTTTTTTTTTTAATGCGTTACGCGGGCCTCTCACTGTTGTGGCCTCTCCCGTTGCGGAGGACAGGCTCCGGACGCGCAGGCTCAGCGGCCATGGCTCACGGGCCCAGCCGCTCCGCGGCACGCGGGATCCTCCCAGACCGGGGCACGAACCCGCGTCCCCTGCATCGGCAGGCGGACTCTCAACCACTGCGCCACCAGGGAAGCCCAACTTTTATTTTTAAAAACTCCACCAGTGCTTATTCTTTTGACGGCCATTAATATACAAGTACGTTAACATTCCTAGCTGATTTAAATCTGGATTATTTTCTCTCTGGATTACTGCCAATTTTTGCCAGTTCAACTGATGGTCAGTTAAAACCCAGAGGAAGTACTGACATCTAGAATTTGGAAGGACACAGAAAGGCAAACTAAAAACAGAAATCACACACCATCTTGTATATAGGGATGTGTGGTGAGAAGGGAAGAACAAACGAAATTGATAATCCAAGACATGTGTTAGATGGTTTGTTAGTTACCATGACTTGCTGGTGTCATTTAATCACTTTGGTGACAATTTTAAAAATAATAGTTTGAATGGGCCATTCACCTGGTTTGCATCCTTTGTCCATGTTAACGCACTTTCCCCCAAATCGTTTGACTGTTTATGGAATTCCTCAAGTAGGCCAGTGAGGCATCAATAAGCCAGCAGAGGTTTTTAAGGCCCTTCCAAGAATCCCCCGCACATGCTCCCCTCCACTTCAGATAGTGGGACTCTGCAGTGATGCCAACAAGTAAAGGGGAATGAACAGGAAAGGCACTCTTTGATCCAGTATTAGTAACGGAGTCTAAGTTTTCAAAGTATGTATGTATGGGTTCGAGCCCTGGTCCGGGAAGATCCCACATGCCGCGGAGCAACTAAGCCCGTGCGCCACAAGTACTGAGCCTGTGCTCTAGAGCCTGCGAACCACAACTACTGAGCCCGCGTGCTACAACTACTGAAGCCCACGAGCCTACAGCCCGTGCTCCACAACAAGAGAAGCCACCTCAATGAGAAGCCCGCACACCACAATGAAGAGTAGCCCCTGCTCGCCGCAACTAGAGAAAGCCCATGTGCAGCAACGAAGATCCAATGCAGCCGAAAATAAATAAAATTTTTTTAAATCCTTTAAATTTCTTTGAAAGTAGCATCATTATTTTAAGTTAGAGCACAATTACCGAAGGGAAAAATAAACCCAACACAAATGAAATCTTATACTATTTTAGTAATTTCAGTGGAAAACAAAACAAGAATTGGGTTTCCTCTGGGTTTACAGTGGCCCATACAGTAAAAAGCCTTTTGTCAAGTGTTGATTCTCTCCTCATTAAGGAACTGCCTGAAACTGTATTCTTGGGTCAGCTTACTTTTGCTTCTCCTAATTATATCTGTGTCTCAGGATCCACGACATGGATTTAAACAGACCCATGGTTAAATGTAAACAGATGTGGTGACCAGACAGTGCCCAGCTATTCGTTTGTCTGTAAAGTGGCAGAAATTGAACCTTTAATTAATAGGACTTGATTCTTCCTAAATCCCTAATATAACTATTAAAATGTAGTCCCTTTCAATAAGATAAATGCCCAGATATTATTTTTAAAGATCCAACAATCAGTCCTCCACGAAGTCCAAATATCGTGTACCTTAATGATCTGTTTGTTTTGAGAACCAATAAAAAGCACTGTTTCAACCAGTTTCTCATTTCCTAAGTATCCCTTCAATGCATAAGTAAAGCATCATTCCAGATGAAAACTCATTAGTCAATCTTGGTCTTGCCGTAACTGGATATTCCTGCTTCTAATAAGGTTGGAAGAATACCACCTGGGTAACTTGCAACAACTTCCCGGTGCCCACATACTCCACTCTCTACATGCTGACAGTGCCTTTAAAGCCTCTGAGCAACATCAAAAACCTTATTATTTACTTATCTTGAAGCAAGTTCACTTATCATCTAGAAAAGTTCTCAGAACCCTTCTTGTCTCTCTCCACCGTCTCTCACCTTTCTGAAGACTTCAAATAGAAGCAAGGCCTTGGCAACGAAATAATTTATCACATGGTTCAAATTACATTGGTGCCCTGGTCCGAGTTTACCTATTATCTTGCACACAGATCTAAATTATAACCAGAGAAGTAGGAATTACCCCCTTCCTATATACAAATGATGTTTTTAAAAGGTCTACTTAAAAGCAGAATCTTTTGAAATCACTATATAATACTGAAAAACAGTATACATGTACTGTTAGTGATGCAGCTGTGTCGAAGTTCATGTATATTGCTTCTTCAGATCTCTTATATTAACGTTTAACCACAAATACTCTTTGTCAGATGCCAAGCACTGTGCTTGCCTATAGACTAAAAAGATGATGAATCCATAGTCTGTATAGACCAAAATAGAAATGGATTCAATACAGACCAAATGACGAAATTGGATGCCCATTCAGGGGACCATATCACAAACCCAGTGAGAAGAATGGGGTTCATCTTTTGGAGGAGATGTCTGAAATGATCCAATCAATCACAACTTTCCTTCTTCTCTGCAATGATACACCAGTTGCCATGATCATTCCCAGAGCTCAGAATATGGAGCTCCGACACACTGTCCTTCAGCAGGCCATAGAGCTCGCCTTCTCGAAACACGTGGTAATAGCGCATAAAGGCACCAGATTCCAAAATGTCGGGCTGTTGTTCTTCGACAGAAATGGTGTCACCTGGGTTGGAATCTTTGGAATCAGCTGCAGAAATCCTCCTCCATATTTTACTAGCAGAAGGGGTACCCTCTTCTAAGTTACCTGCATCCGTACAATTCTCCCTGGTATTGGTGCTACCCAGAAAATTCCCATCTCCATTTCTCCTCACGCCTCTTGGATGGTCTCCATTTAGGTGTTTGTGTGTGGCGGGCGCTCTCAGCCATTCCAGCTGTTTTTGAGAAGTCTCCACAAACACTTCCTCATCTAAATGTTGCTCTCCTGTTGAAAATGGCTCTGGATGATCTAAGTCGAAACTTGAGTGTCTTGAAGGCTGGGTGGATATCGTGCTATTGGCCCAACTTTCTGTGTTTTTCAAGGGTCTCATTTTTTCAATTTGCTTCCTCAGAGTTGATTCATCCAAAGATCTAGAGGAAAACCAGGAGCGAAAAGATTTCCCCAGCGTGTTATAGAATCCGTTTTCTTCCTCGCCTTCCTTGGAAATATTTGCACAGCAGGTGCCAGCTAGAGCAGAGTCACGGTCCACGCTGCGGGACCGCCTCGAATCACAGCGCCCCTTAAAACAAACGGGACAGCGACATGCAGAGCAGGGAGGGGGGTAGGGATGGCTTCTTTCTGGATGCCCGCACTGCTTCTTTCTCCCAGGCTGGCTGGATTCCGAGAGGGGCTGGGAGCACAAGGCTTTGTTCCATGGAACAAGCACGTCTTGCTTCTCAAAGTGCCGGTTCTTTTGTTCCATGGCCCAAACATAAATCATCAGCTGGCCTCCAGGAACTAAGACCCTGGCCATTTCCTTTATTGCTCTGATTCTTCTTTGTTTTGTAGAAAAATGATGTATGACTGAAAAAGAAGAAACTAGATCTCAGTGTGTATATACACACGTAAACCTACACGTTTATAGGCTAGTATTTTCCATATAAAAATGATGCATCTTTTTTCCTAAATAAAGACTTTTATTAGAATTACATCACAACTGTTTTCTGGGTGGAAGAATGGTAAAGAGAGAGGTACGCTTTCTTTTTTAAAATTTTATATTGGACATATATACACTACCAAACGTAAGGTAGATAGCTAGTGGGAAGCAGCCGCATAGCACAGGGAGATCAGCTCGGTGCTTTGTGACCACCTGGAGGGGTGGGAGGGAGGGAGCCGCAAGAGGGAAGAGATATGGGGATATATGTATATGTATAACTGATTCACTTTGTTATAAAGCAGAAACTAACACACCATTGTAAAGCAATTATACTCCAATAAAGATGTAAAAAAATAAAATAAATAAAGTTCAAAAAAAATTTTATATTGGAGTATAGTTGATCAACAATATTGTGTTCGTTTCAGGTGTACAGCAAAGTGATTATACATGTATCTATTCTTTCTCAAATTCTTTTCCCATCTAGGTTATCTATTACAGAATGTTGAGCAGCGTTCCCTGTGCTGTACAATAGGTCCTTGCCGGTCATCTGTCTTAAAACATGGCAGCGTGTACATGTCAATCCCGAACTCCCTAACTATTCCTTCTCCCCACCCTTCCCCGCCCCGGTAACCTGAAGTACATTCTCTAAATCTGTGAGTCTGTTTCTGTTTTGTAAATAAGTTCATTTGTATCAGTTTTTTAAAAAATTCTACACATAAGTGATATCACACGTTTGTCTTTGACTGACTTCACTTAGTATGATGCAATTTTGACATGTAGTAATGATTGCTTATAGTTTTTAATAATGTTAATATAATATGAAATTGTGTATACTTAAGAGAAAGCAGCCTATAGGTCATCATTTTACTTGCAGTCTCTGCAAAGTTAAAGTGAGAGTCAAGCAGGACTGCCTGTATCTAGTCTTAGGTGGGTTATTAGGCATATTTTTATCAAACAGTATATAGGAAGCGCTGGTCTGTTAGCTTCTAGAGTTTAATCACACTGTGTCAAGAGAAAACATCAAATTATTTTTCCACACATACGCCTGTCACTTATCTCAGGTAGGAAATTAGCTCTCAGGAAAGTCTGGACACTACTGCTCAGATATGAGTAGTGAGGGAACAGAGATTAAACAGCTCCTGTAACCTCAGCATAATCCAGACGTTAGTAATGGTTTCAGGCAAATAAATCTCTTTAGTTTACTTGCCACAGAGAGATAGTAAATGCCTAAAATGAGATGATTATATGGCTAAAGGTGTCAAAGGAAGATTATACAAGAGGCACACTTTGTATTGTTCCCAATCAGGTTTGCTTTCCTATCAGCAGTGCACAAACCCTTGTTTCTCTTACTGTACCATGCAGCAGTGCGAGAGGTATTAGGTTCAAATGCATTTAAAGAACAGGACACCAGTGTATTTTGTCCTAGATCTACCAGTGACCAGCCTTGTGATCTCTGACCAATTACTTTACTTCACTAGGTGTCAGGCTGTTCTCCCCAATCCCCATCCCCAAAGAAAGGGCCCTTTATAATGGTCAGTTTGAAAGCTTACACTTCTTGAAGTAGTGTCGTGGTCAATGAGCTACAAGGGGGCAGAGAAATCAGGACTGAGTAAGGCTTAGGACAGTACCAACGTTCACATCTATGACTACTCCTGGCCGTTAGTGTCCCCCATAACTTGCACCTCATTCACTCTGGAACTTCCACGGGTGTATTTTCTAAATGCAGGTGATCCTCGTCATCTGTGGATTCTGTATCTGCAAATTTGCCTACTTGCTAAAATTGTCTTGTGACTTCAGAAATCAGTACGCTCACAATTTTCGTAGTCATTCCTTGACATGCATAGAACAGCCAAAAAGTTGAGCCTCCCAAGGCACACGTTCCCAGCTGGGGTCCAGCGAGGAGATGCTCTGCCTTCCTGTCTCAGCTCTGGTGCTGTCAACAAGTGTCCTTTTCACAGTCTGTTTCATGCCGTGTGTTTTCGCATTTTGGTGTTTTGTTGGTGGTCTCTCTGTTGACGATCCCTCACAGCCCTGCCCCAGCACAGGGTGGAAGTGCTGTCTAGGGGTTGTAAGCCGTAAGGCTGCAATGTGTCTTACAGAGAAAATATGTGAGTTAGAGGAGCTCCTTTTGGGTGTTATACTGCTGCTGGCATGAGTTCAAAATTAAATAAGTCATCTTTAAACAGAAACACACATAAAACAAGATGACGTGTTGATTAGTTGACAAAAGTATTGTGACCAGAGGCTTACAAGAACCTAATCCTATATTTCCCCTGGGAGCAATGGTTCAGTATTTGTTAATTCAGTGTTCATGGGACATTACAGAACATAACCACGGTGAATAATGAGAATCGACTGTATTCTTGTGTTTTGGCCATTAAACAAAAAACGCCATTAAACCAGGACGATTTTAATACAGTAATTTCTTTTTATCAGATTTATAGGTCTTCAACATTTCAGGATTCTTGGCTTCAGAGTTGGTTTTTTTTAAAAAAATATTTATTTATGTATTTGGCTGTGCCGGGTCTTAGTCGCAGCATGCAGGATCTTTAGTTGTGGCATGTGGGATATAGTTCCCTGACCAGGGATCAAACCCGGGGCCCCTGCAGTGGGAGCGCGGAGTCTTAGCCACTGGACCACCAGGGAAGTCCCCAGAAATTTTGTTTTTAAGGAAGAACATCTTTATATTTTTCATTCCTGAAATATTTGTTATGCGATAATCCATTTTAATACCATAATTTCACCCAGGAAATATCCAAATCTTTCATATTATATTTTATATTTAACAAATAATACTAAGTAACTTTTAAGCCAAATGCTTTTGAAAAAGAAAAAAATTTACAAATGAAGTTTTCATTACATATAAAATGTATTATACGTGCCTATGCATACATGTTCTATTAAGAAACATTGTAAATGTAACCCAAATGGGACCTAAACATATATTTATATGAATTTTATCAATGTCAGGAAACTGTGTTGAATTTTAAAGGATAAAAATGTCCCCTGCTGTTTAAAAGTCATA
The DNA here is from genome assembly GCF_008692025.1 of Phocoena sinus. Classification (NCBI taxonomy): domain Eukaryota; kingdom Metazoa; phylum Chordata; class Mammalia; order Artiodactyla; family Phocoenidae; genus Phocoena; species Phocoena sinus. The sequence continues at coordinate 21,481,517 of NC_045783.1, forward strand.
ATCACAATTTAAAGGCAAAAGTAGTACTCAGTATATGTATCCTGTAGGATAGGGTGTTGAATTGAACAAGTGGGTAGGTAGAATTCAATGACTGGACTCCAGAATCAGAAATTACACAAGATCATCTTTAAAGTCCTGTTATATCTTGGGATTTTATGATGTATTGTTATTTAATTTTTCAAGGGTGTTTGTCTCATCTAACTGGAAGCATTCAGAATCCATGGGCTTAGCATGAAGCAGAATTTTTCAACCTCAGCATTGTTGGCGTTTGTAAACAAGCTAGATGATTCTTTCTTGTGGGAGCTGGGGAGGCAGCAACTAGATGACAGCAGCACATACACATAACCAGTTGTGACAACCAAAAATGTCTCCAGACATTGACAGGCATTGCCTGAGGGTGGGGGGCAGTGTAACCGCGAGTTGCGAACCACTGGCACGAGTAGTTGGTTGACACTATTTCAACAGATGAACAAATTTTTATAAAATTTTGGTCATACTATACTTTTTTTAACATCTTTATTGGAGTATGATTGCTTTACAATGGTGTGTTAGTTTCTGCTGTATAACAAAGTGAATCAGCTCTCCAGACACATGTCATACTATTCTAAAGGTAAGCAGAAAGACTGTTTCTTCTTGTAATCTGTGAGTAAAACATAAGGAATGTATAATTAGGTATGATGCGTACTGTCTCATTAAGTGACATGGAAAACTATACATTTAAAACTATATTTCTTCATGTTAAGCAAGAAATGCCAACATACAGAATTCTAAATAGCGAAGTAAATATATATGGACATAGGAGAGATGGTTTATTGAAAGTTCTCATAATATAGTTCTAAATGTAAAATCTAATTGGAAATTGACTGCACCACGTTAATTTATAGTTACAGTTCATAAAAACACATGCTGGGTTTCCACCTAAGGAAGCATTTTTCATTGGAAGATGGCAACCAGGTGTGCTCCATTTCCTCTGTGGGCAGGAGACTTAAACTGAAAGAAAAGAAAGACTTAACCATGTACAACATGGAGCATTTCCCCAAAGTAAGAAAGTTGGTCAGTAACCCCACGCCTGCAACAGGGGTTCAACAGCACAGCCTCTTTGTAGGTAGCCAGCTGTATAGACTCTACAACTAAAGTAAACAAAAGAAGAGCAAAAAAATACACTTCTCTGACCTCCCTCCAATTTCTGGTTCTTTAGGTGGCATGACCAAACCAAAAATTCTTCCTACTAAAGATTCAGAGCATTGTATAGTGTTGCTTGGTTCAACAAGAATCCATTCTCTTAATGCTTAAAACCAAATGGACTTAACAGTTTCAAACTGTTAAGCAAAGAAGTAGGGCTGTCAAAGAGCAGGTTTCCATGGCAACCACCTCCTGCCAGTCCTAACTAGTTCCAAGGTTATGGCATCCAAGCCGGCATCCCCTCACTATGCAAAGATACAGGCCCCAGCTAATGGTGGAAATACCGATTTCTCATCTAGTCCAGGACGGAGCAAACAGTCTTATTCCATATGTTTATCTGCAGTCAGTTTTATATAGATTCACCTTGCTTTGATAAAGCTTGTTATATTCAAATACATTAATTTTTTTAAAGTGTGTTGGAGGAAATAATTTGCCCTGCAAAAGATTTTTCACTTTGGGAAAGGATTTGCCACAAGATTTCCTTAAATAACATGATTCCCCAGCATACTTAAACGTGACTAACACACTAAGTTTCAGGACTATATGTATTGAGTAAAATGACCCTTACCTGTGTATATTTCAATCATGGGTTTTTGCTGTTTCTTTTCATTTTTGGCATGTATGTCTTATGGGCACACTTGTTGGGAGAATATGAGGAATGTATTCCCTAGATTTATGAACAATCTCTGGCAGTAAGAGAGCAGAGTGGCACTATAAAAGCAATGCAACCTGGGACCAGGTGGGACCATCTTCCCCAGCGGCTTTTGTACAGTGAATGGCAGGTTGGTGACACATCCTTCCAGTGACATTCAGTGCCTTAGTCCTACAATATTCTGCTAATAAAGGGTGTACCTGTGGCCTGGAAAAGGTAATATGACTTCTAAAGATCTACTTCACGTTGAAAGAATCTGGCTTCATTTCAATAGAACAAAGTACTATTTTCAATGAGTACAATTCCTCCAATACTTTCTTACTCGATAAGTGAAAGAAATTGGACTGAGTCATCAAAAAGAAGAAAACAACAGTTTGAGGGTTGAACTAGTAAAAACAATCATATGTACCACCATAAGTACATTTGAACTTAGTTAAATAGTTCAGTTGCAATATTTTTAAAAATTAGATAAAATGAATTACATAGATCTTTCTACAAAGAATGGATGTTGAGTTGTGAGAGCAGCCTCAACCAGGTAACGTTATTCTCATGGTGAAGAGTGAATGCGTGACGGGGCTGCCTTACCTCCTATGGAGATGATGGCGTCGAAGCCCTGATCCCTAAAGGGGAGATTAAGGTTGTCACATACCATGACTTCACATCCTCTACTCCGGGCAATCTCTACCAATGGCGCACAGTAGTCACAGCCCAGGGTATGTACCTGGCTGTTCACTTTAAGATACTTTCCAGTTCCACAACCTGTAAGAGAAAAACCTGTGTTAACACGCTATCCTTAATGGAAAGTGGAACATTGTCGGTTACTTTGTCTTATCACAGGGAATAGAAATAACTTGATACAGGCAAACCTCGGAGATGCTGCGGGCTCCATTCCAGACCATTGCAATAAAGCGAATGTCACAATGAAGCGAGTCACATGACTCTTTTGGCTTCTCAGTGCATTTAAAAGTTACATTTACACTGTACTGTGGTCTGTTCAGTGTCCAACGGCATTATGTACGAAAACAATGTACATACCTTAATTTTAAAACAGTGTATTGCTAAAAAATGTTAACCATCATCTGAGCCTTCAGCAAGTCATAATGTTTTTGCTGGTGGAGGGTTTGAAATACTGTGAGAATTACCAAAATGTGACACAGAGACACGAAGTGAGCAAATGGTGTTGGAAAAATAGCACCAATAGACTGGCTCAGTGCAGGGTTGCCACAAACCTTTAGTTGGTACAAAACACAATACAGAATCTGGGAAGTGCAATAAAATGAGGTCTGCCTGTATTAACTAACCAAGACAGAACACAACATGGGTTGAGGGTACACACAAAAACAAAAAGAAAAGCCTTCAGAGAGCACATACATGTTTTTATATAGGAGATAAGAGGAAACGAAAATGGGAAAAAGAAATATTATTTATTGAATATTTAATGAGGTCATGTCCATAGGGCTTTCTTAACAGGATAGCACAATCAAGAAATGTCAGCTGGCCTCCAGCAGAGAATAATAGTTCCCTAGGATCTTAGTGACAAGGTCCAGTCTCTTTACAAAAGTTACCCTCACACACATATTTCATTATGTTTAGGTCTACATGTTCTGGGCATTTATTCTTGTGTTATCTTGCCAAACCTTCATCACTTGCTGGCTATATAAAACAGACTACTGTCAACAACTTTTCAGTGGGTATAGATAAAATAACTTACACAATAAAACAGGCCTTTCAAAAATTTAAAATTTGAATTTGAATGAAAAAAGGATTTCAGCGTCTTTTTATCCAATCTGGTGTCAGTGCTAGGTTTTAAATGATCTCTATTAACTCTGAATACAACTCTGACAAAGAACTATTTTTTCTTAAATAGACCATTTTTTAAAAATATATTTGTTTGTTTATTTGGCTGCACCGGGTCTTAGTTGTGGCACACGGGATCTTTAGTTGCAGCATGCAGGATCTAGTTCCCTGACCAGGGATTGAACGCGGGCCCCCTGCGTTGGGAGCTCGGAGTCTTAACCACTGGACCACCAGGTAAGTCCCTTAAATAGACCATTTTTGACATTCACTTTCTGGTGGCAGAGACCCAAGTAATTCCAGATTTACGCAGCCCAAAGATTTAGATCAGTCAGATCTCACAGATATTATGGTGAAGAAGGTAGTAACGTAAAGGAATAATCATCCTGAAACAAAGCCTTCTGTGATCTAGTACCTAGTATTTTATTCTAGCACAGACATATCTATTTCTTTTTTCAGAAATATTTAAAGACGTCATTAGAGTTGATATCCCTACCTGTTGGCATTAGCTCTAAATTTTTTTGCCTGAAAAATATCTACCACTATTCAAAGATGATTAGTTTGCTGCTTTAGAAATACATCTCAACACTCTTTGATAACTCCTCCTTAATAGGTGCTATTCAAAATTATGAGACACTAAAAGCATAATTAAGATTCATTGGTGCCAGCTGAGACAGTGGAGAGCTTGTGAATAAAAAATAAGATTTCCAGCTTCATTATTTCAATGTAAATGATTGAGGTCTTGGAAATATTTTAGATCTCGTAGCCACTGTTCCTAAGAATGCTTTTGCAAAAAAGGATCCAATATTTGACGGCAATCATGGGGAAGATATAATTCACATAGTATTTTAAAATTGAAATCCCGAACATTTCAAAGACGATGCTCATATTTTAAGAAAAATCATCTTGTAAATTTTTTTGCTGTTTTGAACTGGCTCAGGGGATACATTTAGAGAAATGAAAGGGAAAATTACTTCAAAGATACTAATAAAAACAGGTTCATAGAACATTGGAGCTAGAGGGACATGTTCAGAGAGCATCTGGTAACAGTGAGGAAACTGAGGTCTTTTCAGATCTCATCATCTCCTGAAACGTTTCCAGTGCCCCTGATACCTTTGATATCCTGTATTTGTTTCTCTCTCTTTTTTTTTTATTTGCAGCCATGCCGCGAGGCTTGTGGGATCTTAGTTCCCCGACTAGGGACTGAACCCGGGGCCACGGCAGTGAAAGCACCGAGTCCTAACCACTGGACTGCCAGGGAAGTCCCCTGTATTCATTTCTAATGGCATTCATTTTTAAGGATAGTAATGGAACTCCTGAATATGATGCAATTATCCATTTTCAGAGTGCAGACACCGAGATGCTAGAGAGGGGAGATTTTATCCTAATGAGGAAATCAAGAATACTGCCAAGGCTAGTCCCTCATTATCTTAAACATGCAAGAAATAAATCAGAACATTTTTGATACTGCAGCTCCTGTACACAACAGTCATGCTCCTTTACAAAATCTCAATGATAACCTTCTGTAGTACTGCAGAGATACAATAGCAAGTGTCTGCATGCTTCTGTTCCCCTCTATTTTGTATTCTGCACCTCACTACAACTAAGGAAGAAAACAGATAACTGCCTCAATTCGACAAGATATTTTGGCCCATGGTGGGCGAGTATTTGCTAGAAATAATTAATCTGAATGTTCCCTCTGAAGTTTGCAGAAAGAACTACATTTTATAAATTAAGAGTTTTTTGCTAAGACCTTATCTGAAAGAGAATTCTCTTTTTCTATGGGAAAAGGAAGAATATAGCCTATTTATTTCTCCTTTTATGTACATCTTTTGAAGTCAGAGATGAGGCAATATGTTTTATTCTGCAGGCCTGGTGCCTGCCATTTAGTAGGAGCTCTAAATGTTTATTGACTCAGAGAAGGAATGGTAATTAGAGAATAACTTAGCAAATGAAGTCTGACCATAGAATATGGGAATAAATAATTGAGAGTTAAAAGGCAAGAAGAATTTTAATTCTTGAAAAATTAATTTTAGTTATGTATACAAAAATAAAAATTTCAATACTATTAGGATAGTTGTCTCTGATGTCACGTAAAAAGGTCACCTTGCTCAAAAAAGAATCTAGTTCTAGTCTTTATTCTGCTTCCTAAACTAATCCAAGTAAAGCCCTCAAACCACAGAACACCTTCCATGTATCATCTTCTTTTTTGAAATGTTACAGTCCATTTTTATTCATAATTGATTAGCTTAATACTTGCTTGAATTGAGAGAAATATGGGTTTTATATATATAGGGATAAGGTTATAATAAAATGGTTTGGTTAACCAAATGTGGTTCAGTTTTATTTTTTATTTTATTTTATTTTATTTATTTTTTTTTTTTGCGGTACGCGGGCCTCTCACTGTTGTGGCCTCTCCAGTTGCGGAGCATAGGCTCCGGACGCGCAGGTTCAGCGGCCATGGCTCACGGGCCTAGCCGCTCCGTGGCATGTGGGATCTTCCCGGACCGGGGCGCGAACCTGTGTGCCCTGCATCGGCAGGCGGACTCTCAACCACTGCGCCACCAGGGAAGCCCATTTTATTTTATTTTAAAAAAATGTTTTTGGAGTATAGTTGATTTACAATGTTGTGTTACTTTCTGCTGCACAGCAAAGTGAATTAGTTATACATATACATGTATCCACTCTTTTTTTTTAAGATTCTTTTCCCTTATGGGCCATTACAGAGTATTGAGTAGAGTTCTCTGTGCTATAGAGCAGGGTCTTATTATTTATCTATTTTATATATAGTAATGTGTATATGTCAGTCCCAAACTCCCAGTTTATCCCTGGCATGCACCATCTTCTAATGGCCTTAAATTACTAGCCCATTTCAGGAAAAGGTATTGCCTTAATTGCAAAGATCACAGGATTTCCTGAGGGTACTTTGCATTTCTGCTGTCTTTGAATCATCAACGCTCTTCATATTTAAACTACAGTTCCTGCTCACTTCATTCCTGATACCTGCCCTGAAGAGTCAGGTTACATCAGGAGCCATTATCACACACCTCAGCAGATCAGCTGGGAGTGGGGTGATGTGCTTAATAAAATTTAGCCAATAAAAAAATTGCACCACTAAAATAGCGAAGCAGCTAGATAATTCCTATGGGCAACTGGAACCCGATTACCTCTGCATGTTTTTTACCTATGCAAAGTTTTATTAGTCATTAATTATAAATTGCTAATCTAATAACCAGTCAAATTAAACTGTTGATGATTTTACCTAAGTGGAAAACCTAGAAAGAAAAATATTTCCTTTTGGAGATAGTCATATTGTTCTACTTCCTTTTTTTTCTACTAACCCCTTTGGGCTTCTTTCTTTCCTTTTCATTGATTTCGTCTTCATTTCAATTTTATTTTAAAACTTGTCTTTCACTGTATAATCAAAATATTCTTATTTACTTATTGAGTGGTAAAAAGTGTAAATAGTACAAAAATCAAAAGATACAAATGGGTAAAATAACATTTACTAGATATATTTATTGATTTGCACAGAGGTACTTAAAGAATATTATTTGTGCCATAATTTGTAGTAGCAAAATGTATCAAACAACATACATATCTGTTGGTATGGTGTTATCAGCATAGAAGGCTATGCAGCTTTTAATAGTTAGCAGCTCTATGAGAACAAACATGGAGTGATCTCAATATAAAAGAAACGAGCTAGGTGTATAACAGTTTGTATAACATACTAATTTGTGTAATTGAAAAAGGGAAATCCACCCATGCACACACTTATATGCACAAATATGCTTATATTTATGTGAAATACCTCAAGAAGGTTATACAAGAAGCTAAGAGCATGGTGCCTCTGATGTGGGTTACTTGGTGCTGGAAGACTGGGATGAGAGAATATTTTTCACTGTACATTTTTTTTGTACCTTGTTGTTAAGCTATTTAAATGGTTTACCTATCAAAAATATTTTAGGAGCTCCCCTGGTGGCTCAGTGGTTGAGAGTCCGCCTGTCGATGCAGGCGACACGGGTTCGTGCCCCGGTCTGGGAAGATCCCACATGCTGCGGGGCGGCTGGGCCCGTGAGCCATGGCCGCTGAGCCTGCGCGTCCGGAGCCTGTGCTCCGCGATGGGAGAGGCCACAACAGTGAGAGAACCGTGTACTGCAAAAAAAATAAATAAATAAATAAAATTTTTTTAGGCAATTTGTATTCCCCCCATTTTTGAACTGTTTGTTCATATGGTTTCATCATTTTGCAGGGGAGTTGTTGGTCTTTTTCATACTGACTTTGAAGAAGGCTCCACGGAGTAAGAAAATTATCTATTTTTCTATCAGATATATTGCAGATATTTTTACCTAGTTTGTTTTTGGTTTTTTACTTCATTTATATATTTGTTTAGAAATTTGCCTTGTAGAACCTTTTAAATTTTATGTTGTCAAAAATACCAATGCAATTAATCTTCATTACTCACAGACTCTGTATCTGCCTCTTCACCTAACTGCTAAAGTTTATTTGCAGGGCCCAAGTCTGTACTGGCAGCACATGCGTGTAAAACTTTAAACAGAAACACACGTGAAACAAGGTTAGGTATTGATCAGTTGACAAAAATATTGTGACCACAGGCTCCTAGGAACCTAATCCAGTATTTCCCCTAGGGCAATAACTCAGTATTCACTAATTCAGGGTTCACGGAAACTTTATAGAACCTAACTACTGTGGATAATGACAATCAACTGTATTTTATTTTATGACTTCTCCCTTCTTTTGTGTCACACATTGAGAGGCCTTTTGCTTTTGAGAATTTTTTTTTAAATTATATAGTCATCATCTAGTCCTTTAATGAATTCATTTTCTTATACTTAAATCTTTGCTCCATTTGGAATTTTTGGTGTAAGGTATGAGAAAGTAGCATATATATTCTGTTGTCCCCAAACCTTTTCCTCCCAACTGATTTAAGATTCTGGTACTTTGCTTATATTATGAGTGGTAAGAGTTCCAAACTCACTGCATTTTATGAAACCAGATTTTTTTTTAAAGTTGACATGATAGAGATGTTTTTAAAGACTCTCCACTTCTACGTGACATGTACCCCTTCCCCAAATTCTACACTGCTCGCACCATCTTTAACAAGCCATAAGCCCTGGGCACATCTGTTTCTCTTACCAAAATTTAGAGTGAATGTCAAATTAGACGGAACTTGTAACTGTAGACTTACGATTCTTATGGTGCCGTGTGCATGTAATTGCTAGAAAGCAGTTTTAAGTGGGCATGCTTCAAATAGGAATCCTACCATGTCTTAAAACTTAATCTTAGATCTCCTGGGCTGTGATTTACCACTTCTAGATTCCAAAAGATACTGAGCCAAAGTCCTCCAAGCAAATCATTATTTGCTTGATTATGAAGATATGATCTAATTAAAGATATGCTCTAATAATAAGACCCCTAAGGAATAGTTAAGGGAAAGGATCCATGAGATTCATAAGAGGTTACAGGACCTCTTCTATAATCTCACAATTCTGGCTCTTCTGTAGAAGGCGTGAGAGCTACTCAGCATAAGCTGCCAAAACACTGTATTCACGAATGTGAATGTCTCTAAGTTTATTATTTTTTTAAATCATTCAGTGTTTTTTAAAGTATTTTTTAAATTAATTAATTTATTTTTTGGCTGTGTTGGGTCTTCGTTGCTGCGTGAGGGCTTTCTCTAGTTGCGGCGAGCAGGGGCTACTCTTCGTTGCGGTGCGCGGGCTTCTCATCGCGGTGGCTTCTCTTGTTGCAGAGCACGGGCTCTAGGCGCACGGGCTTCAGTAGTTGTGGCACGTGGGCTCAGTAGTTGTGGCTTGCGAGCTGTAGCGCGCAGGCTCAGTAGCTGTGGCGCACGGGCTTAGTTGCTCTGCGGCATGTGGGACTTCCCGGACCAGGGCTCGAACCCGTGTCCCCTGCACTGGCAGGTGGATTCTTAACCACTGCGCCACCAGGGAAGTCCACTCTGAATTTAAAATGGTCAATTTCACAAGCGGCCATTTCAATCCTGATTTATTCAAGCAACGTCAGGTTGATTTTTGTGGGAGGACGTGCACGAAGGCTCTGAAAAAATTGCCACTGTCTATATGTAGATTTGAGGGGCTTTTCTACTTTCTGGCTTGACTGTATGAATTTCTGCTATCAAGTGAATATTCCAGGTGCTGACATGCCAAGGACACAGTTTCAGACTTCTGGTTAGAACAGAAATGAAAAATGAATCTGAAAAGGAAAGGCATGATGGAATATATTTCAGATTACGTGGCACCGCCCCGGGTTACCTATGTCAGCGATGAGGCTGCCAGGCTTCTGGTCCTGGAGGAACTGGCGGACACGAGGCCAGGCTTTGCTCTGCAAGTCGCTGAAGTAAGGAGCGGTGCTCTCATACACATCGTGCACGTGCTGCTTCTCCAGCTGGGCAGCTGCATGATCCATCCTGGGGAAAACAGGGCCACGCCAAGGAATGCAGTTCAGAGTAGGCACCAGAGATGGCTGATGGGGATGCAGATTTCCTAAAATTGGGAACTTAAAACTGCCAAGATTGTGTTGCTTTTATACTTTTTTTTTTTTTTTTTTTCTGGCCATGCCATGCGGCATGTGGGATCTTAGTTCCCTGACCAGGGATCAGAACCACAGCCCCTGCACTGGAAGCACGGAGCCTTAACCAATGGGCCACCAGGGAAGTCCCTGTTTTTATACTTTCTTATAAGCTGCAAAGAACACAGCCTTCACTGGGACCTCACCAGAGTTGTCAAAAGGCTAGCAAATGCATCCTTCTTACCTGCACATCTTCAGAAAATAGTCATTTGGGAATGAGCTAATTATAGTATGTTTCTCTGAAAGATCAGTTCTTTTAGAGAAAGGTTCACTTTGGATAAAATCGTTCTATCGGATGCTAAATAGATTTAAAATTTTCATAGCATGTCGCTCAGCACTCCAATCCAATCACAAAGCCCGATTGATTCTACCTTTTTAATTTTTTTGGATTCCAGCCATTTCTCTATATCCTACTGATTCTGTTTTAGAAAAGGTCCTCATTTCTTGCCTGAATTGCTTCAACAGGCTGTAAACAGTTTTGTTTGTCTGTTTGTTTGCCTTTCAATGCCTTTCCTTCAATTATGCCACAATTGTTTTTCTACAACATAAGTCTTACTGTGTTGCTTCCTATCTTAGACTTCTTCAAAGGCATTTTATAGCTTGTCTGATCAAGTTCAGGTATTTCAGGGGGCATACAAGGCTCTTTTTGATCTGGCCTCCATTTTCCTCTTGAAGCCATTTCTCACCGCCCTTCCCCAGCATCAGATGCACCTGTAATACTCAGTGATCGTGGCTTCTCAGGCATGACACAGCCCGTGTCATCCAGGGGCTGGACGGGTGCTGTGCATTACCAGGCGAACTCCTGTTCATCCTTGGCATAGGCATCGCCTCCTCCAGGAAGACTTCCCTGACTTCTATGCAGGATAAGGGCAATCAGAAAGGAGTGGGCAAAGTACAAGAGCAGCTCTTAGAGGCCTCTGCTTATTTGGGGTTTGATCTTTTAATTATTGTGGCATGTGAGTGAGGAGTAGTATCCCAGGGAAGGGCTCAGAATGTGGCTTTTTACCAACCAATATGAAAGTATTTTTAATCTCTGAAGAACCCATTTGACCCTACTCGTGCATACCAGCTAGCTCAGTCTTGCCCCTTGTACTCCTGTTGCATCCCATGCATCCTCTACAGATTACCAAGGGCTGTAACAGTCTGTTAGATACTTTTCTCTAGCACTGGCTGGAAGATCCTAGGTAACGAGGACTTATCTTAATGCTGAATCCTCAGTAGTTAGCACACAGCAGATCTTCAAAAAATGAACAAACAAGCAAACAAACAACCAGAATGGACTCTGAGTACAGAGGGTAACATTGGCTTTGGTACAAGAGAGTAACCTGGGGAGTGTGGGAAGAGAGGGGACCCTACACCCACAAGCTTGTAGATGGGAATATGGTAAGAGAAGGTATCGTCCTTGCACAGCCTCTGTGTTCCCTCCATACGCCCACCCCCTCACTACTGCCAGTCTAGGAAGTAGGAAGCACTTGGGTAAGATGACATCTGATTAGTTACTCCACTGTAAAGTGCCTGGCCCTCTGCCACCCCTCCCCGGCTTTCTATTTAAGAAATATGAGAGATACTTCAAGACCATGTAAATATCCTATTTCTCATCATCTCACTCCACTTTTAGCATACAATCCATTGATGCCTCTTTCCAATTGAAGTATAGTTGATTTAAAATATTGTGTTAGCGTCAGGTGTACAACATAGTGATTCAATATTTTTATAGATTATACTCCATTTAAAGTTATTACAAAGTAATGACTGTATTTCCCTGTGCTGTACAATGTAAACTTGTTGCTTATCTATTTTATACGTAGTAGCTTATATCTCTTAATTCCATAACCCTCTTTTGCCCCTCCCCTTCCCCCCACTGGTAACCACTAGTTTGCTCTCTATATCTGTGTCTGTTTCTGTTTTGTTACATACATTCATTCGTTTTAGTTTTTAGATTCCACATGTAAGTGAAATCATATGGTGTTTGTCTTTCTCTTTCTGACTTATGTCACTAAGCATAATATTCTCTAGGTCCATCCACGTTGCTGCAAATGGCAGAATTTCATTCTTTTTTTATGGCTGAGTAATACTATCACCAAATGATAATATTCTAACTCCATCATTCCCTCAACTGTGAGGAAGAGCTTTTCAGGATTTACTCTTAAAACAAACTAGCAGTAGGTTATCCCTAATTACTACGGACCTGCCCACAGTCCCTGCAAAAAATCTGGCAAACTCCTGACGGAGTACAAATCTCATTTGTGATGTCTGACAAAACTTCCACCCAAACTGAAACAGCTTATATTGCACCCTCAACTAGAATTTACAAAGTAAACATATGGCTGGCTATAACTGCCTACACATGAGAAAAACCCAAACACTGAGCGCTTTTCTCTTTAATCAAAAATCTCAGTAGACCTAAGTCTGTTTAAAACTTTCGCCCCTCAAGGAATCAATCAGGCAATACAGTCTTGAGAACCGTAAAACAAATAAATTTTAATACTGTGTTGCACTTGCCAGTGTTAAGTGGCAATCAACATAAACTCGATTCCCCTCCATCGGGCTCCAACTACAAGCTCAGAATCTGTAGTATCTGAACAGCACCCCACGGAGACCTTTCTCTAAGTCTTCCCCCCAAGTTGCCCTCCTTCTACTATAAACAGGTAGCCTCAAAGAGCTATTATAAAGTGTGTGAACAATATAAATCCATTTTGTTTATTTTACACTTAAGATTATATTCTGCAGAGTATATAGCTGACCATGAAATTGATTTGTAGAGTTGGGGCCATCTAATATGACATTTTCAACAGTCTGTGGATTTAAATTTCCTGCAGTATACACATATGCAAATTCCTTGTGAATCCGGTAATATGACTAAGCTAGTAAGACTAGTACTAAAGTAGTAACGTAGGGTTCAAGCTGGAGCTAGGCAGGTAGGGTTTGGTTTAGCCAGGCTTCTTAATCTGTGTGCTGACAAATTCCAGGCCTTGGAGCTGATGCCTTGTTGGTGAGTCACAAAAGAAGAGAAAGTAATTTGAAAGGGACAGAGAAGTCAGAACGTAATGCACCAAAAACTTGAAGAACTATTTTGGACTTTCTTTTAAGTGCAATGGAAAGTGGTTCCTTGGAAAGCAGAAAAGAGGAGAGAACGTGCTAGGAAGTTAATAGGAGAGGTCAGTGGCTTGGTGTGTTTTCCATGGAGAGAGGAGCAAAGAGAGAAACATCAGCATTCTTGCTTCTAGCAACAGGGTGGTCAGTAACAGGTCACAGATGTTTGGTTTTCCTGTTCTGGGCATGTAACTAGGATAACACTTGTCTACCCAGCTTGATTCAGGCAAAGCCATGGGACTTGCTTTGACCATTACATGTGATCAGAAAAGATGTGAATCACTTCTGGGCAGAAGCTCTACGAGCCAGTGTGTGTCTCTGTGATCCTGGAAGCAACAGCCCAGGTCCCTGAGTGACTCCTCTTTATGGATGGACAGTGTGCGTGTTTTAAGCCAAAAACAAGGGAACAAACAGCTCATCATAAAGGATCTTGATTATCTATCTAGATAATGAAAAAGTAAAAACTATCAATCATATTCTGTTAGAAGATAACTTGTTACTATGTGAGTTTGTCCTGTCTTTTCTTTATAAATACTAATACTTTTTACTGTAGATAGAACAAAATTGGGAGAAAACAGAATACGGTTCTATATCCCACTTTTTAAAACTTAATTTAATATTGTGAGCCAAGGAAGGAAAGGAGAGAGGCAGGGAGAAAGGACACTAATATCTGTGGACCTGAAAGCGTGAAGGCATCAAGGTATTGCTGGAAGTGGTTTCTGTCAACGTGTGTGTGTGTGTGTATTTAACAGTAAGACATTAGTTTGAAAAAGAAGAGAATCTGTCAAAGGTAGTAGTGAAAAATAATTTTGGAGATCTAAGATTCGAGGGAATACGTAATCTCTCCCCAAGCCTGAGCCCAAGCATTTATGACCATTATTTACAATCCCAGACATTTCAGAGATTAAATACTTTTAAAAATTTCTGCTTACCCACTCTTCCTTTGAGGAACTGCACCTCTCTTTGGACTTCGAGTGATGCTGGAGCCTGCCAGTCACGTAGGACAGGGTTGGACACATGACCTAATCTAGGACAATCATTCTCTCTCCCCTGGGAAACTGACAAGAGGTAGTTGAAGTCAGATCGCTAAAGGAAATATCCTCCAGTTTCTCCTAAGTCTTATGTTTCCTGAGGTTTGGTCTGCAGCTCTTCTGTTCTATCAGCTACTTAGTATACTCCCAACAAATCCCTCCTCTTGCTTGTTTTGATGTTTGCAGGCAAAGCACTTTATTTCAGACTTGAATTCATCTTCACGATCACCACATGGACGTCAGGGGGTGTCACAGTGGAAGAGATGCACTGTGGCCACCAGAGTCCCAAGAGGACTTGCCACACATAGATGAGAGGATTCTTGTTGGAGCCCTCTGGCAACAGAACATGGTGGGATGCAATGTCCTATTGGAACCAATGCTAGACTAAGAGAAGATCAGAGCTGTTGTCATAGTGCTGCCGTCTTTGCCACCTGTCCGTCTTTCTTTTCTGTGCTGCCGCAACCTAGTATCTGAGCTGTTCTTACAGCTTTCTAGTTGGTCTCTCTGTCCCCCTTGCCTTCCTCCCACTTCTCACACCCGTCACCTCTAATATATCCATAATGCTGGGAGGTTGCAATACTCCTTTTCAATCACTATTCACTTGGTGGAGACACCATACACTCCTATAGTAAAAGGCAACTGCAAAGACCACGTTGCATATGTGCTATTCTTAGCCGGATGGCTGTAACTTGTCATTTCCCTCCATGAACCCAGGAAAAGCAGTTCAGAACCTCTAGTTCATGCCGATGCTGGATAATTTTCCTATAATGTGCATTTGATAATCTCCCCTCTCTGTTGAAGACCCTTCAGGAGACCTCTATGAGATGAAGCTTTCACTCCTCCATCTGGCATTCAAAAACCTCCATGACCTGGTCCCAGTCTAGCTTTCCAGCCATGTCCTATAACTGCCACAGCTCAAATTCTCAGCTCTACCCAAAGACCTCTACTCACCTTTCCCTGAGTGGGGCTTGTTTATAGCTCGTCGTTCAGGTCTTTGCTGAAGCCAGCAGGCTGTTCTTTCTCATCTGAAATGCTTCCCTTCCAAAATCTTACCTTCAAAGTCTAGCTCAGCCTCTTTCTCCTCCATAAAGACTTTAAGGATAGCTATCCATAAAGGTAATAATTTCTCTCCGTATTTCTATATACTGCATATTTATGGTCACTATCACTCTTAGAGCATTTCTCCTGATACTGTCTTGAACTCTCAACTTTGTATATGTTCCCAACTAGATTAGAAGCTCCTGGAGGGCAGAACTGAAATTTGATCTTTCTTTTATATATATCATAGTGCCTTCACTCAATAATTAACTGTAGAACTAATGAATCAGTGAGCTGTTTCCTTAGCTCCCTATGCAAGACAACAGTGCTTTCCTCCAGATAAACTGGTCCTCAGATATTCGGTCATAAATCATTAATCCCCTGGTAGGAGTCAAGAGGCACTCAGGAAGCAGGGCTAAGGCTGAGCTTTCCCGGTTGTGTTTCGTGTTTCATAATTTCCTTCCCTTGCAGAGGCCTGTTTCAGAGATACACCCTAGACACACAATAGTCACATTTTTATAACTAAAAACAAATATAAATAACTGTAAACTGTTCTCTTGTTATAAATGCCACAGAAGACACAATAGTTAAAAAAAGAGAATAGAACTGCTTTAAATCTCAAAGATAGATTCAAACTATAATTCTAAAGTGAAAATACAAATTGGTCTGCAAAGTTCAAAGACTTTACTTACATTATAAAAAGCCTTCATTATAAAACACATAGGTTTTTTTTAAACCTTTTAATATATGATACTTCAAATGTAACACCTACATATTATTTTCAAGTACAAATTATACCGCAACCTTTTTTTTTTTTTGCGGTACGCGGGCCTCTCACTGTCGTGGCCTCTCCCGTTGCGGAGCACAGGCTCTGGATGCACAGGCTCGGCGGCCATGGCTCATGGGCCTAGCCGCTTCGCGGCATGTGGGATCTTCCCGGACCGGGGCACGAACCCGTGTCCCCTGCATCGGCAGGCGGACTCTCAACCACTGCGCCACCAGGGAAGCCCATACCGCAACCTTTTGAATGATAGAAACTATCATTTCACAATATGCTTAAGTCCTAGAAACACATTTTGTTCTCTAATAAAACACAATAAGCTCCAGCTTACCTTATATCACATTGTCATACATTTTAAATGAAAGGAATTGGGACTAATTAGGTTTCCCGAATGCGCTCATATGATGTGAATTGCTGGGATAGCTGAAAGCTACTAACCTGAGTCATCTTGTGATTACAGAAAATTACTTCTTGTCTTTGTGATTCATGGTAGTTTCCACCCTCAGAGAGTGATAGTTGTTGTATAATTTTCTCCATGTGTAATGTAAATGCAAAGTAGTAGGAGTGGAATCAAACGGCGAGGCCCTCCACACGACAAACCACTCTGTATGAGCCTTTGAAGGGAATACAGGATCTATTAGGCAAAAAACAAATACGAAAGTTCATTTTACATAATAAAAATATTGAACCAGCTACAGCCCACGTTGACCTCGACAGATGCATAAATTACCCAGAGAAGAAGGGATTAGAAAGAACTGTTAATATATGAAACATGCCAGAACTATAAGAGTGGTTTCTGAATCAGTTCCTCAGCTTTCTGTAGAACATACAGTACTTGCTCCCAAAATTAAATTGGATGATTTCATCTTGTTCCTCAAAAAGTTACAAGCACTGAGAGTCAACTTTGAATGCAGTGGTTTAATTAAATGTAACTGTTTAAGAGATATGACTAAATGTTATTAAGTCATTCCAGTACAATTTAACTGTTCAATATTTGATCATATCATCAGCTATTTCCACGTCCCTTTGACAAGTATTCCTAGTTACTCTTCGTTGTTTGCATTTACTTTTTTCTTTTTTCATAATAGAGCAGGTCTGTCATGAAGCTCATCAAGAGACTCTGAGTTACTTTTTTAAAAAAAAAAAAAAAGGACCTTGTATGACAGAAAGCACTTTGTAATGGAGAGGTCTTAGGATGTAAAATGAGGTCTGAAGAGATGTCTGGTGCGGTAGGAAAAGCCCATCCTGTAACACCTGGGGCCCTGATTCCTTACCTGTAAATGAGGCTCGTGGACTTTAATCTTGATCATAGTTCTCAACCATTTTCCTCAGTCTTCACATCGTTCGTGTGTGCACCTCAGTGCCACGAACTGTACCCCTTTATTACAGTGATTCTCAGGATGGTCCCCGAACTCCCCCGAGCTCCCCATCCACCCCACTCTTGGTCCCTCTTTAAGAAGCACTGATTTGGGTGTGCTTTGGAAAGCTTCTGTCTGGTCTTCAGAATATGCATATACATTTGAACGTGTTATCTCTCACACCTGTGAGACATCTCTCAGTCATATGCAGGTATACAATCTTTGAGAGCCACAAAGCTTGGCTTTTTAGGAGGAACATTTAGGAAGAGTCTTGAAAGAGCTACTAGCCAAAAGATCTCATCTTTCCTTTTGCAATTTTAGAACCTGCCTTAATCATAAAGAAGATGATGTTGTCGTCTGAGCCTCCATGCTAGTGGCAAAGCTAAAGGCTGTCCCCTGGGATTCACCCTTCCTGCCCTGACCTAGGGGCTGCTTTGTCACCAGCCACCCTGGCTGTCTAAGCACCTTTCCGTCAGGCATTAGTGCCCAAATGCATTCACCCTCTCAGATATGCCACTGAGGACAGAGTGTTCCAAGCCTTAGTCACAAAGTGTAGCAAATGAAAAGAATTTCAGAGTGCAGCGGGCATGTGTGAGCTACTCTGGTGAAAGCAGGGGTGGGGAACTTTCCTTCTATATCCCCAAATCATAGCCCCCAAACACCTATAAAGATAATTGACTTTCTATAAGTTTTCTAAATTATGATCCAAATTTTCCTCTCTTGAAAACGAATCATGTTAACTTTTCCAAGAAGTTGCTGGGCAAAGACAAAATAGGGTAGTATCTATCTTTTAAAAAATTGAATTCAAATGAGTCCTTTTACTTTATCAGCCATACATCTCTAGAGTATTTAGTATTAAAAAATGCATTCCTCCTCCCTTTCTCCTTAAATAAATGGGAAACTGTCCTTGAGGGCAAAGGTGACTCAAACCTTCTGAAATTTTGAGGTTAACCATGTGTGTATATTTTCCTGGGAAGAGGGTCAGCACCTCAAACTGTGGCTCAGGGGCAAAGTCAGTTTTGGGGTAAAAATCTATTAAATTAAAAATACACATTCATTCACTCAGTAAATATTATTTAAACCTCTGTTATATAAATATAAGGCACTAGAGATAAAGGTTTTTTTTAAGTCCCCCAATTTAGGAATCCAAAATTTAATACGGGAAACATACAAAGAAATAGAAAATTAAAATATGGTAGAACCTGTACTATCGGTGGATACATCCCGAGAGCTTCTGAGCTTCTGAATCCCCAAGCTACTTATGCCTTGCCTTATTTTGTCTATCGATCTATAGATAGACTGATCGATTGATAGAAAGATTAACAGATAAAATAAACCTATTACAAATTACTACCTCATGGACCTTTGGGCCATCACAAGTATTTAAGACCACAAATGCCAAGAGCCCACATCTGGTATGATGAATATTATGATCCAGGTGTGCACAGGTGCTATAGGAGCACGTAGGAGAGGCAACTCATCCAGCCTGGCGGGGGGCGGGGGGGCGCATGTGAATGCTCCCTTGAGAGACTGACAACCAAGTTGGAGCTCCGAAGACAGTAGGGGTAAGTCAGGTAAAGTGGGAGTGGATGATTCTAGCCATAGGAAGCAGCATATACAAAAAAAAAAGAAATGAGACTAATTATAATCTTTGATGAACTTCAAGTAACTTAACAATAATAGCAAGACACACATACATGTACACACAACATATATTATTTACTACCATCCAGGGCCTGTTGTAAGCATTTAACATATATTAACTCATTCAATCTACCCAATAACTACATGAAACAGGAACTGTCTTGTCCCCATTTTATAGACAAGAAAACTGAGAACATAAGTGACTTTCCAAGGTCACATAGCAGAGCCAGGATTTGAAACCAGAAGGTTAGATTCCAGAGTTCACACTCTTACCTAGACAGTCGACAGGGAGGGAGGGAGGAAGGGAGGGAGGGAGGAAGGACAGGTGATGCTGTAAGAGTATGTAGGAGTCAGACCACATAGGACCTAGTTTAGCTTTCTAAGGAGTTAAATTTTATCCTGGACATAATGGCGAGCCATAGAATTATGTCAATGAGAGAAATGACAAAATCTGATCTGGTTTCCAGAAATCTATGGCAAGAGTGTAGACTAGTATTTCCTGGACAGGTTCACAGAGAAAGAACCTAGTTAAATACTTTAGACAAAGAATGATATCAAGGATGCTTAGGAGGGGGAAAATCCAAGAGATATTAAGGAGAGAGCATCACATTAATAGGACTTGGTGAAAAGTTAAGGCAAAGAACACACTGAAGAGGAAGCAGTGATACTGATAAGGCTGATCCTGTAAGATCTACCACCTCCATCCTAAAATAAAGGGAGAGAGAGAGTGAGAATGAAAGGCAAACAAAAGGAAACTTTGGTAATGACCATATATAAACTGTGACAGACGCTTCCTTTGGAATGCATGTGAATACAGCCAGAGAAGGTTCCTTAAGATGTATGCATCTACAGGAAAGAGGCTATAAGAAGGACTAGGTGTTGTAACGGAATTGCCACAGTGATCAGTAACACATTATATTTTATAGTATGGCCCGGGCTGTTGGTATATATTCCTTATGTTCTGTAATTGACGGCAACATTTTCCAGATAGGGACAGTGGATCTAATGATCACTGCATCCTTGTTGAGTATTGCAATTTACACAGCACTCAGTCGGTGTCTGTGGTAAAAATATGTGAAGAAAGGCAGAGAAGAATAAAAAAGAAGGCCCTTTAGATGGTGCTACAGTTCACTGTCAGAGGGAATACATCCGAGGGAGGGTTCAGGTTTGGACGTATTGTTTTTGTGGTATCTGAAGGACAACCAAGTAAGATGGATATGAAGCTCAGGGGAGCAGGCTGGACTAGAAATCATTTAAAAATCATCATTATCCTAGGACTTGGCAGTGACATTTTTTTTTAACTTTTACCATTTATTCCCAAAGAGAGAAGGCATATAGTGTTCAGACACAACCAAATACAGTTTGGTCTGACTCAAATAGCTTAAAAAACAGAATCTCCTGAGCACCAGCCTGGTCCAGGGGATGGACCCAAGAGGCAAAGGCAAGGAACCAGTTAACGATCATTTCTATTTACATGGAAAAATCTCTGCACAATTAAAAAATTAAAGTTGTTGGGCTGGTCCAGTGAAGAGGTAATAAGGTGTTTATTAAAAACTCTTTTTCACCCGGAGGCAGTTATCATTTATAATTTAAAACCCAGCCCACCACAGAAAGGGAGTGAATTAAATCAAGAGATTGTGCAGAGCAAGAAAAAAAATTAGGTTAGGAGACCATGAGTCACCAATAGTCAGCCCCAATACATGTTAGAGGAGAGGTTCGCCATGTGCTATTAGGATTCTAGAGTAATTAGACTTAATCCAAGACATACCGACTGAGAAACTACTAGGCAACTGTTGCTTTTGGTAGCTCTGAGAACAGAGATGGGTGGTGCTCTCTCCAGAAGCTACAGGTGAATACGAGAGTGACACCGACTAACGGTTGAATGACACCATAGGGAGCAAGCATATGATTTATTGATAGAACAGCAAAGGTAGCAAGCAGTGTCAGCGTTTATAATTTGGGGCGGGGACTTACCTGATGGTCCAGTGGTAAAGAATCCACCTTCTGATGCAGGGGACATGGGTTCCATCGCTGGTCGGGGAACTAAGATCCCACATGCCACAGGGCAACTAAGCCTGCACGCCACAACTACTGAGCTCACACGCCACAACTACTGAGCTTGTGCGCCTCAACTAGAGAGAGAAAAACCCACACGCCACAACTAGAGAGAAGCCCACAGGCCGCAACAAAAGATCCCCCACGCCTCAATGAAGATCCTGCGTGCTGCCGCTAAGACCAGTCACAGCCATAAAAATAAAATAAATATAATCTGGAGTGATCCTTTAACTCTGAGTATTACTCCCTCTAAATAACGAGGCATGTAAACCAGGGTGCTGTTCTAATTAGTATTGCCTATGCTACACAGAACCACTTAATGATACACCAGAGATTATAGTAGAAATGGTAGGAGCAGGGCAGCTGGCATTTCTAATTGAAATCCTATGAGCAGAACAAACTCAGGGCTTTCAAATAACAAAATATGTAGCACTGGGAGAATAGGACCCTCTCTGTAATCCCAACAGGGACTGAAAGGTTACCCTGGAGTAAATATATGTGGAAAGAATGTGGACAAAATGAGGGGGGTTCTTTTAGGGGAAAGATCACATAGTCCGAAAGAATACTTGGTTTTCTTGAAAATGTTCGAAGACTGTGTGTCTAAATTGACTTCACGTCAGGGTAGAATAGTATCTCCAGAATCTAAATAAAGGAAATGAAGGTGGTAACATCTAGGCGAGGAATGTGTGTCTGTGTGAGGGGCGGGGGGTGGTTCCGGGTGGAGAATACAAAAAAGTAGGAAATGAGGAAGCACAGTCCTGATCATGAGATCTGTTATCCCAAGGCTGCTTCTCCGCGGGCACTGGCTGGGCCGTATCCATTGTGACTCTATCACAGTTCATCTTGATTGTGTAGGTTAGAGAATGCCAGAGAAGAACAAAGTCAAATATGAGATTTAAGACACATGAGAATATAACCCCCAGCTCTCCCCCCACCCGGGCATCTGCTGCTCGTGACAGTTTGATGAAACCAGCTCAGTCTGTGTTAAAGTCGGGGCAATAGGCTCCCAGAACAGGAGCTGGGAAGAAGATGGTTCTGACATCACGAAAGGCGAAGCCAGAAGAGACGCAGCACAATAGCCATCCCCTGTCCTCTGAGGGAAGAAGCTTTCAGCAGGTGGCACGACAAGGGATCTCATGGTCATTTTAGAATCTTCTTGTCAAATGATTGTTCAAGAAGGAGCTTTTAAAAAAAAAAAAAAAAAAAGAAGGAGCTTTTGCGGGAAGCCCATGTAGTCAACCGTAAAACTATAAATCATGTGATGGTTATTCTAAGAATGGAATTAAGGGGAGAAACGTGAGGGTGAATTATGTATTGGTGTATTTTATAAAATATGTTTATAATACAATTGACCCAAAAGAAAAGAAATCTGATTGTATATTTGACGTTCAGGAAGAGAGTCTATGTGCAAAGTACAGTAAAATCTGGACTGTCAAGTATGTTGTCCTTTAGATTCCACCTCCGTCTTATTCCCCTTATGCATCTCCCCGTCTCCTTCCCCACTGCCTCAGCCTGAGCTTAAGCCCTCCCCTAGTAATCCAGGAGTTCACACTCTTGTGGATTTCACGGACCCGGAAAATCTCAAAGGGACATTTGGAGAACCAGAGAGACCAGCTGCTTCTTCACTTGAAGGCTGGCACACACCTATATTTTTTTAAAAGACCTGTTATTCACTGACACCATGATTGCATCGATGAATAAACAGTTTATCCCCACAGATGTTGGGAGGTCATAATTTTGAACTGAAGAAGTCCTTTAAAATTAAATAAAATTCAGCTTTATGAAAAATTTACTCTACCTTTTAAAAAGTTATCATTTTACTACAGATTGATGAAAACACTGTCACAAACCAACACTGGAATAGACAACTGGGTTTAGGGAATTCCCTGGCAGTTCGGTGGTTAGAACTCGGCACTTTCACTGCCGGGGCACGGGTTCAATCCCTGGTTGGGGAACTAAGATCCTGTAAGTCGTGTGGCGCAGCCAAAAAAAAAAAAAGAACTGGGTTTAGGAGAGCAGATTAATACAGTGGTTTCCCAACCCACCAATCTCCCTGCCTTCACAGCTCTGTGTCCTGAAGTTCATCCTCTACAGCACTGTCACAGTCATGTCTTGCTCCCCCTCTTCGGACTTAAAGAGAAAGTCCAAATATCTCAACAGGTCATAAAGCCCTCCACAGTCTGACCCCAGCCCATCCCCAGCACTGTCCCTTGTGATGTCCCACCCCCCAGCTCCATGCCCTGTGCCCTACAGTGCCAGTCCCCAAAAAGGCCATCAGCTTAGCAACTTAGCTGATTCACACTCAGGCACAAGCTCCTTACCTGGTGTCACCTTTGTGACTTGCGATTCTCTGAACGGTTTAGACATTTGAGGTCTTCGTGCTTTTTGCTCATCTCTTCCCTCTGCCTGGAATTACCTTTCTTCTCTAGGCCACCTACCAGACACAGTTCTCTTTGAAGGTTCAGCTTGGGTCATATTTCCTGACCCCAACTAGGATTCACTGCCTTGTGCTCCCTTGTGTCTACTCTGTGGTATACAGAAACACATCAGTACTAGCATTTTGGTGGCCATTGCCTTGTGTCTTTGGACTGCCTCACATCCAGCTGTATTTGTGATTAGGGACAGCCTCTAGTGTGCAGTACTGGTGAGATGCAGGACCTCACCTTTCTCCATGGCCACTGAAGCAGGGAAGTTTTCCCGCTTCCCTCACCTGGTGGGATGGTGTACTAGTTTGGTAGGGCTGTCATAACAAAGTACCACAGACTGGGTGGCTTAAACAACAGAAACCTACTTTCTCACAATTCTGGAGTCTACAAGTCGGAGCTCTGCTTACAAGCCAAGGAACTGGATCCTCCAGAGGCTGGAGGAGGCAAGGACAGACCCTCCCCTGGAGGCTCCAGTGGGAACTTGGCAATGTCTTTTTCAGATGGTCTTGGTTTGTGCCCATTTTCCAGCCTAGACTCTCTTGATTTTGTGCAGTCCCCAGTGTATTCCAGAAAGTTTCCTTCTCTACTTAAGATGTCTAGGATTAATTTCCACTGCTTGCAATTAAAAACTTCAACTAATTTTTAAAAATTAATTAATTTATTTTTGGCTGTGTTGGGTCTTCGTTGCTGTGCAGGGCCCTCTTTAGTTGCGGCGAGTGGGGGCAACTCTTCATTGCGGTGCACGGGCTTCTCATTGCGATGGCTTGTCTTTGTTGTGGGCTTGGACTTCAGTAGTGTGGCATGCGGGCTTCAGTATTTGTGACTCATGGGCTCTAGAGCATAGGCTCAGTAGTTGTGGCGCACGGGCTTAGTTGCTCCGTGACGTGTGGGATCTTCCCAGACCAGGGCTCGAACCCATGTCCCCTGCATTGGCAGGTGGATTCTTAACCACTGTGCCAACAGGGAAGCCCTCGACTAATTTTTTTTAAATATCAGTAGTTGTTACAGTCCAGTCCGTTCAGAGAGATACAAAGATTCTGAAAACCACCATTAATGTTTCAGAAAGGGAATCGGGCATCTAATGGCTTATAGTAGCAAAAGGCTAAATCAGTTAGTCACCTGTGGTCATAGGAATGAGGCGCCTAAAGAGGCAAGGCTGTGGGGACCTACTCTGCATCCCTGAGAACAATACAGAAGAAGATACGGAATTCCAGAAGGGAGATAAGACACTCAGAGAGCTTAAGCGTAAAACAAACTCAAATTACTTCATTCTTAAGCCTGATTCTCTTATCTCTTGAAGCTAAAGCAGCTGAAAATTAAACTCCAAGTTAGAGCTTGTGGGTTGCCGAATTACTTGCATTCACAGAGTCACCAAGTATTTTATGAGAAAGTTAGGACATTTCTTGGGGGGATAGACTGGGCCCTGAAAACAGGACTGAGAATTAATGGATCCAGCACCTCCTTATTTCCTTGTAGGCCCTACAGTTCCCCCACCAGAGAGGGTTTCCAGTAAGAGGGACATAGGTTGGCCCCCTCCTCACCTACATTCCCTCCACCTCTCACTGTCCCCAGGTCGGTACCCAGTCACTTTCCTGCACGGCCCAGGGAGACGAAGTCAAACCCCGAAGGCTTACACACCAGGAGAATTACAGACGTTGAAGGTAGAAAACAAAGAGCTGGGGTAAATGTCCACACGTGTGGATTCTGAGGGAGGCTGCCAAAAAGAGGGAAATATAATTTTAGATTGTACCAGATTTACCAATATGGGCACCCTTACCAAAGGTTCTGGATTCACTGTGCCAACCTGCCCAAAGGGAGGGGCTCCAAGGAGCTTGCCCATCAGGTATCTCAGAGTCTGGACTCAGTGGTGGCCCAGCCAGAATTGAGATGCCATACGTTGCTTGGCCAAAGATCCGCTAAGGTCTGGCAAGATGACGTGCTTCACGCCATGTAGTGGCTGCCGGATTGGCATGTTAGTAACAGAGAAACACAGTTTGGGGAAGAATCGAATGGATGGACCTCTCAGAATGGCTCCACCGTGTGAGAATCTTTAACTCAAGACTATAAGATAGCCGGGCTTCCCTGGTGGCGCAGTAGTTGAGAATCTGCCTGCTAATGCAGGCGACACGGGTTCGAGCCCTGGTCTGGGAGGATCCCACATGCTGCGGAGCAACTAGGCCCGTGAGCCACAGCTACTGAGCCTGCGCGTCTGGAGCCTGTGCTCTGCAACAAGAGAGGCCGCGATAGTGAGAGGCCCGCACACCGCGATGAAGAGTGGCCCCCACTTGCCACAACTAGAGAAAGCCCTTGCACAGAAACGAAGACCTGACACAGCCATAAATAAATAAATAAACTCCTACCCCCAACATCTTAAAAAAAAAAAAAAGAATATAAGATGGCCAGCACAACCTCCTTCTCCACTCCTCGAGAGCTTTGACTCTTTGGGTGCATGAACTCCTTGGGCTGCCATGTTGACAAGGATGGAGGCTATATATGTGCTCAATAATATGATCCTTTTTCCAGGCTGATCCTGCTGCCCCCGTGACCGAGTGCTCAGTCGACCAGCAGAGGTCGTAAACCCTGAGCCCACGATGGGATACAAAGCTCCAAGGGAACCAGCTGTTTGCCTGATAGCAGGTTGATTGTCTGGGGCCACTTTTCATCATGGAGGTGGAGCAACTAGAGGGGAATGAGATGGGGTAAACATTCAATCTGGATTTGTATTTTCTTGCTTTGCCTACCAGGCTTCTGTTAGCAACACCATCTCCTAGCACCATCTCCAGGAGGCTCTGCTTTGCCCTCAGGCTTCCATCTGGTTTGGGCCAATGAAGGGCAGAAGCAGGATTTGGGAGGAGACAGAGGTGAACTTATTTATTATGCCAGCTCCCTCCCACAAGGGCCTGGGTTTAACAGTGGCCTTGTTTCTCTCCTGATGGCCACAACTTCTGCTGGGCTGCTCTTTCCAGAGATCAAAGTTCTTGCCAAGTAACTAGTCTTTTTCCCTTTCCCCTTCAGACCTGGGGTGAATATTGCTCCCAGCTGCTACCCCAGCGTGCTTCACCATCCCTTGTCACATTTCCTAGGGGCCCTGCCACTTGAGGATGGAACAAACATTTCCCTCTCTTCCCCCAAGATGCCGTGTGTGTGTGTGTGTGTGTGTGCGCGCACGCGTGTGTGTGTGTTAGCAGGGAAAGGGATTATCCACAGCACGCCAGAAACAATCTCTCTAAATCAGTCATCTCACCAGTGTTCAAGTCCTTCAACATGGATGTTGGCCTAAGGGTCACAAAACCAGATTTCACATCATCCAGCCTTAAAAGGAATGAAAGTCTGACGTGCACTACAACATGGATGAACCTTGAAGACATTATGTCAAGTGATGTAAGACACAAAAGGACAAATATTGGATGGTCCACTTCTGTGAGCTTTCTAGAGTAGTCAAATTCATAGAAACAGAGAGTGGAGTGGTGGTCAAGGTTGGGGGGTGCTGGGGAATTTGAGGGAGGAGCGGGGGAGTTACTGTTTACGAAGTTTCAGCTTAGGAAGAGGAAAATAATTCTTGAAGTTGGTTGCCCAACAATGTGAACGTACTTAATGCCATTGCTCTGTGCACTTAAAAATGGTTAAAATGGTAAATGTTAACAGATTTCTGCCCTTTCTCCTGCAAGTCCTGCTTGGGTGTCGTAGCAAGTAGTTTCAGCCCATGACAGTAACTGCCCCCTAACGTCTTTGGGACCCTGCCTGTTGTGAAGTGTGGTCCCTGCACCCCCTTTCTCCACAACTTGTGTTGTGGGCATGGGGCTCTGCAGACAATATTTCTTCCTTGCCAAGTGGCTCTGCACACAGGGCACACCACACCAGAGCGAGTCTGGTAGGTGAGAGGAAGGAGGAGGGACCAGCCCCTTTCTGGTTGCTTCCTGTTCCTGCCAGTGTAACCTGGCAACAGTCCTGCACCCCACAGCACCATTTGCTTCCGGGAGCAATCAGTTCCCAGTTCTTTTCCACTCTCCCAGCACCAGCTCTTTGCCCACGCCTGAGAGATACCTCCAAGCCAGGCAGCACTCTTGCCAAGAGATCTGTTCCCAGCCCCTCAGGGCCCCCTGTCTGAGCTCTCAAGGTAACAGCACTAGCTAGCCAGCACCCCCTTCCCAGAGTCTGGGTCCTAACTCCATGGGTCCTCTCTGAGTTTCTGAGGGCTGGTTCCCAGCTCCAGGGGCCCCTCCTCTAAGCTTCTAGGTTCTGAAAAGCCCATTCTCTTCTCTTGGATCCCCCAGCACAGGATGACAATTCCTATGTTACTTGTTCCCTCTATGACTTTCAGTCCTCTAATGCCTGTTTAACCAATTCCTTATATTAAATTCCCTCTGTTAACATAACTAGTGGGGTTTCTGTTTTCCTGATGGGATGTTGACTAATACTACTGTATTCCTGCACTTCCGTGCAAGAAATGAAAACAAGAAACTGTTTCATTTCAACAACCTGCTCTAGTTGCTTATTGCCTGTCTGCTTTAACTGGTTTGTAGACAACATGGAACCAGGTGTTTTTGGTTCACTGACCTATACACCCAGCACTGTGAACACAGCCTGGCGTACAGCAGGCACCCGTATCATCTTAATTGGGTAAATGAATAGGAAATATTTAATTTAAACATAAAAATCCAAAATAATTCCAGTCGTGAAAATGTGCTTACAACATATAAAAGTTATAACCACATGCAAATATATCCAAGGGGAAAATATGTAGCTGAAGTTTGCAAAGCTCTCTTTCTGAAATTCTTAGCAATATCCATTTTGTGCTTTTCTCCCCATTTTCTTGTTTAATAATTTTAGTCAGTGGGGGTTTCTCCATATTTTTCTTGTTCATTAGGGCATGTTATCCATAAGTAGTCAGTCAGTGTGATATTGCAATTTATAATAAGAAATATATATTTGGTCTTCCTCCACTGTTCCTGGCACAGAGCTCCTAAAACCCTTATCATTTCCTATATGAGAGCCACAGGGGCATCTTTTGTTATAATATTTAGTTTTTTCTCAGTTCCTGAAACAGCTCCAAGAGCATAAAGGCGAAATGAGTGTCTTCTGTTATTAATAAATAACCAGCCCCTTTCAACCACACCTGAGTTTCTGTTGAGGTGACCTTTGGAAAGCCCCTGAGGAAGGGGCTGGTTGCCAGGGGAACCAATCACATGATTGGAGGGTTGGACCTACAGGCCTATCCCCCAGATCTCCAGAGAGTTCAAACACCAAGGGCCAAGGATTTAATCAATCATTCCTTCATTAAAAACCCAAAAGGATAGGATTTGAAGAGCTTCCATGTTGGTGGACAAGAACATATCCACATGTCAGGATATGTTTGTGGTATGAGGACCTGTCACTGCTGTGGCCTCTCCCGCTGCGGAGCACAGGCTCCGGATGCGCAGGCTCAGCGGCCATGGCTCACGGGCCCAGCCGCTCCGCGGCATGTGGGATCTTCTGGGACCGGGGCACGAACCCGTGTCCCCTGCATCAGCAGGCGGACTCTCAACCACTGCGCCACCAGGGTGTCATACCTCAGACTCCAAGGGGGCAGAAGCTTGGGGCCTTGAAAGGTCCAGACCTTGCCCTATGCATCTCTTCCATCTGGCTGTTCCTGAGTTATACCTTTTAAAAACAAGCCAGTAACCTAGTAAGTAAAATATTTTCCTGAGTTCTGTGAGCTTCTCTAACAAATTAATCTAATCTGAGTAGGGAGTCATGGGAACCCCCGATTTATTAACCAGTCAGTCAGAGCACAGGTGACAACCTGGACTTACCATCGGCATCTGATGTGTGTGTGTGTGTGTGTGTGTGTGTGTGTGTGTGTGTGTGTGTGTGGCAGGAGGGTAGCAATCTTGTGGGACTGAGCCCTTGACTTGTGGTGTCCAAGTCTATCTCCAGGTGGATGATGTCAGGATTGAGTTAAATTGTAGGACACTCGGCTGGTGTGGCAGAACTCTCAGACATATGGGAAACCTCCACATCTGGGGACCAGAAGTGAAGCAGTGTGAGAGTAGGGAAGACAAACACAAGTGTGTTCTTCCTTTACATTTATGCAATCAATAAAATACACAGTTTAAAAATCAAAACACCAATACGTTAAGCTTCACAAATAAAACTTCAAAAGGAGAACTCGGGGCATTTTGATGTGATGAAAAAATACTGTATTGGGAGATGACATAGGCCCAGGTTGTCACTGGCCATGTGACCTTGGGCAAGTCTCTTAGCTTTTCTTGGTATATGTGACTTCAACTTAGATATAAAGAAGTAGAGATCATTTCTAAAGTGCCCTTCCTCTTTTAAGACTCTGATTCTTCAAATAGAAATGTGCTTTAACATCCCAAGAGCACAAGATGACTTTCAAGCATCAACAGTCTATCCCAGACTCGAATGTCTTTTTATCACAGTCCCCAAAACTATCACTCCCCCCAGACTGAGCCTGGGAAAGTGTGAAGTGACTGACAGTCAAATAAAAAGCTTTGGTGCCAATTCCTATTTCCAGGTCCAAATGAAATTATAATTTTCTGTAGCTAATACTTTTTAAACTTGGCTGGATATTTTTAAGACCCTAATCTGGGGAGCAGTGTTAATATTGACAGCTGCATGAAACATCTAACACATTGGAATACATTGCAAAGCTCAAAGAAGACCAGGTCAGGGCAGTGAACTCTTCTCTTTCCCTGACATCTAAACATGTCAGACAGCCCAGAAGACATCAGCCCGAGATCTGACCAATGCAGCACAGGCTCACAGCAAAAAGCCCTGCACCCATGGAGCCATGAGAATGAACTGGAATGATAGTCCTCAGAAAGAACTGGAATAATAGTCCATGGAAGGAACTGGTAAAATGGTCCACGGAATGAACTGGAATAATGGTCCATGGAGGGAACTGGACTGGAGGAATCAGGTTCCCCAACTCCAGACTATACTAAAAAGCTACATAATCAAGACAGTATGGTACTGTCACAAAAACAGAAATATAGATCAATGGTACAGGATAGAAAGCCCAGAGGTAAACCCACGCACCTATGGTCATCTAATCTATGACAAAGGAGGCAAGAACATACAATGGAGAAAAGACAGCCTCTTCAATAAGTGGTGCTGGGAAAACTGGACAGCTACATGTAAAAGAATGAAATTAAAACACTCTCTAACACCATACACAAAAATAAACTCAAAATGGATTAAAGACCTAAATGTAAGAGTGGACACTATAAAACTCTTAGAGGAAAGCATAGGAAAAACACTTTTTAACATAAATGACAGCAAGATCTTTTATGACCCACCTCCTAGAGTAATGAAAATAAAAACAAAAATAAGCAAATGGAACCTAATTAAACTTAAAAGCTTTTGCACAGCAAAGGAAACCATAAACAAAACAAAAAGACAACCCTCAGAATGGGAGAAAATATTTGCAAATGAAGCAACAGACGAAGAATTAATCTCCAAAAGATACAAACAGCTCATACAGCTCAGTATCAAAAAAAACAAACAACCCAATCAAAAAATGGGCAGAAGACCTAAATAGACATTTCACCAAAGAAGACTTACAGACTGCTAACAGACACATGAAAAGCTGCTCAACATCACTATATTATTAGAAAAATGCAAATCAAAACTACAATGAGGTATCACCTCACACCAGTTAGAATGGGCATCATCAGAAAACCTACAAACAACAAATGCTGGAGAGGGTGTGGAGGAAAGGGAACCCTCTTGCACTGTTGGTGGGAATGTAAATTGATACAGCCACTGGGGAGAACAGTATGGAGGTTCCTTAAAAAACTAAAAATAGAGCTACCATATGACCCAGCAATCCCACTACTGGGCATACACCCTGAGAAAACCATAATTCAAAAAGTCACATGTACCCCAATGTTCATTGCAGCACTATTTACAATAGCCAGGAGATGGAAGCAACCTAAATGTCCATCGACAGATGAATGGATAAAGAAGATATGGTACATATATACAATGGAATGTTACTCAGCCATAAAATGGAATGAAATTGGGTCATTTGTAGAGACGTGGATGGACCAAGAGACTGTCATACAGAGTGAAGTAAGTCAGAAAGAGAAAAACAAATATTGTGTATTAACACATATATGTGGAATCTAGAGAGATGGTACAGATGAACCTGTTTGCAGGGCAGGAATAGAAACTCAGATGTAAAGAACGGACGTGTGTGGACACAAGGTGGGAAGGGAAGGTGGGATGAACTGGGAGATTAGGTTTGACATAAATACACTACCGTGTGTAAAATAGATAGCTAGTGGGGACCTGCTGTATAGCACAGGGAGCTCAGGTCAGTGCTCTGTGATGGCCTAGATGGGTGGAATGGGGAGGGGGGAGGGAGGTCCAAGAGGGAGGGGATATATGTATACGTATAGCTGATTCACTTCATTGTACAGCAGAAACTAACACAACATCGTAAAGCAATTATACTCCAATAAAAAAAATAAAAACAAAATGAAACAAAAAAAAAAGAAGGAACTGGAATAATGGTACAATGCAAAGTGGAGTACAACTGCTATAACCATTCTCTCTGTACTGTTCTGTGTGATGGAGAATACAATACAGTATAAAAGTCGGTCCAGTGCTACTTTAGAAATAGTGCGAACAGAGGAAAAACAGGCTTACGTAAAAGACATCACAGAGTCAAAAGTTCAAGGACAGTGAAAGAACAGACTGGTCTGTTTAACGATAGCACATGTCTACAAAAGTGAACAGAGTAAATTTGCTGTTTTCATACAATTTTGTTCACACAGGTAAAATACAATATGTGTGTACAAAATATATATAAGTAAGAAAATATGGTTTTCTTACCTGGAAAAAACTAAGTAGTATTGGAGGGGCCCCAGGAAGGGGCTAGAAAGGGATGCTTACTATCAGCGAGGGAGCCTAGGATCTCAAGGAATTCTCTCTCTCTCTTTCTCTCTTTCTCTCTTTCTCTCTTTCTCTCTCTCTCTCTCTCTCTCTCTCTCTGTATGTGTGTGTGTGTGTGTGTGTGTGTGTTTATATATAAATGACACAAAACAGGAAAGTAGACTTACAAGCCTGTGTGGGCACAGAAGTAGGCAGCTCTGTCTCAGAGCCCAGCCGGGGTGTAACCACGAGAGGGAGGGACTCTGGTTTTCCTAAGTGTGTGAGGAGGAGATGCCTCTATGACGACTTCTGAAGGGCTGCAGATCGGTTGCTTCTCTCTGTGACGCTGCTCAGGCCAGGCCAGGGTAGTTAATACCGGGCATCTTTTCTGTTCATCATGCCTGAGCTCTTCTCGTAATTAACCGACGTTGTTAAATTGCATAAAACCTACTGGGAGAGGTGGAGGTGCCCTGCTGGTGCCTCCTGTGAGCGACTCAGAGTCGAAGCCCCTGGGCTGCCTGTGCGCCTCATCCCGAGGGCCGGTCCCGCCCGGGGTGGGGTGGGGGGAGCTGAACACCCAGTCCACGTGGACTCCAGCTCGAACCTCACAACATCACTAGGATTCCTCTTACCCTGACTGCATTCTGTAAACATTCAGACCTCAGATTAGAGAACATGAAGAGACTCTGGTAATTAATTAAAAGAGCTATGGTAGCTCCTTATGACAGATAAATCAGAAATTGCTAAAGGATCAATGTTTGTTTATGAAAGGAAAATTCTTTTCCAGCAATTCCAAAGAGCAAATCCATGGCTTTCTAGATTAAAGGAACAAAAATCAGGAAGCTCTGCCCGCTTTGTTCCCTTTCTGACCTCATCCTTATCGAACAGGCCACGTCCCAGGAAGAGCACATAATTCTGCAGACCTTTATAGTCCCTTAGCATGTATGTCTTTTGTGATCTGGGTAGCATCTCATTTAAAATAGAAATTCAGGGCTTCCCTGGTGGCGCAGTGGTTGAGAGTCCGCCTGCCGATGCAGGGGACACGGGTTCGTGCCCCGGTCCGGGAAGATCCCTCATGCCGTGGAGCGGCTGGGCCCGTGAGCCATGGCCGCTGAGCCTGCGCGTCCGGAGCCTGTGCTCCGCAATGGGAGAGGCCACAACAGTGAGAGGCCTGCGTACCACAAAAAAATAAATAAAATAGAAATTCATCTATGGTGGTGTGTCCCTTTTTAGAAACCGTATCACAAAGTCCTTTCAGCCTGTGCAGTGACGGTGGTAAACTAAACTTGTAACAGTGCTTCAGAAGAAATTCATAATTTGTTAATAGCTTAGTCCCAGTTATTGCTTTCATATGGATAATCACAGTATAAAGACAATGTTCTAAAAATGTATTTAGTACTGGTCTGGCTTTCTAAATTGATTAGTGATTGTTATTCTACCGTGGGAATGACAGCTTCCATTCTTAACAAGAAAAATTTTTAATTCAGAAGTCGCCTTCCCTAGAAATTACCAATTTTAAATAGCTGCTTTAATTAGAAAGGATACATACACTTAGGTATAGTGTGTTAGGGGTAAAAACTTAAGAAATAATTGAAATGATGTGGGCTTGAGTTGGTCAAATGCCAACAGAGAAAGTCATTTTAACGTCAGCTCTACTACAAGAAAAACCTCCGAGGTAACCAAACACTTGTCATCGTCGCTCTGACTTCCCTGTGTTCTGCTGAGGTTCAGTCTTTGTGTGGAAGCGATAGGGTGGGACAGGAGCAAAGAACATGGCTTTGAAGCCCTAAACTCCTGCACTGTCCCATCCCCCCATGGAACATGCTTGTTCCTAAAGCCTTGGATGGTTTTTCACTTGTGCTTTTGCCCAACACACTAGTGATTAATTTAACTGGTGGAAGATTTCGGGGCCCTGTACGTATCTTTAGATGATCATTTCAGAGAGAAAACAAATACAGGAGCTGATTTACCTTGTGCCCTACAGTTAAGCAGTGTTTGCACACAAAATCTACAGAAGATTTCTGCTTCTCAATCCAATTTTCTGAGTACTGTGAAAAAGTTTATTTTCATGCTACCTGGATTTTGTTACTTACACTGCCCTTACCTCAGGAGTATTAACCATTGGTGCTTGTACTGACGATGATGCTAACGCCTTTGGATTATAATTTCATAATGTAAAACTTGAAAGGGACAATGAATAATGTAAACGAGATGATGTTGTAACCTCTATTTTTTGCTCCTCTGATCTGGAGGAATGAGGCCGTTATTCCCCCACCCTCCCCCCGCCCCATGCACCTCCCCAGGGGCCAACTCCCGGGCAGACGGGCTCCACTCATTTCCAACTGATGGCTTGTTCTAGAAGCCAGAGTGCTTTCCGGTCTCCCGCCGCATCTTGCTCCTACTCTGGGAGGGTGGGTGGTATTAGCATGTGCCATCCAGCTCCTGTACTAGTCTGGGAAGCCCTGTGCTAAATAGACAGATACTGAACTCAAAATTTAGACCGATTTTAATAAAAACCTAGGTCACATAATTGAACATTAGAAATAGCTGAGGTTGACCCTTTTCATTACCAAGGTACTGTGGCTTTTTTTTTTTTTTTTTTGGCCACACCTCACGACTTGCAGGATTTTGGTTTCCCAACCAGGGATTGAACCTGCACCCTCAGCAGTGAAAGCAAAGAGTCCTAACCACTGCACCGCCAGGGAATTCCCTTATGTCTTTCTAAAGAGCCTATGTAACACATTTTTTAAAATTGATAACATAGGAGTTAATTATGACAAAGTATTATAGAGCAGCGATGCTCTCCAGAGCCTAACAGAGTGTCTGCATTTACGCTAAGTGGCACTAGGTTTTGAATGCATCTTGACTGTTTCTCTGCCCTACCCTGCCGTGGGCAGTCACTTTTCACTCTGTCTCTCTCTTCTCCCTTGTAATTTGCTGCTCTTCGTTGGCTTGGGGCTTAAAAGAGATCAGACAACTAAATCTGTTGGAAGCCTACCTAAAAAATGGAGAAAAAGACATTCGGGTCATTAGAGGGGTCAGCTTTGGATGAACCAGTTTGGTGACATCTGTACTGATGGCTCTCAGGCTGTGTTGGTTCTGGGTCATGATCTGGAGGCTGGAAAAGGCTTACTGGACCTGTGGCCTCCTGCTACATCCTCGGGTGCTGGCCCTCTGATTGTCAGCCTTTGGTTTTTCAGGCAGAGCTCCCTGACCTCAGCTCCCTGCCGTGTGCTCGCATCAGTGCTGAGCCTGTTTCATTTCTACTGAGCTCCTTCCTGATAGCTCAGATCTCGTAATTCTCTTCATTGTCTGTAGCAGTCCACACCTCCGAAAACCAACCAGTGCAAGTAGCAGGGTTTGAACGTTTACCTCACACACCTGAGGCTTTCAATTCAAAGTAAGTGCCACAGTTATGAAAGCTGCATAGAAGGAGGAATTATGCCAGGTGAAAAAAAAAAGAAGTGGTCTAATTTGCAGGCAGCTTGCATTGTATTTTATAAGAATATGTTTGACATTTTAAGCTTTCCTGTGGTAGCAAATTGTAGTCCTCCTAGCAGCAAGAGTGATTAAGTCTGTGCCCAGAATAAACCAGACTGTTCTGGAAAGTTTAACTTTTTCAGTTTTCATACTCTATTTTATGACACTGTTTGTTTCTTCAGCAATAAGCCTGTAAGGATACAGTCTATCATGTCTAATTTAAAACTATAAATACCATTTTTTAACCTTCACAGAGTTTCGTCATAATCTACTTTTAAAAAAAGTTAAATACAGTTTGATTCTAAATTAAAAATTAAATAAGGCAATTAGGATTGACATATATATACTAATACACATAAAATAGGTAACTAATAAGAACCTGCTGTATAAAATCCAAAAAAAAACTTAAATAAGACAAAAGATTTAACATAAAGCACCTATGGCAAGATGGAAATATTTCTTGGTGATGATTATACAACACTTAATGGAATCCAGGAAGCCATCTTCATGGACTGAGTGTTTGCATCTCCCCCAGAATTCATATGTTGAAGCTCTAACCCTCAGTGTGGCTATATTTGGAAATGGGCCTATAAGGAGGTAATTAAGATTAAATGAAGTCATAAGGGTAGGGTCCTGATCTGACAGGATTAATGTCCTTATAAGAGACACCAGAGGGCTCTCTCTCTGCATGTGCACACAGAGGAAAGGTCATGTGAGGACACGTTGAGAAGGTGGCCATCTGTAAGCCAGGAAGAAGAGGGCTCTCAGCAGAGACCAGACAGGCTAAAACCTTGTACTGGAACTTCTAGCTTCCAGAACTTGTGAGAAAACAAATTTCTGTTGTTTAAGCCACCCAGTCTACAGTACTTGGTCATGGCACCCATGCTGACGAAGACACCATCTATTTTGTGATAGGCGCACTTATTTTACCAAGAAAGGTGATGCTGTGTCATCAACTGTAAGATGTACCCCAATTCCAATGATGTGGAAATGTGAAATATTAAAAAATAAGGATGAAATACAATGTTTTTGATAAATAGTTTTTAAATAACAAAAATAGGACAATACTGACTTGAGTTTTTAGAAGTAGTTTTCTCCTTAGAAAGGCCAGTCAATAGTATACTTCGATCACCAGATCTTTGTTTGATGGCCTCCTAAATTGTTAGAAAATGAGAAGTTGCACAGCTCATGCATGAGAAAACTAAAGTCCAATATGGGCAAATAGATATAAAAACAAAGCTTTCACTTTTATTGTTTACATTGGGAACCTAACTCAATTTCCCCAGAAAGCCTGAGATATTGACAAAAGGGTGCCATATCAGGCTGACTCTGCTCCTACTGCGTTAAGAAAACGTAGATTTCTTCAGTTTCCCTCTTACTACCCCACAGTCTTGTACATCCCTTTTGTTTCTGAATCATCAGACTCCTGTCAAGGCTAGCCCCTCTCCTCCATTGACCCCATCTTTCCTGGGACAATAGCCTCTTCTTTCCATCCCAGCGTTAGGCTCTGGCCCCGTGGCCTCCTCTCCTCAGCCGGCAGAGACACAGAGCTTAAACAGAAACAGAAAACCACACACAAAGCATGCCATTCCCAGACCCTACTTCTGCCCTCAAGCTTTACACTCCTCTTTCCTTTTCAAGAGGGGTCCATGAGCCCCCTGGCTTCCTCGTCCTTCATTCTCCTCTCAACCCACTGCAGCCTGGTTGCCGTGTGACACACTCTATCACAAAGGTCTCTTGGGTTCTCCTGCCCACACCACCCTGGAGAAACACTACAGTTGAATTCCACAGGATGGTCATTTTGCCGGCACCTCTGGGACTGACCATTAGCACGTGGACCAGAATGTAGTCTTTCTGAAGCCACTGGTCGTCCAGCAGCCAAGAGGCCTCAAACAGCTAACGTGCTGCTCAAGCGAAGGATTCAGGATGCTGAGGAAGGCTCGAAGGGAAATGGTTGCAGGATATAAGGGCGGAGAGGGAAGAATGTGATGCTGGCGTGGTCAGGCCGAGGAAAATACCAGCTGTGTGTGGACTGAGGTTCAAGCTCTATGTCACAGTAAGTGAAAATCATGCCATTGATGTCACTCGTTGAGAGCCAACGAGTAAATAAAACTATATAGTTAGTTTCTGAAGGACTAGAATCCACCTGTACTGATTCTACAAGCCCAGAGGTCCACCATGCCACACTGCAGTCTAGTTCAGATAAACAGATCCATGATCTACCTAAAGTAGTCACAACTTTAACTAAATGAGTTGGTGCACAAAGTATTCAAAAACTTGAATAAATGTTTTAATGGTTACTATTACCAGTAATAAAAATTTCCATGTCAAAATATATCATATAGTTTTCCTCCATTTTTTAAAAATATTCAATTATTCTTCAATTTCCTGTTTTAAAGGACGAATCATAATACACAGAGTACTGGGAATCACTCAAAACACCAAACCATGTGGTTAAAAGTCTGCCACTTGACAGTTAACAGGGCATGTCTTGCCTACAGCAACAGTCATCTGCTTTTAACAGCACAAGTGGTGGGATTTCTAGTAGCTTCTGCTTTTCAAACATTCACTATCATCCTAAAGTGGTATGTTATACAT
This sequence comes from Phocoena sinus, assembly GCF_008692025.1. Taxonomy (NCBI): domain Eukaryota; kingdom Metazoa; phylum Chordata; class Mammalia; order Artiodactyla; family Phocoenidae; genus Phocoena; species Phocoena sinus. The sequence goes on from NC_045783.1 coordinate 21,520,138, forward strand.
AAAGCCGTCAGTGTATACCAAAATATATCATCCTAATGAAAATAAAAAGCTTCTGTATGCACATATTGCCAACGCATCTCAAGAGGCCTAAATTTTAACAAGTAGAATAGACAAATTGTCAGTTAAAAGATCATAAATTACTTTAAAAATGTCTGGCTCAACATTCCCTTTGCAGGTTTCTACATCTACTGCATAAATATAGGTGTGCACCTGTGTCTATATAGCTTTTTTTAAGGGAATGGCGGATGGTCTGGCCCAATTTTTCATAGTCACATAGGAACTACAACATTCTTCGCTAGCAAAACAAGAAAAGGTAGGTCTGCATTGCTGGCAACTTGAGGCAAAGCCTCAAGAGCTTCCTGCAGAGAAAACCAGCCTGGAGAATCCGGGCAGTGTCTGCAGTAGGAAAAATTAATGGTAGAAGGTTGGAGAGCCTCGATAATGAAGGTTTTTTTCTTTCTTTTTTTCTTCAAGAAACCACTTAAAATTTTATTCTTTAATTAGCAACCCTGGGGAGGAAAAGGACATCAGGACTTAAAGGCAGAGGCAGAGACCCGAAACCAGCTGGGTTTTCCTTGTTAGTCTGGAGCAGAGTTTAAACCAGGGCAGATCCCCTCCAGCTCTGGGTTCTGGCAGCAGACTCCTCTCTACATCCTGGTCCCAGGTTGGTTTGGTTGCAAACTGGCTTCACTTCATCCGAGGCTTAAGCCTTATAGCTTCAAGACCGACATTTTCTCTGGTTTCAGGCCTGTCATTCATTGGATTCTCTGGCCTCTGATCCAAGTCTTGAACCCACATGCAACTGGATGGCAAGAAGTAGTTTGCTCGGAAGTCTGATTGAGCACATGTTCCTCACCTCCTAAGAGCTTGGGTGAAGTTTCTCTGCCTAAGGTAAGTGCAGCTTGTGAAATGTTTCAGCTGGGATTAGAATGACCGAACTGCTGTTGTTTAGTAATTTCCCTGAGTTGGAGCCATGTTCCCTACCACCTGACATGCCATCACCTGGACCCCTGAAGTTAACATTTTCTACTCTAGCACATGAAGTGCCTATTAATTTTTTTAAAATATGTAGGTAATCTTAAAATTAACATCTTGCATTGATGTGGAACATTGGTTACAACTGATGAACTAATATTGGTACATTATTATTAATAAATGTTCATAGTATATAGTAGAGTTCATAATTTGTACTATACAGTTTTATGGGTTTTGCCAAATGCAAAATGTCACGTATCCACAATCACCCACATACCATGCAGAATAGTTTCACTGCCCTAAAAATCTCCTGTGTCCACTTATTGATCTCCTCTCCCCCACCCCCAAAACCCCTGGCAACCACTGATCTTTTTACTGTCTCTGTAGTTTTGCCTATCCAGATGTCATATAACTGGAATTATACAGTATTTAGCCTTTTCAGACTGGTTTATTGACTTAGCAATTATGCACTTAAGGTTCCTCCATGTCTTCTTGTGGCTCCATAGATATTTTAATCACGGAATAATATTCCATTGTATGGACAGACAGTTTATCCATTCACCTACTGAAGGACATCTTGGTTATTTGCAAATGTGGGATGTTTGTATTATAAACATGCACATGACATGCAGGTTTTTGTATGGATTTGCCTGTTAATTTTTTTTTTTTTTTAAGATATTGGGGGTAGGAGTTTATTTATTTATTTTTGCTGTGTTGGGTCTTCGTTTCTGTGCGAGGGCTTTCTCTAGTTGTGGCAAGTGGGGGCCACTCTTCATCGCGGTGCGTGGGCCTCTCACTATTGCAGCCTCTCCTGTTGCGGAGCACAGGCTCCAGACGCGCAGGCTCTGTAGTTGTGGCTCACGGGCCTAGTTGCTCCGCGGCATGTGGGATCCTCCCAGATCCAGGGCTTGAACCCGTGTCCCCTGAATTAGCAGGCAGATTCTCAACCACTGCACCAACCGGGGAAGCCCCTGCCTGTTAATTTTTCAGTGCTCGCCGATACAGGTGTGGTCTAATGAGAGCAGACTTGTGAACGCTGTTCATTTTCAGCACCCATGAGGTACTCACTTTGGGTCTGCTTTTCTCAACATCCTTAACACCTGTTGGGCTCTGAGCTGTCATCTCTGGCTGGCAGATAACTTCTACATACAGATGTCTTTTCTGAAGCTCAGTTACCACTCATTACCAAAAGTTTATTAAGTTTCTTCAAGGCTGCTGTTAGAGATGAACGAGATATCTTTGTTGACTCCACAGAAGGCTGGTATCTGCCACTGAGATTTAAAGAGAGGGAGCAGTTCCCATCCAGCAAATGCAGCAATTCCTTATTTGTTGCAGATATGTCAGTGTAACTTTCCAGGGCTATAAATCCGTAATGGGAATAAAATTACCTAAAATTTCAAATGACGGGTCATATTTTAATGCATCTATTTCCATAAAGGGATTATCTAAGTTTTGGGTGTACCAGTGTTCTTGACATTGATATCTACTTCCACAGCCAAAGGAAGAATATTTTTCTCTGTATGTGGAAGGTCTACAGCCGATGACTGTAGCCCATCTCCTTTTATCTCAGCTTCCAAGCCAACAGATGGTTGTTGGTTCTGTTGCCTGTTTCCAGGAAGTTCACTGTCCCCTGTGTTATGTTTGTGGTCACGTGGACCAATTCTGTTCGATCTCATGCTGTTGATCCCCTAGTTATTTGTGCTGCTGGAGGCTATTCATGTGACTCCAACTCTGACATTCTAGATGCCAGGCCTTTTCACTTAGAGACATCTGTGGTCAATGCATTATGGTAGTTGTGACAGAAAAGCTAGCTTCCTTTCTTGTGTGAGGATGGAATTTGAGACCCTGGGTGTTTTTTTCAGCAGGCAGCTTGTTTAGATTATCTCAAATTCCTTTTTCTGATGAATTCTGCAGAGGCATAGCTGGACTTCAGCCTGACAGAGTATTATGCCGAAGAAACATAACCAGAAAGGATCCTGAGAGGAAATGATGTTCTTTTTTCCCTCCATTTAACTTCATTTAAAAATCAATATGGTGGGTATAGACCCCAAAGAATTGAAAGCAAGGGCTCGTAGAGAAATTTGTACCCCCATGTTCACAGCAGCATTATTCACAATTGCCAAAGGCAGAAGCAACTCAAGTATCCATTTAGTAATGAATGGATAAACATAATGTGTATATACATACAGAAGAATACTATTCAGCCTTAAAAAGAAGCAAAACTCAGATACATGCTACAACATGAATGAACTTTGAGAACATTTTGCTAAGTGAAATAAGCCAGTCACAAAAGGACAAATACTGTGTGATTCCAGTAATATAATGTCCCTAGAGGAGTCAAATTCATAGAGACAGGAAGTAGGAATGGTGGTTGCCAGGAGCTGGGAGGAGAGGTGAATGGGGAGTTACTGTTTAATAGGTATAATTTCAGCTTTGAAAAATGATAAATGTTCTGGAGATGAATGATGGTGATGGTTGCACAACAGTATGAATGTACTTAATGCCACTGAACTATACACTTAAAAATGGTTAAAATGGTAAGTTTTATGTTATGTACATTTTACCATAGTTTTAAAAAAATCAATATTACAATTAAGGCAGTAATACAACACAACTAGCACCTTAATCTTGGGTGACCGTAAGTCCTGGTTTGCTGGGGCAGTGCCCACTTGTGCTTCTTTTCCCCAGGGCAATCATTAATACAGGCAGACCTTGAAGATATTGTGGGTTCGGTTCCAGACCACCGCAATAAAGCAAATATTGCAATAAAGTGAATCACATGAATTTTTTGGTTTCCTAGTACAATAAAAATTATGTTTGCAATATACTGCAGTCTATTAAGTGTGCAATAGCATTATATATTTCAAAAATGTACATACCTTAATTAGAAAATACTTTATTGCTAAAAAATGCCAACCATCATCTGAGCCTTCAGCGAGTCTTATCTTTTTGCAATAGTAACATCAAAGATCACTGATCACACATCACCACAGCAAGTATAATAATAATGAAGAAGTTTGAAATATTGTGAGAATTATCAAAATGTGACACAAAGGCATAAAGTGAACAAATGCTGTTGGAGAAATGGCACTGATAGACTTGCTCAATGCAGGGCTGCCACAGACCTTCAAACTGTAAAAAACACAAAACCTGCAAAGTGCAATAAAACAAGGTCGGCCTGTAGCACCCTTTTCCCTCTCAAAAGTGTCCCAGGTTGAACAATAAGTCACATGATCACGCTGGATCTATTTCATAATTGCATGAATCATTGCACTGTCATCTTCATTGGCAAATGTCTTAACATTTAGAATGTGCCCGCATTTTCTAGAATTAATTACAAGCTCGATGTCCCGGAAAACATATCCGATCTTTTTTACTTTTTAACTTAAAACAACACTCGTTTATGTGCTCACAATTCTGTTGCTTAGACGTTTGGCATGACATGGCTGAGTCTTCTGCTCAGACTCTGACGAGACTGAAATCAAGATATCAGCCAGGCTGAGCTGTCATCTAGAGGCTCTGGCGTAAAATCTGCCTCCGGGCCAGTTCTTGGAATTGAATTAAATTTCTTGTGGTCATAGGATTGAAATCCTTGATCAGACTGAGGTCCCCCTTTCCTTACTTCCACCCTTAACATTTAAAAAAAAATTATTGATGACTTGTTGAACACTGACTAAATACCAAAAGCAGTCCTCTTTTCTTACAAACTCCTTACTTCTTTAAACACCAAACCCCTCTTTCTTTGGCTTTTTCTAAAAATTGAGGTAATGTTGGTTTATAACATTACGTAAGTTTCATGTGTACAACATTATATTTTGATTTCTGTGTACACTACGGTGTGCTCACCACCAAAAGTTTAGCTTCTGTCACTGTACAGTTGATCCTTCTACCCATTTTGCCCTCCTCCCATCCCATAACCACTGCTGTGTTCTCTGTATCCCTTTGTTTGTGTTCTTTTGGTTTGCTTGCTTATTTTGTTTTGTTCTATATTCCACATAAGAGTGAAATTATACGGTATTTGTCTTTCTCCATCTAACTTATTTCACTTACCATAATACCTTTAAGATCCATCCATGTTGTAGTAAATGGCAAGATTTCATCTTTTTAGGGCTGAGTGATATTCCGTTGTGTACATAAACCACATCTTCTTTATCCATCCATCAATGGGCACTTTGTTTCCATATCTTGGCTATTATAAATAATACTGCAGTGAACATGGGGCTGTATATATCTTTTTGAATTAGTGTTTTCGTGTCTTCAGATAAATATCCAGGAGTGGAATTGCTGGATCATATGGTAGTTCTATTCTTAATTTTTTGAGGAATCTTCAGATTGGTTGCACCAATTTACAGTCCCACCAACAGAATATGAGGGCTCCCTTTTCTCCACATCCTTTCCAACACTTGTTATTTCTTGCCTTTTTTTTTTTTTTTTTTTTAAACATCTTTATTGGGATATAATTGCTTTACAATGGTGTGTTAGTTTCTGCTTTACAACAAAGTGAATCAGCTATACATATACATATGTTCCCATATGTCTTCCCTCTTGCGTCTCCCTCCCTCCCACTCTCCCCATCCCACCCTTCCAGGCTGTCACAAAGCACCGAGCTAATATCCCTGTGCCTTGCGGCTGCTTCCCCCCAGCTATCTACCTTACTACGTTTGTTAGTGTGTATATGTCCATGACTCTCTCTCGCCCTGTCAAAACTCACCCTTCCCCCTCCCCATACCCTTAAGTCCGTTCTCCAGTAGGTCTGCGTCTTTATTCCTATCTTACCCCTAGGTTCTTCATGACATTTTTTTCCCTTAAATTCCATATATATGTGTTAGCATACGGTATTTGTCTTTTTCTTTCTGACTTACTTCACTCTGTATGACAGATTCTAGGTCTATCCATCTCATTACAAATAGCTCAATTTCATTTCTTTTTAAGGCTGAGTAATATTGCCTTTTTGATAATAGCCATTCTAATGGGTGTGGAGTGATATCTCACTGTGGCTTTGATTTGCATGTCCCTAATAATTAGTGATGTTGGACATCTTTTCATGTGCCTGTTGGCCATCTGTATGTCTTCTCTGGGAAAATGTCTATTCAGCTCCTCTGCCCATGTTTTAATTGGGTTGTTTGGGTTTCTCTTGTTGAGTTGTATGTTTTTCATATAGTTTAGATATTAACCCCTTATTGGATATATGATTTGCAAATATCTTCTCCCGTTTGGTAGGTTGTCTTTTCATTTTGTTAATGGTTTCCTTTTGCTGTGAAGAGGGTTTTTAGTTTGATGTAGTCCCATTTGTTTAATTTTTGATTTTGTTTCCCTTGCCTGAGGAGACATATCCAGAAAGACATTGCTAAGACCAATGTCAAAGAGTGTACTGGTTTCAGGTCTTAAATTCAAGTGTTTAATCCATTTTGAGTTGATATTTTTGTATATGGTATAAGACAATAATCTAGTTTCATTCTTTTTCATGTGGCTGTCCAGTTTTTCCAAGAACATTTATTGAAGAGACTATCCTTTCTCCTTGTATGTTCTTTGCTCCTTTGCCATAAATTAATTGTCCATACATGCGTGGGTTTATTTTTGGGCTCTCAATTCTGTCCCATTGATCTGTGTGTCTGTTTTTCTGCCAATAACATGCTGTTTTGATTAGTATGGTTTTATAGTAGAATTTTATTTTATTTATTTAATTTTAAATTTTATTTATTTATTTTTGGCTGCGTTGGGTCTTTGTTGCTGTGCGCAGGCTTTCTCTAGTTGCGGCAAGCGGGGGCTACTCTTCGTTGCGTTGCACGGGCTTCAGGAGTTGTGGGTCGCGGGCTCTAGAGCACAGGCTCAGTAGTTGTGGCGCACGGGCTTAGTTGCTCCGCGGCATGTGGGATCTTCCCAGACCGGGGCTCAAACCCGTGTCCCCTGCATTGGCAGGCAGATTCTTAACCACTGTGTCACCAGGGAAGCCCTATAGTATAATTTTAAATCAGGGAGTATGACGCCTCCAGCTTTGTTCTTTTTTCTCAGGATTGGCTATTTGGGGTCTTTTGTGGCTCCATATAAATTTTAGGATTTTTTGGCTCTATTTCTGTGAAAAATATTGTTGGAATTTTGATAGGGATTGCACTTAATCTGTAGATTGCTTTAGGTAATATGGATGTTTTAACAATGTTAATTCTTCCAGTACATGAGCATGGAACATATTTCAATTTCTTTGTGTCTTCTTTGATTTCTTTCAAAAATGTCTTATAGTTCTCAGTGTCCAGGTCTTTCACTTCCTTGGTTAAATTTATTCCTAGGTATATTATTCTTTTTGTTGTGATTGTAAATGGGATTGTTTTCTTAATTTCTCTTTCTGCTAGTGTGTTGTTAGTGTATAGAAATGCAACATATTTTTGTATATTGACTTTGTATCCTGCAACTTAACTTCTAATAATTATTTCTAATAGTTTTTTGGTGGGGTCATTGGGGTTTTCTATACATAAAATCATGTCATCTGCAAATAGTGACAGTTCTTCCATTCCAGTTTGTATACATTTTATTTCTTTTTCTTGCCTAACTGCTCTCCAGTCCTACGTTGAGCGGGAGTGGTGAGTGTGGGCATCCTTGTATTGTTCCTGATCTTAGAGGGGAAAGCTTTTAGTTTTTCACTACTGAGTATGATGTTAGCTGTGGGCTTGTTATATAATGCCTTTTTATGTTCAGACATGTGCTTTCTATACCCATTTTATTGAGAGTTTTTATCATAAATGGGTTTTGAATCTTGTCAAATGATTTTTATGCATCTATTGAGATTATCATGTGTTTTTTGTCTTTCATGTTGTTAATGTGGTGTATCGTGTTGAATGATTTGCCAATATTGAACCATCCTTGCCTCCGTGAAATAAATCCCATTTGATCATGGTATGATACATTTAATGTATTGTTGTATTCTTTGGTAAAACCTTCTAACTCTTGACAAGTTCACTTACTTTGATTTCTGTGGGTTAAAGGGAACAGATAAAAGACATGGTCCTAGATAGCTGCCATTTTTTTTGTCTCTCTCGGCTGACTTTTTGTTGTTTTCTTTTAAAAATATTAGTAGATATTCTTTGAAGTCAGAAATATGTTTATGGTTCAGTTAACTCCACCTTTCACCACACCATGAGAAAATACACCTCTTTCTCTTTAAGAAAGCCACTGTTCTCCATACTCATTATAAGAGTACCATATTATTATACCCCTTGATTGCTATCTCCCCCAGAGCATCAGTCTCCCAAAGGTAGAACCATATATCTTTAGCACCTAGTACCAATCCTGGTACAAAAAGGTGCTTAATATCCACTTCATAGTCAGTGAATAAACAAATCATTCAATGATGTTCAAATACTAGTCCTCAAATTTTGCTTTAAAAAATATACAGAAAACCCATGCTCTATCCACATCCCCAGTTCAATCTGGCACATCATTAATCTAACCAGAGAGTGATTTCAGATTTGGATGTTCTACTTTATAATACACTTGGCAAATCAAAAGATCATTTTGATTTTCAATCCATAAAAGGAGTTGTATCCTACAAAGCTGGATAAGCTTTAAGCTCCATATAGCTGAAGACAAGAACTCATCATGCTTATAACCCACAGGGAGGAAAAATCCAGGTTTTTCTCTTGAATGTTTACTCAAATATGAATGAAAGAGAAAAACTGTGGGAGGGGAAAGAAGCTGGAATTAGGTCATTTGTGTGTTACTGTAACATAGAAAGATGAATACTACTTACTTTTCCCTGCAGTTAATCAGATTAAGGTTCGATTCAACCAGTTCCTTCCTGAGAATACACTTTAAGTGGGGTTTAGTTGGGGGCTCAGTATGGAAGAGAGTGGATTTGTCTTGAAGCTGCATTTACAGAGAAAGAGTACTGTTTTTATTTTGATATGTTTATTTTTGGTGGCTTGGGCAGAGTGGCTAAACTCTTGGTGTCACCACTGGACCCAAAAGAACATACGCTTCATATTATAGTGTGGTTTACCCCAGGCAACATTTGTAGTTTTGCATTTAAATGCTTTCATCACCTATCAGAAAAGATACCTGAATGAACTCTCATTTTCTGAAACATGAAAATCACTTAAAAATTACATATGTATTAGACTGACAAGTTCACTAAATAACTCCATTTGCCTCAGGTACTTTTCTCTCATTTTCTATCTCCAAATATCAGAGGCAAATATAAAATGATTTCATTCAGTAATCAGGACTAATTCCTAGATGTGCTCATGTAATTCTTTTTCTTTTTTTTTTTTTTTTTTTTTTTTGCGGTATGCAGGGCCTCTCACTGTTGTGGCCTCTCCCGTTGCGGAGCACAGGCTCCCGACGCGCACGCATCAGCGGCCATGGCTCACGGGCCCAGCCGCTCCGCGGCACGTGGGATCCTTCCAGACCGGGGCACGAACCCGTGTCCCCTGAATCGGCAGGCGGACTCGCAACCACTGCGCCACCAGGGAAGCCCCTCTCATGTAATTCTTGAGTAAAAATAAATGATAATGTGTTACTTAGAAATTGTAAAGATCATATTTACTTTAGTAGTTTGAAAAAAAATCTGACAAGCTCTAGAGCATGAAATAAGTGATTAAAGTGAATTCAAGCATACTCTTTTTTAATCTCCAATTAACAGGACATTTCTATCTTTTTAATCTTTAAAAAAAGCACCATTAAAGTTCCAAAGCAAAGAAAGATTCAGTACAGACACAGATACACAGAGAGTTCATCTAATGAAAGAACCAGCCTGCCAGGAGCTATTATTTCCATGATCAGACCTTGGTTCTTCCTTTGTATTGCTATTCACTAAACATATAGGCTATCTGGGACTTTGGCGGGGAGGACCTTTTAAAAATCATTTTCCCAATATTTTACTTTGATTATTAAACCAAAACAAAGGAACATTATTTCACATTCAGATAGAACCACCATAGGCAGAGGTGGGCGCTTGGTAATTTTTAGTGATTTATTTGCTTAATGCTTTTTCCAGCAATTTTCCAGTAATGACTATAACATCCATCTGATTGAAATGCAAATTGGTTAGCAACTGGATCCTTTTTTGATTCTTACAATATGTCATGTACCTGCTTTGAATGAAATATTCTAGCTCTGATGAAATACGTTTTCAATAAGCGTTAGACATGGAGTGTCACACAGCATTCATTCTGGTCTCCTTCAAGTGTGCCTTCCTCTATCTCTGAGGCTGGAAAGCCATAAACCACATTTCCCAGAGTCCCTTGCAGCTAGGGTTCTGGGCACAGCTTAGGTTCTGCCAGTGAGAGGAGCTGAATGAGAAGCCAGGTGTCTAAGGAAGATGTTTGCTATCTTGTTTTTGACGTTGGTAACCATGTTCCATTACTAGGTTCCTGGGTGGAGTGGCGCATTGTAGCAGCTTCTCTGATCACTGGAACACAGCTCAAAGAGTGTGCTCTTGACGTCAGCAGCTCAGGTGGTGGCTCTGAATCCCAACCTCCAGACTTCGGCAATGATGGCCCTAGGGGGCCAGTTCAAAGATACCTGTTCTCTCTACCGTCCTCCCCAGTCAGGGAACCTGCACCATGTGCAGAGTCTCTGCAGGTGCTGTTCACTGGGCATTAAATGCTCTTCCTTCCCCAAAGACCTTCCTTCACGACCCCCTCCCTCCACAGGTCAAATTCCCCATCTCTGCCTTTGACATGTTTCCTGCATAGCACTTAGCACAGTTATGACGACAGGTTTACCTGTGTATTACCAGCAGACATGCTTCCAGGAGGGGTCAGGTCTGCTCTTCTTGCATTCTGAAGGCTTAGCATGGCGCCGTGGGGTGCTGAATGATTAAGACTCGCATGAATCATATTGCTGCTTCAGCCCCAAAGTCCAGATACTCCATTTCTAAATATATAACTGTCCAGGGGGAAACTACGGACTGTTATCATTTTATGAGGGCCACACTTCTAATGGCATTAAGAGAAACTAATTAATAAAAGGTTTAAATTTGATTTGAGAATTTCAATGGGTCATCTCCTTCGATCTCATCATTATCTCCAAAAGCCACCACAGGTAACTTCTTTCACCTAGGTAAGCCAAAGGCCTGTGCTTGGGGGAGAAGATGCAAGTTTCACAGTATGAGCCTCTAACTCCCAAAAAAACACTGATTACTAAGAGTCTAGTGTACTCTATACTATATTCTATGAGAGTGTACTAAGTATACCAGGACAGTGGAATGAGCCACTCACCCAAATATTCAATTCTACCATCAATTACACCGCAACCCCTCCGCAGCCCCTAGGAGATGATATGTAAGTCATAGTATTTCTCTTTGTTGTAAGACCACTCACAATGTGCATTTTACCCCAAGTAAAATGCTCCATTTGCTCCTGACAGCCACCTTAGTTAGCAAGTATCATTATTCCCATTTCACAGATGAGGAAATGGCTCAGAGCTGGGATTCAGTCCAGGTAATGGAGCTCAAACTCCAAGTGGTTAGAAGTTTCTCTGGATGGGAAGTGAGTACCCAAAGTGAATGGTGTCACTCCTTTTGCATACATCTTAGCTAGAGGTCCAGGCTATGTACTGTCTGATGACATCAAGAGAAGAGAATCACACAGACTGAGGGACATTCAACTGGTCATTTAGCACCACCATACTTTGAGCCTGACCAGCAACCAGTGACCAAGGTATGCCAAAATCAGCCTCCATATTTAGTTCCTTCCGTCTGCCCTTAAGTAAATCACCAGTATCTTCATCCTTTCCTGCCACTCTCCTCAAAACCCTTCCTAATTTATCTATGAGTAAAAACATAAGATTGCACAGAGAAGTGCTGACAGCCTGATCGCAACAATTCATCATACCAAGGGCTAAATCACAGTGAGAGCTGACTCAGTTCCCATTTAAGGTATGTCATTCATTACAATTACATTAATTCATTACAAGTGGAATGCATATAAGTATTCACATATCCGCCTATCAGAAATACTGAAAGTATTAATACCTTCTTTACAGCCCTCTTAATCCCCAGTAGGATTTGGCTTTAGAAGATATCGCGATACATACACAGAGATATAAGATGTATTGGGACGCCCCCCACCCCGCCCCTCCATTTTAATGCAGAGTTAACCATGAAGACATAGCATTTTCCATTTCCCATCCCTCTGGTAAGTAAAATTTTACTAAAACCTTTGAACTACCTTGGTGCTCTTGCTATATGATGACAAACACACAAAAGGACAATTATTTCCAAAGAACATCATTACAGTAATTGAATCTTTCTAGAAAAAAGATTTCTTTTGAATTAAGAGAAACGTCTGTAGACAGCTCCCCTCTCAAATCCTACCAAATGCATTAAGAAAGCAGTTCTCTGGAGCAGTTTTCCTTAGTGAGGAGGTAGATCCTTTTCAACCTGTCAGGGTCCACTTTAAAAGAAGTTATGGGCAGTCAGTGGCCATCAGGGAGTCACTTTCATTCTCTCCAAATGATCTTCCCCTCTGAGCTACTCTAGAGCATCCCTCACCATCCCTGGAGAGTCCTTTATACTGCATTTTCAGCCGGCCATCAAGGACAGAAGAACCTACAGTTCTTTCTTCCTAAACTTCAAAACAGATTAACCATTCATTAGTCAGGGATTCGCCATGCTGCTGAGTCACGTGAATAATAGTACTTCAGCTCCTGAAACAAGGGGTTAAAAGCCAACTGTTACCTGTATTATTGCTAATAACCTTAACCTCAAAATGATATAGTCACATTCTAGCTCTTTGCCCACAGGAAATGTTCAGTGTACACTTCAATGCATGCAGACCAACCCATAAAAAGCTTTGCATGGAGGTGTTCACAACCTTACCCTCTTTCTACCTAAAGCATCCCATGCTTATAACATTTATCACAGAGAAGCCAGATAATACATAAGGACACAGATAGCAAATACTATACAAATCCTACCATCGCATTTTGATATTCCTTCTTAGACTGTATTTTTGACATTAGCTTGGGCTATTTCAGTAAGTTCTTCCAAATCAACTAAAAAATATTCTGACAAACTTTCTGGCTTCAAGTTATCTTAGTTCATCGCCTCCTGCTAGTTAAAAATCAATTCCCAAGTGATAGCTTCTAAAGGGAAAGATACACGTGTACTCCAGGAAAACACAAATTCATTTTCACCTTTAGACACTACATGTCCCCTACAGCTCTGGGTTCTGATTTATCCGGTGTAACATCTGAAGCACATCCCCGCAGTCCCTTACTGCACGCCAGGCTCGGCTGGCTGTTCGGATCACGTCTAAGTTTTCAAGGTAAACATGTTACCCTCGGCCACTGGAATGACAGCGGAAGAGCAGGCACTCACCCAGGCGGTCAGACCCGGGACGCGGACGCCGGAGAGCGCGGGAGGCGACCTGTCGCGCCCCCTCCTCCCGGTCCGCGGGGCAGGGGCAGGCGCAGGGCCGGCCGAACTAGGGTGGAAAAGAGGCTTCCCGCCGCTCCGCTCTGCGGACCATTGTCAACGCCACGGTCGCCGGCGCTGGCTGCAAGGTATGGGGGCGGGCAGCTCTACGGAACCGAATAGTTGCAGTGCATCCCCAAATCTGCCTTCGCATCAAAGCCGGGGTCTGTACCGGCTGTAACTTCCACCCGGTGACCTACTTTAGAGTATGAGAATGAAAGCGATGGGAAAAAATTGACGGAGCGCGCGCGGGGGAGCGGGGCGCCGGGGACGCGCGTGCCCGAGTGGGAGCGCGCGCGCAGGGCTTCGAAAGAGAAGTTGCTGCGCGGCCCCCGGAGGCCTCGGGCAGAGCCTGGGGGCCGCTCCTCCGCCAGTGCCTCCTCCCGCCGCGGCCCGGGTGCGGGCTTCCCGGGGCTCGGGGCCCTCCGGGCGACCGCCCGCGGCCCCGGCGGCGCAGCTCCCCTCCCCCATCGCCGTGCCCGCCTTCCTGACCCGCCCTCACCTCTGGGGGCTGCGCTCGGGCTCCGGCGGCCCGGGGACCCAGGCCAGCGGCGCCTCCGGGCCGGGAGGGCGGCCAGCCTCGCAGGCGCGGCGAGCGCCGAGCGGAGCCCGGGGAGTGCCGCCTGCCTGCCCGGTCCCCTGGGAGTGCCCCGCCCGAACGTGCCCGGCAAGTGAGGCTCTGCCGCGCCGCCCGGCCTGGGGATCGGGGTGACCTTCCTGCCCGCTCCCCGCGCTCTTCTCGTCTGTGCCTCCCGGCGTGGCCCGTCCTACGTGGGAGAGGACGCCGAGGCGAGCACACCTGGAGCGCAGCAACGCCGTACCTGGGTGACAACAGCGTGACGTTTCAGCGCGTCTTCTCTCATTTGATCCTGGCAAACACCTTCTGCCACGGAAAGGCCCACAGTGGGTACATGGGAAAACCGACGATCAAAGGGGTTAAGTCCCAGGTGCCACTGGTCAGACTTCCCGATGTTTTCGCTCAAACGGCCTGCGTAATTTGTTAAGAATTTTTCTAAACTAGACCCATCAGAAGAAGGGATGGAACTTAGGTTGGAAGTATCTGCCGAAAGCTGGACACAGGTTTCCCCTCCCCCACCCTCCGCGTCTGTAGCAATAGGGTTAACTATTTTCTGCCAGGTCCTTAGCCTGGTCGTCTTCAACCTCTGTTATCAAACAGCTCAGTAATTTTAAGAGGCGTATGACTTAAAAAAAAAAAAAGGCGCGTACCCAATACGGGAAAGTTAACATGTTTAGTAACTGTTCTGACCCTCTTTGTGTTTGAGCTTGACCCTCCCGACTCCGGGGTCGGGGTGGATGGGTGGTGATGTACTTCCAGGCATGGTTTTTTGTGGGGACCCAACTACATGTCTCATATAGATACCGGTGATGCTATTTAAGGCGCTACCAAGAGGGCGGTGGAGATCAGCATATATAGTTCACGGTTCTGGAATAGTTTTCTAGTGCCACACTATATCCGGGTAGGGGAGGGAACCTTTGCTTCGGCATCTCTATCTTAATGCCCAAGGATAATCAAATTGACATTTCCTTTTTATATAAACGTTTCGTTTTGCATTTAAAAGGGAAAAAAATCATGAGCCTGGTGATACATGTTCTTCTTGAGCTGAATGCCAGCCCACAGAAGTGCCACTGCTCATTTTTGTTTCCATTCAGTGGAATTAGAGCTACGCAATTTCCTTGGACGCAGGCTCCATACTGGATACTGGGATGTTGCTTGTGCTCTTCTAACAGTGCGGTAGGAGGCAAAGCACACCTAAATAAGTGTAGTACAGTGGCTGCCACATAGCAGGTGCCTAAGAAAATACTTGTCCAGTGAATAGGACCTCAACAGAATGTGATAAACGTGAAAGAGCCCTGGCTTGAATCCTGCAGGAAAACATGTGGGAAATCAGTTATAGGTGACGAAGTCAGGGGAGGCATCCTGAAGGAGGCAACAGGTGCAGGATTTTGATACGCAGAACTGGCTAAGGAATGGAAATGAGAAAGTATGTTTGCTGTGCTTTCAAGATATGGCAGAGGCAGAGGTTCTTAACCTTTTGTAGGTAATAGGCCCATGTGAGAACCTGATAGAAGCTTTGGAACTTTCCTATATTAAAAAAAAAAAAGAATGTAAAAATATTTGCATACATTTTCTCGGATTTCACAGACTAGCTAAAGCAGATCTGTGGAATCCCTAGAGGTCTGTGAACATGAGTTACCATTTCCGTGTTGGGAGGCAGGGAGAAAAATAGATTATTCTATTTGAGGCCATTATAAGAGGCAGTTCCATGGCCACTGACAGAATTTGAGTAACGGCTGAGGGACTGGAAAGAAAAGTGTGCTACAGAGAAAATGCGCACGCTACCAGAAGCAAAGCACTCCCTCTTTGAAGCAGGACCTTTTTAACACTTTTTTTTTTTTGTACATGAGAATTTCACTTTCAGCTCTCAGCAAAAGGGTTCGGGGGGGAAAGACATAGATAAAATATGACTGCCAAACATTGGCAGTCACTGATGCTGCGGGGTATCGTGTTATTATCTCCTTATTTGTGATGCTTGACATTTTTCATGAAAAATATTATTATGTCTCAGGTGGATATAACCAATCCTATGATGTTTCTTAACCCAGCTTGTTAGAATGGAAAGTTTGTATGGAAAAAAAAGGAAACAATACAGGTATGCCAGTGTTACCATCTATAAGATTGTTATTAATTAGTGGAGTCTCTACAGAAGTAATAGTTTTTCTCTTACAGTGAATTATGAATTGTGGTGGCCATAGTCTCAACAGAAATTAGACCACTGTGGAACACTGAACAAGTGTTCTCCTGTTTCTTCCTAAACTCACACTTAACTTCATTTTACATTGCTTAGTTAACTAAGTGCCTTTATTATTAATATATATTACAATATATTATGATATATATTATTAACTAATAATATATTATTAAACAATGTTATATTATTATATATTGTAATAGCAACATATTATATATGTTGTATATAATATTGTGTGTTATATTGATATAATAATATAATAATTACATTATATAATACTATATATTATATTATTTTATTAATATTATTCAACTGCTTCATTAACTCAGTTCCTGTATTAGTTAACTCTGCGTCTAGCGTGCACTTCTTGAGGAGCAGATGGCAGGCCATGGTCCTCTGAGTACCTGCTCTGCCCATTTTGAGAAAGGCAGCCACAGTGGTTCCTTACACAGAGGTTGCCATACTTTCCATCATGTGACTAACTCAGACAAGGATTCATGCCCACCTGAGGGAGCTCTCTAGTTTGTCCTGTGACCTACAAGGCTGCGGCTGGAGAACGATGCCGTATAGGTATGTGCTGTATTGTAGATGACGAGACAGACCCAATCAGATCTTTTCCCAAGAGCCTTAGAGGCAAGGCCTGGATTTACACCCAGGCAGTGAGTGTTCCAGGGCCTGGGTTGGTAACCACTCTGTTCACGGCCTCAGAAGAAGCGAAGACAGAGTTAAACAGAGCCACTTGCATGACTGAGTCACACTGTAGGAGCAATGGATGCCTTGACGCTGAAGAGCTCACCCTACTGTACTACCTGGGGCTACTGTTTCCTTTCTGACCTTCCAGAACCTTCTGAGTTGCTTATGACTGCAGAGACTATTGCTTGTTCTTCGTTACTTCGTGAGCTTCATAATAAAGCAATGTAGATAACCTGCTTCTGTCTTTATAACCTGAAAGAACACCACTGTGTGATAGCGTTCAGTGCCTGTAACACTGCCATGACAGGAAGTGGAGCTACAGCTGTCCTGCCCGTGGCTCTGCCCTTTTAGTGGGCTTCTCTCCTCCCGATAAAAACAGACATGTTATCTGCAAATAAATTTCTACAAGTCAAATCACATTTTCCAATTTAAGTAAAATAAATTTTAAAAAAATACATTTTTCCCCTGAACCATTATGAAAATTATATGTAGAATTTAGCAGCTATGATTTTTAACCATTTATTTAATGGAAATATGAAAAAAACATGTAATGAATAACCACTAAAACCAAATTACTTCATGTCCCTTCTGCTTGACATCCATGACCAGTTCTCCGTTGCTTATTACATACCACGAATGCCATAGAATAGGATACAGAGCCCCTGACCCCAACCTCCCTCTCCAGGCCCAAGGAGAATCGTGAGATTTTTCTAGCTTCTGCAGCCCTAAGCTCCACACCTCTGGTTTCTTAAATTAAGGCAAGAAATTCATGTAAGCTATTTTTCTAGAGCTTCTGACCATTATCTTATTTTGTCCTCATTTTCTATCACAATTCTTGGCACTTTGAGGTTAATGCACATATTTTAATTAATGAATTCACATGTATTGCTACGATGCTCATATAACTATTCCATTCAGTTCAACCTTGACCATCTACTTCATACAAGGCCTTGATCTAAGTACTGGCTATTAACCATGTTGGGTGCTTACCTATTATTACTATAATGGAGACTTTAAAAATATTGCCATGTATTTACCCACATTTTTCCTCCTTTCAAAGTCATTCCATATTTTTGAGTGATTTTAACTCGTTTAAGCATGATACTATCTTGGTGCATAAGAAAGTGGGATCTCTCCACCAGTGGAATGGTAAACTGAGGCGAGATTAGCCACAGATTACAGGAAAAAATTGTGAGGCGCTGTCAGAAAGATCACCGGAGGAGACTGGAGACAAAGCAGTCTGAGAACAGGGATAGACAAGGCTCAAGCTTTGTGACCTCTTTGGTTTCAAAGGGTTTCCCACAACAAACCAGTCAGACTGGGCTGGGGGGTCAAAGAGCTCACAGCTGTTGATAATATAAATCAGCACATCTTGGAAACAGGAGTGCTGACCAAAAGCTTTGCTTAGCATCTGGGGGTGTGCAAGGGCTGGGGTCCAATATGCTGTCCACCTAAGTCCTAAATCCTTCACTTCTTCAACCACTTTGTCTCCAGAGAGTCTGGTGCTGTTTCTTTTATCCATGGAACTGGTATTCTCCAGACCTATGAAGCCCAGAAGGACTCCTTTGGGGGTAAATAGTGAATTTCCCAACATGGAAGATAAGACGGTTTCTTATCTGATAGAGTTTTATGGGCCTCTGTCTTCCTGAACTACGTAAAAAAATAACCCCACCAAAAATCTCAACATTTCTCAAGCACCTCTCCTTGGTTCTCTGCTTTTCTCTCTCCGTGATCTTTCCCTGGACAGCCTCATCCACCTTTATGACTGCAAGCAGAATCTCTGTGAAGATGTCTCAAAACTCTGTGTTTCTGAGTTGGTCTTCTCGTAAACCTCCGACCCACGTTGCTGGCAGCTTGCTTGCCGTCCCCTTCAGAGTGACCTCAGTACATTAGGATCTGAGGTCCTGTGCTCTCCATGGACCTAATCGAGCTGCTCTTTGCATTTCTCTATGAATCCCATCCTCCCAGTCACCTGCTGCATCCTCAAACTCTTTGCTTCTCCTGGCCCTTCGTATCCCACTGGCAGCCACCATCTGCCAATTTGATCTTTGTAATGCTTTTATTTATCTACTTCTCTCCCTTCTAACTGTTTCTACTTTAGTCGTTTATGTCCTATTACTTCTCACCTAGATGATTATAATAATTGTTTAATTTGGTCTCCTGACTTTCAAAACCATCTCTTCTTTAAAACCTTTTAGCTTTTATCTAAAACCGAATCACTCTGTCCAGAGACTTTAGCACTCTTTATCTATGTGCCTCTTATAAAACTTAATACTAACTTTTTGAAGTATTTATTCATTTTTTTCAACAAGTATTCATTGAACATCTGTTATATGCCAGGCACTGTGCTAGGAAAATAGTGGTGAGCAAAACAGATAAAATTCCTACCCTCATGGAACTTATGGTCTAGTGAGATGACAGACATTAATCAAATAATCACAGATATCACAAATAAAATGTGTAATTTCAAACTGAAGCAAGTATCTGGGAGGAAAGGTGCAGAATGTCATGAGAGCTCACATGTCCCATCTGTCTCCTCCCAGGAGCTAAGCAGTAGGATTCATCCTCAAAGTCTAGCCCTGAGCTGTATGTACATAGGGAGGTGTTCAAAAAGTTTTTGTTGAAGGAACACAGGCATCTACTTCCGACAAGTAAGTGACATGATATTTTTCTATATTACATAGTATTGAATAAAATACATGACAAATGCTGATGATAACCCACTGCCACTTAAGCTGTTGGCTTTTGTTCCATTACCGCAAATCCATGGATCATCTGTTTCTAAAAGCATCCTATTTTCTTTGCCAGCATGGCAACATGTGAATTCTTGTTATTCCAGTAGCATTATCAAGAACATTCTTTATGGCAGAAGTTCTTATACACACTAATAATTTGCTGTTCTCAGCAGTACCAGCCCCTTAGCCCTCTTCCATATCGTTCATAATGTTTGCTGAAGATGTAAGACAGCATTGTTTTTTCTGCCCCACCGGAAGCTGTGTCGTCCTCCAGACATCCTCTGTGTCCTTTTCCTACTTCCTCTTCATCTCTGTAGCTGTGTGAGTATTGTTTCTGCGTCCCTTTTCTCTTCATTTCTGCCATGTTGCTCTTTCATCATCATCTGCTTGTGATCCTGTCATTTTTTTGGAGTCAGCTTTTTGCTGGAACAGTAAGTGACACATATCTCCTGGTTTATTTTATCTCTACTTTTTTTGCAGTGCTATTATATAATGCTTTTTCAAGAAGCACTCTCAGACACAGAAACTCAGGTCTGATTTTTTTTTTTTTTTTCTGTATGTGTTGTTTGTTTTCAGCTTCAAATGGATAGGGAGTGAGAAAGTGACCTTATTTTCATGGCAGGAAAAGGAAGACTGTAAAAAAGAAATTCCAGCAACAGAAAATGTGTCGTATAAAAAGTAGAACATCTAGAGTGTAGAAAAATACAGAGGCATGATTTTGAAGATAATTTAGTGACCTGGAAATACAATAGAATGTTAACTGAAACAGCATGGAAAAGATTTTAGGTTAGGTAAATTATATATTCACATATATGTGCAGGAAAAATACTGGACAAGTATACCAAAATGTTAACAGTGGTTCCCTCTGGGTAATGGAATTTTCACTTTTACGTTCTTCTGTATATTTTTAAGGAGAAAGGGACTGTGGGTAGTTTCAGAGCATGGCATATCCCTATTTGTACACAACTCTGTCCTCATGGATTTTATTGATCTGGTATCCCCACTGTTACCAATCAAGTGTGTGAGAAGCCGTATCAACATGTGGAAGGCCCTCTTGTTCCTTTCCTTTAATATTATTTTAAGTACTCAAGTGCAGCAGTGTAAGTCCAGTTGTTTTAAATATAGAAGTCACAATTACCATAGCATATCCAAACCTGTTCAAGGCTACGTCAAAGACACAGCCATATGTGCCCCACCTTGTATTGTGCTTAAATTACGTGTTGTATTTACATCATGTTTTGTTAGGTACCGTCAAATATCAGCTCCCTGGGTAAGCATCTTGATTACATCTACCTATTGTTAACGGTGATCTTGAGTTTATATGAAAGTCAGCTCTAAGAAGAATGGAGAAGTAGATTCATGGTGTGTGTGTGCGCGCACGTGCTTATGTGTGCACTTATGCGTGTATATGTAGTTCCTAGAGATTTGATATTCTGGGGAAAACGGAAGGTGAATTTTGAAGTGGTTTTATTTTTCTCTGACAATATTTTTGGAACTTCGGGGGAGGTAAAAAAATTTTTTTTTATTTAGACTAGAATAGTAATTAAAATGAGGTACTAATATATGTTACTAGAAGTTAACTTACTGTAAAATAGCTTCAGAAAACTGCGCCATAAGAAAATTTTGTTGGAAAACTATTTGTAATTGTCAATGTACAGTGTTTATATTCTGAGAACAAGCAAGACAGTACTGCGCTCCTACAGTCCTACCACCAGAATTACGATAACCAGAGTTCTTTGACCCCAATCTCAACCAAGATCTCTGGATCTTAGATTACTCGCCCGAAAATTCAGGAAATTGAGTTAGACCTCAGATCACTGAGGTCCCTTACAGTTCTTAAAGCAAACTGTAAGCATTTTTGCCTGGATCTAGAAAGTTGTAAAATATAGAGGGGGATTTGGTGCCTTGTTTATCTTACCCATTTATTATCTAAAGGTTGATTGAGTAGGAGCTTCCTGTTTTCCAAGCTGGATTTCAAAGGATTGGATGTGGAGTTAATAACTGGTACTAGCTTCTATTTAATTCATGTGGAGAATTTAGGAAGAACTTGCAAGATGGAAGAGGGAGGAGACTTATTCTGAGAGGCTCCAGAGGGCAGACTTGGACCAGCGAAGGCGAATTACGGGGAAGCACATTTAGACTCAATAAGAACAAGAGGTTTCTAAAGTTTTAGCTGCCTGGAAGCTGGGCTGGCTCCTTCAACAGGTACAAATCTTTGTCTCTGGACAGGCAGACGAAGAAGCCAGCTTACTTATTGCTGATCTTTGCAGAGGGAATCCATACATCAGAGGGGAGATCATGCTTCCGAGACATCTCGAAGTCCCTTCCAGAGCTGGGATTCTTTGATGCGGTATCGACAATGGGTGTTGAGAAACAGCAGAACACAAAGTCTCTTCAGGCATTTGGACAAAGAATGAGACGGATATTTCCACAACATAGCCTTTGCCACTCCGGTTTCTCCTTCCTTCTCTAGTTAGTTTCATCAAGAAACTGGTTAAGTTTGGAAATAGTAGTCAAGCAAAGATATAAACTAACATGGGGAAGAGTTGCAAAGATTGGTTTCCTTCCATTATTCAAGGCATTTGGCTGAGACCAGGGCAGGGAATATGCCTCAACGACCATGAGGAATCTGTGTACAGATAACCAGGGAAAACAGCATCCTTGGCTTGAGACATAAGACTGTGCTCATACCTGCTGACCTGGAATTTGTACTTCCTTTTTCCTATTTAATGTGAAAGAAGAAAAGGAAATAAAATAAAGATAATGAGTAGGGAGGTGATTAAAAGCATTAAAAAATCCAACTGAACAAAAAGGCCAGAAAAAGGTATTTTGGTTTTTGCAGATTATTTTGTTTTTGTTTTGTTTGTTGTCTAAAAGCAAAATGAACAGTCATCACCTAACAAGAATAACAAAATAAAGAAAATGCCTTCCTAAGGGAAAGACTGCAAGTGAACTGGCCCAGAGGTTGAAGTCATTGCCAAGGGGCAGACAGGTGGGAAGGCCCTTGGCCCGAACATTTTCTGTTATTGCAGAAGCAAACTTGTCCATCATTTTGGACAGTGGCTCTTACATTCCTGAAGGCCAAGGCTTTTCTGCACTTACTATTCTGGCCACATACAGGCAAGGGTAATGTAATATACGTAGCCATCCCTTGTGAGCTCTGTTTTATCTGATCAGAACTCAAATCAGTCTAACCTGAAGAGAACAATTTAAGAGAAATGCCAAACACAGTTTTCCTATATCCAAACTGAGTCCAGGTTAAAAGAATTTTCTTTACCCACGGGCTAACTTGACTGAAGAAATGCTCGTGCAAGAGAGAAAGCCATCTCACATGGAAAAAAAAATGAACTTTTTTTTTCAAAAATTCAATTTACACCTAAATTTATAAACTACACCATATGTAAAAATTCAGTATATTTTAGCTCCAGCTTTAAAGAAAGTCTGAAATGGCTTGGAGTTCTATGTCTCTGATTGTCATGTTCAACTGTTAGGGAAATTTTTATCTTAGAAATTATTTGGAATGAATCCAACATTCCGGACCCAGGTGCATGTTAGAGAAAGAAGGGGAAAAACAAGGATTTGAAAAGATATTTTAGCTCTTTACTCTTGACTGAAAGAGAAAAAACCTAGGAGCAGAAACCATTTCCTTCTCAGCAGGTTAAATTTTAATGTTACTGAATGATTATTCTAACACAGGAGTAAAGCAAAGAATTTCCTCCAAGAAGATTTCTTGATTTCATGAGAAAATAACATAAAAGAATCACATCATGTTAATAAAACACTTATGTGTGCATATAAAGTTTAAGAGATGTAAGGAATTTTTGAGATAATAGAGTGTGTGTGAAAGAAATAAATGTTTACTCTAAAAACATCTGAGAATTCAGAATTACATGAAAATGAAAAAAAACCCATAACTGTACCACTGAAAGACACTATTGTTAACATTTTGGTGCATTTCCTTCCTGTCTGCCTGTGTGAGTCCATCTGTTTAATACTTTTAAAATCAAAATTGGGATATTATATTCATTTTTATTTTAAATTGTATCTTTGTGCAACATATCATGTTATTAAGTAATCTCCCAACACACTGATTTTAACATCATCATAAAAATTAATTTTAAAGATATTTATCATGTGCCAGGTGTTGGACAAAGTACAACAATGCATTAACTCACATAGTCCTCAGGAGAGCCCAAGGCAGCATAATTATTATTATCCTTATTTTTAACAAATGGGGAAACTGAGCTTAAAGGAAGTTAAATAACTTCCTCAAAGCCAATAAATGATGGGGCTGCGATTTGAAATGATTTGGTTCTAACTTTAACGACAGTATTCTTTTTTTTTTAAACATCTTTATTGGAGTATAATTGCTTTACAATGGTGTGTTAGTTTCTGCTTAGTTAGTTCAGTTATACTATACATATGTCCCCATATCTCTTCCCTCTTGCATCTCCCTCCCTCCCACCCTCCCTATCCCACCCCTCTAGATGGTCACAAAGCACCGAGCTGATCCCCCTGTGCTATGCGGCTGCTTCCCACTAGCCATCCAGTTTACATTTGGTAGTGTTTATATATCCATGCCACTCTCTCACTTTGTCACAGCTTACCCTTCCCGCTCCCCATATCCTCAAGTCCATTCTCTAGTAGATCTGTGTCTTTATTCCCGTCTTACCCCTAGGTTCTTCATGACCTTTTTTTTTTTTTTCAGATTCCATATATATGTGTTCCCATATGGTATTTGTTTTTCACTTTCTGACTTACTTACTTCACTCTGTATGACAGACTCTAGGTCCATCCACCTCATTAAAAATAACTCAATTTCCTTTCCTTTTATGGCTGAGTAATATTCCATTGCATATATGTGCCATAACTTCTTTATCCATTCATCTGTTCATGGACACTTACGTTGCTTCCATGTCCTGGCTATTTTAAATAGAGCTGCAGTGAACATTTTGGTACATGACTCTTTTTGAATTACGGTTTTCTCAGGGTATATGCCCAATAGTGGGATTGCTGGGTCGTATTTTTAGTTTTTTAAGGAACCTCCATACTGTTCTCCATAGTGGCTGTATCAATTTACATTCCCACTAACAGTGCAAGAGGGTTCCGTTTTCTCTACACCCTCTCCAGCATTTATTGTTTGTAGATTTTTTGATGATGGCCATTCTGACTGGTGGGAGATGATATCTCATTGTACTTTTGATTTGCATTTCTCTAATGATTAGTGATGTTGAGCATTCCTTCATGTGTTTGTTGGCAGTCTGTATATCTTCTTTGGAGAAATGTCTATTTAGGTCTTCTGCCCATTTTTGGAATGGGTTGTTTGTTTTTTTGATATTGAGCTGCATGAGCTGCTTGTAAATTTTGGAGATTAATCCTTTGTCAGTTGCTTCATTTGCAAATATTTTCTCCCATTCTGAGGGTTGTCATTTGGTACTGTTTATGGTTTCCTTTGCTGTGCAAAAGCTTTGAAGTTTCATTAGGTCCCATTTGTTTATTTTTGTTTTTATTTCCATTTCTCTAGGAGGTGCGTCAAAAAGGATCTTGCTGTGATTTACGTCATAGAGTGTTCTGCCTATGTTTTCCTCTAAGAGTTTGATAGTTTCTGGCCTTACATTTAGGTCTTTAATCCATTTTGAGCTTATTTTTGTGTATGGTGTTAGGGAGTGTTCTAATTTCATACTTTTACATGTAGCTGTCCAGTTTTCCCAGCACCACATATTGAAGAGGCTGTCTTTTCTCCACTGTATATTCTTGCCTCCTTTATCAAAGATAAGGTGACCATATGTGCGTGGGTTTATCTCTGGGCTTTCTCTCCTGTTCCGTTGATCTATATTTCTGTTTTTGTGCCAGTACCATATTGTCTTGATTACTGTAGCTTTGTAGTATCATCTGAAGTCAGGGAGCCTGATTCCTCCAGCTCCGTTTTTTGTTCTCAAGATTGCTTTGGCTATTCGGGGTCTTTTGCATTTCCATACAAATTGTGAAATTTTTTGTTCTAGTTCTGTGAAAAATGCCAGTGGTCGTTTGATAGGGATTGCACTGAATCTGTAGATTGCCTTGGGTAGGAGAGTCATTTTCACAATGTTGATTCTTCCAACCCAAGAACATGGTGTATCTCTCCATCTATTTGTATCATCTTTAATTTCTTTCATCAGTGTCTTATAATTTTATGCATACAGGTCTTTTGTCTCCCTAGGTAGGTTTATTCCTAGATATTTATTCTTTTTGTTGCAATGGTAAATGGGAGTGTTTTCTTAATTTTACTCTCAGATTTTTCATCATTAGTGTATAGGGATGCTCGAGATTTCTGTGCATTAATTTTCTATCCTGCTACTTTACCAAATTCGTCAATTAGCTTTAGTAGTTTTCTGGTGGCATCTTTAGGATTTTCTATGTATAGTATCATGTCATCTGCAGATAGTGACAGCTTTACTTCTTCTTTTCTGATTTGGATTCCTTTTATTTCTTTTTCTTCTCTAATTGCGGTGGCTAAAACTTCCAAAACTATGTTGAATAATAGTTGTGAGAGTGGGCAACCTTGTCTTGTACCTGATCTTAATGGAAATGGTTTCAGTTTTTCACCATTGAGGACGATGTTGGCTGTGGGTTTGTCATATATGGCCTTTATTATGCTGAGGAATGTAGTCTATGCCTACTTTCTGGAGGGTTTTTATCATAAATGGGTGTTGAATTTTGTCGAAAGCTTTCTCTGCATCGATTGAGATGATCATATGGTTTTTCTCCTTCAATTTGTTAATATAGTGTATCACATTGATTGATTTGCAGATACTGAAGAATCCTTGCATTCCTGGGATAAACCCCACTTGCTCATGGTGCATGATCCTTTTAATGTGCTGTTGGATTCTGTTTGCTAGTATCTTGTTGAGGATTTTTGAACCTATGTTCATCAGTGATATTGGCCTGTAGTTTTCTTTCTTTGTGACATCTTTGTCTGGTTTTGGTTATCAGGGTGATGGTGGCCTCGTAGAATGAGTTTGGGAGTGTTCCTCCTCTGCTATATTTTGGAAGAGTTTGAGAAGGATAGGTGTTAGCTCCTTCTTCCCTAAATGTTTGATAGAATTCACCTGTGAAGCCATCTGGTCCTGGGCGTTTGTTTGTTGGAAGATTTTTAATCACCGTTTCAATTTCAGTGCTTGTGATTGGTCTGTTCATATTTTCTATTTCTTCCTGGTTCAGTCTCGGACGGTTGTGCATTTCTAAGACTTTGTCCATTTCTTCCAGATTATCCATTTTATTGGCATAGAGTTGCTTGTAGTAATCTCTCATGATCCTCTTTATTTCTGCAGTGTCATTTGTTACTTCTCCTTTGCATTTCTAATTCTATTGATTTGAGTCTTCTCCCTTTTTTTCTTGATGAGTGTGGCTAATGGTTTATCAATTTTGTTTATCTTCTCAAAGAACCAGCTTTTAGCTTTATTGATCTTTGCTATTGTTTCCTTCATTTCTTTTTCATTTATTTCTAATCTGATCTTTATGATTTCTTTCCTTCTGCTAATTTTGGGGTTTTTTTGTTCTTCTTTCTCTAATTGCTTTAGGTGTAAGGTTAGGTTGTTTATTTGAGATGTTTCTTGTTTCTTAAGGTAGGATTGTATTGCTATAAACTTCCTTCTTAGAACTGCTTTTGCTGCATCCCATAGGTTTTGGGTCGTCGTGTTTTCCTTGTCATTTGTTTCTAGGTATTTTTTGATTTCCTCTTTGATTTCTTCAGTGATCTCTTGGTTATTAAGTAGTGTATTGTTTAGCCTCCATGTGCTTGTATTTTTTACAGACTTTTTCCTGTAATTGATATCTCGTCCCATAGCGTTGTGGTCGGAAAAGATACTTGATGTGATTTCAATTTTCTTAAATTTACCAAGGCTTGATTAGTGACCCAAGATATGATCTGTCCTGGAGAATGTTCCATGAGCACTTGAGAAGAATGTGTATTCTGTTGTTTTTGGATGGAATGTCCTATAAATATCAATTAAGTCCATCTTGTTTAACGTATCATTTAAAGCTTGTGTTTCCTTATTTATTTTCATTTTGGATGATCTGTCCATTGGTGAAAGTGGGGTATTACAGTCCCCTACTATGATTGTGTTACTGTCGATTTCTCCTTTTATGGCTGTTAGTATTTGCCTTATGTATTGAGGTGCTCCTATGTTGGGTGCATAAATATTTACAATTGTTATATCTTCTTCTTGGAACAATCCCTTGATCATTATGTAGTGTCCTTCTTTGTCTCTTGTAATAGTCTTTATTTTAAAGTCCATTTTGTCTGATATGCGAGTTGCTACTCCAGCTTTCTTTTGATTTCCATTTGCATGGAATATCTTTTTCCATCCCCTCACTTTCAGTCTGTATGTGTCTCTAGGTCTGAAGTGGGTCTCTTGTAGACAGCATATATACAGGTCTTGTTTTTGTATCCATTCAGCCAGTGTATGTCTTTTGGTTGGAGCATTTAATCCATTTACATTTAAGGTAATTATCAATATGAATGTTCCTATTCCTATTTTCTTAATTGTTTTGGGTTTGTTATTGTAGGTCTTTTCCTTCTGGTGTTTTTCCTGCCTAGAGAAGTTCCTTTAGCATTTGTTGTAAAGCTGGTTTGGTGGTGCTGAATTCTCTCAGCTTTTGCTTGTCTGTAAAGGTTTTAATTTCTCCATCAAATCTGAATGAGATCCTTGCTGGGTAGAGTAATCTTGGTTGTAGGTTTTTCTCCTTCATCACTTTAAATATGTCCTGCCACTCCATTCTGGCCTGCAGAATTTCTGCTGAAAGATCAGCTGTTAACCTTATGGGGATTCCCTTGTGTGTTATTTGTTGCTTTTCCCCCGCTGCTTTTAATAATTTTTCTTTGTATTTAATTTTTGATAGTTTGATTAATATGTGTCTTGGCGTGTTTCTCCTTGGATTTATCCTGTATGGGACTATCTGTGCTTCTGGGACTTGATTAACTATTTCCTTTTCCATATTAGGGAAGTTTTCAACTATAATCTCTTCAAATATTTTCTCAGTCCCTTTCTTTTTCTCTTCTTCTGGGACCCCTATAATTCGAATGTTGGTGCATTTAATGTTGTCCCAGAGGTCTCTGAGACTGTCCTCAGTTCTTTTCATTCTTTTTTCTTTATTCTGCTCTGCAGTAGTTATTTCCACTGTTTTATCTTCCTAGGTCACTTATCCGTTCTTCTGCCTCAGTTATTCTGCTATTGATCCCTTCTAGAGAATTTTAAATTTCATTTATCATGTTTTTCATCATTGCTTGTTTGCTCTTTAGTTCTTCTAGGTCCTTGTTAAATGTTTCTTGTATTTTCTCTATTCTAGTTCCAAGATTTTGGATCATCTTTACTATCATTAGTCTGAATTCTTTTTTCAGGTAGACTGCCTATTTCCTCTTCATTTGTTAGGTTTGGTGGGTTTTTATCTTGCTCCTTCATCTGCTGTGTGTTTTTCTGTCTTCTCATTTTGCTTAACTTACTTGTTTGGGGTCTCCTTTTTGTAGGCTGCAGGTTCGTAGTTCCTGTTGTTTTTGGTGTCTGTCCCCAGTGGCTAAGGTTGGTTCAGTGGGTTGTGTTGGCTTCCTGGTGGAGGGGACTAGTGCCTGTGTTCTGGTGGATGAGGCTGGATCTTGTCTTTCTGGTGGGCAGGTCCATGTCTGGTGGTATATTTTGGGGTGTCTGTGGCCTTATTATGATTTTATGCAGCCTCTCTGCTAATGGATGGGGTTGTGTTCCTGTCTTGTTAGTTGTTTGGCATAGGGTGTCCAGCACTGTATCTTGCTGGTCGTTGAGTGAAGCTGGGTCTTGGTGTTGAGATGTAGATCTCTGGGAGATTTTAGCTGTTTGATATTATGTGGAGCTGGGAGGTCTCTTGTGGACCAGTGTCCTAAACTTGGCTCTTCCACCTCAGAGGCAGAGCCCTGACGCCTGGTGGAGCACCAAGAGCCTGTCCTCCACATGGCTCAGAATAAAAGGGAGAAAAAATAGAAAGAAAGAAGATAAAATAAAATAAAGTTATTAAAATAAAAAATGATTATTAAGAAAAAATTTTTTTTAAAAAAGGGCTTCCCTGGTGGTGCAGTGTTTGAGAGTCCGCCTGCCAATGCAGGGGACACGGGTTCGTGCCCCGGTCTGGGAAGTTCCCACATGCCACGAAGCGGCTGGGCCTGTGAGGCATGGCCACTGAGCCTGTGCTCCACAACAGGAGAGGCCACACCAGTGAGAGGCCCGCGTACTGCATAAAAAAAAAAAAAAAAAAAATGGATGGACAGAACCCTAGGCCAAATGGTAAAAGCAAAGCTATACAGACAAAATCACACACAGAAGCATACACATACACACTCACAAAAAGAGAAAAAGGGAAAAAATATATATATCTTGGTTCCCTAAGTCCACCTTCTCAATTTGGGATGATTTGTTGTCTATTCAGGTATGCCACAGATGCAGGGTACATCAAGTTGATTGTGGAGCTTTAATCCGCTGCTCCTGAGGCTGCTGGGAGAGATTTCCCTTTCTTTTCTTTGTTCGCACAGCTCCCAGGGTTCAGCTTTGGATTTGGCCCTGCCTCTGCGTGTAGGTCACCTGAGGGCGTCTGTTCTTCTCTCAGACAGGACGGGGTTAAAGGAGCAGCTGATTGGGGGACTCTGGCTCACTCAGGCCCGGGGGAGGGAGGGGCACGGAGTGCAGGGCGAGCCTGCAGCGGCAGAGGCCGGCAAGACGTTGCACCAGCCTGAGGCGCGCGTTCTCCCAGGGAAGTTGTCCCTGATCACGGGACCGTGGCAGTGGCGGGCTGCACAGGCTCCCGGGAGGGGAGGTGTGGATAGTGACCTGTGCTCGCACACAGGCTTCTTGGTGGCAGCAGCAGCCTTAGCGTCTCATGCCCGTCTCTGGGGTCCGCGCTGATAGCCGCGGCTCGCGGCAATCTCTGGAGCTCCTTTAAGCGGTGCTCTGAATCTCCTCGCGCACCAGGAAACAAAGGCAAGAAAAAGTCTCTTGCCTCTTCGGCAGGTCCAGACTTTTCCCTGGACTCCCTCCCGGCTAGCTGTGGCGCACTAACCCCTTGCAGGCTGTGTTCACGCCGCCATCCCCAGTCCTCTTCCGGCGCTCCGACCGAAGCCCGAGCCTCAGCTCCCAGCCCCGCCCGCCCCGGCGGGTGAGCAGACAAGCCTCTCGGGCTGGTGAGTGCCGGTCGGCACAGATCCTCTGTGCTGGAATCTCCCCGCTTTGCCCTCCGCACCCCTGTGGCTGCGCTCTCCTCCACGGCTCCGAAGCTCCCCCCGCCGCCACCCGCAGTCTCTGCCCGCAAAGGGGCTCCTAGTGTGTGGAAACCTTTCCTCCTTCACAGCTCCCTCCCACTGGTGCAGGTCCCATCCCTGTTCTTTTGTCTCTGTTTTTTCTTTTGCCCTACCCAGGTACGTGGGGGAGTTTCTTGCCTTTTGGGAGGTCTGAGGTCTTCTGCCAGCGTTCAGTAGGTGTTCTGTAGGAATTGTTCCACATGTAGATGTATTTCTGATGTATTTGTGGGGAGGAGGGTAATCTCCGCGTCTTACTCTTCCGCCATCTTGAAGCTCGTCGCCTAACGCCAGTTTTCTTAATGATTATGGTAGACCACCTCTACATGACAAATGTAAATGATCCCGATAAAACGTCAAAAGTTTTATTTCCTTTTTTGTTTTTACTTGTCAGGAAGTCAATTAACTTCCTTCAGAAGCCTTACTGAATAAATCACCGTGACAGCTGTATGAATTTTATCTCCCCTCAGAGAGCAAATACTGCTCTCTGTACAAGGTCTTCAGTTTTCTTTTTCGAAGCTCTGAGTTTTAAAGGGGCAATACTGTATGTGTCTCTGTGTTTGGAGAACACTGTAAGCCTACCATAGAACTGTAAGAAAATCCGGAGAACATTATATGTGCTTCCTTTTTTGTAGTAACGTTGTATGAATCAGAAACTAAAGCCAAAGTCAGTGTTGCTCTGTCCCGTGGCACTTACCGTATGTTACACTGTGTTACTTCTCTCATTATGTGTAAGTCCTGATCCCTGCCTCGATTGTAAGCTCTTTCAGTATATTCTGTCACTTCTTGCATGTTCAGAGTCTAGCACATCGTCTTGCAAAACAGTTACTTGCAAAACGTTTGCTTGCAATATACATGATGGTGATTACGGTCAGTGAATTAATACTTCAGTACTAAATACTTAAATGCTAAGCAAGAGTCGTCTTAAATGAATTACCTTCATAGATTATCTTGTTTTTGTGGCACAGACAATGCGAAGTGATTATAAACCAGGTCTGCTTACGTCCTCGGCACTCGGGGAAATGACCTAGCCCCGTCTCCTTTCCAGTTTAGTGGGACCATGTCCGTGTAACTTACTTCTGGCTATAGAATGTGGGCAGAAGTGATGTATGCCCTTCCAATCTTGGTCTTACTCCCTGCAACCTCCTCTGTGGCATGATCTCTCTCTCTCTCTGTCTCTCTTTGTCTCTCTCTCTCTCTCTCTCAGATACACACACACACACACACACACACAATCATACAGAAGACAGAAATAGTAGATGCGTAGGTCCATGAATCTCCATGTGGAAGGCTACCCACTGAATACTAAATTTGACCGTGATGGGATGTGATCTATTGAGATTTGGGGTTGTTTTTTAAGCACCTAATACCCTATGGTGTTTGTCACATACTGAGTTTCACTTATGCCTTAGGCTCTAGGCCAGTCTATCCTCTACTATCATGTTTCTCTTCCTTTTGCTCCCACTACTTCTTCAACCTGAAATTCCCTCCGCTTGTGTCTGTACCTATTAAAACCCTTCCTATGACTCAGCTCAAATGTCCTTTGTGTGAAGGTTTATTTCCTGTCACATGGAATAATCTTGCTCTACTCTGTTACCAAACTTTGTTTTCTTACTGTACTTTCATAGTTTAGTATGGGCACCACTGTATCCCTAGTCTTAGCCCAGTGTTGGCATTTGTAAGCAGTCAGTAATGCTTGTCAACAAATGACTGAGTGAAAGATCAAATGGGCAGATGAATGCATGTCATTCCTCCTACAGGTTTGATAAGTTCTTTGCATGTAGGATCAGGTGTCATTTATTTCTCTATTTCTCAGTGACAGGCACAGGACGTGGCACCTGGGACGCATTTAAAAAATGCTTGTGACTGCATGTGTGTGTGTGGGGGTGTGTCCATCCCTCTCCCTTGTGGTGAGCAGAACATCCCATTTGCCAGTTGCAGCCACTTGACCTCTCGTAACAACATGAGATCCCATCTCATTTTTACTTTTGAATGTATATATAAATGTAAGTTATATATATATATTTGTATTGATGAGAATTTATAATCTGCTTTAACAGAAATAAATGTTCGTGGTAGAAGCTTTTGACCATGAAAAAAAAGATTAAAAAATTAAAATAAAAAATGCTTGTGGAATGGCTAAAATGCTATCAATGATGGTGGAGAGAAGTGCAATTTTTTTTTCTTAGAATAGGTGTTCATCAGGGTTTCATAATTCTGTGAATATTTAATAACATTCACAGATGGGAAATCTATCATTAAACTTGACCTAAATTCCTTTTGTTGCAATTTCAAATCTTCCATGATTCTTAGTTACCCTACAGTCAGAGCACTTTGAAGCAGGAAGAGATTCAGTTCTCAGAGGCTATTTCTGTCTGATTGATGTATTTACAGAAGAGATGGTAATGATTCAGCTGTTCTAAATCAATACCGCTGCATTATTTCAGGAGAGACAGGGTTTTGAGAGTGTTCTATCATTTATTCCTTTTCCCTTGTGGTTTCTGTGATTTGTCACAAATTCATGGTTATATGGAGGTGGAAAATACGGATATAATAATTTGGGGAGAAAGTAATGCGGTGGCAACCGGGAGCCGACGCTATTGCTGAAGGCTCAGGAATTAGTACTCTTCCAGTTATAAAATCAAGAAGTGTGTCGCACGTGAATAAGCAAGGTGGTTAAAAATTACATGGAATTAATTATTAAGAATATGGCCATTATCCAGAATATAAGCACAACCTGATTTCAGAAAATACAGCTAACCATTGAAAACACCTACCATGATTGTTACTGTGCTGAACAGGCCCAAATGATGCCCTGAAATGTAGAAATATGTATTTATTGCCAAATATCATAATGGCAGCAAAATAAGCTTTTAAATTTTAATTGTAAGATCCAAATATGTTTTGGTAAAATATTAAACAATAAGGAAGATGTACAGATTTAAAAAACGGCTCTTTTCACAACCTCTTTCCCACCCCAGCTGCATTGTCCTTCCCGGAAGTCACCTCTGTTAAGGGGTGTATGTTATGCCTCTAGACTTCTGTGCAGTTGCCAACAAGTATTTGCCCCTACAAATATGATGGAGAGCAGCTTTTCAACACATAGGTGTTATCCTACTGCATGTATTATTCTACAACTTGTTTTATTTATTCAACCATTATATCTTGAAAACTCATATCCATACAGACAGATTTGCCTCATTCTTTTTTTAACTGCGGTTGCAACATCCATCCTGTGGATTTACTGCATTTTATTTAATCATGTCTCTATTGATAGAAATTTACATTTACTGAATATTTATTATTTTGAATTGCTGTAGTGAAGATCACTGCATACATCCCTATAGGCACGTGTGTGAGTATTCCTGCAGGTCGGAAAGTGCCAGGTACAATATCAGTGTCAAAAGATGTTTATAGGGCTTCCCTGGTGGCGCAGTGGTTGAGAGTCGGCCTGCTGATGCAGGGGACACGGGTTCGTGCCCCGGTCCGGGAAGATCCCACATGCCGCGGAGCGGCCGGGCCAGTGAGCCATGGCCGCTGAGCCTGCACGTCCGGAGCCTGTGCTCCGCAACGGGAGAGGCCACAACAGTGACAGGCCCCTGTACGGAAAAAAAAAAAAAAAAAAAAAGAAAAAGAAGAAGAAAAAAGGATATTTATAGTACATTTAAAAATTTGATGGATGTTCCTCAATAACCTTCCACAAAAACTCCACTGCTGTATTGTCCCAACTACAGTATGAAAGTGTCAATTCTGGACGTTAAAAGTCATCGTGTTGAGTATTTTTAAAATTAAAAAAAATCCAGATCTTAATATAAGTGTGATCCCTCACATAGCTTCTGTGTGGAAGAAGAATAGGAGGGTGCAGTGGAGGCTGGGACTTGTGCAGTAGGCAGCAGAGATGGCGATGTTGCTGGAGCTGGAATTCAGATGGCCGCACTGGGAGACATGTAGGAGGGAGAAGGGGCAGGACCTGCGACTGAGGAGACTGTGGGTGAAGGGAAGGGAGCATTCTAAACGACCCCCAGGTTTCTGGTCTGGGTGACTGGGTGGGGAGCAGGGCCATTGGCTGAGATGGGGGCCTGGGAGACAGAGCAGGTTTGGGAGCAAGTGATGACTTCAGCTTTGGACATGCCTGTGGGTCTGGAAAGCAGCTAGGTCATGCCCCTCGTTTTCCAGCTGAGGCAGGTGAATCCAGAGGAGCCACATGACCTGCCTCACACAGCAGAGCGCTGGCAGCACCAGGGGGACTTCCTGCCCCACTTCCTTGCAGAGGTCTAACATATGACATATATTGTCTACCAGTCAGCTGCAAGTCTTTTTAATTTTGCTTGTGTATCTGTTTTCATATATGAGCTTTCAACTCTTAGGTAGTTGAAGCTGTCAGTTGCTCATAAGGGGTTTCTGGGGTTTGTATTTTGTTTATGAAATCTTTCCCCTTCCCATGATTATAAAAATGCTTGCCTGTATTTTCTTGTAACACCTTTGTAATTTGTTGTTGTTATGGTGCAAGATGAGGATCAGGGTTAACACAATGGAATGCCTCCCTCAAAGACCATTTCACCTTCCTTCCAGATTTTCATAGAACTAGGATTTTTGGATATGAGTCTGGCTCTACCAGTAGGAGGTACTTACAAGAGACTTGTATTTGAACTGAGTTATTTATTTATTTTAACATCTTTATTGGAGTATAGTTGCTTTACAATGTTGTGTTAGTTTCTGCTGTATAACAAAGTGAATCAGCTATACATATACTTATATCCCCATATCCCCTCCCTCTTGCATCTCCATCCCACCCTCCCCATCCCACCCCTCCAGGTGGTCACAAAGCACTGAGCTGATCTCCCTGTGCCATGCGGCTGCTTCCCGCTAGCTGTCTATTCTACATTTGGTAGTGTATATATGTCCATGCTGAACTGAGTTATTTAGAGTAAAAGGAAGGGCATGGGGTATTCATTTGGCAGACTTGGATCTTGGCAGAGCTATCAAGTACTAGAGTCAGCAGCTATGGTGGCTGCTTCTAATCAGGCAGATGGATTCCTGTTTTGGCAGCTTCCTGAGATGGCAAAGGGGTGTAGTTCTGGAGCAGCAGCTGTGGTAGCAGCTCCTAATTCTGTAGCTTTCTCTTGTGCATGCATCAGGTGCCTTAGCTCTTTAATTCTGGGTTCGGTTTTGGTCGTCATTCCTGGAAATTCAGCCTGGAATCTTTTTCTTTTTATTTACTAAAACAATTTTGTGAGCACCACATACCCTTTAATAAATTCCTTTCATCTTAAGCCAGTTTGAGTGGATTTTATTGTCTGCAACTAAGAACCAAAACAGGATCCAACATTGTTTTTCACCCAAATCTGTCCGTAATTACATTTTGAGTCAATTTCTGCATTTTTCTGTTCCATTGATCTACTTATCTACTTCTGTACCCAATACAATACAGTTACAATTGCTGTAGTTTTATATTGTGTTTTAATATAAGTGGGGATGTCCCTTTTCATTGTTGTACTTTGTCGAAATTTCCTTGGTTATTAATGCACATTTTCTTTTCCAAATGGACTTCAGAATTAATTGGTTGAGTTGCATAAAAATATATCATTATTGTTATGATTTCATCTGCATTTAATTTATATATTAATTTGATAAACTGCTTTAAAACAGCAGTTTTCATATTTTTGGTCTCTGGATCTCTTTATACTCTTAAAAAATTATAGAACTTCAGAGAGCTTTGTATGTATGTATCTATCAATATTTACCATATTGGAAATTAAAACTGATAGTTTAGAAATATTTATTAATTCATTAAAAATAACCATAAGACACATTATATTTAAATATATATATACACCATGTTTATTATGAAAAATAACTATGTTTTCCAATACAAAACGAATAGTGAAAAGAGTGACATTATTTTACATTTTTGCAAATCTCTTTAATGTTTGGCTTAATAAAAGAGAACTGGATTCCTAACCTGCTTCTTCATTCAGTTGGTTGTGATATGCTGTTTTGATTGAAATATGTGAAAAAATTCAGCCTCACACAGATATGTAGTTGGAAAAGAAAGGAGGGTTTTAACAGCCTTTTCATACAAGTGTGAATATTTTTCTTTGATATTACACCACAACCTGATAATTAGTAGCTTCATAGAGGTTAGTAAAGCTGTGGAATATGAAATCGTATCGATGAAATTTTTGTACTCATTAAAATCCCTAGATCTGTCTTGCACTTTTTATTTTTTTATAAATTTATTCATTTTTGGCTGCGTTGGGTCTTCGTCACTGTGCACGGGCTTTCTCTAGTTGCAGCGAGCGGAGGCTACTCTTCGTTGCGGTGCGCGGGCTTCTCATTGTGGTGGCTTCTCTTGTTGCAGAGCACAGGCTGTAGGCCCGTGGGCTTCAGCAGTTGCAGCACTTGGGCTCGGTAGTTGTGACTGTTGGGCTCTAGAGCGCAGGCCCAGTAGTTGTGGCTCACGGGCTTAGTTGCTCCACAGCATGTGGGATCTTCCTGGACCAGGGCTCGAACACGTGTACCCTGCATCGGCAGGTGGATTCTTAACCGCTGCACCACCAGGGAAGCCCTGTCTTGCACATTAAATAGATCTTTTACCCATTCATTTTGTAACGTGATGCATTGGCCATTTGGCAAATATTGGTTTACTGAGTTATGCTGATTTTGCGAATATTAGCACTTTCATCATACAAAATTTAAAATTCTGTCCATTAATATCACCACTGAGCTCATCAAAAAAGTTGTCAAGTATTGGAAAGCTGACAAGCTTACTATGGTGAATATAACTTCTTCAAAATTCTAATTTTCACTTAAAAGTTTAAATTTTATCATTAATAATAAATACTGTCAGTCGTTTTCTTTGAACCTATAGGCCCACTTCATTCCACTTAAAAAATATGTTTGCCAAATACCCAAGTCTAAATAACCATAGTTTTCTTGTCATTTGTTCTTTCAAGTAAAAATGTTGTTCCATGAAAAAAGTAGATGAGTTATTAAGAAAAAAAAGTTACCAAACTTTGAGTTAATAGAGTTTTTGGAGTTCAGAATTAAGGATAAGGAACCGTGGACCTGAACTATATTGACTTCATTACTGATACCTACATTTCTTAGTTCACACTTTGGGAATTATCTTGATGGACTGAAAAATCAATTTATTTTACAAATATACATTGACCTCTGACCTCTACCATGTGCCAGACACTGTTGTTCTTGGTTCTAAGTATAACAAAGCAAAGTTGTGAAACTTATATTTTAATGAGGTGAGACAGAGTATACAGTTGACCCTTGAACTGGCGGTTGGGGGCTCTGACCCTCTGAATAGAGGGAAATCCGTGTCTAACTTTACAGTATGCCCTCCATATCCGCGGTTCCGCATCCAGGGATTTAACCAACCTTGGATCACGTAGTACTGTAGTACGGATTTAGTGAAAAAATCTTGAGTATCAGTGGACCCGCACAGTTCAAACCTGTGTTGTTCAAGGGTCAACTGTATAAACATCTAAACAGAAAAATATAATCCCCAACAGTCTAAGCTATCAGAAGAAATAAAGCAGGATACAGACATAGAAAGTGACACAAGTGTGATAAGGGGCAGGAGTGAACTGGGAGAGGAGTGATGCAGGCTGAGCGGCAGAGCTGTTTCAACAGGGTGGTCAGGGGAGGCCAGCTGGCCTTTTGGCCAGAGAGCTGTGTGAAGTAGGGCAGCAAGCAATGTGAGTATCTGAGGGAAAATCTTTCTGGGCAGAGTGAAAAGCAAGTGGTCCAGGAACAGAAATATTCTAGCGTGTTGAAGGAGCCGTAAGAAGCCAGAGGGGCCACAGCAGAAAGAGCAAGAAAGAGAGCGGAAGGAGTGCCTGCTGCCAGATCATGTCTCGTAAGGACTTGGAATCTTATCCCGAGCACGATGGCACGCCTTTTGTGAGGGTGCTGACCCAGCAGGGTGGTGGCATAATGAGGCTTATGCTTGACAGGATGAAAATGGGGAAGTATACTAGGTCCTGGGGTTTGATGTTCAATATCCATTCCAACCTCTTTCTAAAGGGCCTCCCCTTCCTGGAGACACCAGAAAGCTAAAACCCACATCTCCCAGGTTCCTGTTTAGCTGGGGTTCTGGGGTTGATGTAGGTTCCACCAATCAGATGCACTCATGAGATTTAGTAGGGTTTTGGCCACGAGTTGGCTGGTTCCTCTGTTTTCTGCTGGCAAGTATCATGGCCAGGAGAAGCAGCTTCTGATCATGTTGGCTTCCTGTTTGTGGCAAGGCTGTATAGTTTGGGGTATGTCACCTTACCAGTTGAGGGATTATAGTAGTGGCAGTAGCTCTCTTGGTGGCCTGCTTCTACAGTGTGGATCATCAAAGTTTTAATTAGGGGTCAAGCTGGTGTTTGTTTCTTCAGCCTTCCCACTGTTGCTGTAAGCTACTGAAACGGCTCCTAGTAAATTCCTTTCTGCTAAACTAGCAAGATTAGATTCTGGTCTCTGCCTCAGTAGAGGGAGCCATGGTGGGAGGCTAACTAGGAGGCTTCTGCAGAACCTTGCAGGAGATAGGATGGTGGGTTGCTGCAGGTGGGGTTGTGAGAAGCGCTTGGATTCAGGACATATATTTAAAGGTTGGGCCCACAGGACTTGGATGGATTCAATGTTGAGTGTTAGAGATTGAGGAATGTCAAGGATGATTCCAAGGCTCTTTGGACTGAGCAGCTGAATTAATGGCAGTTCCATTTATTAGATATTCATGTGACTAATGTAGTGTAGGCGGGTGAGTACAAGAGACCAAGTTGATGGGAACGGTCAAAGCTGGAAAATATATAAATATATATTTGGGATTTAGCAGTATGTAAATGCTATGGATGAGAGTGTCTGTAGAGGAAGTGAAGAGAGAAGAAAAGGAGGGGGGAGGATATAGCAAAAGTAAGCTCCAGACGTTTGGAAGAGGAAGATGATAAATCAAAAGAGACAGGGGAAAGCAGAGGTGAGGTAGGCGGTGTGGATGCCCTCCAGCCGAAGACACCAGGAAACACCCCTGTAATTGAACAGAGTTGGGTTCATTACTCATTGTACCAAAGGTGAACACATACCATGGGGATCCATGGGTGTCTCAATACAAGGGTGTTAGAATCTGTTATAAGATTTGGGCTTGTGTTAGGTGATTTTTGGGGTGATTTTGATCTGGCTTGGATGCTGTCAGAAAGAGAGAATAATCCTACGATTGGATTTCTGAACAAATCTGTGGAGAAGAAGGGAAGACAAGAGCAAGGGTAAAGCTGTACTTAACAAAGGAGCAGCAGTCCCTTGGATTCGCCAGGATGTGGGATGTTCAGTGGTTTGCACCATGTTCACACATAGGGCTGTGTTCACACAGCATTATGAAGCAGTCTTTTCTTGTTTTGATGCCTGGTGGTCACAGAGTGACCTTGTTTGAGGTGGATTTTCTGTGAAACTGTTTATGTTTAAGGGGAGTCCAGCAGTGAGTGCAGGGCCAGCTCCTAGCAACACCAAGGTCTGACTGTTAGCATCAGGCTAGCTCCCGGATGTCAGGGGTTGCCTTTCTCCTTCTCAGAGGAAACCAGAAGAGTGTGGTATCATCAAAGCCAGGAGATCAAAATGATTCAAGAAAGGAAAAGTGATCAATTATTTAAAACCCTGCCCAGAGGTCTGGTGAGATGGAATTGAGAAGGTCCTATTGGACTTGGTAATATTGAGTTTTTTGGAGACCTTGACAAAAATATGGAAAGTTAATTGGGTTAAAACTTTCTACAAAAATCTGAGTTCCAGTTTTACCTATTAAAAAAAAAAAACTAACTACTTGACCTTGGGAATGTCAGTTCACTTTTCTGAATCTTAGCTTTCTGTTTATAAGACAATGGGGTTGACCTTGATGCTTCCTAAATCTTTGGGGGAGACAGCATTGTATAGCGTCTGTACTATAGAACAGTGGTTCCCAAACTTGAGCATGAATCAGAATCACGTGGGCGGCTTGTTAAAATACAGGTTGCTGGGTCCTACCCCCAGAGTTTTGATTGAGTAGGTCTGAAGTGGGGCCTGAGAATTTGCATTTCTAACAGGTTCCCTACTAGTATTGACAGAAGAGGAATGGCCTCTGTAATGATACAGACCCGGTACCAAATCCTGGTTCCACTTCCTAGCTGTAGTATCTCGAGGCTGTCACTCAAACTCTTGGAGTCTCAATTGCCCCACCTCCATGGATTTCACAAGCTGCTGCTCCAGACCCCTCTAGCCTCAGCAACCGCTGTTCCCAGCCATGCCCTCTTTAAAGACTTAACGTTTCTCCACAAAGCAAATCCAATGTTGATTTTATTAAAATATAGGGGATTTTTGGGAAGGAAGAGTGGAAATGGAGGAAATGGTTTATAGTGCAAATATTTAGCAAGAAAAAAATTTTTTAATCCTATAAACATTTTTTTCCCCTCCTGACACCTCTCCTGCATGGCCAGCCTCTTGGCTTCCTTCCCTCCATCCTTGGATGCTGTTTCATGCAGCCTCTTCTTTCTCTTCTTCTTCTTATCCTCTCTATTTTTCTCTGCTTTTCTTAAGCAGAGCCATTCAGTACGGGCATCTCCAAGTTATAGAGTACTTCCCTCCCATCTCAAGATCAGCACACATTGGACTTTCAGGTGATCAGAACTTACATGCAGTAACACTGGAGGGATTTGAAACAACAAAGACATTTAGCTTATATCACATAAATTAGTAAGACTATCTCAGCCTATATGGGTGTTTCGAGGATTAAATGAGACGTAAAATGTGATGTGTCTAGCCTCGTGCCCAACCCATAGTATGTGATCAGTAAAAATCAGTTCTTACTCTTCCCTACTTCCAGATCTCAATTACTGTGATTTATGATTTTATCCTTTTTATGTTTTAAGAACAATCATGGAAAATACCTCAATCACAATTGGAGAGCATTGCCAAGTAAGCAGTCCTGCTCATCTTGGTGTTCCTTGCCCTTTCAATACAGTTGATAACAACTCACAAGTGGGTTCTGATGACTTATATCAGTTGCCTTGGGAACCAAACATAAGGGAATATGTTAATGGATCAAAGTATGGTAAAGGCAATCTAAAAGGCTCTTTTGATATATTTCCAATTCCATCTCAATGTTCTTATCAGTCAGTTCTTACTCAATAGCTAAAAGATTGAAAAGCTTAAACTTAATGTTTTTGCTTAAATTCAATGTTCCAAGAGCCTTCCAACCTGACAGCAGTAAAATATTTAAGTCTATTGGTCTTACTGTTCCAGGAATTTCACAGAGACGCTTTGTTCAGATGATTTCCAGCAAGGACATATTAAAATGCATTTATCTCATCTGTCTGTGAAGACCTTGAAGTGGAAACAGATCGTTGGAGGGATTTAGCCATAGGGTCAGATCCTTCTTTTAAGTCCTCATCACCCGGCTCTTAGTTTATGACATTTGAAGCACTTACTTGCCAACAGAGATGAAAGGTAACTATTGATTCAAGATATTGACAGTACTTGGTTGGACTCGTACTTGTAACCCAGACACTGGAATGGATTTTTAAATTAACCTCATTACTCAATCTTCTCTTCAGCCCCCAGATCTGGGAAAACACAATAACAGTCAAATGCTGAGATAATATTTAAAAGCTGCATCTACCTGTTATGGTTTTAATCTAAAATTTTTGGCTTGCTAATGACTTTTGCCATCTGCACATCTCTGCCCACCACCAATCACCCCAGATATTGTTCCGTTCCTTGCACTTCAGGTCTGTCTCCCGCACATCCCTTAGAGATGAAGCCCTGTACCTTATACATTTTTCTCACCCCAGAACACACAGCATAGTGCCTTATGCATGGTAGAAAGAACGCAACAAATACTTAAGCATGAAGAAGAAACCGAATACTTACGAGATCCAAAATATGGAGTCCACTGAAGTTATGTACAATTTTGCCATAAGATTCTTGCATTTAGGTTTTAACATCTCAGGAAGCAAGCCGAAGCTCTGTAGGTAAGAATGCTCAGACCATTCTCTCCCCAGTGTCTTGCATTTTCTCACAGGAAAACAGAGTGTCCTCAGAGACTGCTTCACTAAATTAAAAACATGGTCCTACCTTCAGAGCCATGTAACCCAGCTCCTAAACATCACCTTTGCAAATTTAAAATGCTCCTCTCTGAGTCCAGGGTCTGTAGGTTTTGGACCAAGGGGCACGGACTGTTGACATTTTCTCAGTAAGGAAACTCTGTCAAGTCAGCATGCTCCTTGGGCCATCGATCAAACTCCACATGTATAAAGAGACCCACCAGGAAACATCCATGTGCAGGCCATAGACGCAGGACAGTCAAGGAGCATAAACCTTCTGAGATATCACATTGCAGTCAACTT
The DNA here is from genome assembly GCF_008692025.1 of Phocoena sinus. Lineage (NCBI taxonomy): Eukaryota > Metazoa > Chordata > Mammalia > Artiodactyla > Phocoenidae > Phocoena > Phocoena sinus. The sequence goes on from NC_045783.1 coordinate 21,563,376, forward strand.
TCATTAAAGGTCTGGTTTAAGGGAGGCATAATTTTAGCTACATAAACCAATAGTTATGATGGCTAAGAAATCCTCTAATTGAGCTGAGTTTTTTCTTTATTTTCTTTCTCCCTTCATCCCCTCCTCCTTGCCTTCCTCCCTCCCTCCCTCCCTCCCTCCCTTCCTTCTTTCCTTCCTTCCTTTCCTCCTTTACTCCTTCCTTCCTTTCTTCCTTCCGTGTCAGTAGAAAGGAATAAATAGGACCATATTACTATGCTGTGTTGGGAGCTGTATGCATTCAGCTGGGTCATAACCTTCTTGTTATTTTGATGCAATTTTTTCATTAGCAAATGACATAGTATTCCTGGTTGATTCCTCTGATCAAGATTTGTATTAAGTCAGTAGGAGAGATTAAATCAAGGTAATTGAACAGATTTGTAGCCCTTTAAATGCAATCATTCATTTCTAAATCTAATTCCAGTGACAGGCCTAGGCTTGAGTCATCTTCCTTCTCTGATAGGGAAGTTTCTTACTAGGCAGGACCCACCTCTGGACCAAGAGGAAATAGTAGTGCTTTCAGGCTTTGACTTTAGGAGAATAGACTCAGCAAAAGCAGATTAGCTGCCTACAGGTGTACATAAGCAATAAGAGCTAAAGAGATGATAGAGGACATTTAGAGGCGTCTTTCCTTCCCTTTCCCCACACACCCTATAAATGGATAGGCAGATACACGTTGGTAAAGAGTCCCCAGCTGGTAAATGAAAAACTTGCACACAAATGACCAGCTCCTCCAGGCTGGAAGGAACATCTCAGAAAAGGTGATCTTGTGTTTGAGGGGCATGAGGTAGGTTGGGTTAGAGGAAACCCACCTCCCAGCCCTAACAGGGAAGGTGTAACTCCACTGTATTAACACGATCATTTTAAAATTTTTTAAATAATAAAATATTTTAGAATAACATCTAGTTGAGATCATTCGTAGAAGAAAATTCTGGTTTGCAGGCAGGGCATGTAGAGAAATGAGAGAGTAAGTGATTCTGGAGCATGGAAGATGTAGGGTGGCGCGCAATGGCAGGTGGAAAATGCTCTTCTTACTCAGGGAAGAGCGAGGTGATGTTAGTGGTCAGCACCTGATGAGAGCCCCATAGCTCAGGAAGTGACCAGAGAGAACTGCAGGGCTTCATCTGAAAACCATATTATACTCTTCGATATTATATTTTTTAAGAAGTAAATTCTACGTTCCAACAGCGATCTTTATTTAGTCAAAGTATTGGCTAATTATTTGTGGTTTTGTTTCCAGATTCCTGCCAACAATTTAATGTTGATTTTTCCGTGTCACTTAGCCGTGTCTCTCAGATTCATTTCAACTACATAACTGCTTAAAATGTACATACGCAAATCACAGATGAAAATGTTAAACAGGGCAGAGCAAAGATGAGAACCGTGTGGTACTTTGCAAGATGACACTCTAACCTCTGTAGTTTATAATCCTTAGAATTTGGGAGATAAATGGATTTTTCAGAATATCTAGTGCAACATTCATACTGATGAGAAACAGAGACCTGGAAGGTGGGTTGAATGGTTCAAGGACATACAACTTCTTTTTCATTTATTCAAGAATTGTGTGTGTGTGTGTTGTTTAATCTATTACATGAACTCACTTTTATGGAGGAGTCCAGATCCTCTCCTGACTCCAAGACCAGTGCTCTTTTCCAGTAATTCTTTTGACAAAGAATCATGAATCATCACTGCTGAATACAGCTATTTATGCAGCTCTTAAAGCCCCTGGGTTGCTGTCATCTATCTGCAGGGGTCTCATGGGATAGTCTATTAAATACTTTGCTAATATTAATATAAATTTGACTGAGCTTTCTCCTGCCCTAATAAGTAAATGATTTTGTGGATTTAACTTGACATTGCTTGTATGAAAATTAATAAAGGGAAACTTCGCTAAAATGGAGCCTGGAAGGCAGGGAGAGCTCTCACACATGTATATATATATACACAATGCCAATATAGATCCCAACAGGAAAAAATGTACCTTGCATTTCTAGCAGGAAGTGACACTACTTTACTACCACCCGCAGGAGGAAAAAAGGTTTCTCTCCTCATCTGGTAACAGCTCAGCCAATGAGAGACTCTCACAGCTCAGACATTGAAAAGCCACTAAACTTCCAGTTTCCTCCAATGAACTTTTTGTGTAGACAGCCCCTCCCAGTTCCCCCTTCTCCTCTATAAAAGAGTCTCCTTTCTTTTGCTTTACTGACTTGCACATGGTTCACCATAGTTGCGTGTTGCAATTCTTTGCTGCTCCCAAGTAAACCTGTTTTGCTGGTAAAATAACTGGCTATTTTATTGTTTTAGGTTAACGCTTGTAGTTTAATGAACTTGTTTGTTCACTCCATCCCCAGTCCTATTCCATTCTCCTTCTACTCACCCAACTTAGGACATCTTATCCATTGTGATGACTCCCAAATATGTATCACCAATTCCTATCTTTCCGTAAAGTTTCAAACTTTTCTCTTCCCATATATACCACAGACCTCAAACTCAACATGTTCAAAACCAAAGTCATTATCTCTTCCTTGTCTTGAATTTCTACTATCCTTGATACCATCACAGTTGACTTGAGTTTGGGGCTAAAACTGGAAAGCTTCCAGGTTCCTACTCTCTTTCCTCATTGAGTTATCTTGAGCCTGTCTCCAAATCCTTTTAGTTTAGATGCTCATTTTATCTTATTTTGATAACCATAATAGCCTCTTAACCAGTTTCCAAGTTTCCACACCTCTGATTTCTGATACTGTCTCGAGAGTGCTCTTTCTACAGCGTCCATCCAGTTTTTACCAAACTGGGCAGGTGTGGAACATTATTTTGCAGTATCCTAAAATATTTTCCGTGTAAAAAAAGTTGCTTATTGTGGCAGGCAGAATACTAAGATGTATCCTCAAGATTCCTGGACTTTAGTTACTCAGTCAAATACTAATTTACTTACTGCTGTGAAGCGGTTTTGCAGATGTAATCAGAGTCCCAAACTGATTGACTTTAAGAGGGCAGATTATCCTGGTGGGCCTAACCTAATCATATGAGCCCCCTAGTCAGAGAAGGGAAAACAGAGAGATGTGCTCTGGCTGGCCTAGAAGAAAGCAAACCCCTATACTGTGAACTGTCTGGGGCGGTGGGGGGGGGGGGGAAGGGGAGGCGGCATGTGGAAGGAAACTGAAAGGGACCTCTAGAAGCTGAGAGCAACTCCCGGTGCACAGCCAGCAAGGAGATGGGGACGTCGGTTCTGCAACAGCAAAGAGGCAAAGAACTGAATTCTGCCAACAATGAAAAAGTTTGGTGGTGGATTCCTCTCCCCTCCCCCGCCCTGGCCCCACAAAGCCTCCAGGTGAGAACCTAGCTTGGGCAACACGTTGATGTTAACCTTGTTAAACTTGAAGCAGAGAACCTAGTCATGCCATGTCAGACTTCTGACCCACAGACTGTGAGCTAATAAATGGGTTTTAAGTTCCTAAACTTGCGGTGATTTGCTACACAGCAATAGAAAGCTAATACACGTACATAATTATACTTTCGAAATACTGTGCTAAACTGAGTTAACAAGTTTCTTTATTTCAAGAATTCTCAAGTGGAGGGGGGGAGACAAATGAGAAGTATGGGATTAACATATACAAACTACTGTACATAAAATAGATAAGCAACAAGGATTGACTGTATAGCACAGGTAATTATACCCAATAGCTTGTAATACCCTATAATGGAATATAATCTGCAAAAAAATCACTCTTCTGTACACCTGAAGTTAACACAATATTGTGAGTCAACCGTACTTCAATTAAAATGTTAAAAATAAAGTACAAGGTATGTGGATGTGCAAATACCCTTGCACATCCTCCTTTGAATGCTAAAAAAAAGAATTCTCAAGTGTATATTATGCTCATTAGAGTTTTTGTGAATCTCCAAGAAGGAGATACATTGTGATGTGTTTCCTAAACCATGTTGACTGCAGACTCGGTGAGGGACATTGTTCTACCAGCACCAGTTTGGGAAGCTTCTCATATAATCATTCTATTTCCTTTAAAACTTGTGATGGCTTGCTGTCATTTGCCCCAAAATGTTCAAATATCTTAATTTGGCTTTTGGGGACTCGCAGCCTCTATTTCCAGCATCATCCCCATCATTTTCCCACATCCAGCTTGGCTCACTCTTGTAGACCAAGTCATGATAGTTCAGGCTTCTTTGACTTTGCACATGTCTCATTTTTTGAGACACACTCACACGTCCCTTCTGTGACAAGTCCCTGTCCCCCCAGGCAGCTATGCTTGCAATTTAAACTCCCTTTGTAACTTTGTATATGGAGCCCTTAGGTCCCATGTCATATTATACGTCTTCACCTCTTCGTACCCGATTGTGAGCTACTTGAGGAAAGGATCTGTATTTTATTCATCTCGGTATCCTTCATGACAGAAGTGGACCTCAGGCTTCATCTTCTGGGGTCTCTGGATAGCTTACTCTTTCCTTTATAAAAATTGGGGTGACATTCACCTGTCTCTAATCTTCAACCTTTTTTTTCTTGGATTAAATTTTCAATTTTTTGTGTGTGTGACCAATTATGAGAAATAGGGAGAGTAGAGAAATGGAAAGGAATATTGACACAATCCTAGGGAATAAGAATGAGCAAAGGTTCAAGGTGTGAAGAAAAGTTCCTGAAACTGAAAATCTAGCTACTCCTGGCCCTTCCAGAAATATCTTGAAAACTGAATATCGTTCTCTTCTTCAGACCCCAGCCCTGCTGCCTATTTTCCCTGGTCTCTCCCTTCCCAGGGGCTATGTATAATTTTCACTTCATTCTAAACTGAACCCATCCTCACTGCCTGCTCCACACTCTTCACCCAATGATGGGTGTTTCGCCTGTTCCAGGTAAGAATCAGTACTCTCCATATCTATCCTTAGAAAATTCTGCTGTGCTGTGTTAAAGCAACGTCAAACAGGCAGAAAAGGCACAATGTTAACATCATTCTCTTCTGCTCTGTTTTTCTGCTTTGGGAAGTTATTTTAAACATTTCTGTCTAACGTAGACACTGATGATACGTAACAAACATCCCTCCCCTGTCTGTCTTCCATCTCTTGCCCCCTCCTTTGGATGAACAAATATCCATCTACTCTTCTACATGTTGCAGTTTCCCTTGCAGTTAAGTTGGGTTGAGAGTCTGCCCATTCGAATCTGGGGAAAAGTGAAGCAAGTCACCTTAAGCCCTGGTCCATAAAGGACCCCATACGTTCTTTTTTCCCTCTCATCCCCTGCCCCGGTACCCTTGGAGAGCCCCGTGCACCAGATGACGTGAGTTCAAAATGGAAGAGGAACAACTGGTCTACTTCACTTTGTGTGAAGCAGCTATTACATTAAACCCACTGAAGTTTCAAGCGTTTAGTCATTCACGTGGCAGAGCAGAGCCTTCCCCTAGTTTCGTCTGTTAAACATTTAAAACTTGAAAATAGTCCATAAAAATGTACTGGCTGCAAATATGTAAATGAAAATAAAAGATGAGTTTGAAAGAAGTCAGCCAAGAATCCCCACAGTTTTTTCGAAGTGAAGCTTTGTTGTTAAAATTTAAATGCCAAACAAATGCTATAGGCGCTTAAGTTATAATTTAAGTAGTCGGAAGGAAATAAATTTCCCACGCACAGATACAATTTTATCCAAGAACTAGGTTGTACCTCTTCCAGTTTTCTTTCGGAACTCTTAATTATAGAGATTACTAGCTCAAGGAACAGGAGGTTAAACATCTGCTTCCTAAAATGAAGCCAAAGGCTTGAGACAAATAGGGTGAATCATACTAAAAGTAAAGAATGAGAAGCTAAAATTAAACATCACCCCCGGCAGTTCATACCACTTCTAATTGAATAGTCCTCTATCAAGGGCTTGATGTTAGGAGTGCAGTGAGACAGTGAGCGAACCTTTGAGAAAGGCCTTCTAGATGCTTCCTAGCCAGTCCCATTTTATAATCGCCCCCCTCTCTCGTCACATATAGACAGGGGTGTACTTTGTCCTCAGATCCTTCTGCCCCTGCACCCCCTCCATCTGATGCCTGAAATGTCAGTAATTATCCCTTTGGTAATAAAGGTAATCCAAGTTAAAGGTCTTTTGATTTAATTGAATGTTACTTCTATTTATTTATTTATTTATGGCTGTGCTGGGTCTTCGTTGCTGTGTGCAGGCTTTGTGTAGTTGCGGCGAGCGGGGGCCACTCTTCGTTGCGGTGTGCGGGCTTCTCATTGTGGTGGCTTCTCTTGCTGCAGAGCACAGGCTCTAGGTGTGCGGGCTTCAGTAGTTGTGGCATGAGGGCTCTAGAGCGCAGGCTCAGTAGTTGTGGCTCACGGGCTTAGTTGCTCCACAGCATGTGGGATCTTCCTGGACCAGGGCTCAAACCTGTGTCCCTTGCATTGGCAGGTGGATTCTCAACCACTGCGCCACTAGGGAAGTCCCTATGTTAAATTTTTATATTAGATTTTTTTTTAGAATTTATTTAAATATAAGATGCCTTTTACTACGTATAAAACAAATAAGCTACAAGGATATATTGCACAGCACAGGGAATATAGTCAATATTCTACAATAACTTTACTTTTAATTTTTTTAATATTTTGGCTGTGCTGGGTCTTAGTTGCAGTACACGGGCTCCTAGTTGCGGCATGCGGACTCTTAGTTGCGGCATGCATGCAGGATCTAGTTACCCAACCAGGGATCGAACCCGGGCCCCCTGCATTGGGAGCATGGAGTCCTACCCACTGGGCCACTGGAGAAGTCCCACAATAACTTTAAATAGAGTATAATCTATAAAAATATGGAATGTTATCATCTGAAACTAATAATAGTGTAAGTCAACTATACTTCAATTAAAGATAAATTAATGATAAATAAATAAATATTAGATGTTTTTAAATGACAGCTTCTACACGGTTGTATAACACGCCTGTTCTGTGTCTTTTGGGTGACGGTCAGTCACGTGCAGCCCCGGGAGGGGACACAGGAGAAGCTCAGGGAATCAAAGTGTATGGTTGCCGCAGGTCCTCGATACAGGAAGCACAGCCCGTGGAGCAGGATCATGTGGGGAAGCCTCAGGATGGTCAGGAGACAGAAAGCAAGAGCGAGGGGAAAACCAAGGCCAGAGCCTGTACTGGGCATTCCCGAGAAGCCAAGGCAGGGCAGGGGAAACAGTTCGCAATTGGCTAGTTGCAATCATTTCTTCGGGCTCTAAAGTACACGGGTGGTCCCAGATGCCTGGTACCTGGCCTTGGGGTGATTAAGGCAGAGGAATGTGGCCTGCAGATGTGCAAGGTCCAGAGAGAGAAAGTGTGGCCCTGGCCGGGTGAGTTTGCATGTCACAGGCAAGCTGGGCTGAGCCCTTTGCTGTCTCAAAGGACTGGCCACACCAGGGAGGGGCAGTCTCTACGCAGCCAGAAAGGTTTTATAAGGTGTCAAAACATAATGTACAGGGCTTCCCTGGTGGCGCAGTGGTTGAGGGACGGGTTCGTGCCCTGGTCCGGGAGGATCCCACGTGCCACGGAGTGTCTGGGCCTGTGAGCCATGGCCGCTGGGCCTGCGCGTCCGGAGCCTGTGCTCCGCAACGGGAGAGGCCACAACAGTGAGAGCCCCGTGTACCGCAAAAAAAACAAAAACAAAAACAAAAAAACATAATGTACCGAAAATTTTAAAATATATACAATACAAAGTCAAACAGAAGCATAAAAATGAAACATTAATAAACTTACCCATCCCCTCCCTCACCCCGTACTGCAATTCCATCTCATCTGGAGTAGAGTTAGCACTTTGGTGTGTGTTCTTCCAGGCTTTTCTCTCTTTGCAAACATATGCAAACAAACATACTGACTCCAACATAAGAATGTTTATAAACGTGGAGTCACACTCTGTACATCTCTCTGCTGCTTATGCTTTCACTTGACTATATTTCATGAACAGCCCTCCACATTAATACTTGTAGGTATAACTCGTTACTGTTGGTAGATGCTTTCTCTTTTATAGGATGATTTTCTAATTTATTCAACCGCTGTGTCTTTATAGATGTGTAGGTTATTTTCAGTTGTTGGGTTTTTTAAATAACTACATGTGTGCTTTAATACACATCCTGGTGCATAAATCCCCATGTTCCAATGCTTTTATTTCCCCATGAGATTGTTGGACCAATGAATGCATTGTAAACGTGAATAGATATAATCCATAGCATCAGATTTTTTTCCCAAAATGTTTTAGCCGCTGAAACCAATATCCGCAGTATGGAAGTTTACACATTCTGATCAGCTCTGGCTGTTCTAAATGTTTTCATTTTTATAAATCTGATAGGTGATAATGGTTTCATTATTTTTCTAATTTATTTTTCTCTTGACTATTAATAACACTGAACATCTCAAACAAAGAACTTCTCTATTCAATTTTATAAGAACACTAAGAACTGTGGTTTTCTCCTGGTCTCTTATGAAGATTTGTTCCCCCTGAAGAAGCTGGTTGAGTTACAGCATATCACACATAAGAGCTGATTTTGCTCTTTTTCCTGCAAGTCTGCATTATACATCTTCTGTCTCCCTGGAATGAGATGAAATAAAAGTCTGGCCTTTTCCAAATTCATTTGATTCAGGCTGTGTATAGGAATTTTGAAAAATTCTGTTTGTTATTATCTCATCTTGGAAAATAATGAAAAGAGAACAGCTGTCAGCCTCTCGCTTCTGAATGTTGCCGTAATGTATTTTCTTGGAGGAAATAACATTGAATACATTTAGCTATTGAACATACTTGGTTTAAAACATACCATCATTTTGTGCTGTCACTGAGACCTGATGACACCAGTGTTTTGCGCTTTTGGTACCGTTAAGCCTTGTCTTGCTAAGCAGGATGAATCAGGGAACAAAAATCATTAAGCCCTGGTCTCTGTGAGTGAGTCTAAGGTAAATATACCTGTGAGAGCTACGCACTTACTTCTGATGTAGTGGCCTTAGCAGGGAGATTGGCAAGGTGGCAGTGGGCTTATTTTAATAGCCAGGACCTGTGCCCAAGATCTGTGTAAGGGGGGTGATGCTGAGGTGGTAGTATGAGTCAGTGTTCTCCAGAGAAGCAAAACCAATAGGATCTCTCTCTCACCCCCTCTCTCCCTCATCTGTCTGTCTATCTATCTATCTATCTATCTATCTATCTATCTATCTGGAGGTTTAAGGAATTGGCTCATGCAGTTGGGAAGCTGACAAGTCTTAAATTTATACCACAAGCCAGTAGGCTGGAAATTCAGGTAAAAGTGGATTTGCAGTTTGGGGTCCGAAGGCTGGAAACTCAGGCAGAATTTCTTCTCCAGGAAACCTCAGTCTTAGCTTTTAAGGCCTTCAACAGATTGGATGGGGCACATTACGGAGGGTAATCTGCTTTAAAGTCAACTGATTGTAAATGTTAATCACATCAAATAAAACTACCTTTACAGTAATATCTAGATTAGTGTTTGACCGAACAACTGAGCACCATATTCTTGCCAAGTTGACACACAAAATTAACCATCACTGTTGTGTATCATTTGCTTCAGAGGAGTTCAAATGACACAACCACTATTCTTTTCTCTATGGAGCAAGCAATTTAAAGTGGAGCCTGGCTGCAGTCCAGCTGTGTTCCAGGAGAGATTTCTAATGTCCCATTCATTTCTAGCACATCTACCCCCATGAGCAGCAAATGCAGAGACCATGAATATATCCTGCTTTAGGGAAAAAGTAGGAAAATATGAAGAGAATGCTTGATTCTTCTATTCTCCCACCTTCCTTCTTTTCCTCCTTTGTCCACTTAACCCAATAAACTGACCTCTTTTTCTTTTTAAAGTAGCTGGTGTTAGAGTGCTCAATTGAAATGGAATAAAGCATTCTTTTCTTGGCATAATTCTTCTAGCTAATGGGAAAAAACATTCTGGGCCATATGGATAATTTTAAGTAAAATTTGCACCTGAGTCATTGGCCTTAGCATCTATATACTTTTTTAAAGATTTATTTATTTGTTCGTTTGTTTTTGGCTGCATTGGGTCTTAGTCGCAGCAAGCAAGGTCTCCGTTGAGGCATGCGGGCTCTTCGTTGCGGGCTTCTCTCTAGTTGTGGCGTGGGCTCCTGGGCTCATGGGCTCTTGTAGTTGTGGCGTGCGGGCTTAGTTGCCCTGCAGCATGTGAGATCTTAGTTCCCTGACCAGGGATCGAACCCGCGTCCCCTGCATTGGAGGGAAGGTTCTTTACTGCTGGACCACCAGGGAAATCCCTAGCATTTATATTGATGAAATATATTGGAGAACTTAAAAATGTCCACTTCTACTTCACTTGTGTAATTAAAAAAATAACGGACTGAGGTGAAATTCATGTAACAAATTATTTTAAAGTGAACAATTCATTAGCATTTAGCACATTCACAGCGTTGTGCAAACACCACCTCTCTCTAGTTCCAAAACATTTCCATCATTCCAAAGTGAAACTTGATCCATTAAGCCATTTCTCCCCACTCCCCATTCCTGTCAGCTCTTGGCACCCACTAATCTAGGTTCTATGGCTATGGATTTATCCATTCTGGATAGTTCTTATAAATGGAATCATACATATGTGACACTTTGTGTCTGGCTTCTTTAACTCAGCATAATGTTTTGGAAGTCCATCGATAGTGTAGCATACATCAGTACTTCATTTCTTTCAATAGCTGAATAATATCCACTTAATATATATAGCACGATTTGTTCATTTACCTGATGATGGGCATTTGGGTTGTTTCCACCTTTTGGCTATCGTGAATAGTGCTGCTATGAACACGTGTGTACATGTTCTTGTTTGAGTACCTGGTTTCAGTTCTTTCGGGTATATATCTAGGAGTGGAATTGCAGGGTCATATAACTTTTTGAGGAACTGTCAAACTGTCTTCCACAGTGGCTGAACCATTTTACATTCTCATCAGCAATGTATGAAGGTTCCAATTTCTCCACATCTTCTCATTTAACATTTGTTGTATTTTGTTTTGTTTTCAAAATGTATTTCATTCTAGCCACCCTAGTGGGTGTGAAGTGGTACCTCATTGTGATTTTGATTTACATTTCCTTAATGACTAATAATGTTTTGTATCTCTTCGTGTGCACTTGTGTAATTTTAGCATTGTAATTCCATCCTGAATTCTAGGTACATGGCAGGGTTTCTCATCTGGTGTGGTATACATAGCGTAGGTCACAGATATGCCAAATTATTGACCCCCTCAGCCCTTGGGGCTGCTGGGGGAGACTTTAGATGGTCAGAGTCCCTGGGGTCATTCATCTCAGGCTGTAAGCAGACTCCTCCACTTTCTCCATCATTCTCTATGTGTGCCAGTATGTGAATAATTTTGGAGGTACTGCTTTTTGGGGGTGTAGGAAACCAGAGTCCTCTTGATCCATCTTAGTTAAGTGGACAACAAACTGACTCTGAGCTGTTTTATAGCATTGGAATTCGTTTAATTTTTTTCAGAAATCATAACAACTTTCTGTAATGGCTCACTAAGAATAGCCATTCTTAGACTATGTTCCTAAAATAGGGCTATATATTAATGTAATTTGAAAAGTCTAGTGATATATTACAACAATCATGATAAGTCATTTAACTTTGGAGAATTTTAATCTTCAAAATAGCATACAACATATGCATACTTTAAATACTAAAATGCAAAACATTTAAAATACAAATACTATGTATTTGTTTTATATCATGATTTATGAGAGATAGATGTTTTGGATAAAATCCCAGTTCTAGGCAGTGTGAGGATCATCTATCCAAGGTTAACATCTTAAGGCAATGGTTAATGCCAGATATTTCAATAGTTTAGCTTATGAGATATTTCATATACCTGGTGCTTAATTAATAGTACTGTCTTTGAATGGCATTGGGAATCATAATTCAAATGAGCTCACAACATAATACCTTATTTAGAGTTATGTAGAAGAGCATTTAGTTGCATTTTAAAGTCCTTCTGAAGCTTCCTCTGACAGGGACTAGATGTTATCATGTCTGGCTTCTGGGCAGTAAGTAAAAAAATGTGCAACTGGATGCTCTTGGTGATGAAGAAGGCATTGAGACAGGCCCTTCAATCAGAGTCTCCAGCCTAATCCACTCCTGGAGGGCAAAGAGAAAGAGTTGATACCTGTTAGATTTTGTGAATCAATGGAAACATCATCTGAAACAAAATTCAGGCACTCAACCTCAAGGGTCATGTTGACCAAGTCAACCCACCATTTCAGGTTCTTCTGGGTCTTAATCCAAAGCTCCTTTCCCCACCCAGGACATTTCTATGCTCAGAGAAAATAGAAAACCTCCCCTCCCCAAACATAGCCATTTCGTGCTAGTTATATCAGATTAAAATGAACATCATAGACAATATATGGTCAACGCAACCTAGAACATAAAGATTACTAAAGAAGACAATAGGAAGTGTCTCAGCAAGGCAATTAGCAACCTGATTGGTAAACTGTTGCAAACTGCACTACATATGCAGACACCATGGTTCTTCTCTCAACCCTGGTTTAGAGCCCTTCAAAATTCAGAACTGAGGGAAATGGACATCTTCTAGTTCTGGAACCACCCTAGTATCAGTATGAGCCTGGTAAACACACAGCCTTTGGAAAAGGAGTCAATGCCAGTCACAACCAGGAAGGAAGCTCTACTGGATAAAATACATTTAAGATGAAAATTTCCTAATTATCTACAGGATGACTAGCACCAAGGAATGTTTACAGGCAGATAGAAACTATAGGCAATCTGCTCTTTCTTATGGAAAATTGCAACAGACAGAACTCTCCCACAGGAGCTGAACATGTCCACATGCCATCCCAAACACAGCTTCCCTGCATTTCTTAATAATGCTGTTTTACTGAAGAAATTAAGTTATACTATTTTGTCATTAGCAAAATAACAATATGCATGGAAATGACAGAAAGCCTGACTTCTGGAGAATATCTGCAAATAAATAATCAATCCTCTTGTGAAACCAATGCTAGAATATTATTACCTAGTTTAATGGCCTTTTGTCCTAAAATCAAATCTCATGAGAACCAGTGGCTAGAGGAAAAAAGTAGCAAAGGAAAAAGAAATAAAACAAAAACAACAGTATCAACAACAGAATCCTTATTTATAGCATCATTCTGTGCTAGCATGAGAACACTTATTTAAAAAATATCTTACCAGGATAGCAGAAACGGTTTTTCAAGTGGTAAGGAACATTTTGTTATAAACACTTTCTACCCGCAGTAGAATGCAAGAAATTGAAGGCACAGTAAAATCAACCCAAAGGTCAAATTATCCAAGTGATGTCTGTGAAATTAATGTATTTGCATTAGCTCATGTATATGAAAACATTAGTATCTGCTAACCTTGAGTTTAGAAAGAACCAATGATGGATGTTTAAGAAATGAGAATACAGCCAGGTGTCAGTGCTGTGCTTCTGAGGTGGGAGAGGCAACTTCAGGACATTAGTCCACAAGAGAACTCCCAGCTCCACGTAATATCAAACAGCTAAAATCTCCCAGAGATCTACATCTCAACACCAACACCCAGCTTCACTCAACGACCAGCAAGATACAGTGCTGGACACCCTATGCCAAACAACTAGCAAGACAGGAACACAATCCCACCCATTAGCAAAGAGGCTGCCTAAAATCATAATAAGGCCACAGACACCCCAAAATACACCACCAGACGTGGACCTGCCCACCAGAAAGACAAGATCCAGCCTCATCCACCAGAACACAGGCACTAGTCCCCTCCACCAGGAAGCCTACACAACCCACTGAACCAACTTTACCCACTGGGGACAGACACCAAAAACAACAGGAACTACGAACATGCAGCCTGCAAAAAGGAGACCCCAAACAAAGTAAGATAAGTAAAATGAGAAGACAGAAAACCACACAGCAAATGAAGGAGCAAGATAAAAACCCACCAAACCTAACAAATGAAGAGGAAATAGGCAGTCTACCTGAAAAAGAATTCAGAATAATGATAGTAAAGATGATCCAAAATCTTGGAAATAAAATAGAGAAAATGCAAGAAACATTTAACAAGGACCTAGAAGAACTAAAGAGGAAACAAGCAACGATGAACAACACAATAAATGAAATTAAAAATACTCTAGAAGGGATCAATAGCAGAATAACTGAGGCAGAAGAATGGATAAGTGACCTGGAAGATAAAATAGTGGAAATAACTACTGCAGGGCAGAATAAAGAAAAAAGAATGAAAAGAACTGAGGACAGTCTCAGAGATCTCTGGGACAACATTAAATGCACCAACATTCGAACTATAGGGGTCCCAGAAGAAGAAGAGAAAAAGAAAGGGACTGAGACAATATTTGAAGAGATTATAGTTGAAAACTTCCCTAATATGGAAAAGGAAATAGTTAATCAAGTCCCGGAAGCACAGATAGTCCCATACAGGATAAATCCAAGGAGAAACACGCCAAGACACATATTAATCAAACTATCAAAAATTAAATACAAAGAAAAATTATTAAAAGCAGCAAGGGAAAAATAACACACAAGGGAATCCCCATAAGGTTAACAGCTGATCTTTCAGCAGAAATTCTGCAGGCCAGAATGGAGTGGCAGGACATATTTAAAGTGATGAAGGAGAAAAACCTACAACCAAGATTACTCTACCCAGCAAGGATCTCATTCAGATTTGATGGAGAAATTAAAACCTTTATAGACAAGCAAAAGCTGAGAGATTTCAGCACCACCAAACCAGCTTTACAACAAATGCTAAAGGAACTTCTCTAGGCAAGAAACACAAGAGAAGGAAAAGACCTACAATAACAAACCCAAAACAATTAAGAAAATGGGAATAGGAACATACATATCGATAATTACCTTAAATGTAAATGGATTAAATGCTCCCAACAAAGACACAGACTGGCTGAATGGATACAAAAGCAAGACCCATATATATGCTGTCTACAAGAGACCCACTTCAGGCCTAGGGACACATACAGACTGAAAGTGAGGGGATGGAAAAAGATATTCCATGCAAATGGAAACCAAAAGAAAACTGGAGTAGCAACTCTCATATCAGACAAAATGGACTTTAAAATAAAGACTATTACAAGAGACAAAGAAGGACACTACATAATGATCAAGGGATTGATCCAAGAAGAAGATATAACAATCGTAAATAATTATGCACCCAACATAGGAGCACCTCAATACATAAGCAAATACTAACAGCCATAAAAGGGGAAATCGACAGTAACACATTCATAGTAGGGGACTTTAACACCCCTACTATGGACTTTCACCAATGGACAGATCATCCAAAATGAAAATAAACAAGGAAACACAAGCTTTAAATGATACGTTAAATAAGATGGACTTAATTGATATTTATAGGACATTCCATCCAAAAACAACAGAATACACATTCTTCTCAAGTGCTCATGGAACATTCTCTAGGATAGATCATATCTTGGGTCACAAATCAAGCCTTGGTAAATTTAAGGAAATTGAAATCATATCAAGTATCTTTTCTAACCACAACGCTATGAGACTAGATATCAATTACAGGAAAAAATCTGTAAAAAATACAGGCACATGGAGGTTAAACAATACACTACTTAAGAACCAAGAGATCACTGAAGAAATTAAAGAGGAAATCAAAAAATACCTAGAAACAAATGACAAGGAAAACACGACGACCCAAAACCTATGGGATGCAGCAAAAGCAGTTCTAAGAGGAAAGTTTATAGCAATACAATCCTACCTTAAGAAACAAGAAACATCTCAAATAAACAACCTAACCTTACACCTAAAGCAATTAGAGAAAGAAGAACAAAAAACCCCCAAAGTTAGCAGAAGGAAAGAAATCATAAAGATCAGATTAGAAATAAATGAAAAAGAAATGAAGGAAACGATAGCAAAGATCAATAAAGCTAAAAGCTGGTTCTTTGAGAAGATAAACAAAACTGATAAACCATTAGCCACACTCATCAAGAAAAAAAGGGAGAAGATTCAAATCAGTAGAATTAGAAGTGAAAAAGGAGAAGTAACAACGAACACTGCAGAAATACAAAAGATCATGAGAGATTACTACAAGGCAACTCTATGCCAATAAAATGGACAACCTGGAAGAAATGCACAAATTCTTAGAAATTCACAACCTTCTGAGCCTGAGCCAGGAAGAAATAGAAAATATGAACAGACCAATCACAGGCACTGAAATTGAAACGGTGATTAAAAATCTTCCAACAAACAAAAGCCCAGGACCAGATGGATTCACGGGCGAATTCTATCAAACATTTAGAGAAGAGCTAACACCTGTCCTTCTCAAACTCTTCCAAAATGTAGCAGAAGGAGGAACACTCCCAAATTCATTCTATAAGGCCACCATCACCCTGATACCAAAACCAGACAAAGATGTCACAAAGAAAGAAAACTACAGGCCAATATCACTGATGAACATAGATGCAAAAATCCTCAACAAAATACTAGCAAACAGAATCCAACAGCACATTAAAAGGATCATACACCATGATCAAGTGGGGTTTTTTCCAGGAATGCAAGGATTCTTCAATATATGCAAGTCAATCAACGTGATACACCATATTAACAAATTGAAGGAGAAAAACCATATGATCATCTCAATAGATGCAGAGAAAGCTTTTGACAAAATTCAACACCCATTTATGATAAAAACCCTCCAGAATGTAGGCATAGAGGGAACTTTCCTCAGCATGATAAAGGCCATATATGAGAAACCCACAGCCAACATCGTCCTCAATGGTGAAAAACTGAAAGCATTTCCACTAAGATCAGGAACAAGGCAAGGTTGCCCACTCTCACCACTCTTATTCAACATAGTTTTGGAAGTTTTAGCCACAGCAATCAGAGAAGAAAAGAAAAGAAAAGGAATCCAAACCGGAAAAGAAGAAGTAAAGCTGTCACTGTTTGCAGATGACATGATACTATACATAGAAAATCCTAAAGATGCTACCAGAAAATTACTAGAGCTAATCAATGAATTTGGTAAAGTAGCAGGATACAAAATTAATGCACAGAAATCTCTGGTGTTCCTATACACTAATGATGAAAAATCTGAAAGTGAAATTAAGAAAACACTCCCATTTACCACTGCAACAAAAAGAATAAAATATCTGGGAATAAACCTACCTAGGGAGACAAAAGACCTGTATGCATAAAATTGTAAGACACTGATGAAAGAAATTAAAGATGATACAAATGGATGGAGAGATATACCATGTTCTTGGGTTGGAAGAATCAACATTGTGAAAATGACTCTACTACCCAAAGCAATCTACAGATTCAATGCAATCCCTATCAAACTACCACTGGCATTTTTCACAGAACTAGAACAAAAAAATTCACAATTTGTATGGAAACACAAAAGACCCCGAATAGCCAAATCAATCTTGAGAACGAAAAACGGAGCTGGAGGAATCAGGCTCCCTGACTTCAGACTATACTACAAAGCTACAGTAATCAAGACAGTATAGTACTGGCACAAAAACAGAAATATAGATCAATGGAACAAGATAGAAAGCCCAGAGATAAACCCACGCACATACGGTCACCTTATCTTTGGTAAAGGAGGCAGGAATGTACAGTGGAGAAAGGAAAGCCTCTTCAGTAAGTCGTGCTGGGAAAACTGGACAGGTACATGTAAAAGTATGAGATTAGAACACTCCCTAACACCATACGCAAAAATAAGCTCAAAATGGATTAAAGTCCTAAATGTAAGGCCAGAAACTATCAAACTCTTAGAGGAAAACATAGGCAGAACACTCTATGACGTAAATCACAGCAAGATCCTTTTTGACGCACCTCCTAGAGAAATGGAAATAAAAACAAAAATAAACAAATGGGACCTAATGAAACTTCAAAGCTTTTGCACAGCAAAGGAAACCCTAAACAAGACGAAAAGACAACCTTCAGAATGGGAGAAAATATTTGCAAATGAAGTAACTGACAAAGGATTAATCGCCAAAATTTATAAGCAGCTCATGCAGCTCAATATCAAAAAAACAAACAACCCATTCCAAAAATGGGCAGAAGACCTAAATAGACATTTCTCCAAAGAAGATATACAGACTGCCAACAAACACATGAAAGAATGCTCAACATCATTAATCATTAGAGAAATGCAAATCAAAACTACAATGAGATATCATCTCACACTAGTCAGAACAGCCATGATCAAAAAATCTAGAAACAATAAATGCTGGAGAGGGTGTGGAGAAAAGGGAACCCTTTTGCATTGTTGGTGGGAATGTAAATTGATACAGCCACTGTGCAGAACAGTATGGAGGTTCCTTTAAAAACTACAAATAGAACTACCATAATACCCAGCAATCCCACTACTGGGCATATACCCTGAGAAAACCATAATTCAAGAAGAGTCATGTACCAAAATGTTCATTGCAGTTCTATTTACAATAGCCAGGAGATGGAAGCAACCTAAGTGTCCATCATCAGATGAATGGGTAAAGAAGATGTGACACATATATACAATGGAATATTACTCAGCCATAAAAAGAAACAAAATTGAGCTATTTGTAATGAGGTGGATAGACCTAGAGTCTGTCATACAGAGTGAAGTTAGTCAGAAAGAGAAAGACAAATACCGTATGCTAACGCATATGTATGGAATTTAAGAAAACAAAATGTCATGAAGAACCTAGGGGTAAGACAGGAATAAAGACACAGACCTACTAGAGAATGAACCTGAGGATATGGGGAAGGGGAAGGGGAAGCTGTGACAAAGCGAGAGAGAGGCATGGACATATATACACTACCAAATGTAAAATAGATAGCTAGTGGGAAGCAGCTGCATAGCACAGGGAGATCAGCTCGGTACATTGTGACTGCCTGGAGGGGTGGGATAGGGAGGGTGGGAGGGAGGGAGATGCAAGAGGGAAGAGATATGGGAACATATGTGTATGTATAACTGATTCACTTTGTTATAAAGCAGAAACCAACACACCATTGTAAAGCAATTATACTCCAATAAAGATGTAACAAAAAATAAAATAAAATAAAAAATAAAAAGTCTAGCATCCAAAAAACTAAAAATAGAATTACCATATGACCCAGCAATCCCACCACTGGGCATCTACCCAGAGAAAACCATAATTCAAAAAGACACACGCACCCCAATGTTCATTGCAGCACTATTTACAATAGCCAGGTCACGGAAGCAACCTAAATGCCCACTGACAGACAACTGGATAAAGAAGATGTGGTACACATATACAATGGAATATTACTCAGCCATAAAAAGGAACGAAATTGGGTCATTTGTAGAGACATGGATGGATCTAGAGACTGTCATACAGAGTGAAGTAAGTCAGAAAGAGAAAAACAAATATCGTATATTAACGCATATATGTGGAACCTAGAAAAATGGTACCGATGAACCGGTTTGCAGGGCAGAAATAGAGCCACAGATGTAGAGAACAAACGTATGGACACCAAGGGGGTAAAGTGGTGGTGGTGTGATGAATTGGGAGATTGGGATTGACATGTATACACTGATGTGTATAAAATGGATAACGAATAACAACCTGCTGTATAAAAAAATAAATACAATTCTAAAATTCATAAAGAAAAACCCATGCTATCGATGAACCTCCTATTCATCAGTACGTCACCAGCTCACAGATATCAATTTATTTTTATAATGTACTCATAAATCAGTTTGATGGATTTTTTCCTTATAATGAGCAGAATATTATGCATATCAGGGACAGGCAAATTAATCATTAACCTAGGGGTCATGGAAAATTAATTTAGAGTGAGTTGACAGCTGTCGTGTGGGTCATTATTACCTTGTTAGAGACAAAGCTTGCTGATATTTCTTTAATACTACTGTGAGATAACAGAAAAAATATATATTTGGGTCTCTGCCCGAGTTCCTGCAACAGAGCTCCTAAAACTCTTGCAATTTCCTAGTGATAAGAGCACTGAGAACATCTTCTGTTCTAATATTTGGTCTTTGAGCCCCCATCCTGACACAGAGCTCCTAAACCCCTTGCAATTTCCTGGATGAAAACAGTGTCCTTTGTTCTAATAACATGACTCTTGGTGGGTTCCTGAATGGGGGCTGGTCACCAGAAAGACCAAGCCATGATTAGAAACTTAGAATTTTCAGCACCATCCCCTTCTGCAGCGAGGGAAGAGGGGATACAAGTGGAGTTAATGATTGATCATCCCTGTGTGATAAAGCCCTCCATGAAAATTCCAATAGTTTGGGGTTTGAAGAGCTTCTAGGTGGTGGCCACGTGGAGGTGCTGGGAGAGTGGCACACCTGCACAGGGCATGAAAGCTCCGCCCCTTCCCACACACCTGTCCTACACATCTCTTCCACCTGGGTGTTCATCTGTGTCGTTTATCATATCCTTTTAAAATAAACTGGTAAACAATAAATAAACTGTTTTCCTGAGTCTGTAAGCTGCTCTAGCAAATTAATGAAACCTGAGAAGGGATCATGGGAACGTCTGATGTATAGCCAATTGCTCAGAAGCACAAGTGACAAACTGGCTTTGCTATCGGCGTCTGAAGTGGGATGAGGGCAATCTTGCGGGATGGAGCCCTTAACCTGTGGAATCTGATGCCATCTCCCAGTAAATGGTGTCAGATTTGAGTTATTAAATTGTAGGACCCCCAGCTAGTGTTGCATAGAATGGCTTGAAACTCCCACGCGGTAGTGTCCGTAGCGTTCTGAGTGTGATGGTTGTGTGAAAGTAAAGGAGAGACACAGTCAGTAGTGTAGGTTTTTGCTACACAAGTACCGTATCATAGTTTTTAATGTTAATGAAAAGTACCACAGGCTTTATAGCCAGGGTTATTATTATCACTTTGTAGATAATTAAGTTGTGTTTCTACATCTTAACAAAATAATTTTTATCATTGAGTATTGGTATTAGAGTCTCATGTGTGTTCAGTAGTTGTCATGTGGCCAGAGAGAGTTCATGGAGTCTCTCTAGTGTCTAATTTATTAGGATTTTGGCGTTACGTCTGTTTGACACAAAATTGAGTAACTTCAGAGTGTAAAAGTTACCTAGAGACACTCCAACATCATTTTGTAATTTTACAGATAATTTTACAAATGAAGGAATTTGAGCGTAGAAATGTGATGTAATTAGTACAGAATCACAGTTAGTGGAAGAGCTAAATGCAGGATCCAGGCGTTGGACTCTGGTCCCCAAGTTCTTCCTTAAAATGTAAGGAGTGAGTGAAGGAGCTCCCTCTGAGGGAGGCCTGTCCAGGATATCATCAACTAGAGCAAGAATTCAGCATTCATAACACTGAGAGGCTGCAGGTAGTAATTTTAAGGAGAATAAGAAAAGTATATTGACTTGCATTTGACAACTCTGACTTTACTTTCTCTAAACTTATTTGCATTTGTAGCCATTGCAAACCTAACCAGAGCATTAGAAATATGTTTTTATTGGCAGAGATCTTATTTTTCAATGGCGTCATTTTGTAACTCTGTTATCAAGCTATCAATTTAATCTACAAAATGGATTAAAATTATGTTTTGATCCTTTCTTGGTTTTTTGTTTTGTGGGTTGGTTGGTTGGTTGTTAGGTTGTGATTCATTTATTTTTGTTTGTGGTCTAATATCAGTGCTGCCTAGGATATGGCAAGTTTGCTAATGATGCTAATTAAGTTTACATGTTATTTAGTTTTTCTTTCTTTTAATCGCTGACACTCCACCTTGATGTTGAACTGCTCATTACACCACGGAGCTCAGAAATATGCTCCTTTTTGTACGTGAAGTATGTCCACTTAGCATGTAGAATTAGCATGGGTTTAGTTCCCTTTAGACATTTTATGTTCGACTGTACAAAAGCACAATGAAAATAACCAGGGTTCAGAAGATGTTTTTATGGAGCAGAAATAATGAGCCTGATTCTCTGACTCACAGGCTACAGATGGATCCCACTGTCAGGTTAGCAAGAGAGGAAGAAAGAAAACAATTTTGTCTTGCCTGTTGGTCAGGAACAGGTTGTAACCTCCTTGTTTCTTCTATCCCCAGAGCCTACTGCATCCCGGAGAATAGAGCTGCCCCCTCAAGCCCCTGGGCACCGACTTCCCAGCCTGACCGCTGTTCAGCCAAGCTCTTGTGATGCAGCACAGAGGGCGACACGATTCTTAGGAGCCAGAGCCTTGGAACAGCTGCCAGGCAAGGCCTCCTTTCATTGGCTGTTCCCCTCCCGTGGATATGAGGGGCTTCTCCGAGCTCGTAGACACTGACGGCGTCCTTGTGATCATCATCTCGAACAAAGGAGCAAGTGAGTTTTTGTTTGTTTGTTTTTACTGTCAATTATTGTTCATCCATTTAGGGCTGAGATTGAGTTTTTGGATTTTTGGGGGGGTTTTTTTGCGGTACGCAGGCCTCTCACTGTTGTGGCCTCTCCCGTTGCGGCCTCTCCCGTTGCGGAGCACAGGCTCCGGATGTGCAGGCTCAGCGGCCGTGGCTCACAGGCCCAGCCGCTCCGCAGCACGTGGGAATCTTCCCGGACCGGGGCACGAACCCGTGTCCCCTGCATCGGCAGGCAGGCCGTCAACCACTGTGCCACCAGGGAAGCCCTGAGATTGAGTTTTTAAATCATAGTAGATGACTTTGAAGAAGCTAAGGGCCAAAAGATAGACTTTTCCCCAAGGTCTGTAACCAGCTAGTGGCAGAGTTTGCATTAATTCCTCTTTCTACCACACCACCCTTTATTTCTTTCTCTCTACAGTGTCTACATACTAGTTGCTCAATAGACAGTTACTGGTTTAATTTGATTCAGTTAAGTTAATCATCATATGCATTAACCTCATCATAGCATTTGGTCTCTGCCCCAAATCTGATGCCCAGGGAGTAACTCCAGCTCAGACACGAGCTCCCTCCACCCTCCTCTGGAGGCCCGCTGGAGTTGTGGGAAAGCTCAGGCTCCCATTCCTGCATCCTTGAGACCTAGCAATGGTGCAGCAGAGGAGAACCATCCCCCATGACTGTCTAACCAACCCCTCTGGGTTTTGTTCACCTTCTCTGGGAGCTGTTCATCCACCCTAGGGTGTGGAGCTGAAAACAAATCAGTCAGTTGACTCGTGGTCAACGACCATTTTCTGGTGCCTCCTCTGCGCCTGGTAGAGTGCTGGGCCCTGGGAATATAGCGATACAAGATGTGGCTCTTTCCTGCAAGGAGCTCAAGGATGGGGGGCTGTGGCTGGCCGGGCCCAAGCCTTCTTAGGCCTGATGAGCAGAATGCAGACCTGCCTTATCTGCAAGTAGCTAGAGCCTGGAGAGCCAGCCTGATCATTTACAAGGCAAGTTCATGAACTTCCCATCAAGCTTGTGACTGGTGGTTTCCTTTTCCCACCCGAGACTCCTGTTGGGGCACCTCTGTGAGGACTGGGTGGGACAGTGAGAGGTGAGGCCACTCTCCTGCGTGCTTGTACGGGTTTCCCCCGCTGTCCGAAAGTGGAGCGTTCCTACGAAACCTTTCCTAAGCCGAAACGGCGTAAAGGGAAGAAGCAATTACCTTAGGACACATCTTATTAACAGATGCTCAGAATACATCAAGATGAAGCACAGATGCCCACAGACACAGTTCAAAGCTTATGGTGGCTTGATGCTGAGATGCTGAGTGTGGGTCCCAGGGAAGGGGCCTCGTGGGACCACTCCAGGTGCACGGGGTACATGCTGCCTCTATAAAGGCTGCTGCAAAACACATGCTGAACGCTAATTTTCGCTTTTTGCCTTTTTTCGTAAAAAAGAATATCCTCTTCAGACTTATTTTGGTTACGGAAAACAGGTACTAACGTAGGCCTTTTGTAAAAGCGAAGTGTTTAAGTGGTGTAAAGTGAATTTTCGAAAAGCCAGCATATCTAGATCTAGATCTGTTACACAGCCTCATTACAGATTTGAATTTCACAAAAGTGAAAGCAACTGAAATCCTATTTGTCATTCTTTCCCATCTTTGATCTCGGACCGGCTATTTATTGCCTGCTGCAGGTCATTTGGAGTCAGCAGGGTGGACAAGAATAACTTGCACTGTGGCAGGGGTAAGAAGAGTGGGATAAAGGTCGGCTTGCCTAGCCACCAGGAGGCCTGCTTCTTTTTTTTTTCAATTCTTTTTCATTGTGGTTTATTATGGGATATTGAATATAGTTTCCTGTGCTATACAATAAGACCTTGTTGTTTATCCATTCTATATATAATAGTTTGCATCTGCTAGTTCCAAACTCTCAATCTAACCCTCCCCTGCACCCCTCCTTGGCAACCACAAGTCTGTTCTCTGTCTGTGAGTCTGTTTCTGTTTCGTAGATAAGTTCATTCATTTCATATTTTAGACTCCATATATAAGTGGTATCATGTGGTATTCGCCTTTTTCTTTCTGACTTAACTTCACTTACTATGATAATCTCTAGGTCCATCTATGTAGCTGCAAATGGCAAAATTTCATTCTTTTTTATGGCTGAGTAGTATTCCATTGTACATATGTACCACATCTTCTTTATGCATTCATCTGTCCGTGGACATTTAGATTGTTTCCGTGTCTTGGCTATTGTAAACACTGCTGCTATGAACATAGGGGTGCATGTATCTTTTCAACGTATAGTTTTGTCCTGATATGTATCCAGGAGTGGGAATGCTGGATCATATGGTAACTCTATTCTTAGTTTTTTGAGGAACCTCCATTATGTTTTCCATAGTGGCTGCACCACTTTACATTTCTACCAACAGTATAGGAGGGTAAGCTTGTCTCCACACCCTCTCCAGCATTTGTTATTTGTAGACTTTTTAAAAAAATTAATCTATTTATTTATTTATTTTATTTTTGGCTGCATTGGGTCTGCATTGCTGCACACGGACTTTCTCTAGTTGCAGCGAGTGGGGGCTACTCTCCGTTGTGGTGCGCGGGCTTCTCATTGTGGTGGCTTCTCTTGTTGTGGAGCACAGGCTCTGGGCAAGCGGGCTTCAGTAGTTGTGGTGTGCAGGCTTCAGTAGTTGTGACACGTGGGCTCAGTAGCTGTGGCTCAAGGGCTCTAGAGCGCAGGCTCAGTAGTTGTGGCGCACGGGCTTAGTTGCTCCGCGGCATGTGGGATCTTCCCGGACCAGGGCTCGAATCCGTGTCCCCTGCATTGGCAGGTGGATTCTTAACCACTGCGCCACCAGGGTGAGCCCTGTAGACTTTTTAATTATGGCCATTCTGACCAGTGTGAGGTGGTACTTCATTGTAGTCTTGATTTGCATTTCTCTAATAATTAGCGATGTTGAGCATGTTTTCATGTGCCTATTTCAGGAGGCCTGCTTCTTGGCCTCCACGTTCTAGCCCAGAGCAGCCAGACTCTGTGCCCTGAACACACGTGGCATTGTAGGAGGGGATTGAGGTAGAAGACCTTGTGCCACAACCAAGTCCCCCTCTTGGCCAACACCAAATGGAGCCAAACACAGATCAATCTGGAGAAGGTTTAGATGGAGGCGAACGTGGTTCAGGCTGCCTAGCTGGGGACAAAGGCTGAAGCTTAACTGCTGGTGGTGGCAGTGACTCTAGCCCCTCCTGAGCCTTGTCCCAGCTGCTGCGCTGTCACGGCCATTCTCGGAAATCCCAGGGGTCCCTCCCCATTCATTCCATGGGGAGGTTCCGAGGAAGGGGAGTCCCGGCAGTGGTGGCCTTTCTTCTCCAAAGACTAGCACCACATCTAGACTTGTAGCAGGCGGCTAAGGCAGAGCTGGTGGGAACCATTCACTACGCTATCATCCAGTACATGCTAGTGGGCCTGTGGGGAGTCTCCATTACTGCAGAGATGAGATGCTGTCACCATCAGATGGTGGAGCTGGTGAGTCAGGAACAGAACCCTGGTTTTGAAAAGAGACCTGAGCCTTTGCTAGGGCAACGGGCACAAAGGCTGGTCACAGTGATGTCATCTAAGCTGCATCAAATTAAGGAGCCCTTAAGAGGTCCAAGGCTGAGGAGGGTGTGCCCTTCCTCCCTGGGCACGGAGAGGAGGGGAACTCCTATTCAAAATGAGTCGGGGCTAAGGAACCTGGACCAGCATTGTCACTTGTGATCACTTGAGCTCTGTGCATGACCCTTGGGTCCCTACAGAAGCCAAGGGCTGAGGAGGCAGGGGCAGTAATGTGCCTTGTGGGGTACAAGGCAGCCCGTTGAGTGCTGGCGTGGCTCCCCATGGCCCCCACCCCCAGCTGTAGCTAGGAGCTCTCCAACCCGCAGTGTTCCTCACCCCCCGGGGGACCTTGTCTATATCCCTTGAAGAGGCCCCTCGCTGATAACGAGTGAGGCAGTGGAACAGCATCGGCCACTCAATTGACCCTTATTCTGAATATCCTTTGCACGTTTGCAAGCCCTCAAACCTGGACTGGAGTTTTGAGTTCTGGCCGAGCACACGCGGGAATCCCGTATAGAGCAGAAAACTATTCAAGTTCGGTAAGAGCTGGGTGGGCGATCCACACCTGCTTTCACAGAAGTGGGTACCAGTGACACCTAACCCAGTCCCAGGTGGGTGACCTGAGGCTCTCAACTCATGCGCTGAATTGGGAGAAATGAAAAGTTATTCAAGAGAAGGTGGCCGGGGATGGATGTGTAGGAGAAAGACATTCCAGGCAGAAGGGACAGTGTAAGCAAGGGTGTGGAGTTCAGGGAACTGGTGGTAGGGTTGCTCAGTCTTTATTGGCAAAGTTATTCCCAAGACTCTCAGGAAGTTTCTATTAAGGCATTCAGTCATTCAACAGACATGTATTGAATGCCCACAGTGTACAAGGCAAAAGGCATTAAAAAGGTTAATAAGGCTTGAGAGAAAGAGGTGAGGGAGATTAAGAGGTACAGACTTCCAGCTGCAAAATAAATGAGACATGGGTATGAAATGTACAGGGTGGGGAATATAGAAAACAAGAAAAAAGAGGTGTAAATGTTAAATGTGTCCAGTTTTGTTGCAGAACACTTATACCTCCATAAAGCTAAAAAATTTTTCCCTAATGTTAAAAATTGAAATTAAAAAGTTGATAAGGCTTATTCTCTGTCCTCAATGAACTCACAATTTAGCAAATATTATTTATAAAGGAACAGATGCAATGATAGACGTTAGAACACAATGTTACAGGAACATGAAGAATGGACTGATTATTTGTGATTAAGCAAGTCAGGAAGGCTTCACAGGGGAAGAGATTTTGAAATTATCAAATAGAATGGGAAAGGGACATTTGCATTGCCAAGATGTTTAAACATGTCCAGACTTATTTTAGTTTGCCCTATTTGTGAGAATGCTTCAACTGTCGAGATGCTTATAAATTAGATGCTAATTAATGAAGTGAAAATGACGCAGGGAAGAGATCCAGATTTCTTTTAGAATGGCAGGGTAGAAAAGAGCTCCTTTCTAACGTTAAGTTATGCAAATAAAACTAACTGCATTTATAATTGTAAGAGAATTGGGAATGTTATTTAATATGTAAATATATTCTAACAGGGAATATTTATAATGCTAACAAATTTTCTATCTAAGATAATGTATATTTATTATCATTCATTTCTAGTTTTTTTGAAATAATTTTCTCCTCAATATTAATGTTTTTCTTCCCTCGTGCATAAATATAGTATATTTGCTCTAGCACAGTTTCTCAAACTTGATGGGCCCTGCTCTGCTTTCATTTTCCATCCCTGCTTTTAAAAAAAATTTTTTTATTGGGTTATAACATACATACCTGCACATATCTTATTAAGGGTATCATTCAATAAATTTTTACACATGGATGTATTTATGTAACTACAATTCAGATTAAAATACAAAGCACTTCCAGAACCTTCCAAGGTTCCTTCGTGCCATCTCCCAATTAATACAAAACTCTGCAGAGGTGACTACTGTTGTGAGTCTATCACTGTGGATTAGTTTTGCCTGTTTTTGAACTTTATATAAATGGACTTGTAGAGGATATACATTTTTGAGTCTGGCTGCTTTTGCCAACATTATGTCTCTAAGGCTGAACCATGTCCCAGGTAGTTTGTTCTTTTTCCTTGATGTGGTGTTATATTTTATTTATGAATATACCAAACTTACATATCTGTTTCTGTTGCTGGCATATTTCCAGTTTGGGGCTATCATGAACAAGTCTTAGAGATGTCTTTGGTGGACATATGCATTCATTTCTCCAGGGTAAACAGAGGAGTGGAATTGCTGGGTCATACCATAGATGTATGTTGGACTTTAGTAGAAACTGCTACTGAGTTTTCCAAGTGCAATGATTTAAACTTCTCCTAGCTGGAACGAGAGACTTGGTAATCTCAGTCTTTTTAATTTTAGCCATTCTAGAGAGTGTATAATATAGCTCATTGTTTTGATTTTCATTTCCCTGATGACAATGTTGAGAACCTTTTCATTTGCTTATTGGCCATTTGGATATCCTCTTGCGAAAGCCCTATTTTAATATTTTGACCATTTTTAAAAAGTTGGGTTGTCCTTTTTTCATTGAACTGTAGGGTTCCTATTTTAAGATGAGTCCTCTGACAGATACGTGTATTGCAAATGTCTTCTCCAGGTCTGTGGTGTGCCTTTCACTCTTTTCATGCTGTCTTTTTGTTGGAAAGAAGTTCTTGACTTTAATAGCATTCAGATGGGTCAATCTTTTCTCTTGTGGTTAGTGCATCCTGTCCTTTTAAAGAAATATTTGCCTCCTCGAGAGAAAACTTCTAATGAAATGAAGACAAAAACTTTAACATCTCTCATAGAACCCTCAAGCCTCTGTGAATACAAATTTAGAGTCCCATTTGAGAGCCATGCTCTCATATATTGTTATAGAACATTCTATCCTCAGATAGACAGATCCCCCCCAAAACAACACCAAAATACAAACATGGTAGGATTCCATTTTAAACCAAATAGGCAAGAGGTTTTAACTTTAAAGGAGCAGCTATTCAGAACTGTAAATAAATATAATATAGGTAAATATATAAAATAAATATTTTTGCTCCACTGTGTTTCAAAGATTCAATAATATGAAAAATTTCTGAAAAAAGAGTGTGAGATGAGAAAATCAATTCACTTTAAAGCATCAGAGCAAAACCTTGGTCCTTCCCCTCTCTGCCTAATTAGGCACGCTCTTCTCTCCCCTTGACCTACTTTTATCACTACTCCAACACACACACACACACACACACACACACACACAAACACACACACACGATACTTGTCCCAAGGAAAGAACACAACTGAGATATTTATGGCTTCTGAAACCTGCTCTAACTTGACAGTCCACAAACATAACAGATGGTCTATAATAACTGAACTGTTGTTGAATGTGTCTTCAATGGTTATTTCTTAAAATTTAAAACACATGGAGAGTCATTATTCCCACTAAAGGAGCATACACATATTTTCATTTTCTAGTAAGGCATATTATCATACAATTTTAGATAGACAGATATAGATAGATGGTAGAGAGCAAGGTAGATAGATAACAGATTTCAAATAGGCATATTTAAACACAATTACCATCTGCCATATCGAACATAACTTTTCTAAGTTTCTGAAAGCTGATAAATGTCAGGGTCTTGGGTAGTAGCATGCCTTTCTTCATGGTACCCCAGAATTCGGAGTACTAGTTCTATATGGATTCTTTGTATAAATGGGAGTTTCATAATCTACAGAACATTTCTCTCTCTAGCAAGGTTCCAACTAGAAATAAAGAGACACACCAAGAGTTTATACGCCTTAACGAGGGTCAGAGCAAATCACTGAAATAATTGAAACTGTATTTTAAAACTTGGCAGAGAGACCTTCTCTTAATGTTCAAAGATAATTCACAATACTAAGGCTCTGTATATATTTATTTTTTTTAGATTCAGTAGTATTTATTTATTTGACCACACCACGTGGCTTGTGGGATCCTAGTTCCCTGACCAGGGATGGAACTCGTGCCCCCTGCAGTGGAAGCAAGGAGTCCTAACCACTTGGACCACCAGGGAATTCCCCTCTGTATTTTTTTGAGTGTGATCTTTTCCCAATTTGTCATGATTATTTTGAGAAAAAAAAAAAGAACCCTCAGTGCAAGAATATTGTCTTTAGTTTTCTTCATTTGTTCATTTTTAATGCTCCGTTTATAAAAGAAATTTTGTTCATATGTGAGTGATAAATGCAACCAAGGGTTACGTATGCTTTGACAGAATGTGGTATGGGGAGCAGTGAGCCGCAAATGAAGAAGGTCATTCCATTTGGGGTGGGGAGGGATTTCGGAAGGCTTTGTAAAAGAGCCATAGAACGACTTTTGAAAGATGTGTAGGTTCTTCACTTATCCATGTCCGCTCTTCCTTGACTTTCTTTTACTGTTCTCTTCACTGCTGTTCTGTTCTCCAAAAATGTTTTCATGGATGTCTTATCACTGGTGTAACCGCTGTGGGTGGAATCTGGAAGATCCCTTTAGTCCCAATTCTGAAGAATTCATATCTGCCCCTGGGCTCAATGTCAACAGATCACTCACCGAGAACAGAGTGTATAAGAGACTGCTTAGGGTAGATGCTTGCAAGATGTCAGATCAGAGAGATACCTTGTATTTGTAGGAAAGCTCTGGAAGTCTGACTTGGGCAGCAGAGGTACAGAAAATTTGGTCTCTTTGGTTTAGCTTTGAAATTCTAATGAAAGTTGGGTTTTCAGTCATCCATTCTGTGTTGGACTGTTCCTTCCCCTGTGCTTAAGTACATTTCATTCTGTTCTACTTGGAGCAGGACTGAAGTTCAAATAGCAAGGAGCCTAATAATGCCAGATTTCGAACAATTAGATTCCCCAGGAGTTTTAGTTCAATAATTAGGATGGACGTGAACCAGCTGAGTTGTTCTTCCTCTGGTTCAGTTCACAAGGAGACTTTGGTTTCTTGGGGAGGGGGCCGCATCTAGATTCCACTATGTTTTTTTATTTTTCTGCTAAACTTTTTCTGAAACTTTACAACTGATTATTGAACAACATCCTCAGCAGAGGGATTCCGATAATTAATTAAAACAAAATACGGAGATAACAATTTGAGCTGAAGAAATTATGTATTATTCATCAAACCAAAAAAACTCTTTGCTGTTGGTAAGGTAATGGGCTAGACTTTTCAATCCTGACAAGTTTTTTTTTTTTTAATTCTTTCCCAAAGGGCCACGCTTATTTCTTTTTCACATTTTTATCGGACACATTTTCTACTTCAAGATTGTTGCTCAGCAAGTTTAAATTAGGAAGACATTTTTATTAAGCGGGAAAGAAGTTAGGATTTTTAAAAGTTTAGTCTTTCAATCAGAGGGAAGGAGAGAGGAAGGGAGTGGAAGAGGGAGTGTGTGCATGTTATATTAAGAGATGCAGGGATCTATTATGGGGAAAAGAAACATTTTCAAAAAATTGAAACAGTTATGATAGACCTTTCTCTAGTGGGTGTTGAAAAAGTACAGGTCTTCTTTTGGTCTGGTGTTGATTAGATCTGGTGTAGTAAGCTTTAGAAACAGTGGTACCTAAGGTCTCTGATCATTTCCCTGGGTGAAGGCATGTAGGCTAACACGGAAACTTTATAGTCTTGTTACAATTACTTTGTTCAAAATGTCTTTCCAACCATATTTCTGTTGCCCTAGCTTCTGGTGTTGTTTCTTAAGAGCTTCAAATTAAAATCTTAATAATGTTAACATTGTCACGGGCAAAACCTTGATGCTTCTACCCCGCGTGGGTAGAAAAGGTAAGGCTCGCCTTTAACTAAGGCTTAGTCTTATTTTGATGTGCAACTCCTGACATTTGTTCTGATTCACAAGGTCTCTAAGGACACTAGAGAAGACATGCGGAAACACAGCTTTACCTGCACGCAGGTGAAGTCAAAAGCCACCTATTCAATTAAAAGTTCAAAAAATTCCCTTCTTTTAATATTGTTTGCCTTGCTTTGAACTTTTTCTGTCAGAGCTGATGTTCTTGCCTTGTGATTAACATTTTCCCTACAGCCTTTGAGTTCGTTTGTTGTTCTGTTTTCTCTATTAGCTCTGTTTCCACAATTGTCAGCTCTTCTAATTTGGTGGTGTTCCTTCATAACACTGATTTTACTGAAAGGTTGAGTTATTTTTAGTTGTTTTCCCATATTTATATCTGCTTTGAGGTGAGGGGGTTGGGGGCATGTGAATGGAAAAGACTTGTCCTTGAATGGATGGTTGTTGGTGATAACCTGTACATGTAGGATTCATAACATTTGATAATATTTGTTGTAATATTTTCATTGTTCTTTACGGCCGGTTTGCTGTCTGCCTTGGGGTAGGTGGAACTTGCCATGTTCAGTAAGAGAAAATATTCCACTTGCATACGAGGCTGGCTTTGGTGATACAAGTGTGAGTAGGTTTGATAACGGTGGTGAGAATAAATGAATGAAGTCTAATTGCTGGCACAGAACAGGGCTTCTCCTCTTAAATCAAAATACCATCTTAACTTTTCTCACCACTTCTTTCTAACAAGGCATTTCCCTGACTAACCCTTTTCCAGTGGCCACTATGCATTCCCTCAAAAAGTCTGCAAGGCTCATTATTTTCTTTTGTAAATTTATTTATTTTATTTACTTATTTTTGGCTGCATTGAGTCTTCGTTGCTGTGCACAGGCTTTCTCTAGCTGTGGCGAGCGGGGGCTACTCTTCGTTGCGGTGCGCAGGCTCCTCATTGCAGTGGCTTCTCTTGTTGCGGAGCACGGGCTTTAGGCGTGCGGGCTTCAGTAGTTTTGGCGCACGGTCTTAGTTGCTCCACGGTATGTGGGATCTTCCCGGACTAGGGCTCGAACCTGTGTCCCCTGCATTGGCAGGCGGATTATTAACCACTGTGCCACCAGGGAAGCCCCAAGCCTCATTATTGTGAGATCCCAGAATAATAGCTTTAAAACCAATACCATTGCTGGTTCAAACTGCCATTTTGAATGATCACATGGGATGGTACAGTAGAATCCTCAAGGTAATACCAAGGATCCTGGTCTTACGTTAGCCATGTTTCCTACAGTATCTCTTGGAAATGTATTGTACATTATCTGGGGCACACAGCTTCCAGAAGCCACCCAGATTAGTTACATCTGAATCTGGGAGTGAAGTTGGGGGTGCTTGGGGCCCAGCCGTTTTTATAAGCAGCCCAAAATTGAGAAATGGCCACTGTTTCAACTTTCCATTTGTAATGAATATAAACCAAATTACTGCTATTAATAATTTTCAACTTTGAATCCTATGTCTGGATTTAGAGCAGTGATAAACTTTATCTCTCTGCATCAGACTTTCTGGGGGTGCCCCTTGCTAAAGTGCATATCCATGGGACACATCCACAAAAACTTTCATGTGACTGGTGTGGGCCAGGGATCTCCTTTAGTAAACGAGAACTCCAAATAGTCTTTTGAAAATTAAATTTTCAGGACTATTGATCTAGTGATTTCTTCCCTGTTTCTGTCTGTCAAACATCAATTTGGTTGCCACTTCAAATAGGGAAACATACACGCTTATTTAACATATGCCTCCAAAGGGACTCTCCAAGGGGCCAAATGATGTAGAATCTTCACGGCCAAGGTAGAATGTTTGGCTTTTATTCCAAGACTGAAAGAGATGGGTTTTTAAAATAGGTCTAAAGGGAAGAAATGTGATCTGATGTGATGTAATTCAGGTCTCTTCTAAGGCCCTGTACTTAACATTGTTTTTGTAATTTACACTCTTTTTGCTAAAGAAGACCCCAGGTTGTGTGTCTTAGACCTGCAAAATCCTGTATCTGCCTGATGGTATGGTACATGAAGGGCCTGGCAGGGTGTCTGGCACACACGGGGTTCTCAGGAAATGGAGGTGCTCCCTCTTCATCTCTGTCTTCTTCTTGAAAGTCGTATCTCACCCTATCCATTTATACATCCCAGTCTCTAGCTCAGTGACTGTCACCAAGGGGCATTCTTTTTTTTTTGCAGTACGCGGGCCTCTCACTGCTGTGGCCTCTCCCGTTGTGGAGCACAGGCTCCGGACGCACAGGCTCAGCGGCCATGGCTCACGGGCCTAGCCACTCCGCGGCATGTGGGATCTTCCCAGACCGGGGCACGAACCCGTGTCCCCTGCATCAGCAGGTGGACTGTCAACCACTGCGCCACCAGGGAAGCCCTACCAAGGAACATTCTTGAATGACAGATAGAAAGCAGAACAGGAGGGAAGGAGAACTGACTCATTGGTGTCTTCCTTCTCCTACCACTAAGGGTACCAAATAACTGACTTTTCATTTATTTTAGCTCTAGCAAATGCAGACAATCTTGTATTGATGGATAGCAGAGCCTCCGCAATGTGTATGACTGTGGTTTTTGATGGACAGAACAAAAAGTGGTACATATGAATTTTATGGGGAAATACATTATTACGGATTTTGTCAAAATGCTGGAAAGTCATGACAATATATTAACAAAGGCAGTCTGTTCTGTTGATTATGAGGCTGATAGGCCGCTGGCCTTTTTTTAGAAAACCTTCACATTTTTTCAAAGAAATAACCTGGAAGAAATAGAAGTTCTTTTGCTTTTCTACTCTGTATAGCATGTATGTCTCCCACCCCCCAAAAAAACATTTTACACATTTTGCAAACATTAATCAATATTCCTGGATCCCAATTATTGCTCAAAGTAAAAACTTTTAAAATTATCCTCTCTTCACAATGTGAATTGTGAATCCAGAAATGCTATGACCACCATCTCAGCAGAAATAGAAGTTTGGTTTTAATTTTTTTAAGAAGCTTCCTCTTACCTTGGTTGCAGGGATCCCCACTTTTTCCTACCTTTCTGACTATTCCTTGTTAATCACTTTATGGACTACTATTATTTTTTCACTCTTAAACTCGGACATATTCTAGGCTTATGTCCAAAGTTTCTTTCCTTCTGTTTATGTTCTCCCTGGAAAATTGCACCCACGTCTCTAGCTTCATCTGTCTCCGGTGTCTCCACGTCGAACCCCAAGCCATTTCTTGATCTCATTAGCCTCATAGTTAGGTGCTCCTGGGAGTTTAGGACACAACTTGCAAGGGTTCATGAATACAGTCAAGAGTCGTCTGGTTTAGGATCTTGGAGAAGGAGTGCTGTGTTCTAGCCGTGGAGCCCCAGATGAAGCCGAGGGTACAGAAGTGAAAGTTTGCAAAGCTAAAAAGATGGACAAACACATTGTCTCATGGTGAAATGATATAAAGGTGGATAATTCCTCCTAATTAGTTTCTGCAATTGAAAATGGTAAAATTAACATGAATTAATTATTTCTATTTTCATTAATTCAGTTGACTATCCCCCATTATTCTGAATTAATTAATAAGTGGTTCTTATTTCCAATCTTTTCAAAATAAACTTCTGACAATTATTTTTGTAAAACTTAAAATATTATACCTAAAAGCCCTGTGAAAAGTAACTAAGGACATTGTGTTCCATCATTAAAATGACATGTAAACTTCAAATTTAAAAGGTAACTCCTCATTCCAAAGCTTTAATAGAATGAAACTCAAAAAGAATTTTATCTGATAAAATTCAGGTCATTGAAAAAAGTTCAGAAAAAAACATTCTCTATATATAATAGTACTTTTATTATTCTCTATATATAATAGTACTTTTATTCGATTATTAGTTCAGTTAGTTTTCATCTACTTTAAATATTAGGTATAGCATCCTCAGATATGTTTAGATATTAACAATCCTGGTAACACATGGAAATATCACATTTCAGGTAGATTACAATGAGTTATAAAGGACCTTAACCTCTCTCTCCCTATAAGGTTTGTCACTATCACATCCTCTCATTTCTGATCTTCTCTAATTCCTTCCATGATCACTACCCCAATGTCCATGAGACAAGGAAAAATAAACAAAGCTTAAATATAAGCCTCAAAAGATCCATATTTTAACAGACATTGAGTGAAGAACTTCATTGTGGTTCATAAATTTAAAATGAATTGAGGTGAGTTTCCAAAACTGTTTTAAATGGACGCAAAAAACACCATCTCCAAATCCAGTTGGTTTTACCACTGTTTCTAAAGATAATCAATGCACATAATTCTCTAAGCAAGGTTCCTCCATAGTAGAATTGTCTTTCCAGGAATAGCAAAGCAACTGAAGAACCTGCTCAGCCTTTCTAACCAAAAATATATATGAGGGATCTACCAGAGTACCTCTTGGCACATCTGACTCACAAATCCTTGAGAAGTTTTTAAGTGAGACAAATCTGAGGGCCTGATGGAGGTTTCTCTTCAGGGCACAGTCTTTTTATATAGTTCGTGTAAACTGTGACTGCATAGATGGCATCATGTGAGAAAGATTATTTGGGAAAGTAGACAACTGAAAAAAAAAAAAGACAAGCATCTGTAGTTGTATCATAGAACAAAAGCAAGACAGGAATCAAATCTAGCTTGTAATCACACGTTGAAGAACAATTTTGACTGAAGTAAAGGTGGTGTAGCAGAAATGATTCATTAGCCCTCAGCATCTGTGGACTGATCTCCGGAGCTCCCCTCCCCACCTCCTCTCTGCTATGTAATTAAACAGGAGGAGGGGGCCCATGCAAAGGGAGGCCTGCAAAATTTTTTATAACTGGGCCATTAGCCAAAGTCAGAATAGCACTTGGGAATGGTTGCAAGCCACACATGAAAACCTTCCAGTTCAACCAAACTGGGAAAACGCTATTCCTTTTCTCTTCAGAACATCAGTTTCTGAGTAGAGGATAAAATATGAAAGGAGGCAAAGATGTGCAGGCTCATTTCATAGAGCTTTATGGGAAAAAACAGCTTACTAACCAAATTAAAGACCTCCATCTGGAAGAGATTGCCAGTTGCAGTTTTCAAAGAATAAAGTCTGCAAGTGAAATATGCATGTAAGAGTAGGAAAAGGAAGTTAAGTTAAATTAAAAATACACTTGAGGGCTTCCCTGGTGGCGCAGTGGTTGAGAGTCCGCCTGCCGATGCAGGGGACGCGGGTTCGTGCCCCGGTCTGGGAGGATCCCACGTGCCGCGGAGCGGCTGGGCCCGTGAGCCTTGGCCGCTGAGCCTGCGCGTCGGAGCCTGTGCTCCGCGATGGGAGAGCCACAACAGTGAGAGGCCCACGTACCGCAAAAAAAAAAAAAAAAAATACACTTGAAGGTAAAGTAATCTTATAGATTACATTTTTAGGAGCTAAAAATATGAAAAATAGTGGGTGGAAAGTAAGTTTTTGGCTATCAGAGTAAATAAAATATCTAAAAAGATTTTTAAAAATCCATTAATGGCTTAGTAACCTTTTTTATTCTAGAGTCTTGTGATGAAACCACTTAAAACTATCTGTTTGGCTTTTCCAGTTAAATGCTTCCTTTTTTAGGTATTTATTTATTTTTTTTAATTGAAATATAGTTGACTTTATGATACTATGTTAGTTTCAGGTGTACAACATAATACTTCGGTATTTTTATAGACCTCACCAAAAAAGTATTAGAACTAATAAATGAATTCAGTAAAGTTTTAAGATACAAGATTAATATAAAGAAATCTGTTCTATTTCTATACACTAATAATGAACTATCAGAAAGAGAAATCAAGAAAACCATTCCACTTATAATTGAATCAAAAAGAATAAAATTTCAAGGAATAAATTTAACCAAGGATATGAAAGAACTAGACTCTGAAAACTATAACACATTGATGAAGGAAATTGAAGACTATATAAATAAATGGAAAGATATTCTGTGTTCAGGGATTGGAAGGATTAATATTGTTGAAACGCCCATACTACCCAAAGCAATCTACAGATTTAATAAAATTCCTATCAAAATACCCATGCCATTTTTTCACAGAGCTAGAACAAATAATTCTATAATTTGTATGGAAACACAGAAGATCTCGAATAGCCATAGCAATCTTGAGTAAAAGGAACAAAG
Source organism: Phocoena sinus (assembly GCF_008692025.1). Lineage (NCBI taxonomy): Eukaryota > Metazoa > Chordata > Mammalia > Artiodactyla > Phocoenidae > Phocoena > Phocoena sinus. Next base: position 21,601,266 of record NC_045783.1, read on the forward strand.
CTAGAGGTATCATGCTCCCTGGCTTCAGATTATACTACAAAGTTATAGTAATGAAAACAGTAAACGGTATTGGCACAGAAACACATAGATCAGTTGAACAGAAATAAATCCATACACATATGGTCAATTAATCCATGGCAAAGAAGGCAAGAATATACAAATGGGGAAAAAAAGTCTCTTAAATAAGTGGTGTTGAGAAAACTGGACCTATAAAAGAATGAAACTAGAACGTTTTCTCACACCATATAAAAAAGTAAATTCAAAATGGATTAAAGACCTAAATGTAAGACCTAAAACCATAAAACTCCTAGAAGAAAGTATAGGCAGTACGCTCTTTGACATTGGTCTTAGCAACAATTTTTTGGAGCTAAATGCTCCTTTAAGAAAATTTCTCCTCAAAGCTAAAGATCTGAAGGAATTTGCAAAGTAGCTGTTAACATTGAAACATCATTAACTTTTTAAAAAGTGTTTGATCACAAGAGATACTAAGACCTGGTAGGACTGGCTAAGAGAGATGGCTTCTCAGACAGAAAAGGGAAAATTAAGCAGAGAGGGGAGAATGAGCTGCCTGTTCTGCTTGTGCCTGCCCCACGCTCCGGGGTGGTGATACCTTTGTCACCATTGACCTCTCCATCTGTGGAGTGCTTCTATTTTGACTGTTGGGACAAGACATTCTCTTGATTTTCTTCTCTTCTCCCCACAAGCAATGTTTCAATCTCCGATATAGGTTCTTCCACTTGGCCCAATATGAAAGCTCTTCTCTTTTATTTACTTCTCTTATGGAATTAACTGGAAAACACACAGACTTCTCTTGAGTCCATGCTATAAACTCCAGTTTTAAAAAATCAAATTCTATGAATATTTTTATGTTCTGCAGTTTTCGTCTCAGCATCTATAATGTTTTAAACTATGCCTATATAGTGCCCCAAAATATCCTTAATGAGTAAAAAAATGGTGGAATTATGATTTTGATCTGGACATGCTTTTCAACATTGTCATCCCAATGGAAGATTCATCCAAAATGGCTAAAATGATTGCTCTTTTGTATTTCCTTTTAGGGTAGCCTTCAACTACTAACTTTCTTTCTTTTTTTGAAATTTAAACACTATTTTTACTTTTATTGATATTTATTTTTTGCCTGCAGTTTTTTGTCTTTTTTTAAAAATTGAAGTATAATTTGCAATGTTGTGTTAGTTTTAGGTGTACAGCAAAGTGATTCATTTATATGTATATATATATATATATATATATATATATATATATATATATATATATAAATCTGTTCTTTTTCAGATTCTTTTCCATTATAGGTTATTACAAGATACTGAATATCTTGTGCTATAGCGTAGGCCCTTTTGGTTATCTATTTTATCTATAGTATCAACTACTTACTTTCTAAATGAATGGTGCATAGAAGTGATTGGCAAGTGTGATAGACATCACCATGGCAACTCTTCATAAGGGAAATTGTTGGCTGAGCAGGTTAAGTGTTTGTATTAAGAGCTTAATAACCCCCAGGCTGTTCTTTCAGGTTCTGTAGGTTCCTCAGGATTTCAGAGGAGGGATAATGAATCAAATATTTTATTAGTTCAGAAAGCCTCACCCACAAAATATGTATTTAGTACTTTAATTTGTTCTTTGGCTGCCACACAGTTTAGCATGATCAAAATTTTTTTTCTGTCAGTGGCATTTGCGTCAAGAGCTCTGACCAAATATGACCTCAGTCAGCGCTAGATTCCAGCCAACACACACTGGGTCAGACACTGAAAGGATCACACCCTGTCTTCAGTTTCTCCCTCCAAGACCAGCTACATAATTCTAAAGGCTCAGTGCAAAATAAAAATTTGGAATCATTTGCTGAAAAATTATTAAGAATTTCCAGACAATGAAAGCACAGCACTAAAGAAGCCAAGTCCCTTCGGCACAACTGTACAGGTTGTCCGTCCACAAAGGCAGCTGGGCTCCCCCTGTCTCCTTGCCCTTTTCTTCCTTCATCGAGGCTGATGTTTTCTTCTCTCCTGCTCATTTGCAAGAGGGTGAAAGAAAGTAGCTAGAATCTTCCCCAGGCTGCAGAGTCGCACTGAGTCCTCATTATTCCAAATGAGAGAAAAGAAAAAGCTGAGTGCTGGCTATACAAAACTACTAACCTGAAAGAGTCAGAAAACACTGCAGTGAAAGGAGCCCTGCCCCGGCAGGGATGAGACTGAAGAGCCTTTTGGGCTTATTCCATTTTTAAAAAGTTTTAGAACTCTGTGAAAATGGGTAAGTATATCTATATTTATCGTATACCAAATCTGGGGTCTGGTTGTTTTAATAATAGGAGAAAAGTATCTATGGTTTAGATCAAGCCATTGTCTTTTTCCTTTAAGTATGTTAACATTAACAAGAAAAAAATGAAAAGTTCTTTTAAAAAATATTTGAGAACCAGTCTCATCATAATTCTGTGGTATGGGTACAAGAAAGGCAGTTGCGGTTGAGGGATTTGTCTCTGACAGAGTATAACTTAGTATTGCCCTAAATGTGCCCTGCAGACTGCTAGTGTTCCATGATTTAAAAAAAAAAAAAAGGACCCCATACTCAAATAAGACTGGGAAATGCTGCTCTGGATATCCACCTAAAAGTCTCCTAGATGTCCTATAGTTTTAAAAGGAAACAAAAACACAAAGAAAATCTATAACCCACTTGTTCTTTGTATAACCCCGTTTTGCCCAAACACATTTAATCACAGAATGCTTTCTTTGTGTAATAACTATTAAAATCCTGGTGTTGATCAAGCACGCTTTGGGAAATGCTGATTTAATGAATCCATGGAGATCATAGGAAGCGATTTTTTTTTTTTTTTTTTTTGCGGTACGCGGGCCTCTCACTGTTGTGGCCTCTCCCGTTGCGGAGCACAGGCTCCGGACGCGCAGGCTCAGCGGCCATGGCTCATGGGCCCAGCCGCTCCGCGGCATGTGGGATCTTCCCGGACCGGGGCACGAACCCGTGTCCCCTGCATCGGCAGGCGGACTCTCAACCACTGTGCCACCAGGGAAGCCCAGGAAGCGATTTTGTATTGCTGATCACCTTCTAGGTTCCAGCCACTGTTTTATGCGATGGACATGCCTTGACTGAAAGAGAAGAACCAGCCCCCAGAGGTGGTTATCACGATCCTGATTTTACATACAAGGTGACCGCGTTTAGTAATTACCATGGACACACAACTTTAGGTGGCATAGGGTTTTGAACTAGTGTCTGACTCTAGAGCCCAGGGCCCCTTCCTCTACAGCACTCAGAATTTACTAACAGTGGAAAGAAAGCAACATAAAGTATTTATAACACCTTATGAATGCATGCTCTCAGTTCTGAAGGTTGAGGCTTATTTCATAAGCCACATGGAATTCTCTTGACAGACTTTTCACAAATCAAACAAAGAATCTGCCTTGTCCTGTGGCTTGCCATCTGTTATGAAGCCCAGGAGAAAAATCTTTCTCTTCACAGCAGAGCTAGGCTGAACAATTGTACCAAGTAACTAAGGTGCAGAACTCAGAATACCTCAGTGGAAAATCACAGCTGATGCACTGGTCTGCATACTGTTAAATTGAAACTAATACTGAGAATGTTGTACATCTCACTAGGTTCATTCTAGAGATGAACGTGTTAGGAGCTTAGCCTTTAGCAGAAATTTTCAAACTTTTATTAACCAGCTACCGGAGGCAGCTGGATCAAAATCAAAGGCAATGTTCAGGTTTGCATTAACTTCTGCTCAGATCCTGATCTACTTTTTATTCTTAAAGCTGAAAATGAACTTTGCTGGTGAGCAGCTTTTTTCACTCTGTCTGAAATAATTCAGTGTTTTTAGACTTGCTAGTTTCTCCAGATTTTCAGGAAAACTTAATCTGTAATTGGTGAATCATTGCACATATTAATATTAAAGGAAGTATTCCATAAATAAAGCCAATCTGGAGTAGAGGCTGCATCAAGTAGGTACTTGTGAAAACAGCCATAAAAAGGAACACATGGTAAGAAGGGTAGAATAAAGGGACTGCTCAGACCAGAGGTTACAGTGAGAGAAGACTCACTCAGAGAAAGCTCAATTCACGTTAGCACTTGAGGGATAGGTCGGGATTAATTAAAGACACCAGATGGATTGGCTGTAAGGCAATCTGTGTGAAAACACTGACACCTAACTAGGAAGCGGTAGACCCAAGATTACAAGAGAAACTCCTTCTGCTAGCAGCTGGGGTGCCTGGGCACTGTATCTGAGAACAGCGCCCCTTCCCCATTTCGGGTGTTAGGGTGAGATAGCATCACCCACGCAGGACTGTTCTCGAAAGAGCGACGCCACCATGAAGGCACCACACCAGAGGCAGCAGCCGGGGGTCAAGATGGGGGGACAAGAGCCAGAAAAGCTCCTTCTGGAACACACAGGAGAAGAACCTTTGAAAACTCTCAGAAAGACCTGAGGGGATTCTTGAGAGTGGCTAATTTCTAGCAATCAGTCAATTAGAGACTCTACATGAAGTGTAACTCTGTTACAGAGGCAGCCTGGAAAAGGAAGCAGTATGTAATGACCTAGTTTTGGTTGCACTGGTTATGCTGGCTGTGGTTTGTGTCTCTCCAGCCCCTACTGCTCCTGTAACAAAGTCCTCTCCACCTGACCAGGGGTGTTGGCGCATGACCCCAGCTTGGTCAGTCACAGGGCTCTGTGATTAGAACAGGTATGAGCACGTAAACAAGACGGAGCCTATTAGGATATATCCTTGAACTTGTTAAGAGTCGGATCCAAATAAATAGTAACAAAACATTTTTAATCTAGTTGAGGAAATTTAAATGTGGACTGGACACTTGATGATGTTAGGGAATTACAATTCATGTTTTAGGTGTGATGATACTATTGTCCTTATCCTTTAGGTGTACATACTGAGGTATTTATGGATGAAATGATTTGAAATCTGAAATTTGAATCCAAATAATCAAAATAATTTAAGGGAGTGAGTGTAGATGAAAGAAAATCATCCATGTTGAAGCAGGATGGTTGGCACATTGGGGGGTGTTACACTATTTTTTTCTCTACTTCCGTGAATGTTCACATTTTTTTCATAATTATGAAAGGAAAGAAATTCCTGAGATTTTATCCACTGAAACTGGAAGAGAGAAGCTCTGTTTCCTCTTAGATCACTATACTTTGAACAGCATCTTGTCCACCAGTGGAGAAAGCCCATCTTAATAAATGATGAGACCATCCTGCAGGGGAAATAGAGACAGTGCATGGAGGATGAGAGAGGGGTGACTCACACAGTGGTTTTACAGGATTCACATGGGGAGCTGATCACAAAATAAAGCTGATCACATATTATCCCTTTGTGTAAAATGCATGCTTGTTTATGTCAAGAAATATATATTTCTATGCATAGACTACTACACTGGAAGATAATATATAATTCAAATGCATTTATACATTGCATTAAATATGTTGCATATATACACACATATATAAAATACTGTATTTAGATCTTTAGTCCATCTGGACTTTATTTTAGAACACAGTGAAAAGCATATAATGTTTTTTGGTCCCAAAATAATTATCCCAGCATCACTTATTGAATAATTCACAGTTTTCCCACCAGTTTGATATGCCACTTTAGTAAAATCCCCAATACTTAGGTCTGTATAATCCATTATGTTCTTTTGATCTGTATACTTTAGCACATGTTTAACACTGTGTTAATTATTATGCTATATGGTATGCAAAATCTGAAATTTCAAGTTCCCTCTTGTAAAAGACATTCTCATTTTTCAGGATTTTAAATGCCTTCCTGATGTTTTATTTTTTCGGGTAAAATTTAGAATAATCTTGTCAAGTTTTTAAAAATCCTATTGAAATTTAGATTGTAGTCACATTACATTTATATATTGTTTGGGGGTAATTTTAAGGATGTTGACTATTTTAATAAGCGCTCTGAAAATTACATAGTTTATATATAGGCCTAGATAAGAGAATTCAAAATGCATAGTACTTCTGATTTTCTTTTTGGAAAAACTGTCATGACTTTTTAAAATTCCGAGTTCTTCATTTGATGTTTCTACTAGATATTTTTGTACAAGGCTCTACTTTATTTCCATTAGCATGGGTAATGCAGGTTTGTTCCACCGATGTAAATTTATTTGAATGGTATTCATCTCTATTTATTTCTGATGTATGTTTGAGTTTCTGACAAGTTTTATCAAAGCCAGGTCTTTTATTTTTCATTTACATCACGGCTGTATTCCAAAATAGACAAAGAGCATGTATCAATATTTGGGAATTAGGCTCCCCCTGCTGGTAGATTTAGCACCTTCTAAAGCATTTTACTCTCAGACTCTTAAAATCCAATTCTGTTTTATAACATCTTGGACCTAAGAGATTGAAGTGTTTGCTAACGCCTCTGCTACATGGTCTGCATGGATGTTGATAGGAAACTTAGAAAGCCATATAATTAACTCTAAAACGTGCAAACCAGGAACTACGAAAGAGGAGAGATCACTATAGTGGTGGGCTGGTAAGTGCGTAACAATTAACAGTCTGAAAAGCACTGATTTGTAGTGTTTGCTAATTTTTGTAGTGTAAAATAGCTCCATCATGGCTCATTTCAAGTTCTGGATCTGAAGTCAGTGAATGTGCAGCCGGGAACAGATGCTCATAATTGGCTCGGACAAGCCAGCTCCACTACACCACTGGTTGAGGCTGGGGAAGGCTTGAACTGGATTTTATATTCTGCATAGGATATATGAGAGGCAAGAGTGCATAGCAGAAAAAAAAATCAAGTGCTATAAAGTTAGATCCAAATTTAAATCCTGCTCCACTGCTTTCTAGCTTTGAGCAATATGTTCTTTGAAATTGTGTTCTAGTCTCTAAAATGAGTTAGTACCTCAGCTGCAAAACTATTGTAAAAGTTAAACAGGGTATGTATATAAATCACCTCAACAAAACATGTATTTCTAATAATGGCAAGTTAATTATCCACATACACACAGAGGAGGTAGGACCATCTGGACTGGAGTAAAGATAACCAGACACAGAGATGCTCACCAGATGCTGAAACGGGAGCTGTTATACTGACAGGCACTCATGACCTCTGATCTCAGAGTTTCTAGGCTAGGAAGAATCTTCTGCTCAGTTGGCTCTGAGGAAGTCATTCTGATTATAAAGAGAAGTACCTATTGGAGAATTATGAAGCAGTAACAGCAGATAAATAGGATTGTATTTCAGTTTTGGTTTTCTGCATAAGAGGCAAGAGAAGGCAATTAACTGTGGAATAACGGAGAGCACATTGTCTTGGAGTGGCAGAGGAACAAGACAGACCTGACTCCTTGCTGTCGCCTGCTGCTGGGTGGATTTATTTCTAGTCTTTTGAAAGTTCTCCCTTTGTGTAGCCTCTTGGTTCCAACTTCCCACCTGATAAAGACCCAAGTCTTCAATCATTTCCTGTCTCTGTTTAAGTATTGGAAGACATGTGCTCTAGGGAGCTGAGGATAAGCAGATCACTAGGTTACTGGGATGAACAGCCCAACAGCCATTCCATAGCCCAGCGTCTCAGGAATTTCAGCAGAGGACTCCAGGCAGTACTCCCAGGGAGCTGAGAAAGACGTACAAAACGTGCCTGGTCTTCTGTAAGTTTAATTTCTCCACAATATTAAACTCAGAGAATGTCAAAATATCCTTTTCTCTCCCTCTGATAACTGTGTTTTAGGCTCCAGGAATATCCATTCCCAGATTCATTTCCCTAGCAGAATTTCTAGCTGGAGAAGCCTATAGAATACCAAGACTTTTTTTTTTTTTTTTGGCTCTGCTGTGCGATGAAAGCGCCAAGTCCTAACTAACCACTGGACTGCCAGGGAACTCCCGACCAAGACTTTTTTTAAGCTTTGTCTTTGTAATAAAAAATAAACTGTCTGTGACAGGTTGTTTTCTGAGTCCCAAAGCAAAGGAAAGAGGAGAGGAGAGAGGTCAAGGGTCAGTCAGAGTAAAAGTGGAACAGGACTCAGATTACCCCTGCCTTTCCAGCCAGGGCAGAAGGGACCACAATCTGCCCCGACCGAAGAAAGAAGGAAAGTGGTCAGACTTCAGGAAAGACTCCTGGGAGTCAGAGATGCACATCTGAGAAGGGGAGGAGCTCCCTCTCGAACCCTGGGAGTGGGGATGGTGATATCCGAGGTGGCAGCTGCTTTCAGAGTAGAGTCTCCAGGAACAGTTTTATCTCCTGGTTGCTTAGGTGTTTAGAATTTATTACCATGGGGTCTTCTAAGATATTTTTAAACACTACCCTGCCAACAGCCTGCCGAGAAAAAGGACACTTCTAAACTATTTCAGTAAAAGGCATGAAAATTTACTTACCATTTTTACCTGGTCATCACCCAGTGATCATGTTCTCAAGATGATCGCACCGAATTCAGAGAGTTAGTTTTAAACAGGGTACATTTTTTATTTTTATTTTGCAGTCAAACACAAGATCATTTAGGAGGGGCCTGAAGAATATAACATGATAAAGAGATTCGGAAAATTCCAATATTTTCTTGACATCCCAGTTGCCACTCCAGGATACTTTGTCCTCCTCAGGGATTCTGAAGGAAGCGGGATGTGGAGGGCTGGGTGCAGCTGCCACCTTAGAGCTTCCTTTGGAAAATCTGCCCGGCGAAGGTAGATCCCAGGAGCATGCGCACAGCGTTCCACTTCAGGTCTCAGCTCCGCGCAGCCCTGAGGTCCGGCCGAGTACTTACTTGTTCCTTTCCTTCAAAGCTGTCAGAGGAGAGGGAAACATAACTTATGCGTCCAACTGTAGCTCTTTGTAACTGGGGTTCTGACCAAGTAAAAGGCAGGTTTTTATTTCTTCAAAGAGGATTTTTTTTTCATTAAAAAAGGTTTTAAAAACACTTTTAGAGAGAAGGTTTGAGAAAATGTAGGGGAAGCCTCTTTAAGAAAAAATTTTAGTTTGTATATAAATTTAGTTTGTATGCTCTTCTTATTGTTTGTTTTCATTGGAGACTGAGCTGGGTGGGTTTTTGAAAAGCATTTAGCAAAGTTTTGCTTCGGGGCTTTGGGCTGCTATTTTTGTGGCTTATTTTATTTGAAAACTTGTTTATTTGTTTAGAAACTGAGGCTAGAGGACTTTCAACAAAATCAAGTTTCTAAAAAGGCTCTTCATTCCCCATCCCCGCTTCAGGTCCAGAAATGTGGTGGAAGATTTCTATAAAGAAACATTTTTTTTTACTTTTGGACTTTAGTTTGCCTGTGTTTAATTAGAAACTGAGGCTGGGGGATTTCCACATGATTTTTTCAAGCCATGTCTAAATTTTACAGCGGAGTCTTTCTCTGCTATTTTTATTTTGTATCAGAAGATTTTCATTTTCTTAGCTTTTATCTGTTACTTTGTTTTATTTGGAAATGGTAGCCTGGGAGCTTGAAACATCGTCACATCTTGGAAAACTTAAAAGCCACTTAAAAATTGTACAACCAAACTTTAGGCTGCATATTTCTGCTGTCTTTGTTTTTCTTGAAAGCAGAAGCTTTTGATTGCATGTCGTGTACTTACACCATACGCTGTTTCGGTGTGAGTGGTTGTTAAATTCATTCATTATTTTTTGTTTGTCTTTCATTTAATTTATTGAATTAGAAGCATAAACTTCTAGGCACACGCGATTCCCTGAGATAGATGGGCTCAGCCTGATTACTGAAGGATTTAGAGAAAAGCAGGTGAAAGTTGGCACCAGTTTACAATATCCCTCTGCCCCCAACCCTGCATTAACCCTACCCCTCCCATAACTGAGGTGCTTGGTTTACTGAAACTCCTTTTATAGAGGACAGTTTTATTGTCACATATTGTACTTTCAAAGTGTACAATTAAGTGGTTCTCAGTACATTCACAGAATTGTGCGGCTTTCACTAGCACCTAATTTTAAAACATTTTCATTACCTCAAAAAGAAACGCCATACCCATTGGCGGTCACTTCCCATTTCACTTTCTCCCCAGCCCGTGGCAATCACTCGTCTGCTTTCTGTCTCTATGGATTTGCCTATCCTGCCCATTTCATATAATTAGCAGGCATCATACACTTTATTTTATGCAACATGTATTTCCCGAACCCCTCCTCAGTGCTGGGCACCCCCCTGGGCTTTGGGGTATAGCAGTGAACAAAATCAAGTCCCTGGCCTTATGATATTTGGATTCAGTGGGTGCTTGGTTGGCTATTCCATTTGGAGAGTAGGGGCAGGATTTGTGGCTGAGCAGTAGATTGAGGGATGAAGGGTGTGAGAGGTAGATTTCAGGTGGAGCTGGAGTTGGTGGTGGGTGTTGGTTGTAGAGTTGGAGGAAGGGGCTGTCACCAGGAAGGGTGGGCTGGAAATGGGAGACTTAAGGGGAAAGGGATGAAGGCTGGGTTTAGCTCATTGGATTGGGGACTAATAGGATCAGGGTTTCCTGATGTCATCCCGTGTATGATATGGTGAATGCATGCCCGTTTTTACAGGTATGTCTCGTTAGTGCCGACTGGACAATCTGAAAAGGATCCCACTATAAACATGTAGAAATGCCCTTCCACCCACCCCAGCATATACACACACATACTGGGGAGTGAGAAACACTCATTCATTCTTTCTTCATTTCTTTTGACAAATATTTACTGAGCTCCTACTTTGTGCCAGGCACTTATCCAAGCTTTGGTGTATGACAGTGACCAAAACAAATGAAATCCTTGGCCTCATGGTGCTTAGATTCAAGTGGGTTTACATCTGAATAAATACTTTTTAAAAAATGCATAACTGAGCTAGAAATTAAGACTAAATATAATATTAACCTAATAGTGGTGCTTTGCTGGGATGTCAGACTCAGTCGTATAACAAGTTGAGTTTTGTGCTTGAGTTGGGGTGGGAGATTAGACTCTGGGTCCACACAAGGAGTGACTCTCCCACCCCCTTGCTCCAAAAAGCCATGACACTTGAGTTGGACCAGGAAAATTTTCACACTCTGGCACAGAGGGACCACAAGGGAGCTCTGCCTCAGTGTGGGGATCTGTAGGGAAAAAAGTTCAGCCCTAACTATCAAAAGCCACGGACCAGAATCTCACCTGAATTTGTGATGTGAAAGTGCAATAGCCAAGACGTTGGAAAGACTTAGAAAAGCCACGTCTGGGGGAAAAAATATAGAGCCATTAGCAGGAGCAAATGTAACACTGCTTAAAATGATATTCGCCCAGCCCACACTGCAGAAGCGTCTCACAGAAAACCAAGCCCTGACAGAGATGAGCTCATTGTTAAAGATGTCAGCGTATACAAGGACACAGTGAGTGAGTGTCAACAGAGACAACACAGGGTAAGTTTACAGGTCTGAGAACTCCGTTTAATGGAATAACCATCTGAAAGAGGATATAAAGAAAGGCTGTCTAAAATAATTAAAGTCATGAGCAGGGAATCAAAACTCTTAAGAAAGACTAAGGCCCTGTGATAATAGGGCAAGCAGATTTGAAAAACCATCAAACAGAGCTTCTAGAAATAAAAACACAGACATTTAAGGTAAAAGAAAAATCCTATGAAAAGTTAGGTTAGACATAATCAATGAAAAAATTATGGGAAGGAAAAGAGAGGGGAAATTATCGATAATGCAGCTAAGAGAAAAAATATATGGAAGTATTAGAGGTTAAGAGACATGGAAATGGCAAGAACAGAATGAAAATTATAGATACACATAAAATGAGTTTCATGAAAAAAGAACAGAGAGATAAAAATATTCATTACAAATGACAAGAGGAACAATTCATCAGGAAGCTATATTTCTAAACTTACGTGAACCAAACAATAAAGAAAATTTTGTCATAGTTACATAAAGAAATTGTAAAAAAAAAAAAAACCCACACACAAAATAATTTTTAGTTTTCACACACCTCCCTTAGTATGTGCTATTGGATAGATCAGACAGGATTCGTAAGGATATGGAATATATAAAAAACACAAGATGGGCTTGATTTAGTGAACCTATACAGAGCCGAACACTTAGAGAATAAACATTCTTTTTAAGTACACTTGAAACATCAACAAAAATTGTCCGTATGCTAGGCCAAAAGGCAAATCTCAAAAAAATCCAAAGAAGAAGTAACAAAAACACCATGTTGTCTAAATGCAAGTTTATAAAATTAAAAAGAAATAAAATAATAAATCTCCCCCTGCAAAATATTTAGACATTTTTAAAGCATGTATTTAAGTAATTCACAGATCAAAGAAAATTTTATATGGAAAATGAGAAAATATTTAGACTAACAACAAAAACATGACATATAAAAACTAATATGATGCAGCTAAAGCAGTACTTAGAAGAAAATTTAACTGCATGTTTTAGTTGGGTTTTGGCCAAAGATAGAAAGATACTAGCTTTCTCTTTACAGATTCAAATAATTAATAAGTTCTTTTTAAAAGAGTCTCTGTTATGAAATATTTCAAACATATGTGAATGTACAAAGGATACTCTAATGAACCTTCAAATACCTATCGCCCAGCTTCAGTAGTTATCCACCCATAACCACTCCTGTTTCATCTGCATCTCCGGCCTGCCCCCTCCCAGACACCCCTGGATTATTCTGAAGCAAATTACTGACATCATGCCATTTCATCCACAAATATTATGCATATCTAAAGATAAGTACTCTTCAAAAAGAAAAAGAAAAATATAACCACAGTATCATAATCACAGCTACATCTTTTTAACAAGTTCTTAATATGATCAAATATCCAAGCAATCATCCCATAACTGATCAGACTATGACACTCCCTCTGCGTGGCACCCCTACCCCACACTCAGCTATATCTAACATCTTCAGGACTGTGTTCAGAAAAGGGAGGAATGAGAGAGGAAAGAAGAGAAACTTTCTTATCCTCTTTTTAATGTCTGTAAGTAGCACATTCTTGTGACTCTAGAACTGTGCTCTCCAATATGGAAGCCACTAGCCATACGTAGTTATTTAAATTTCAGTTAACTAAGTCAACTTTATTATTTTTTTTTTCAACTTCATTTATTTGGTTGTGCCGGGTCTTAGTTGCAGCAGGTGGGCTCCTTAGTTGAGGCTAGCAGGCTCCTTAGTTGTGGCACATGGGCTCCTTAGTTGTGGCATGCGGACTCTTAGTTGCGGCATGCATGTGGGATCTAGTTCCCTGACCAGGGATCAAACCCATGCACCCTGCATTGGGAGCACGGAGTCTTATCCACTGCGCCACCAGGGAAGCCCCTAAAATTAAGTAAACTTTAGACTTCACTTTCTCAGTCGACTAGCCACATTTCAAGTGCTCAATAGACAAAATAGACAAGAACATTAAAGAAAGAAAAATTATTGGATAATCTCACTTTTGAACAGAGATGCAAATAAAATATATAACCCAGATCCAACATGGTGTTCTTAAAAGCCCATCAGGACCAAGAAGAAGTTTTCTCAGGAAAACAAGGTAACATTTCTTTAGAAAATGTAAAATTCTCCACGTTAATGAATACGGAGACAATAGAGTCAGGGAAATTATTTTGCTAAACTTCGTCTCCTATTCACGATACTGCCTTTAGCAAACCAAGGATAGAGGAATCTGCCTTAACCTGTTAAAGCGGATCCGTGAAAACCCCACAACAAACATCTACCTGGATGGAAGTGTAAATTGGTACAACTTTAGAGAACAGTTTGGCAGTAAGCTGAAGTAAGCTAAAGGAGTACACACTTAAGATTTCAAAAATTCCACTCTAACTGTAGGCTCTAGAGCAGTGGTTCTCGAACTGAGAAGTTTCGCCCCTCAGGGAACATTTGGCAAAGTTTGGGAACATTTTTGGCTGTCACACTGCAAGGGGAGGAGTGTGGACGGATGGTGGGGGGTGGTCGTTACTGGCATCTAATGAGTGGAGTCCAAGGACATTCTGCTGTGCACAGACAACATCACAACAAAGAATTATACAGTCCAAAGTGTCAGCAGAAGCTCTGCCCCCGAAGCGTGACCACTGATACTCATAGCAGCGCTATTTGCAATTAAAAAAAAAAAAAGTAGAAACACAATTCTTAAAATGGAGCACCGTGCGACAGTTCATTTGCATGGATTACAAATATGTATCAACATATTTGTTGAAATCTCAAAGCAATGTTGAGTGAAGGAAAAACAGATCGCCACAGGATGTGCACAAATACAATTTATGAACATTTGTAAACCTTTGCCATCCTTACAGTAACTCGACCCTTGGTTTAGATACTTGCCACTGGCCATTGGCATCTACCCTCCTCCTCCTGAAGTCCTCCTCTTTGCTTTACTAACCCCGTGACAAGACGTCATGTTTTACATCAATTTTTTTGGACTCCATTTATATTGTTTTTACTATATACGTGTATGATAAAAGTTAAAAAGAAGAATACATGGAAAGGATATGATCCAACTTCAGGAGAGTGGTTACCTTTGGGAGGAAGGGAAAGGAAAGGCTCTGACAGTACCTTCACCTTCTCTTAAGAAAGTGAAGAGATTGCTGACGCACATGCAGTAAATATTAACATTTCCTTCATTTCCGTGGTCGGTGTTACAAAGGTCCATTCCGTTATTTTTCTGTGTTTTAAAATAGCTCACAATTAATAACTAAGAACAAAAAGAAAGAAAAGGGATGAAGGATAGGCCAACACTGGTCTTAGAATCAGAAGTAAATATAAATCACAGCTCTGCTGTTTTCTCGATAAAACCTTGAGGAGATAGCCGCATTATCCCTGGCATCTTTCCTCATCTATAAAACAGGCTGACAATCCTTAAGTCCACATCAGTGTTTTTAAACTTTAGTCATTCTGTAATGCTTCAACATTTCTGCTGATACTCCCTTATTGCCTGTGATATTTGGGGTGCTCAGCACACAATCTAAAACCATCTTTCGTCCCGTGACCCACTTTGGAAAACATTGCTCTATTATTATAAGGCACTTTGTGGATGAACTGAGGCTCCATATATAAAAACCCCCAAGCCTGTGAGCACATATTATGTATTCAGCAAATACAGTAAATGTATGTTGGACCTTAATCTACATATTTTATGTCATAAATTATACTTTTTGCAATTTAAAAATATTTAATCCAGGCCTTCTAAATTCACATTTTAAAAATCTGTGATTTTTATATGGCCTGGGGAATATAGACAATATTTTATAATAACTCTGTATGGAGAGTAATCTATTAAAATATTGAACTACTATGTTGTATACTTGAAACTAATATAATATTATAAGTCAACTGTACTTCAGTAAAAAATAGATCTGTGATTTTAGTAATCTAGGAAACAATGCTTTGGGTTTTTTTCCTTCATTTTTTCTCTATGCCTAGATGCAGTAACTATTTCTCTTCCAGTCTTATCTATAGCGTTAATTTTTTATAATGATAAATGTTGTTCAATGATAAGAAAATGAGTGTAAGTTGAGAGGTTCTAAACTGTAGGCTTTATTGAATAATGAATGATTCTGAGCCATCCCAGAGGCAAGAGATTTCAAAGCCCCATGCTTCTGGCCCCTACTTCGGAGGGTTATGATTCTTTGGGGGCAAAGAATGCCCCATTCTCAGCTCCATCTGGTAAGTAAGCAGTGTAACAGATGATGACTCCAGCTGTAAGTCAAAGATGCATCTTCTCAGGAGCACAGATCGCAGAAAACAATGGGTTCTGTGATAGCTGCTTCAGCCTCACCCACATGAATAAATTCACTGGACCCTCACACCAGCAGGGCAGCCGAGCCTGATTTACAGGACTGCTGCACAGAGCTGCTGTATAATGAAGTCCTTTTGCTCATGGACTTCCTTGGGTAGCTTCCTTGTTGGACTAACATTTCCACAGTGATCCTCATTTTCAGATGTGAGACAATCATGCCAATAATTTAAAATCCCAAGCACAGTCTGCATTTTGAAGAATGATAAAAAATATTATCTAAAATCATCTATTTCTCCGTCAGGGGAGCCCTTCCTTAAAGGATTGGCAGGAGAGGGAGCTGAGATTCAGAGAACATCTAAAGGTTAAATCATCCAGGTTGTTCCTAGTTATCAACGGAATGCCTAAATGCAAAGTTAGCGCCACATACCAAACAGCTCAATCAAAAAACATTTTGAGAGTTTACTCTGTACAAGATACCAGACTAGGAGCTTTGTGGCATATATAGAAGACTTAGCTATGGCCCCCAATCTCCAGAGTTTACACTGTATTAGAGAGAAATGCATGTGAAGATAAAATACCAGTGTGCACAAGAGATAATCAGAAATTCATTTCAACACTTTAAGGGATAGAATATGACACCCACATACAAGATTCACTCCTGAATAAATGGTAATGATAATGGCTCAGCAATAACCTAATTGTTATTCTTACCATTCACTGTTTGAGTGCTTACTTTCTCCTAGACATCATGTGAAGTGATTTTCAAATGTAACTCAGATGCTCCCACATCCTTTGGCTTTCTGTGGGCCTGTTTTCTTTAATATTGAAATAAAATGCCTGGAGCCTCTATTCCTCATAATGTGCAGAGTCTGACACATTCCACAATATTTGGGGGGTGGACTTTTTTTATTGAAGTGTAGTTGATTTACAGTGTTGTGTTAGTTTCAGGTGTATAACACACTGGTTCAGGTGTATAGCACACTGGTTCAGTTATATATATATATATATATATATACACACACATATACACATATATATGTATTCTTTTGCAGATTCTTTTCCATTATAGGTTATTACAAGATATTGAATGTAGTTCCCTGTGCTATTATATAGTAAATACTTGTTCTTTATATATTTTATATATAGTAGTGTGTGTATGTTAATCCCAAACTCCTAATTTATTCCTCCCCCATTTTCCCCTTTGGTAACCATAAATTTGTTTTCTATGTCTGTGATTCTGCTTCTGTTTTGTAGATAAGTTCGTTTGTATCATTTTTTTAGATCCCACAAATAAGTGATACCATATGATATTTGTCTTTCTCTGTCTGACTTACTTCACTTAGTATGATCATTTCTAGGTCCGTCCATGTTGCTGCAAATGGCATTATTTCATTCTTTTTTATGGCTGAGTAATATTCCATTGTGTATATATACCACACCTTTTTTTATCCATTCATAGGTTGATGGAATAAATGTTACTTCCATGTCTTGGCTATTGTGAATAGAGCTGCTGTGAACATTGCGGTGCGTGTATCTTTCTGAATTAGAGTTTTCCTCTTTTCTGGATAAATGGGCCAGGAGTGGGATTGCTGGGTCATATGGTAGCTCTATTTTTAGTTTTTAAAGGAACCTCCATACTGTTCTCCATAGTGGCTGCACGAATTTACATTCCCACCAGCAGTGTAGCAGGGTTCCCTTTTCTTGGGGGGGCTTTCTGAGTGTGTCTCAAGGGAGTGAGAGTAGGTGGTGGGTGTTCCATTCTCCTGCCTCCTCTCCCCAGATTCCTCCTCCTGGATTGAGTCTGAAGCATGCCCCTCCCAGCCATCCACATGTACGCTGATCCTCTTTCTGCCCTCTTGATCCCACTCATGAAACTCTTCCCTTCTTCCTCATCCGTTAAAACATCACTCCTACAATGCATTGTAGAAATAAACTTTTCTGAAAGTTAGAGGGAAAAAATAAAGGACATTAAATACGGAACAGCATAGAAAACAATCTAAGATTGAATGTTTTATATCTAACAGTTTCTCTTCCCTCCAAAGTCCTCTTCCACTTACCCCTCCTTCTTTCCAGATTTCAGCCTCCTCAACCTCATGCCCTCTTTCCTGGACTGACTAGAGGTAACTGGTTTCAAATACTTTATTCAGCAGAGAAAAATCAGCTCTTTGAATTCAGTTCTTTTGCGTTATCTAGACATGTGGGGGAGGGGAATGAGAAATGTAGGTTTGCCTTTCAGACCCAAAGACACATCAAGATATTTTCTAAACAAAAGAGCAGTTCTTTCGTTAAGAAATATTCTTCTACCTTGACCAATGACTCAAATGGAAGTAATCTTTAAAAATAATATTCTTGCTCTGCCTCACTTCACGTGCATCTACATATATGAATGGAACAACTGATTATTACTCCCATTTTACAGATGAAGTAACTGAGGCTTAAGGAGATTAATGTGCTTAATTTACTCAGTTTGTAAGGGACAAAATTGGAATTCGGACCCATATCTATTGATTCTAAAGCCTTATCCTCTTGACTACCCTATTCATACATCTCTAGTACAGAAAGCACGGGCTGAAGACATTCAAGAAAAGTAAGATTCTGGCAGAAAGAAGAGGGGAGGTTTCAGTTAGAAGAAGAGACACATATGTGAGGATTAGTCCAAACACAAAGATTTGAACTAAGGGGTGGCAGTGGGTAAACAGTTTTGACCATCTGATGGGGAAAAAAGAGAATTAAAAATGGCTTCACGTTTTCTAGACTGGATAACAAGCATCGTTCATTCATTCATTCATCTAATAGGCACTGATGTGTCAGGTACTGTGTATGTCAACATCATGCCAAGTGTTGGAAACAGTAGGAAAGTTAGGGATGAGAAGATGAGGCGTCTACAGTGAGACATGAAGAGGCTTTAGTGAGGAGACACATCCCTGTATAATGTCCAGCAGGCAGCAGGAAATACCAAACTCATTTGTCTGAAAGTTTGGGGCACTTAGAGAACACCAGGCGGCAGCACAGACTTGTCAGTTAAAGGGAAGCAGGCCCAGCTAACATCTATGAAGTCTTGTGTTTTGCATCTGAAACAGATGAAAACAAAATACCCTTATTCTAAGGCAAGTACTTCTAAAATATTAGCAAATAATGTTAACTCGTTGAATGCACGTTTAAACATTTATAACCAACCTTTCCATTTGGCAAGCTGGGAGTTGTTTTAGTAGAAGGATAGGTGTATTAATATTGCTTAGCTTTTACATAGTATAATTTATCCAAAAATCTAGGGGAAATATGCACATGATTAGGGCACCATTCTTCCAGCTGGACACATATTCTCCATATTCTTAAATTGCACATTACCATGTCCACAGTCTATAAGCTAACATTTACCCATATTGGCAGAGATGAAAGTACTGTAACTGTGAGAACCTTGAGGTTATGATACTGCTAAATGAGGTAGATGTTTTGTTACATAATTAGCACATTATATTCTGTTTCTATACTTAGCATAATCCTTCTACCCATGCTTTCTACCCACCCCACCCTGCCTTCCCTGCACTTAATACCTTCTTTGGTCT
Organism: Phocoena sinus; assembly: GCF_008692025.1. NCBI lineage: Eukaryota > Metazoa > Chordata > Mammalia > Artiodactyla > Phocoenidae > Phocoena > Phocoena sinus. Next base: position 21,620,475 of record NC_045783.1, read on the forward strand.
CAGGTTGTTTTATCTTTCCTTACAATTAGTTGTCTTATCTTTTCACTTTATGTACTTACAAGTCTCCTTACAACACAGCAGTGCACTGTTATTGGGGAAGGAACCAGTGTAGAGCTCAACATGGAGCCAGCACGATGAAAACGCACTCAGAACAGAAACAGTACCCTCATTCCTCTAAGCTAAGAGGTTTATAGATGCTTTAGAAAGATGCAGTTGGTAACCAACACCAGTCTCACACTGTGGATATGATGGTTTGTGAGTCCATGATTTGTATCTTGCTGTATAGAGTTATTAGTCCTTTAGTCGATGATAAATAGTTCGTTCCAACTGTGAATTTAGTTCTTTTCAACAAATCCATTTGTGCTCCTTATATAACTCTAAATGATTGAAACTCCTCAGGGAGTGATCCATGGTTCATCCAGCAAATTTTTAAAAAATTAGAAAAAGCTTATGTTGTGAACAAGCTGCCCATCAAAACAAGTGTCTATTTCTGGGATTTGGTGGAGCTCAAGAAGGTAGGAAAAGAGCTATCTCTAACAGGTGGAAAAGCCTGGCAGAGAAAAGGGAGGGGGCAAAAGAAAACTAATCCAGAGAAAAACACCTTACCCACCTGGAGAGATACTTTATAAAGCAACTCTCAATATCATGAGAGACTGTTCCAGGTGAAAGGGACATGACAACTAAATATGATATTCGAACCTGGATTGGATCCTGCATTAAGAAATAAGGAAATTATTGGGATGACTGACAAAATTAAAATATGGACAAAACTAAAATATTGTGTCAGTGCTACATTTCCTGAATTTGATCATTATACTACAGTATGTAAAAGAATACCCTTATTCTTAAGAGACAGAGGCAGAAGCGTTTAAGGGGAAAGGGGCATGATGTCTGCAATTTAACAGATAGTTCAGAAAAAAGAAAGAGGTGAGAAACCAAATATAAAATGTTAACAAATGTTGAATCTAGGTGAACTTTAAAGGTTTATGGAAGTCCTTTGCACTGTTCTTACAACTTTTCCATACATTTGCAATTACTTTAAATTGAACAGTAATAATGATAATAGGAGTAATAATAATTTAGAGAAACTGGGCATAAAGCTTCATACTAGCTACATTTTTCTGCTTCAAATCAGACTAGACACCTTTGTCTAATCACCTATGATAGCTATAGAGATAAATATGCCAGGGTCTAAAGTCTATGTTAAATATCAAAAAAAAGTTTTAATTTATTTACATATTTACTTATTTTCTAATATGTTATTTAAAGATTTGTTTTTCACATGAAAGGTGTCAGTACAGCACAAAGACCTTTTTTCTGAATCATTGAGACTGAGTCACCAACCCGACACCCCATAATGGCAGGACACTTTAGGGTGCATTTCCTACAAACAAGGACATTCTCCTACAGAACCACAGGATGGCCACTAAAATCAGGAAATTGACATCGATACATAATTACCATGGGAGCCTCAGACCCCTATCTCGCTAATAGTCCCAATAATGTCCTTAATGGCCAGTGGATCTGGTTCAGAACCACATGGTGGTCTCTTCATTTTCCTTCACTCTGAAACTATTCCTCAGACTTCCTTGATGTTCATGACCACTTGAACATGTTCATGTTCACTTCTGAAGTTAAGTTACCTCGTAAAATATTCCTCAATTGAGGATTATCTGTTGCGTCCTCACGATTAGATTCAGGTTTTGCATCTTTGGAAAGAACAGCTCAGTTGTGATGCTATAGTCTCCTCACCACATTTGATCAGTGGGACATCATTTCAATTTGTCCCGTTATTGGTGATGCTTGCTTTGATCACTTAACTGAGGTGTCGTCTGCCAGACCTCTCCAATGCAAGGTGACTCTTTTTCTCCTTGTAGTTAATGAGTATTTTGTGCAAAGGTACTTCAAGAAGAAATACCCCATTCTTTATGAAATGTGCGATTTACTTATTTATCTATATCAGTATGACTCATAGTTTTCTAGTTTATTCAGTAGGTTATAATCTACTAGTAGGATTATTTATTTGGAAGCACAGATTGTCCCAGACATGGCCAGTGGGAGCCCCGTCAAGCTGATCCTGTGTCCTTTTGACATCCTTTTTGTGGAGGATGGTGTTGAGTAAACCAGATCTGAGTACTAGGTGTTTAGCTCACTGTAATTGGGGCATCACTTCACCCCGGTCCTGTCAGTGGACAGCCAGGCAATATATGTAGGTTTCTGTGTGTATTTAAATCTGTTTATATTTCTTTATCTGCCTCTCTGTATATTGAAAAACCAAATGTTCACACTGATACTTCCAATTGCAATCCAACAGCACTGGGCTTGTTCAGTTCTCTCCCTCCTGTGACGGTGAGAAATCTGTCTCCCGTTACCCTTAACGTATTTACTTATTTGATTGATTCCCCAGTACGTAAACAGTCTCTGAGTGCTGTCATGAACCTCTCCTCCATGTGGATGCTTTCCTCACCACACCTGGGCTCCAACACCCTCAGGTCCCTGCTGGAAGACTCCCTCCTGGTATTCTTAGGGCTCAGACTCCCCAGGCTGCCCCCACCCCCTGCACAGACACCCTTCTTACCCAATCTGGCTCTGACACCCCATGCCATGCCACCTCCCCACAAGGGTGTCCTTCCTACCCCACTCACGTTCTAATGCCCCCACTGAGGTCGTGCTCACACAGAGATGCCCTCCTCTCCCTGCCTACGGATGGGAGCTCATTCTTCTTCTGGCTTTCTTGTTCGTTCATGACCGTTCTTTATAAAATCAATGCAAATAAGAGGGGAAATGAAACGTGCATGGAGTAAACTCTGCCACAGCCGTGTGTTTATAAGTTTAAATGAAGCAGGCTTGAAATGAATCATTTAGTTACCAAGATAATATCCCATTAATCTTTAAATTCTCTGAACTCAAATCGTAGGACATTGACCTGAGTAGCAGAGACTTGGTAGACAGCCTGGGATATGGAAATCAAAATAGCAGAATCTATCCTTCCTCCCCCGGGAACCAGATTATGGAACGATTTCTGGGCTTCCCAGATGACATCAAGAATTCAGAGAATGAGCCTCAAAGCCTCATTTAATGAACTCATTTTAATGAAGTCATCTGTTGATTCTGTTTTTATTATTAAACAAGCAATCAGGTCTTCTACTGAATGGCTCGGAATTTACTTGAACAGTCAGGCTCCCAAGATCGCCTGGCACAGTGGTGACGAGAGCCACATTCGTTTCTGCTCTATCCCCGCACTTTTAGTCGGTGTGGATGATGCCATTTGCATGGTTCTTTCCTGACCTCCACTCTTGACTCTTGATCTGTATCTAAACTTCCAGCTATTCGTCGAAGGCAGCGTGGTACCCAGGAAAGAAGGTTGGTCTTGGGAGCCAGTCTGATTCAGTTTGAAATCTGTTTTTGGTGAAGCTGAGTTTCCTCCTCTAGAGAATAGCATCAAAAACTAAACCTATTCTGCTGTATTTCTGTGAAGATTTGGGGTGGCATAAATGTCATGGGGGGAGTAATTTAACAATTATGTATGTGCTTTTTTACTTTTGACTTTCCTAACACATGGCCTTGTTCCTAAGGACACTCAGGTAGGGAGGAGGGTGGGAGATGGAGATGTTCTGTAAATGGAGCACAAAACAAAACGAGTGACAACAGCAAAACGACAGTGTTCAGCCTCTGTCACTTAAACTATGGTTTACTCTAAACGAACTAAAACACTTAGAGCTTTAAAAACAAAACGTTAGAAGCGTAGCTTAAATGAAGCAAAACAAAGGCTTTTCAGGCAAGGCTTTTGCCATAAGAAAGGGTTAGCTAAATTCGTTTATCTTTTTCTTCAGCTTAGAGTTTTATGAAGGGGCAGACAGAGCAGAAGAGGAGGGGGAAAACCTGCCCTTTTCCAGCCCTGAGATGATTATGTAAAGGACGTGAGGAGTTGAGAAAAAGGGAGAGAGGAGTGAGATGGCCAGATAGATGTGTCCTGGTTCTTCCTTCGGAAAGTTGCTATATAAACTGAGTACATGGGCTCTTGTCTTGTTGCTTGTTTGGGTCACATATCAGACCGGGAACAGTCCATCCAAGTAAACCTGAAGGTACCATGTGGTCAGGTAGAGAAAAATGGCTTGAAGTGTAGCTTCCCAGGCTTCTCTCCTTCCCATGTCGAGGGCCAGTGGACCTGCCGTGGGGCTGCTAGGATAAGGCAGGGTGACCCACACAGAGGCTAAGCGTGGACCACATGGAAGACAAAAGGGAGGCTCAGGAGTCAGCAGGCAGTGGAGGATTCAGAGAAGCTGAGCCCACCTGTGAGAGTTGTGATACTTGACTACTGCCACCTGGACACGTTGTCCAAAACACAGACCCATGAGTTCCTGGGCCCCAGACAGCAAGTTTGGAAGCAGCTGATCAAGCAACATCACGCCAGAGGCCAGAAGATGTTGCCAGATCACATTCCAAATTCAACATAAGACCAGAGTACCCCTTTCCCCTCAAACTCAAGAAGTCGTGTGGCGCCCCCTACCACCCTACACCAACAGCACCATCTTTGGAGAAGACACAGAGAGAAGGGTGATTGGAGAGACAGGACGTTTGCATCCAAATGAGAATTTTTATTTAATCCCATAAGGATTGTTTCATCTTTTAGGTTGGACTGTTTAAATTACATTAGAGATATGGATGGGGGAAGGAGAAAGTCTGTAAAAGGTCTTATCTCAGGTCACAGACTAAGGCTGTTGCAGCACATACCTTTCTCATTCACATGACTCTTCTACGCTCATCTCAGTCCCTAAGACTTCTTTTGCCGAAACAAGCAGCCAAGAAACTGAAAACAGGGCCCCAACACAGCCAAGCCATGTTCCAAGAGTGGTTATTAACATCCCATCTGTCACAAGCTCCTTCTGCCAGCAGTGAGAGTGTGCCGCCCAAGGCCAAGGGTGGGAGACGAGGGATTCCAGCTCTTTCTCTGTCGACGATGCCCATCCACAAGCCTCTTTTCCGTTTTTTAAGGGCATGATGTTAATAGTGTTGAATTTCATGGGAAGAAGAGAAAGTAGTACTAGAGAAGTTTCGCATAAGGCAACCTAAGAAGACTTTCTGCAACTCTGCCCATGGCGCGCCCACATCAGCCATCTCAGTTCTGTAAGCTCCGGGGAATGACAGCAGGGGTGAGCCTATTAACCACATCTGAGCAGAGACTTACTTTTTTAAAAAGAGTTCTGTGCTCAACTGAATTCTTAGGACTTGGACCAAAGGAGGGCAAACCAAAACAAAACACAAAGCAGAACATGAGAGGAAAGTGTCCAGACCTAAATGTTTACTTTATACCTCCTGGAACCTTATCTTAAGATATCAGTGATTCAGCTTGTCGCTACCTTCAAAACAATGCCTTTAAACATAATTTGAGTTTAATTCTAAATGAAAAGGTTGAGAAGTGTATGTTTTCTTTACCAACAAGCCCAAATTGCTGACTAGTGTGGGCTGTGTTTTCCCCCAAGCTTTTTTTGCAGGTACTGAAGTCTGTATAAAAAGAGCCCTAATTCTGAAGGGAAAAGTGGGAATCCTCCTGCTGGCAATGCCCTCCTTGGTTAACTAGATGGTGTTAGGAATAAAAAGGTTGGCCATGTTATCTAGAAGAAAGTATTATTAGAGATGGCATTATATCCTAAAAACATTTAATACCCTGTGTCCCGGTCTCCAGTGCGCCATCTGGAGCAGCTACTTGGGGAAAATTACAACAAATTGATAGGAATATAAAAAATTGCCTCAAATAATTTATTAACAAAGATAAAACCCTTTGATGAAAAATAGCATTTCAAGTGTCATTTGCAAATCATGATTTGACAGACAACAAATATACATGATGAAGAGTCATAAGACTTGTGTCTCTGCTTAGAACCACCATCACATCTATACTATCAGAAGGCAAGTAACTTCTCAGAGACCCATTTCGCTTTTTGTAAAAGAGAGACAACTTTTTCACAAAACATCCAGCTAAAAAGTCTTTTGAGATAAAGAATTAAAAGCTAGCTATTAGCTCGTAAGTTTCATACTTCTTTATTTTCTGGCTTAAATGAGAATGGGGTATTCAGATTAATTAATTATTGTGTTTATGAAGTCCCAGATAAATAAACTTTTATTACAATGACCTTGTTTCAGAACGCTTCTCATGCTCTCTACCAGTTAGGTTAGAATGAGAGGAAAGATTGAAATGCTTAAGAAATGGCTCTCAAAAATAAATTGATAATGGTAAACACACCTGCTGTTTACTTACTTCTTGCCAGATGCTACAAAAGTCCTGGCAGAAAATGAAGAAAAATTGCTGGTCTCACAAAGATCATTTCAGCTCCATCTAGGCCCTCTGGGCAGTCAACACCAGCAGAATTGTTTTAGACCAAGAACAGCAATATGGTAACTTCGTTGTAAACGCTCTCCATCTTTCCTTTAGAAATGTCTTTGGATTTTTTTCTGATGGGTGATGGAGGTGAAGAGATAAACATTTCTTGTGACATGATTCCCTAATGGTTTTGCTAGTAGAACTACTCATCATTTTCTGGTTGAAAAAAAAATCATTAACCACGCTGAAGCCTAGAACTTGCTTAAAAAAATAGGAATGGTTCTAACCTGAGACTCATAATTTGAATGTGTAGAGTTTTGCAGCTGTATCTAGTTATCTTTTGAAAGTCAGTTGTCTTATGAATAAATAAATAGGTTTGGGGATGTTCAGTTGTTAAGAAAACAATAATATAAGAAAAAAGCATTTTTAAACCACTTTATGAAGGTATGATTGACATACAGAAATCTATACATATTTAATATATACAACTTGATGAGTTTGAAGATAAGTATATACCAGTGAAGCCATCACTACAATCTGTATCATAAACATATCCATCACCTCCAAAAGTTTCCTTCTACCCTCTGTACGTATTGTTGTTTTCTGTATGATAGAACATTTAACATAACATCTGCCCTCTTAGCAAAATTTTTAATATATAGTACAGTATTTTTAACTGTAGGCTCTATGCTGTACAATAGGTCTCTAAGATGTATTCATCTTATATAATTAAAACTTTGTACTTTTTGCCTAATATCTCCCCTTTTCTGTCTCCCCCCACCCCCTGGTGCCCGGCAACCACCATTCTACCCTCTGCTCCTTTGAGTTTGACTACTTTAGATTCCTCATGTAAATAAGACCAAAACATCTTTTACAGTTAATGATCATGTGATAGTAAACTGGAAAAAAAAATCTAGGTAAAACACAAGAAACAAAGATCACTGTAATTCCAATATATATGTATATTTTTTTTTTTTTTTTTTTTTTTTTTTGCGATATGCGGGCCTCTCACTGTTGTGGCCTCTCCTGTTGCGGAGCACAGGCTCCGGACGCGCACGCTCCACGGCCATGGCTCATGGGTCCAGCGCTCCGCGGCATGTGGGATCTTCCTGGACCGGGGCACGAACCCATGTCCCCTGCATCGGCAGGCGGACTCTCAACCACTGCGCCACCAGGGAAGCCCTCCAATATATTTTGATACAACCAAATTCTATCATTTAAATGGAAAATAAGTGGTGCGCATTCTGTCCAAAACAAAACTTTCTGAAGGTAAATGTGTTTCACCCACATTTTTTTTAAAAATGTGCATGAAACTGTTATCTGGACCCGTAAGGAATGCCTGTGAAAAGGCTGTGTACTTTGCCTTTTCTGGGTCCTCTTTAGGAACTGATCCCATCTAAGAGAGAAAACATTCGTACCTTGTTGATTCCTAGTATGCTCGATGGGAATAATCGAGCAGCTCCAAGCTGGATTCCATAGGCCGCTGACCCAGTGCCTGTTTCCACTAACATACCTGCTGGGTTCCTTTACCTCAGTCACAGGCATCATCCCCAGTCCTCCCCACTGCCACCTCCGGGCACTCACTCACTGACACCTGTGTGACTGACACCTGCGTGACAAGTGTGATCCCATAGCCCAGAGCACTCCGTAGTTACACAGAGGGGGCCCTTTTTAGGGAATGGGATCTATTTCGTGCACAATGTACTTTGATATCTTCAAAGATTAAATGCTCTTTTATCACCATCTAACTTCAAAGTCCTAAGCCATCGAAGAGCTTCCACTGATCTGGTCTTAACATTCCTTTCCAGGATGTCGACAGCACCTCTCACATTATCTCACACTTCTACACAACGGGAATACTAGGGAGTTTGTTTGGTTTTTTTGCTTAATACCCCCGCATTTTTTTTTATTTTACTTGCAAAATTTTCTTTCTCCTCGAGTTTGACTATTTATATCCCACCCACCCTTCTTCCCAGCTGCATTTAAATGACATTTCCACTGTGAAACGTTCCCTGAATTTCCGTCAGCCCCTGGCTAGGTGTAATCTCTCCTTCACCTCTGCCTTCTGATACCAGTTACCTAGTGTCTTTCATAGAGAGCCTTTATCATATTCTAGCGCATGTTTATTTCTGTGTCATTCTCATCTTCCCTAACAATAATGATAATAATAATAGCAGTTCCTGTTGTTTGGAAGGCTCACTGTGTTATAGGCAGTGTGCAAGATAGAACTTTATTCCTGCAATGGTTTTATAAAGCAAGCATTATGATCTGTATTTTACACATGAGCAAACTGAGACTTAGACAGCTTAAAGCAGTGTGGTCCAAGATCGCAAGGCCAGCAAGTGGTGACACTGGGATTCAACAAGACCTCAGTGCAACTCCAGTGCATTCTCTTAGGCACTGCCTTATTCCTAGATTCAGAAGTTCCTTAAAGGGGAGATTTAGGAAACTCACATTTACTGAACATAAAGTGTCCGTGGCACTGGAACCAAAACTTGCGTGCGTATCATCTCATTTATCTGTGAGTTACATGGTATAATCCACATTTTGCCGTTGAGAAAACCAAGGTTCGCTGTAAATATATTTTTGAAAGGGAATAAATTAATAAGACATCTGTAATGCAAATAACTGGTGAACGATTGAGAGCCAGAATATAGACATGTCCTATAAGTCAACAAGGGAAATAATAACTACCCTGCAGGAAAATGGGTAAAAAACATGAACAGGCATTTAACAAAGAAGAAACCAGAATGACCAAAAACATACGAAGTGACGCTCAGCTTTACTTAAAATTTTCACTTTTAGGTGTATTCTCTAGGGAAACTGTTCCTAAGAGGAAAACAGGTGTGTTTGCCCCAGTATAGTTTGAGGAATGGATAAGCTGTGGTATTGTAATATAACAGAATATTTTACTGAATTAAAAAGAATATATGTATAAAAATAGATGAATCTTGATGACATAATACGGAATTAAAAAATCAAGTTGCAAAAGTATGCTACTTATGTAAAATTTAAAACACACAAAAATAGCAAATATTCTTTATGGATACTATGTATTAAAACCTATGCAAAATATATGTAGTAAAAAGTATGAAAACCGGTTTAAAGTTAATTTTTGTCACATAAGCATCATAAAATTTCTCTCTGAAATGGCTCTACCAATTTTCATTTGCATTTCCAGTGTATGAAACTTCCTATGACTCCAACATTTGGGGTTGTCAGGCATTTTGATTTTTGTCGACTCAAAGAGTATGAAATAGCACCTCATTGTTTAAATTTGTAGCTCCTTTCCTTCTAGTAAAGCTGAACATCATTTCGTGTGGTTACCTATGGGGAAGGAGGTAGAGGAATGAGATCAGGGCTTGTATTAGTTTTTTATCTCTGAATAACAATCACCACAAGGTTAATGGCTTAAACTAACACCCACTTACTGTCTTACAGTCTCTGTAGGTTAGAAGTCCAGGCAAGGCTTTTTGCTGGGGTCTCTGAGCAGGGTCTCGCCAAGGCTTAAATCAAAGTGTCAACCAGACCGTGTTCTCATTAGGAAGCTCAACTAGAAAAGAATCTGCTTCCAAGCTCCGTCTGGTTATTGGCATAATTCAATTTCTTGCAGCTGTGGAATTCACGGAAACTTGTTTTTTCAAAGCCAGCGATAAAGAGAGAGGTTCTCTGTCTTTACAAGTCTCTGATCCCCAGATCCCCTTTTAAGGTACCCCCTCATTAGGTGAGGCCCAAACAGGGTAATCTCCCTTTCAGTAAACTTGAAGTCCACTGATTAGGGATTTTAATCACATATACAAAATCCCTTAGCCTTTGCCATATAGCATAACCTGGTCAAGAGAGGGACATCTCATCATCTTTGCCACATTCTATTAATTAGAAACAAGTCACAGGTTCTGGGGAGGGGCCTATACAAGAGTGTGGGTCACTGGGTATAACCCCACGGCCTGTCCACCACAGGGGTAGAGTCTTGACTTGGTCTAAAATATGTTCTTTCTCCAAAAAACAGAATCTAAATTTTAACATTTGTTCAATCTTGATGTTGCATACACAGATTTCCATTATATTGTTTCTGGACTTCTCTTTATCATTGAAATAGTCAAAGTATAAGCAACAAAAAATTTTTTTAGTTAATAAGTAAGCTCACCAACAAAGGACAGTCCAAAAAGACCAATAGAAATAAACGAGAAGGATGCAGATAAGGGGTCTGGCTCAAAGACCTTATCGTTTTTGTCTAAACACCTGATTCTGAGAGCCCAAAGCGGTGTCTTAATTACCTTTTTTGGCCTGTTTTAAAAACCAGTGGGCCCATGGACCCAATGTCTGAACCTTCTCACCCAATTAACAAAATGCATCTATGTCATGTGAGCTTATTTGGGTTCCCAACTGCTGATAACTGGACGTCATCTGACTTATTCTCAGAGTTGCTATCTAAGAGCCACTGCGAATCCAAGAAAACCAGAACCCAGGATCATTAAACACATTTCTGGGTCACATTCCTGCAAAGAGAAAATTAACCCCACCTCTGGTAACTTGTTGACAAGGTGACAGAAATTAATGGTATCAGGCAAAAACCTCTAGTCAAAGATGGCTGAAGTCTGTGGCCCAAACTCTAAAAGTACATTTACTTTACTAGGAGTTAGCAAAGCAAAGAAGTTTCAACAAGATCTGAACAGGCTGGAGGTTTGAATTATATGAACATATTTTGGTTCCAAGACAAAACACTGTAGAGTGGTTTACACAACTCAAAAGGATAGAGGGTCTGGTCTGAGTAAATTTTTAAGCAGGGGAGGAGAAACCAGTCCTTTTCCAGAAAATTTTTAAATGATGAAGGTATTAATACCTGATTTAACATTTTCAAACTTCTCTTCCTTGACCCCCTAGTTATTCTAAAGTGGTTTGCCATTTTATTTGCATTTACTTTAAATTGTTTCATTTTGTTTGTTTTACCTCTTTCAAAAAAGACAAAATCCAGTAAAAATAGACACAGAAAAATTGGAAGGCCCTTCTGGAAAGCATTTATTTCAGCCTTCTCTCAGCTCCGTCCTAACAGAGCTTGAGGGGATAAAAGTCCTCCATCTCTAGGCATAAATGGAGTCCAGAAAAAAATCACACCGTGTGGGACTCTCTGTTGATTTCTGTATGAGTTAGGTTTTATTTGAACAAGGACTGTTTTTGATTGGGGAAAAAAGGTTGCAACAGGGCACCTGGTGGCAGGGAAAGGACTCCTTAAAGGAAGTTGCAGTCCGACCTGCCTAAGCTGAGTGCCAGTTAAAGGGTTTGTGCATTGATTGTATTTCCATGCGTTTCACACGTACTCCGTCTTCTCCTGCTGGCAGCTTTGCTGAATCATTACACTAACACCACTATAGTAGTTACCTGTTAACTCCGTTAACAAGTTACCTCAAAACTTAGCAGTGTAAAACTACAAACCTTTATGATCACACGTAGTTTCTAAGGCTCAGGAATCCAGGAGCAACTGAGTTGGATGTTTCTGGCTCAGGGTCTCTCCGGAGGCTCTATTCAAGATGTTGGTCAGGGCTGTAGTCATCTGAAGGCTTGACGGGGCCGGATGACCTGCTTCCAGGGTGGCTGCCTGCCATGGCTGTTGGCAGGAGGCTTCAGTTCCCTGATAGGTGAGCTGCTCTATAGGCTGCTTGAGCGTCTTCATGACATGGCAGCTGGCTTCCCCCGGAGAGAGAGATCTGAGAGGTAAAGCAAGGCAAAACTGCGACGTCTTTTATAACCTACCTTGGAAATGACATAGCATCACTTCTGCAGTATTCTATTGGCCTCTTGGACCAATCCTGATAGGATGTGGGAGAAGATCACACAGGGTGTGGCTACCAGGAGGCAGAAATCATTGGAAGCAGGAATAATGGATTATTGATACTTACAATATGCTAGAGTATTTCTCTCTCCCTGTTTTCCCTAGTACATTAAAGTTTTTATTGTATTTTGGAATTAAAAGAAATCTGAGGGAATTCCCTGGCGGTCCAGTGGTTAAGACTCTGCATTTTCACTGCTGAGTGCCTGGGTTCCATCCCTGGTTGGGGAACTGAGATCCCACAAGTGGCACAGCACAGCCAAAAAAATAATAATAATTAAAGAAAAGAAAAGAAATCTGAAAATATATAAATGTTAGTGCTGGACTTTATAGATTTCCCCTCCAGAAGTATGTTCGCTTTAAAAGAGGTTTCTTTTGGAGGATGATGGAAATATTCTGGAGTGAGACAGTGGTGATGGTTGTACAATGGTGGGAATATACTAAAAGCCATTGAATTGTATACTTTAAAATGCTCAAAATATGTTAGGTGAATTTTATCTCAATAAAAACAAAATTTTGAAGAGGGGGCCTGAATAGCACTGATATCAAGTTGGTTGACCCAGAAAGATTTATGGTTGCTTTTAGCTCTTTGTATTGTGTTTGTTCTCTCAGCTCAAAACAGAGTGTGGTTAATCCAGAGACTATCAGGTCCTGGGAAGATTGATTTACGGTGCTAACACTCATGGTTGGTTGGGGTCTATCGGAAATAATACTAAGTACTAGTGCAGTGCGACGGCAGTGTTTTCAGAGAGCAATTGACATACATTCCTGTGATCCAACTCACATGATCCTTCCGTTAGAAGTACAAATAGCATATTTTATACCGACCTAACAAATGTTATCAATAGATATGTGTATTCTTTGAGCAGTTGCTTCAAGATCACTTTTGTCAGAGCATTTTGCATGATTTGTGATTTCACTTGGCAGTTGTTTTCCATTATGTCGTGTTGTGCTGTCAGTTACTTGGAGAGGTTCCGGATTTTTTTTCTTGTACTTAACACCGTTTGTGGCTATGAGAACTGAGTCTGCCAGAGCTCTTTGTTTTATTGTTGTCATGCATGCACCATCCTTATCAGTAATCAGGAAGAGAGAGTCAACATCACCTAGCACTGATTGTCTACCGTGTGCCAGGTGTCATGTATACTGCATCAGTTACTATTAACCAACTGTCCTGAGTAGCTATTAGTTATTCCTAGTCTCGAGCCTCAGATTGGTTACATGACTTTCCCAGAAGTTGTACCAACAGTTAAAAATATGTCACTAGGGCTTCCCTGGTGGCGCGGTGGTTGAGAGTCTGCCTGTCGATGCGGGGGACGCGGGTTCGCGCCCCGGTCCCGGAGGATCCCACATGCTGCGGGGCGGCTGGGCCCGTGAGCCATGGCCGCTGGGCCTGCGCGTCCGGAGCCTGTGCTCCGCAACGAGAGAGGCCACAGCAGCGAGAGGCCCGCATACCGCAAAAAAAAAAAAAAAAAAGTTACTAAAAATAAGACGCTTAGACACAGATCTATCTGCTTTGGAGTAACTCAATAAATTGTAATCAAATTCAACTGAAATTAATGACTTTGAACTCAGCTGATGGGGTATGTATGAAGTTTGTGTGTTAGCTATAAATCTCCCTTCCTGTTTACCATATTCTCCAGTACCTGGCCCTCATCAATCTATGATTCAGAGGAAGATGTACAGGAAATGGGGCTGAGTAAGCACGTGGCTTTCAGACAGTGCCTGAGCTTCTCTTTACCCCTTCTTTCCCTCTCTCTCAGCAAGTCCGGAGCAGAGTTGCTGGGATGAGATCAGAGCATGACATTGCTTGTACCTGTTGATCAAAATCATGGGGTCAGCACAGCATCTGCTCAGTCCTCTCGAGGCCCAGTGAGTATTTCTGGTTTCCTGGAGGCCTCTTCCAGGTTCGGTTTTTCCGGTTTCCTGTGGTGACTAGTTAAATAGGGAAGCATTGTCTCTCAAGATCAGAAGGCTCAATCCTGTGATAAAATGCTTTTGTTATTCCTGTTCTGCCATGATATCTTTTATTAACTGGAATCATAAGAGATCTCATGTATAAGCAGAAACTGAGCAGCAATAATGAAACTTTCATAATCATTGAATGTCCATGCCTTGGAAAGAGTCAGGAAAATGTGCTTAAAAGGCTCAATGATGCCCAGCTCTACCGATATAAGGGACCTTGGCTCAGTGCAGATGTCAAATGGAGAGAGACAAAGAGAATTTCAAAATGCCCAGCTAACTGCAGTGAGATTTGCTGTTTACATTTGCATAGAGATAACTACAGAGAGGTACTGGAGGGTCAGAGGATTTATAGAATTCTGGTCCTTCTGGGAAGTGAAGAATCTGGTAAGAGCTGGACGTATTAACTGAAAAATACACTGGGTTATTTTCATCTAAGAAAGCAATTACGTTAATTTACACAGTAATGATTATCTTTGGAAGTGAAGATAGAAGAAATAGAATGTGTTTGGATATTGAGTAACTGAAGGGAAATTGTAGCAGAAATTATTATATGCTTACCTACCACTACTTTCTCCACTCTGTTTTTGTTCAGATAGACACCCACTTCAGCAAGAACATGTACCTAATGAGAAATAAGCCTAGTCTGAGGTCTATCTAAGTCAGTCATGGTGGTCCCATTCTCTTAACTAGTAACTGATTTAGGCAAAGACATGGGATATAATTCTGGCCAATGAGGCAAGAGGGGAATTCTGGTTGGGGGACTTTTTGTCCTGAGAAAGACACAAAGAAGAAACTGCTCCTTCCTTTGGCCATTGTTGCTTATGGACATCTCTTAGCCTGAAGATAAAACCAGAACACAAGGAGGGCAGAATCATACAGAAGTTGACCCAGAGATACTGATCATACCACGAATGGAGCCATATTCCCTTGAATAGGTTCTTGTTAAGTGAGACAACAAAGTTCTTTAACATTTAAACCAGTTGGTGTGACGTTTTCTATTATTTGCTGCCCAAGTCATTCTAATGATGTAGCTCACAAACCTAATGCATCATCAAAATCAGAAGAGACTTATTCACACGATGTATACATCAACATATTATGTATGTGACATCCCCTCCCCTTTGATCCCTATCTCAAGTTGAGAAATAGCTAACCCTAAAATTTTATGACAGTTAAAGAGCCAAGAGTAAGCAAGACAATCTTGAGGAAGAACAAAGTTACAGGACTTAACACAACCTTATATCAAGACTTATTTTAAACACTGTGGTCTTCGTACATGGAAAGGCAAATAAACCAATGGAACAGAACAGAGTCCGAAAGAGACATACACATGTACAGTTGTTCAGTTTATGACCAGTTATTCTACACTGGAAAAGGGTAAGATGGTACTTTGAACAAATGGTATATGGGTATCCATACGGAAAAATCAGATGGAATTTGGATACCTTTGTAGAAAAGAAACAATTTAAATCCTCATCTTACACCACCTACAAAAATCAACTCCAGGGACACTATAGATCTAAACATGAAAGAACAATAAAGCTTTTAGAAGGTAACCTAAGAGAGTATTTTCATGACCTTGGTGTAGGCAAATATTTCTTTTAATGATACACCAAAACAATAGAGGGAAAGATTGATAAATGGGACTACATTAAAATTAAGATCTAAAAAGCACCATTAAGGGAAGGAAAAGTCATACTACAAATGGTTATATAAGACATCAGATATAAGATGTATATCTGACAAAGACTATGTAAGGAACTTATGCAAAGCAATAAGAAAAACACAGCCAACTCAACAGGAAAATGCACAAAAGATATAAAAACAGACACTTCCTAAAGGGATTTGGCTAATTAACATTGACAAGATGCTCAACATCAACAGGAAATGCAAATAAAAACATCGTGATTTCAGATGAATCAGAATGACCGGAATTAAAAGAAAAAAAAATACTTGCAACAAAATATTAGTGTACATGAGGAGCAAGTGAAACTCTCATGTATTGCTGATGGGAGTATAAATCAGAAAACTGTTTGGCCTTTTCTACTAAAACTGAACATAATTATACCTTCTGACCAGTGGTTTTCTGATAAATATTTAACATTCTCCAAGTGGATTTCCAACATAAATGTTGATTGATATTTTTGTTTATATTCACAAGTAAGACAAAAGTGAAGCCAAAAAGACATGTTTGGGAACTTCACTCACTTGTTGATAACAGGAACAATTGTTTGCTGAATTGAATAATAGTTTTCAAATATTCAAAAATATTTTCTCAATTTTTTATGCTACTTACAATGTAATGGCTACCAGTACGATACACATGTACACTTAATCTGCATTATTAATATTTTCTCCATCTTTGTAAGTCTTGGTGATAAACAAAACACTAAGTCAAGTTCCGATTTTTAGTAATTGCCAATTTCCATGGTATATTTACTACCACCAAAACCAGTGTAATGCTACTTACATGATGCTCTTGAATGCAGATTTGAGAAGAGATACATAGTAGCACACCATTATATTTCTACCATATAGACACAATAAATGCAAATAATATTGAGAGAACAAATAATAGCAAAATGTAGTAAAAGAAAAATAAGGATATGAAAGGTTTTGAGTATTTATTATTTTTTAAATAATTTATTTAATTGTAAGTTTATATAACAATTTTTAATAATGTCTGTGTTTAACAACTGGATTGCAAATTTCCTAAAGATTTAACTGTGGGCTCTTATAAGCCGGTACAAGACTGCTCCAGCCCACCACTGTTTTTGACCTAGGAACTACACTTCTTGAAGTATATCCACAGAAATATGTACATGTGTTCTCCAAAAGACATGCACAACAATTTTTATTGCAGCAGTATTCTTAAAGAGTTAAATGTTAGAAACAATGCAAAGGTCCATCCAAGATAGAATGGAAAAATAAATTATTACCTTTTCATACCACAGAGTATGAGTCAGCAATAAAAATGAACCAATCACTGCTTCAGCAGACTCAACAAACAGAATGCTAAGCCAGGTACAAATGAGTGTATACTGTCTGAAATCGGACAAAGTAATCTATGGTGATAGAAGTCAGAAAACTGTTTATTTTCTGGGGTAGGGTAGGGTTGGGAGTGACTTGGAGGTGGCCTTAGAGGGACTTCTGGGGTGCTGACAAACTTTGATTTCTTTTTCTAGTTGTGGCCCCAAAAGTGGGTTCACTACATAAAATGTCATTGAGCTGAACCCTTAATGCGAGTATGTATGTACGTTATACCTTATAAAAAGGCATACATTTAAAAAGAATCACTTAGGGAAGTGGTTTTTCTCACTGCATATGCCCTCCAACAGGGAATGTTATGTGATATCCTCTCCTTTAAAGGAAATGAACTGATTTTAAGACAAGTTATTGGAAAGAGTAAAGATGAGGAGCTGCTTATTGTTGAGTCTCTGGATAAAAGGGAAAACATACACTACCCTTGGGAACATCTTTCCCAGGGAGTGAAAAATGCTTTGTTGTAAGGACCTATTCGACTCTAAGAAAAAAATGTATGATACATAAGATCATATTAAATTCAAGTTTAGGGAAAGTGAGAAAAAGCAGCTAAGAAGAGTCAGGGATGTAGTTTCTATTGATTTTCTCAGGGATTGGAGGACAGTGTGGGAAATCATGTGGGATTATCACACCATAAACCAGGGCAGATTGCTTCAATAAATGTAGTAGAACATCAGAGTCTCCTTGTGTACAGTATTCTGATTCGGGGTTTGAGATCTTCCAGAAATGGTGATTCTGCCCTCCCAGGCTTTGTCTTACTTTAAGCCTTATATCATAAAAGCATTCTGCCCTCTCTGAGGTTTTGCCTAAATATATAAATTATTCTCTCTAGTGTTTTGGCTCCGTATACTTTGGCTGAGAACACACACTCCACATAATCGTTAAAATGACACAGGACATTTCTGAAATGTGGAAGGAATCAATCAGCCAACTACATTTACATTAAACAGCGTAAAATTGTTCAGGAAATTCTAGAAGGTCATAGTTAAAATGCATTTAAGTCAAGTAATGGTTTTAAGCAGAAATAGAACAAAGTATTTGGGAGACTGTCTTGTTTTGTCTATGTTCATTAAAAGGGGGTCATATGATCAGTACATACCTTTTAAATCTACCCTTTTGTCAACATTTTAACTACTAAGAATCTCTTCTTAAAATCTCAATCTCCCTCTATTCTCATGTTTTTTAAGATTCTGTATACCAAAACAATTACACATTATAAATGTCGACGTAAATAATAAACAGCCTAAACCGCAAAGTTACATAAGATGTTTGTCAAGAATTAGGATTGGAGCTGGCAAGAAATAAGGGTGCTTGTTAAGGGCTTCCCTGGTGGCGCAGTGGTTGCCTGCCGATGCAGGGGACACGGGTTCGTGCCCCGGTCCAGGAGGATCCCATATGCTGCGGAGCGGCTGGGCCCGTGAGCCATGGCCGCTGAGCCTGCGCGTCCAGAGCCTGTGCTCCGCAACGGGAGAGGCCACAGCAGTGAGAGGCCCGCGTATCGCAGAAAAAAAAAAAAAAAAAAGAGAAATAAGGGTGCTTCTTAAGTAAGGATTGATTGGGGTCTGAAATAGTTGCATAGTTATAAGGGGAGACCTTGAGACCATAAGGTTGGCAGCGGCTAGAGATACTGTTGTGAAAATGGCTGGTGGTGTCCATGAGTTTGATACAGTTCAGACAATTCAGCTTCTCAGTAATGCAGAAACATGTCTGAAACCAAATCCACGATGGCCCCCCGGCTCCATTTTTGGGTGCCTGAACCACATTTACTCCAGTTTGATTTTTAAATGATCTTAACTATGTCATCATAAATAATTCATTTTTATTTGTTTGAAAAGGTATATAGTTGCCAAAGAGAACGTCTACCCAGCCTGAGATAACCAGTATAATCAAAATTATGTAATAAATTCAATCCAAAGAAAAAAGAAGAACCTTTTAGTATGTTGTGCTAACTAAATGAAAATATGATTTTAGGGACTTCTGCAAAATTAGAACTTGCATGCAAATCCCTATTACTACCTGCAGTGCCTCTAGAGACCCAGGACATCAGTTTATGAACCACAGCTCTACTGTTTCATTATTATTGCATCAAATTTAAGAGTAGCAGTTTATATACAATGGATGCTGAGTTAATTTGGATATACCAATTAACATCTAGTCTTAAAAAAGTCTTCCACTGGCATTTTTCAGTCATTTACCTTGAGTTAAAACACAAAGAATTGTTATTAAAGCAATATGGGCATTTTTCCATTACTCAGTGCTTCATATTCAATTTGTGAGCTGGCTGCACTTGCAAGGATTCCCGTCACCACCTGACATCACTTAGTTGACAATGCAAGGATAGCAAAAAAAAAAAAAAAAATTATTATCTACTAAGGAGCTATATGCGGTAGAAGTCAAAATGATTGCCTAAAGTTAGGTATGAGATGATATACTAAATGTCAGTTGCCTACACCGGCCATGTTGCCCTTTAAAGACAGCAACAGCACTTCTATTATCATTGAAAGGCCACAAAGCACTTTTCTAGATCTTTGTCACAACCCTTAGAGGGAAATCAAGGAGTGTATTGTTATCCTTGGTTATGTATATGGAAATGCAGGCTAGACATTTGCCCAACACCAACTCAGAGCTTCTCCCTCCTAACTCAGAGCTCTGTCCGCTATGACAGTGTGCTGCCCAAAAGATAATTACAGGTTCTTTGGCGGTGTTATGGGTTGAGCCTTATCCTTCCAAAAGATATGTTGATATTCTACTTTCTGTAAAAAGAGAAAAACCATGTGAAGACAGAGACAGGGATTGGAGTGATGCAGCTGTAAACCAAGGAACACCAAGGACTGACAGCCACCATCAAAAGCCAGGAGGAGGCAAGGAAGGATTCTACCCAGAGTCTCAGAGGAAGCATGGCCCTGTTGACACCTTGATTTCAGACTTCTAGACTCCAGAACTAGAAGAGAGTTGTTTTGAGCCACCCAGTTTGTGGAATTCTGATACAGAAACCTGAGAAGACAAATACAAGTGTGAACACTTAAATTTCAGTTAAAGGCAAGAAGCCTGGAGACTAATTATTTCCCTATAAGGAAAATCTAACTCCCACAAGTGAGCTGGAATATTTCTACAAACATTGACACAAGGAAAAAAAAGAAGGGATTTTATGTAGAACCACTTCTCAATCGTGATTGTAGCTTTCCATACCTCACTATCAAAAAACCTCCTCGTGGGAGATAAAACCTCAGTGTGACCCCAGTTCCCTTGCAGTCACACCCTTTCCTGCACAGGTGACCTAATACTTTGTACATAATACTCCTAGCTTTTGTTGGAGACTTGAGCAACGTGCCAGTGTAAATCTAAAAACGGCAATATTGTTGGAATTCATGCTTATTGGGCAACAAACTCCAGACAGGGAGCAACTTAAAAAAATAAGATAAGGAAGAAAAAAATCACAGACTTTGTCCTAAGAGATAGTCTACAAATATTTCCAGCTGAGACCTGGTGGGTATTTCTAAATTGTGCTCCTCAGAAAACTAGCCCGTGAACAACTCCTTAATAGGGGGGTTTAGTAATCCAATGAGTTTAAAAAACACAGCATTCTCTTACGGAGATTCCCTATTCACACTTGCAAATGAAATCCTCTGAGAGATATTAAAGTTAACATATTCACAAATGTTTTAGCTAATACTGCATTTCCCCAAATTATTTGATCATAAAACTCCTTTTTCTTACAACAGTCATTATTATCTAAGAATATATACTTTGAGAAACAATAGACTGTGATATTCTTAAATCTCACCAAGTACGTTAGAGTGTAGCTCATGCAGGAGAGAGCTCTGACGTATTTGCTTGCTGTTCTGTATTTCAGGTTTGCTTACCAGAAGAGGTACACCTGGAAAGCTTCGTTGAATTACTGAGCATGAGGTATGAATCCAGGTCATGGGGCCTGTGCAATTCGGGGGAACCCTTTAAGGAAAAGAATACAGAATGACCATGGGAACACAAGGCCAAGTTTCTTCCTCCCGCCTTGGAATAATCCCAGACAAGGGAGGGTTTCTGAAGTTTATGCTTCACTCACTTCATTGAAAACCCATCTCTGCTTCAAATATGGTTGGCTACATGAAATAAACTAGAAACTCAAATTAACAGTGGCATAAACAGGATAGGAATGTATTTCTCTCTCACGTAATAGTCCAGAGATAGACACTTGGCTGCATTGTGCAAGGTTCCTTCTATATATCTTGTTACTCTGTCATTCCTAGCATGTTGCCTTTGGCACCAAGTTCCTTGTCCAGGCAGCTGGATTGAGGAAGGGCTGGAAGAAGGGGCTTGCTCTGGACTTAGGAACGTGCTCTGCAAAGAACATTTAGAGCTTCTTCTTCCATCGCATTGGCCAGAATTTAGTTAGATGGCCTCCTTTAGCTGCTGGGCAACATGAGAAAGGAAGGCTGTATTCTAGGTGGTCAGGTACCTCAGCTCAATGTCAAGGCTTTTATTATTGTAGAAGAAGAGGAAGATCAGTTTTAGGGCAACTAGCATTCTCTCTCTCTCTCTCTCTCTTTCTTTCTCTCTGACTCATTAAGTTTTCTCTCCAGCTTTCTTGAGGTCTAATTGATCTCTCATTACCTTTTAAAGGTACCAACTCAGAGCTTCAGTATCTAGCACGGAGGCACTGATGTCCCTAAAACCATCAGAATAGTCTTATATGTGTTTTTAGAAAAACAAAGCCTTTTTAGAAGAAAGTAAAATAAAAACCTTCCTGAACTGCAGGGGTCCCCGCATTCTTGGTAAGCAAAAGATACTTTCCAGTTGCCCTGAGGCCCCAGAAGACAGGACTGAACACGAGGTGAGGGCGGTGCCGAGTGAGACCAGGGCAGACCCAGGAGGGAAGCTGCCGCCAAAGCCGCCCTTCCCCGCCCCGCCCCTTGGAATCTGGGAGAACCTGGGGGGCAGAGAGGGAGGTGAGCTGACTCTCCTTGGCATCAAGAACCTTACAGCTTCTTTTTTTTTTTTTTTTTTCTTTTTTTTTCCGGGTGGGGAGAAGCGGGGACGTAAATACTTCACTGGAGGAAGGTTTAAAAAAGAGAATCTGTACTTGGATTGTTTGGAAGAGAGAAATGGAGTGGAGGATGGTCTGGGAAATCTGAGTAGGTTGGTTTCTGACTCTCTGAGATGTATATTCCTATTAACAGCCCGCTCTTTCTGCTCGCGAGCCTGTCAACACTTCAGCCAGCGGACAGCCAGCGGAAAGTTCCTGGGAACTGTCTTGGGCGTTTGGCAGGCGCGCCCAGGGCCAACTGTGTAACCCTCTGGGCTGTTGGGATTGGAATTGCTCTTTTAGGAGTGCAGGGCTGGAACAAAGAGGCCCTGTTGGGTATTTCCAGATTCTGGAAGAACTCTGCCTTTAATGATGGTGTAGAGTTAATGTGATCTAAACTTGCCATACTCACAGGTTTGTTGTGTTTTTTCTTTGATTTTACTTTTTTCAAGCTGAGCTTATGAGGCATATACTTGAATCGGTCATGCACTCACAAAAGGGGTCTGTCTACTCCACAGAGGAGTTTAGATGCTGTTCCCAGCCCGGCTGTGGCATAAACCTGCCCTGGTAAAGCAGAAAGGCATAGGGTATGGATTATAAAGAATCTTCATTACCCTCAATAATGAACAACATTTAAACAACCTTTATTCTTTTTTTTTTTTTTGCAGTACGCGGGCCTCTCACTGTTGTGGCCTCTCCCGTTGCGGAGCACAGGCTCCGGACGCGCAGGCTCAGCGGCCATGGCTCACGGGCCCAGCCGCTCCGCGGCATGTGGGATCTTCCCGGACCGGGACACGACCCTGTGTACCCTGCATCGGCAGGCGGACCCTCAACCACTGCACCACCAGGGAAGCCCTTTCTATTTTCTTTTTTTTTTTTTTAACCTTTATTCATTTGAGGTGTCTATTAAACGATCTTGATAAGAAGAGTGTGCTGTAATAAAAAAAAATCAGATTAAATCTAAAGGAAATAATTCTTAAAGAGGTGGAGGAAAAAATGTTGGCAAGGCCTGAACTTCTGGCAATGGCTAAGCAAACGTTAGGATAAAAGATTAATAGGTTCTAATACTTTATTCAAACAAGGCACTGTTTTAAAAAATACATCCGATGTCTGCAAAAATATAAACTTTGGTCGTCTGATATTTTGAGTAAATTAATATACGTGGTGTTCTGTAGTACTAATTAGCTTATACAGTGTCCATTCAAGGTAAGCAGCGATTAATGATTTAGAGTGATATGAACTGATGTAGAGGGTCAAGTCTATTTTGGTACATTTAAGTCCATTCTGTTGGTTTTGTTTGTGTGCATCATGCAAGACCCTGGGGTGGGGATGGAAGGGATACAAACATGGGAAGCTATTGTTGCTGCCACAGCAAGTGGATTATCCAGTGGGAGGAGATAACTCAGGTCTACAGATAAATATAATTCACCATATTTTGTAATTGATGCTAAAGATGGCTACAAGCTGTAACAGTAGGCTCCCTTTTTGGAGACTGACTTACTGTGTGTCAGGCATTATATCGTATAATTTACATGATGTCAGTCACTGTAAGGTAGCAACTCCCTGTATGATATACTATGAGGAAACCGAGTAACAAGAAAAGGTAAGTAACCTGCTCAAGGGCAAAGCTGAAAAGCTGGGTAGCCAGGTTTCAGACTCAGGCTGCTAGATCCTTGCTCTCTGCATTGTAAGACACACATCGGACACACCCATGAGGGTGCAACTATTTCTGGTTGGGGCAATCATGGACTGTCATATAGAAGTAGCATCTGAGCTGGGTCTTGAAGGATACACAGTTGTCCCTCGGTACCTGCAGGGAATCAGTTCCAGGACTCCTGTGGATGCTCAAGTCCCTTATATAAAATGGTGTCATATTTGCATATAACCCATGCACATCCTCCCATATACTTTAAATCATCTCTAGATTATTCATAATGCAATGTAAATGCTATGTAAATAGTTACCTGCACTAGGTAAATTTAAGTTTTGCCTTTTCAAACTTTCTGGAATATAAAATATATATATATCTTCTATCCACAGTTGGTCGAATTCGCAGATGCAGAACCCATGGATACTCAGGGCCCACTGTAGAAGTTTATGACAGAGTGGTGGGAGGGACTAAAATAAAGATATGGAGACCGAAAAGTACAGAGTCTGTGTAAGGAACTTAAAACATGTCTAATTTGGTGGCAACTTGATGAATAGAGGGAAATAATTTGGAGAGGTTGAAGCTGGGTGGAGGGGGTGAGGGTCAAGCAGAGGTCCAGTGGTGATGATTCGTGTATTGAATTGGGTCCAGGGCAAAAATCCGAGCTCTGTGGCCTGGTTTCCTCTGGACAATAGAGATCAAAAGGAATCCTAAACTCACTTTCCAATTCTGTGTCTATACTTCTCTGTCGGGGAACCCTCAGTTCCCTCTTCCACTTCCCGTCTCAGTCCAGGAAGGCAGCAGGCACCCCCATTCTTCTGCCCTCTCCCCTGGTCCTCCACTAGTCCCTGTACAAAGTAGAACCGGTTGTTCCCTGGTTGGTGAGAACATGAGCCTCCCGCTGGCCACTTTTTACCTGTGGTCAGAACACCCGTGTTAAAGGACAGTCCCATCTGAGTCGTTTCCTGTGTCCACGTGGTAAGCTCTATGCTTCCGGCCCAGGACCCTGATGGGGCTGCTGTCTTGCCGTAAGACCTTCTTCTGTCCATCTTGATGTATTCTGGCAGCTAAGTGGACTCCTGATAATCTTGGACTCAGGGACAAGGAAACAAAAAGAAGCCTTCCTTAGACTTCCTTACCTAAACCTTATTCTCCAAATCTTCCTTGCATCGGAATGATTGAGTCCTTGCCCAGCTATTAATAGATCGGCATCTTGTTTCCTGGTTGGTTTTGTTCTCTGTGTATATAGATTTCTTGCTTAGAATCTCTAAGGAAGAGGGGAACGGGAAGAAACAGAAGAGACTGGGGGATGAAGAGGAGGAGGGATGAGCAGGAAGAGGAAGCAGGGGAGAGGTTGGGGAGATTCTCATCACCAGCCCCAGGAAAGGCAGATACTTGGGGGTTGATGGGGGTGGGGTGAGGATGGCAAAACTTTCTGGCTTCATGTGTTTTCAGTTCCATACCCCAAAGAAGGGGAATTTCCCGAATTCAGTTTAATGCTACAAATACTTGTTGGGCCTGTAGTACATGTAAGAAACTGTTCTCCATATTGGGAGCTGGCTGGGCAAGGAGAGGAAAGAGATAGAATAGCTTCCCTCAAGGAACTACAGTATGAAATCGAGTGGATTTAGTTAATCATTGAAGTTTAATAGAAGAATTCACTTCTTACCATTTACTGCAAACTCTACAAAATATCAAATGACAAATTGACTCATAAGAGCTCTTAGAAGTGAGAACTGGGTGTCTTCCAGGGGGTTATATAAGACAGACAACACCATTTATAAAAATGAGCTTCTTTTGTAGTTTTTCTTGATTCTGGAAGCTTCAATTACCCTTCTCACCTCTGATAACTTTCAAATATCATGCAGAGATGCTACCCAACAAGTGCCTTTTTAAGCAAAAGCAGGTCACTCCCCCCAGCCAAGGATCCAGCTCTTTTCAAATTTCATCACAGATAACAGAAAACATTCAGAATAATTGTAAACAAAGAAACAAGTAAGAGATTTCCAGAAGCTAATATTTTTTAAATTAGATCTGAGAAAACACTATTGCACTTGTTAGATTTATCCCCATCTTAGAACATCACCCTTAAAACTGCATAACTGGAAAATTCTTTGCAATGTTCTTTTTCACTGTTCAGTAGCATCTTTGCCTCTTCCTGAGCATATTATGCCACCAGACAGACTATAAACTTCACTCTTTATTACAGAAAATATCTATAAATGTCTACAGGAATATTCTTAATATGTTTTGCTGGTTTTAATGCTTTTCTTATGATAGTTATGAGATTGATTGGTTCTTTGCTCCAGTGTTCTGTAACTCTAGGCAATTAATAGCTTCAAAAAGAAAGTAAAACCCTGGAGTTATGAGGGAGAATCAAACATATGCAAAATGATGAAAAATTGATGTGGAAAAGAGCAAAAGCAGATTTCACTGCTGACTTTCGGACAGTGGGCCCTGAGATACACCTCGCCCGTTTCTTCTCCATCTTTGACTCCTCTCAGAAGCCAAGTCCCCTGTCAAATAAAAAAAACAAGCTAAACACTTAAGGGCAACTGCTATGACTTTTACACACATGGATGGGAAAATACAATAAACACATGTTGAAAGGGACTAAATGGACGCCAGTGGAAGAGCATCAAGACATGAGTTCTCCAGAGTGTGCCCTTCACTAGCAGAGATATTCAGGGACATTATATCAGGCAGTGTAGGAGGAGTATGGCCTTCTGTACTCACAATCCTCCCCATCCCTGGAGCAAATACAGAAGGAACATTCTGCAGTTTTCCTGGAAATGAAATGACCCAGGAAAGACACTGTAGCAATTGCTTCTCACAGGGAAGAAAGGGGACACTGAAATGAAAAGAGGACCATCTGCTTTTGACATCAGAAAACACCTTATGTTGGCAGAGTGTTCCTACACCAACCCGGGTGAAACTCTCTGGTTAATTCTGATTATGCCTTTAGGGAGAGGACGAAAGGTAGAGAGAATTAGGTTACTGTGCTCCCTGCTCCCTGCTAAGCTACCATTGCCCCCACTCTGTGTCTATTCATGGGCACATAAGGGACCTGGCACTCCGACCTTCTTCCAGCCAGCCTCAAGAAGAGATGTGCTTGGTGGTATTTCCTAGGGCCACTATTCCTTCTCAAGACGATTACACAGCAGTGGTCTCAACATCTTTAAAGACTGAACTGAGGCTTCTCTTGGTCCAGCTCCTCCCCCATACCAGCTGAGACCTCATTGTCCCTGACTGTAAGGGAGCAGCTCACTTGCTCAGCAATGAGTCGGTCATGCATTTAGCTCCCTCTCAGCTGTATATTCAAGACTTACAATTGGCTTCTTTTATTCAACCCTAGTTCTTCAGTGGTTAAGCTTCTATACTGTCTTTAGTCCATTGGCGCTAACTATGACAGAATACCACAGACTGGGTGGCTTACAAACAACAGAAATTTATTTCTCGAAGTTCTGGAGGCTAAGAAGTCCAAGATCAAGGCACCAGCATGGTTGTGTTCGGGTAAGAGCTGGCTTCCTGATTCACAGCCAGCACCTACTCTCTGTGTCCTCAAATGGCGGAAGGGTTGAGAGAGCTCTGAGGGGTCTCTTGCATAAGAACACTAATCCTATTCATGAAGGCCCCACCCTCATGACCTAAGCAACTGGCAAGGGCTCCACTGCCTAATACCATTGCTGTGCAGGGGGTTAAGATTTCAACATAAAATTTTGATATGATATGATAGTTATGAGATTGATTGGTTCTTTGCGCCAGTGTTCTGTAACTCTAGGCAATTAATGCAGACATTCAGAGCATACCATATACTGTGCTCTCAGAGACTTTATTTGTCTTGTATTGTAGACTCCCTAGTAGCTTAATTGTTCCACTGTTGACACAATTTTCTCCTTTCTTGTAGCAACACTTGTCCTAACAATGCCAACTGCCCACCCACATGAACTTTTTACAAATACCTGACCCACTCTTAGTTTGCCAGTTATCATGGGCATTTACTTTGTATATTACCTGGTTTTCTCCTGAGGACTAACTGTTAGCTTTAAGAATTCCTTTTCAGCTCACATTTCTGGGTACATTTTGTTCCTAAAATAGCTGACCTTTGACCTTACTTGCTTGTTCAAAAACCTGGCTTTCTCTTGACACTGTGGCTTTAATTGGATATTTAGTCTTCTCTTTTTCCACTTTTGCTAATTTTACCACCATCTAAACTCTGGTTTGAGAAAAGTAAATCAGACAGCTGAAAAGAGCACTTAAAAATTTATTAATTGTATTATGAATTACAACTGTATTATGTTTTTCTGCCTTCTCTAAAATTAATATTGCTTCTCATGAATTTATTTGAATACTTTTGCTTATATTTGATTTTCATACATCTTACATTTTCAAGCAGTTAATATTTTTGCATAATGATACTGATAAAGCTTGAGACCTTCCCTAAACAAATAAATTATTAACTTACAACTGAGCTCTAGGTAGAATTATGATTCCTTCATTCGCTAATAGCCTATCATAAGAACATAGGGATTTGAATTGAGTCATACCAGGGTAAGTCCATCCCAGTGTTCAGCTGTGAATAACTACTTCAAGTAACATGCAGCTACTTTGGTTGCTGCATGGTTGATATGCAGCTGTGCTGCAGCTGTGCTACCTAACAAGCTTTAAAAGTAACTATTATATATCCCAGAGAGCTAATAGCATATTATGGCCCTTTTAGTCATAAATTTGTCCATGTTTTTCATAATTCCATTTGTGTTTCATAAGAGAACCACTGCTGCTGTGGACATCAGTCACTCTTTTAGGCTGTATCAAATAGAGAGACATAGGTACAGAAAGTGATGGAGGAGGAGAAAATTTTATTATTCATGCTAATAAAATGTAATAAAAGTATGGTTTCATCTAGAAAAGCAGACATAGATATAACTGTAAAATATTTTTGTATGTTTGGTGTCTTTAGTGTGAGGTAGGGGAAAGAATATAGACCTCAAAGTCAGACAGATCCAACACTGTCCTTTACTATCTTCATGACTTCTCTGAACCTGTTTCTTTAATCTGTTAAAAAAAACTAATATTTACCTTTAAGGTCTGTTGTGAGAATTAAAATAATAATAAATGAACTCAGTACTTAGTAGGAAGTTAATATACGAAAGTAGTAATACTAGTAATACTAATTTGATATCTCTCACTTGGAAATATTCTTTGAATTAAAAAGTGAAGAAGGAGGGAACTAAAGAATTAGAGTTTTGTTTGGTCTTGGCAACATATAGGCAGAACTGTCAAAGGGAACATGGTCTAGAGCTGCACTGTCTCATACAATAGACACTAGCCTCATGTAGTTACTTACACTTAAAATTTTTAATTAAAAATTTAAATTAAATCTTTGGTTGCACTAGCCACAGTTTAAATGCTTGGCAGCCACATGTTGCCAGGGCCTACCATATTGAATAGAGCAATAGACAATATTTCCATCACTGCAGAAAGCTCTATTGGGAAGTGCTGGTCTGGACCCAGAGATTCTCTGTAGACTTCATTACTACTGTCAAAAAGCAACTGTCTAGGATTAGGTGGCTCCTCACAGTGCTGGGAACTGGCCAATGCCAGTTTCTAGTTCCCTTTCCCCACCATGTTAATGGGCTTCTCCGTCTCTGCTCCCTTATCTCATCACACAAAGCGCCTTTGCACATTTGTCTGTTCTTATGGCATCTACTAGAGCCTGTCTCATTTCAAGGTATCTGTTCACTAAACCCAGCTCAGATTTTAACCTTTGGGAGCATATAACCCTTTACAGGAATAACTTAGTTTTCAAATTCAAAGTAATGATTGAAATGCCTCTCACTGTAGAATTTCAGGAGAAAAATTAAGGATAGGGGATATACCCTATTCTCTTTAAAAACCATGGTATTTGGGTGGCTCCCTAGTTCCCTCTGTCCACAGCTGGTTCTATTCTGGCTGCACTAATTGGATAGATTAAAACATGAAATATCTCTTGGAGGAATCAAATTTTTTGAGACAAATATGACAGTTATATTCATTGGGAAGATTTTAAAAATTTTTTATTCTTGTTCATATTACGGGCCATCTGATTCTAATAAGACCCATATAATAGTGAGTATGAAATGGTTCAACAATTAAACTCTGAAGTTCTGCTCCCAGGTAGAGCGCTTAATGATTTGAAAGCGTCATGGTGACTTAGAACAATAGAGGGGTCATATCTTCTCAGATCCATCAGGAAATTACTCTTCCTGCTTGAAATCGCTAAGTTTCAAATGTTTCTATTGCCCAAATAAGGCAGAATACAGAAGTTGTTGCCAGAGGGAGAAATGTGAGGCCACATAATAAAGTGAGGAGACATTCCCATTATGTGGCAGGCAATTAACAGGGATCCTTGGAGCAATGCAGCCCCTTTAAATACAGGTGGTAGAGACCGTATCTAAAACCAGCACTTTGAACATCTATAATACAAGAGACTATTTTCTGACTTTAATACATAAGAGTGACAACCTCAGAACAAAACTCCCTGGGTCTAGAATCACACAGAAGATATATAAAAAGATCAGTAGAACCTGGAGGTTCAATATAAGATGAGAATTCTGACCAGACTAGAACAGAAACAATTCTACCAGCCTCATTGAAGGAAGTCAGCAAGTCACCACTCGTTGGGAAGAAAGGATAGATATAAAGCGGTATGAGAGTTCTCACCATATATTAAAAATTGCTCAATTAAATGATTAAACTCTAATTAAATGTATATAGTTCATAATGTATAGTGCAAATTAGTCTTTTTCAATTCATTATTTGGTTTTTAAAAATCTTCATTAAAATTCATTTCCTATTCATAAATAGATAAATAGATCTCTTATTCATCATTTCTATTCATAGATAGTATTGACCTGGAACAAGCAGACTGCCAGATATTTCTCCAGCAAAGATGGGTTTATTCGGGATTTGTAGAGAATTACATCTGCAACCATGTTGAGCCATGGGCAAGTCCCTGCTCAGTGAGGAAAGAATGCTTTTTTAGAGGAGAAAAGGCTACAGTAAACAAAGGGTCCATGGCTCTTCATTGGCTGAGTCCTTGCCTGGAAAGAAGAGGAGTCTTTCCTCTTCCTGTTGGGGCTCTGCTGTCATCACAGGGCATGAGAGCTCCCCCTTCTGGTCTCCAGATTCGATTTAATTGAAGTTTTTGTTTACTGATTTTTTACAATAGATATTTTGACTGGACTCTCAATTGATACTTGGATTTGAGATTGTGTGCTCTACCTTGCAATGTGAGGAAAAGGGTGCCCCACCCAAACATATCTTAACGGGACTTGTTTCTGCTTAGCCAGCTGACACAACGAGTCACGTGTTAGAGGAAATACAAGGTTGTGACACAGCACCCCCAGAGGCTCTGGCCGACCCGCAGGATCTCTGAGACCTTAATCTGTCTCTGTTTCTGATCTCCCCTTGTCTTTGGCACACTCAACTTTCAGCTGCCTAACTCTCCCCACTCTTAAAATAAGAAAACTCACATTTCTGAGCCACTGAACAGGGCTGTTAGCTTTCCATGCTGGAGTTATGTCCTACCAAAGGCCTGATGAGTACTAGTGGTTTGTTTCCAAAATGTCTTCAGTTATTGTATGTGTTTTTATGAAAGATTAAAGAAGTAGCATTAATCATCCCAAGACTTTCTCTCTTTCCCCTTCCCTGCCCAGGCTAAGCATACTTGAACAAACACAATAAGAGCTTTCACTGTGTTGGCAAGAATGTTTATAAATGTGTGTGTGTGTGTGTGTGTGTGTGTGTGTGTGTTTACCCATGTGATTTATAAATAACCTAAGTGAACTAAGTAAAGTAAGTTTAGGCCATGCTTACCAGGAATATTAGGAAGCAAAGGCCCTTCAATATCTGAATTAGCTCTGGCACTGTTTCAGGGAAAACTGGCTCACATCTCTTGCATAAGACTTATATAAGAGATTAGATGTGGTGCCTAAACTATTCCAGTTATCTACAGCATGGAAAAAAGAAAAGTATGCTACATTGTTGTTACTTGCTAGCTCTCTCAATTTCAAGGGATTCTTTGCTTATAGAAGTAAAGCATCTCAATTCTTAAAAAAAAAAAAAAAAAAAAGCTTAGTTTTTCTAGTCTTTGTCACACAAACATATGTAGAAGTAAACCAAAAAGGAGGGGAAAAAAGCTATGGTACAGGCAATAAGTAGTTTAGAACTTGGGTAGATATTTAAATTAGTTCATCTATAAACAGTAACAAAAATAACAGTTTTACGATTAAACTTGAAACTCCAAAGCCACATTCCATACATAGCTATTACATATCACTGAAGAAATAGATTTTCCCACACCTCATAAAATAGCTCCTCAAAATTTAGAGCTCACTGTTTATTACCATAATAATTATATTCTGGAAAGGATTTAGATCAAATCTGATTTCCAGATATTTTGACCAAAAGAGAAATGAAGGACAGACATGACTTGAATCCAAGTCCATGTGCCCGATGCACAGGGAGGCCAAATGAACAGAGACGTCAGAGTTTGGAGTAGAGAAAGGTCTATCACAGGGCCAAGCAGGGAGAATGGGCAGCTTGTGCTCAAAAGACCCAAACAAACTCCCCGATGATTTTCAGGGAAGCATTTTTAAAGGCAACATCTGGGCTGCAGGGGTTATGACCTTCTTCTGCTGGTGAGGTAACAGGGTGGAAGTTACCTGAAGTTACCATCCTCCACCTGGGTGTGGGCCTTAGTTCCAGTAGAACAACTCAAAGATATGCCTCGGAATTTTTTTTTAATATTTTTTTTTATGCACTGGATTGTTGTGTATATCCCTTGAGGAGGAACTAGGACTCTGTCTTAATGCTGCACTATTGTTTCCTGACTGCTTTTCCTTTGTTCCCACATTCCCTCACTTCCCTAATTAGTAACTGCCCTTTGGAACTCAGGGAAAGTCTAGAAGGCTAAAGTCTTTTTCCTACAAACCAGAAACAGGGGACACGGAAAGGCTTTTGTTCCCTGGGAGGGCCCCACAGGGCCATGCTCAGTTTCATAAGGTTCTCCTTGGTTCTCATTTCTGACGTATATATTTTTCTCTTTGGAGCTGTGTGGTAGAGAGAAAAAAACTTAAAATGTAGAGTCAGGCCAACTAGCTCAGGTACAAATACAGGCATCGTCACCTACTTGCTGTATGACCCGAGAAAATTGCTTAATTACTCTGAGCTTATTTTCTCAATTGTAAAAGGAGAATAATAATATCTATCTTGTAGGGTTGTTATGAGGATTTAGATTAAAATAACCAACATGTGTTGAGTGCTTATGTGACACTGTGATTAATAATAAGAAATAAATATTTGGTCTTCCAACTCTGTCCTTGGCACAGTTCCTAAAACCGTTGGAATTTCCTAAGTGATAAGAGTGATAAAGTTATCTTCTGTTATTTATAACAAGCCCCTTTCACCACCCAGAGTTTATGTTAATGAAATGACTTTTGGAAAGCCCCTAGGAACGGATGCTGGTCACCAGGGGTACCAACCAAGTACTGAAAAGGTGGGAACTTTTAGCCCCACCCCCTGACATCCAGGGAGGGGAGAGGGGCTGGGGGTTGAATCCATCACAGATGGGCAAAGATTTCTTTGGTCGTCTTACTTCAGGAAGCCTCCATAAGAACCCCCAAAAGGACAGGGTTCAGACAGCTTCCAGACTGGTGAACAAGCAGTGGTGCTAGGAGGGTGACACACCCAGAGAGCGCATGGAAGCTCCAGCCCCTTCCCACATACCTGGCCCTGTGCTGCTCTTCCATCTGGCTGTTCCTGAGTTATATCTTTTTATAATACACTAGAAATTTAGTAAGTAAACTGTTTCCCTGTGTTCTGTGAGCCACTCTGGTAAATTAATCAAAACCAAGGAAGGGGTCATGGGAACTTCTGATTTATGGACGGTTGGTCAGAAGCACCGATGTTTTATTTGGGTAGATTATGCTCAGAAACCGAGATTGTCTTCGCCAATAATTTATTTAACACAGGTTCACTGCAGGAATTATAATTTATAACAATAATATTTCACAAGACAACAGCATTTAAGATAATATTTCTTAATAAGCTAATAAAAAATAATATATTTCAAACCAGTAATAGGTTAATTACACTGTTGTTCCAGGCGGAGGGGAAGTAGAAGGAATAAAGTTCAAATTTAGTCGAGGTGTACCTTTCTACGAGTTGGTTCTCAGCCGAGTCAGTCCTTCCAACAAAAAGTACAGAAGTAGAGTGTATTGTAGTAGACAACACAGGAGCAGTTCTCCTAGACAGCTTACTATGTAACTGGCATGTTCTCAGCACTTTATCTAGAAAAAATCATCCATTTACTCCTCATAGCAATCCTACGAAGTAGGTATTATTATTATCCTTCCTTTCCTGATGAAGAAACCAAGGCCCAAGTAACTCAGCTCGTAAATGGGGTAATGGGGTTTGAACAGAGGTTGTGTGACTCTAGAACCTGCCAGCCTGTGAAGTAACAAATATGTTAGCACTTAGCCAGCCACAGGGCCTGTATTAAGTTCTCCTGAATGGTCGTTACACTTATCTTTCCTCTTTCCAGAGAAGAAAATTTGCAATGAGGTAATATATGTTCCACCAGTCTGTAACGTCCCCCCTGAGCCAGGATGTAGCCTTAGATGGCATTTACCACTTGTTTTGAGCTGCATTTCTGAGCAATCCCAGCAGGGCCTAGGGGGCACTGAGAGTTACTACAGGCCTCACACAGTCCCTGGGCTGGGCTTCAGCCAGAAGGACAGAAGTACTAGGGTGTGGGTCTTTCATACACGGCATTTTGAAAAACTTCATATAGAAGGAATTGAAAGCAGATACAGTGACCTAGTGGAATAATTAGGCTGGAATAATTAAAACAAGCCTGCAGTATCTGCATAAAGAAAACTTGTGCTTTATAATGGTTATTAGGAAAAAGACAGTCTGCGCATTTATTTGGCTTATGTGAATTAAGACATTAAGTCATGGTTGTTTTAAGATGAGGTGTGGTCAGTCATAAAATTTCTTGAGAAACTGAGTAATGAGGTAGATAATGCACGTAAACTAACCACAGTGCCAGCCGTAGAGCAAATGTCAGGTAATTTGTCATCGTCTTACTATTACACTCTGTCTTATAGTACATAAACTTTTGAGAAACTCTGGTTGGAATGAGAAAAGTTTCTTTCCCCGAGTATTCCTAGATGAGAGGATGGTTTGAGATAAACTGCACTGATTTCAGTGTCTCCCACAAAATCAAATACAAATAACGGCTCAGGGCACCTGAAATGTGATTGAGGGTTACCAAGGCAGTTCGCCCAGACTCGTGTTGTTCTTCTGGTGAGAACCGCCATTTCAGGGCTCCCCGGTTTCACCAATCAGCTAGTTTGGTGGAACTGACTCACTTGGTCCTTATAATTAGTTATCGTGTCTCTGTATACTTCAATATGGAAATTTGCTCAATTATTGTGAACTGTGTACAATTAAAACCTATTATAACCAAAACTATTATAGCTCTGTTTGCAGATTAGTGAAATAGTAAATGTTACTCAGCCCCTTGAGAAGTAGTTCTCCTTCTAAAGAAGTTTAGGTTCTTTAAATCTGCATGGCTTGAAAGTGACATCTAATCTTGGGTTCACTGCTCAGTTGGGTCTGGGTATATGAAGTATTTTTACGTTTGTTTTAATTTTAAAATTTAAAAATTTTTTTTTAATTTGAAGCATAGTTGATTTACAATGTTATGTTAATTTCTGACAAAGTGACTCGATTATACATATATATATTCTTTTCCATGTTATTTTCCATTATGGTTTATCACAGGCTATTGAATATAGTTCCCTGTGCTGCACAGTAAGACCTTGTTGTTTACACTTGTTTTAGTATTAACTCTTTTTCCAAGTGCCCAAACCCATCCATTGGTAATACATGACCCAACTTCACTCAGTCATGTGAAGCATTCCATCCAAATACACTGAACACTGAAGGCACATGTCAGTACGTGGGTGGTGGAGCCCCTGCTCTCCCCTTGGGTTCTTGGTGTGCCGTAGGTCACAAGACAACAGCAGCTTCCACGTAGGGACGCCTCCAGTGTCAACCTGTATATTAAATATTAATAAAGCTTACTTCCCATCTTGTGTTTAGATGAAAACTAAACAGAAATAGAAGTTCTCCAGTGAATCTTCTCGTGCACACCCAGAGGAGTGTACATCCCACTTGGAACACCACCACTCCCTTAAGGCATAATTCAAGAGTTACTAAATGCTAAAATGAGAGCTCATCCAAACCCATTATTTTAAGGATTGGTGTGTATAAAGCCAGTGTCCTTGAAAGTTTTTCACAATTGCTGCCTCCCCAACCAACTTTCCCTGGAAGTTACAATTCAATGCAATTCTGTTTTTCCGCTGTGTTCTCCTCCTACACCATTTGGGAGTTTTGCTGCACACAATTGCAGAGCTGGCTTATTCCATCTGAGAGTTTGTGGCAGGTCCATGATGGATGGCCCAATTCTAGCATATAATAGCAATACATTTCAGTTTGCTAAATACTCTCACTGAAGGGGACCTCTGGTCCCCAGGGAGCAGTAGGATGTGGCAACATCAGCCGTGCAATTGTAGATCAGATCTGTTTTTATACACAAAGATGGTCATCAATATCATATTTCGATGTGGTATGATTCAGAGATTTATATATGATTAAAATAGTTTTAAATATATTTTGCAGCAAGAATAGAAACATTAAAAATCACTCTGTTATGGTTATGCAAAAACAATTTTATTTACTGTAAGAGCTTTTTATTGAATGGCTTTAGAAACAGTGGACATTTTCTTTGGAGATGACCTGTGAGTGGATTTGTTGATTTGAGGACGGCGCTAAAGTTTTGCGAGAATTGATTAGCTTCCTCTGCCCTGTACCATCATGGAGATAGTTTTTAGGTGAAGAAAATACCAGAACGATTGTCCATGAATACAAGGCACAATCTAATGTTAACTATTTCCTCAGACTTTTCTTGAGATAGGTGTGTATTAATAAGAGGAGAGAATAAGGAGGAATTTGATTATCCTAGTATGTGAATAAATAGCAACTCTCAGACGGTAAGTCCTAAGTGCCGCTGGATGTTTAATCTCTGGTTTCAGAATATCAATCAGCCTGATTCTCTGCTTTGTGCCGAGGAGTACCCATCACCTGGGGGCTCGAGAAAAGATCTTCCTATGCCAGTTTTTCTTAT
This sequence comes from Phocoena sinus, assembly GCF_008692025.1. Classification (NCBI taxonomy): domain Eukaryota; kingdom Metazoa; phylum Chordata; class Mammalia; order Artiodactyla; family Phocoenidae; genus Phocoena; species Phocoena sinus. The sequence continues at coordinate 21,657,533 of NC_045783.1, forward strand.
TTCATGAACACTTCTGCCTACCTGCCAAACAAATCATCTCGCAGCTCTCAGGAGTTAAGCTCTTTGGTTAAATTCAGCAGCCAGCAGAAAATCCCCTCCGTTACGTATATTTTGTGTTTGGGGGGTAGGCAAAGCAACAAATATTCCACAGTCTTTTAACAACTGATAGGATGGATTATCTCGTGATTTCTGTGCTCGAGTCAAACACGGAGTGGCACTGATATTGGAGAAGCTTTTGTATGTTTGTACCTTTTCAAACATTCAAAGAAGGTGAAGGAATAATACAGAGAATGTCTGTACACCCATGCCATAGATTCAATAACAATGTCATTATTTTACTGTCTTTGTCTTTCTACCTATGTATTCACACACACACACACACACACACACACACACACACTTTTTTTTCCCAGCATGCATTGATGATCCTTGCATAACTAATTATTTCTTTGGTGGTTGTTAAATTGTGATTTTTTAGTCTATCATTTCTTCCACATGTATGAATGGGCATTCTTCTGAAAAGAAAATCTTCCTTTCACTCAACAACTCGTGATGTTGATAATTCTTCTCAAAAAGACCATGATGGGGCTTCCCTGGTGGCGCAGTGGTTGAGAGTCCACCTGCCGATGCAGGGGACACGGGTTCATGCCCCGGTCCGGGAAGATCCCACATGCCGCGGAGCGGCTGGGCCCGTGAGCCATGGCCGCTGAGCCTGCGCGTCCGGAGCCTGTGCTCCGCAACGGGAGAGGCCACAGCAGTGAGAGGCCCGCGTACCGCAACAACAACAAAAAAGACCATGATGCCCTATTTAAGATCATTTAAAAATCAAAATGGAGTAACTGTGGTTCAGGCATCCAAAATGGAGTCAGATGGCGATTGTGGGTATAGTGTCAAACATGTTACTGCATCACTGAGAACTTGAGTTTTGTGAACTGTATCAAACTCAAGAACACCACCACCAGCCATTTTCAAAATAATATCTGCTAGCAGCTGCCAGCTACAACATTATGGTCTCAAGGTCTCCCCTTATAAGTGTGCAAACATTTTGGACCCCAACAATCCTTGCTTAACAAGAACCCTTACTTCTTGCCAGCTCCAATCCTAATTCTTGACAAACAATTTATGTAACTTAGTGGGTTTTGCCTATATAAGCCTCCCCCGTTTTGTAGTCTGGCAGAACACAATGCAAGTGCTTCTTGAATCTGTGTCTCCCAGGTTATAGTCCTCAGCTTGGCTCAAATAAAATTCTCTTCTATTTCTTATTATACATTGTTTATTGGTTATTTGTGTTGACGGCAGAGTAAATGCTTATTCTTTTCTCTATAAAAAATTCAGATTGGGGCTTCCCTGGTGGTGCAGTGGTTGAGAGTCCGCCTGCCGATGCAGGCGACACGGGTTCATGCCCCGGTCTGGGAAGATTCCACATGTCTCGGAGCGGCTGAGCCCGTGAGCCATGGCCGCTGAGCCTGCGCGTCTAGAGCCTGTGCTCCGCAACGGGAAAGGCCGCAGCAGTGAGAGGCCCGCGTACAGCAAAAAAAAAAAAAAAAAAAAAAAAAAATTCAGATTGAGCTCTTGGCATGGTAGTAGCCTCCAATGGTGGTACTTCTTTTTCTCCTTCCTGTTCTTCCTTCCTTGCTTCCTGCCTCTTTCTTGTTTTCTTTCACCCTCTGTTAAGTATCCATTGTGGACTCATAAATTCTTATTTATTCACTCACTGGGTTAAAATTACAGTCATTGTTTTGAGCTTCAAACAGTACAAAAAAGGTGGCCAGTTGGAGGCTCTTCAAACTGTGCCCTTTAAAAATTTGTTTGACTTTTTATTTTGAAATAATTTCAAACTTACAGAAAAGTTGCAAGAATAATACAAAAAACCTTGGCATTTCCTCACCCAGTCATTAACATTATGCAACGTTTGATTTACCATTCTCCCCGCCCCCCCACCCGCCTCTCTCTCTCGCTCTCTGTCTCGCTCTCTCTCAGCTGTTTTTTTCCCAGAGCCATTTGATTAAGTCCTAGTCGTGATGCCCCATTAACTATAACCATTCGAGTGTGCATTTCCTCAACACGAGGCACTCTCTTATGTAACCAAAGACAGCCACCAAATCTGGAAATAACGGAGACAATATTACCATGATCCCCAAACTCCCATCACCTTCTCACTCAGAAAGAAATTTAGTGCCCAGCTCTTGGTGGAAAGAAGGCAGTTTAGAATGCTAAAACATGCAACCTAAAAATGAAATGTTTGCTGTGTAGTGTGTGCAATTCTGGTAACTGTCTCTAGACCTGGAACATTATTTCTCTGAATATCCTTGGAGTAAGGTCTTGTGGAAGAAGACAGTTGAGAGGAATTAGCTGTAAATCTGGTTCATTATTTTTGTTTTTCTCTGGCAAAATACATTCTTTTTCCATGTAAGGACCCAAACAACTACAAAAAGTTACTCTTTTTTTTTTTTTTTTGCTGTACGCAGGCCCCTCACTGCTGTGGCCTCTCCCATTGCAGAGCACAGGCTCCGGACGTGCAGGCTTAGCGGCCATGGCCCACGGGCCCAACCGCTCCACGGCATGTGGGATCTTCCCGGACCGGGGCACGAATCCGCGTCCCCTGCATCGGCAGGCGGACTCTCAACCACTGCGCCACCAGGGAAGCCCCAAAAAGTTACTCTTAAGAGCAAGAGTTAAAGGGAAGACCCCTAAGCATTTGTAGGCACTTGCTGACTTTCAAACTGCTTTTCCTGTACTTGTTCATCTCTAGAGCTGCAAACTTAGTTAGAATTTCCATTAAAGTTTTCAAATATTGTAAATGGGCTCCCAGTCTTGGCCTGTGCAGAGCAGAACTGACTTCCTAAAGCACCAGAAGTGTGAGCATTAGAGAACTTCAAAAAAGTCTTGCACTTGCAGGGGTCTCTAAAAATAGGAATATTAGGGTTTGCTTTTCCCCCCTTCGCCTTAATGGCATTTTTATTATTTTATTTTCTACTTCCCACATGCTGTTTTTAAAAAGTTTATTTTCTATTTAGTTTTTGAAAGTAATAATTATTTTATTTTTTGAAAATAATATTTTTTAAAGATAAGAACCAGTTCAAACTATGAGGTGGTTTAATTGCTCATTAATATATTCTTGTGAAAATCTTAAATTATAACTGACATACATATATATCTAAACTATATATATGTATATCAGTTATATATTTATACTGTATGGGGAATATTATAGTGATTGTTTTCAAATCAAAACACTTTATTCATGGATAATATGGATAGATTCTAAGGCTATTCTTAAAAATTTGTAATTTGCATAGTTGGTGTGGGATGGACACTCACAGGGCACTTGGGGTTTAGGGATTTGTGTTTTTTGTGGCCATAGCAGGATTATAACAGAACCTTGAACCACCCCCTCATCCTTCAGACCTTCCTTTTCTTCCTGTGCTTCCCCAAAGGTCATAAACGTAATGACACCCCCCTCAGTGCTTGACATGCAAGGGGCAATTGCTTTGCTGGCTTCGTTTCATGGGCTTGTCTCTGGCAGTATGCATACAAGTGAGTTAAACCTTCCACTGGCAAACAGGACGGGAGAGACCCCACTCTCTTTTGGTGGCTTGCTGGCTGCACCACATTTTTTTTTTTTTTAGTTTTATTTATTTATTTTGGGCTGTGTTGGGTCTTCATTTCTGTGCGAGGGCTTTCTCCAGTTGCAGCGAGTGGGGGCCCCTCTTCATCGTGGTGCGCAGGCCTCTCACTGTCACAACCTCTCTTTTTGCGGAGCACAAGCTCCAGACGTGCTGGCTCAGTAGTTGTGGCTCACGGGCCTAGTTGCTCCGCAGCATGTGGGATCCTCCCAGACCAGGCCTCGAACCCATGTCCCCTGCATTGCCAGGCAGATTCTCAACTACAGCGCCACCAGGGAAGCCCACGGCTCTACCACTTTTAACGTGAGTTTGATCTTAGCCCAATGTTGATCTTCTGGTCCACAGGTCATTAAGTATTTTATGACCTTTCTCAATCTTAGGTCTGCCAGCTCTTTTTTCTCTTTATATAAGGTGTAAGATAAGCCAAATTATTGTTCCTTTTACTAATACTTAAAAATATATTTTGAATGGAACACACACAGAGCAAACAAAACCTGTAATATAGAGTACAAATATTATATTTTCTCAACATAGGTTTATATACATATGACAAAGCAATATAATTTACTTGCACTCCAGGAATGAAGAAACCAGTTTGTCTCTATTTTAAAAGTTTTGTTAATTTTTTTTTCCTGTAAATACTATTCTTTGTAAGAGATAACAGGCCCATTCTGAAAACATGCTTTGTAACCCCTAACCAAAGATCTCAAAAGTCATTGCTTGAAGTGACAGCTCACATCTCATGAAATGGACTTGTTTTGATAGTAGACCCTTGGATTATATGCTCCTTACAGCCCTTTGTATTCACCTGAGGAGAGGGTGATATACAAGCGGTATGACCCACATAACCACAGAGAAGAATCAATCTTTCCTGTATGTAGAATATGTCCCAGCCCTGCTGCCTTGCACGTATACTAGCTTGTACTTCCCCACCTCCAGACTAACCAATGATTATTTTTACTTATTTATGACGGCCTTTCACCAAAAAGAATTTGAGGCAGCTTGCAAAATTGATTAATAGCTATTGGAAAACAGACTTCAGAGCCAAACGCAGGTTTTATCTGGAAGAAAGTTTCACCACAATAAGCATAACAGTTGATCAATGCCAGAAGTAACTTTAAAAATTGCCTAGGAAGACTCATTAATGCTCATTATGTACTTTCTGAGTTCTGGAAATACAAATGCACTTCAAAAGCTACATGATATAGCAAGTTATACCAACTTAAACCACTTGCAATTAAGGAGATATTGACAGCTCCCAAAATAAAAGACATCTGTGTAACAAAATATACAAACCTTGTCTTTTAATAGGAGCCACTTTTTGTCCAAATAGTAATTCGATCCAACTACAAACAAAATTTTCCTATGAAAGAAAATGTGAGATTTGCTGATTTATTTTTTGCCAACCTGAAGAATTACCAAAGATTCCCCCCAAATAAGACCTAGGACTTTGGGGTAATCCTGTAGTTCCGAATTTGGAAACTTTTGTTATGGGGACATTGAGCTGTTCTGGATTTTTCAGAAGAGCATATTGTAAAAATATATCCCAAATCTGATTATCCTAGGCTAGTCTCCACCGTTTCTTGCTTGGACTACTGCAGTAGCCTTCCAATTGATTTCCTCTCTTTCATGCTCACCAAACTAAGGTCTGTTCTCTACAAGGTAGCCAACCTCTGAAGATGGAAATCATATCCTGAGCTCCTCTCTTCACACCCTTCACAGGCTTCCTATTTTACTCAGTGATAGGATTTTGTTACCCCACCTCCCCTCTTACCTGCTACTCTGGTCCCATCTCCCACTCCTTCCCTTTGTTCATTCGATTCCTACTCCTTTAGCCTCTTTATTATACTTCCAACAAGGGGAGCCCACTCCTACCTCAGGTCCTTTGAACCTCTGTTCTTTCTACCTGGAACATTCTTCCCCCTGTTACCCCAACAGTTTCTGCCTCGAAGCCTTCAGGACTCAACTCAAATGTCATTGTACCAAAGAGAAACTTCTCTAACCGTTCACCTTATATGAAATCACACACCCTTTCTCTCTGTCAAGCTCTATTTTTCTTGTAATACCGTATCATTGTTTGATATATTATACATATTTTTATCCGTTTGTGTACTATCTCTCCTGACCAGAACGTAAGCTCCATGAAGACAGGGCTCTTTTATCCTTTTGTATTCCGAGCATCTAGAACACTGCCTGGCAAAGTGCTCACTATTGAATGAACGATGACATTTACCCACAAGCTGAGATACGACATTTATTTACTTTTGACTGAAATTCCAACTGAGTGTGATAATACTGGTAAGCTCTCACAGATCAAATCTTCTGATTGGAAGTCATTTATATGAGTACATCGTTACCTTTTTTTTTTCATTATCCCCCAACAAATTTTTTTAGACATATTTTTTGTTCCTAACCACCCTCCTATGACATTTTAATACCGTAGATATATTATGTATGTTTTTATGTACTGTGTATATCTCTCTATGTATCTATATATCTGTGCTTTATATATAAAAAGAGTAAGATATTTTCAGCCACTCCATAAAAACCAATTTCTGCCCTCACTGAGAATGCATGATCTATATCTACATTGGCAAAAATTTGGAGAAATAATTTATTACTTAGTAAGTTAGTCTAGTGGATAAAATCTTCCTAAACATGAGGTCCATTGGAGAAAAATAATGGTCCTATTTGATTAAAAAAAAAATTGAAAACCATGTGAATAGCTGCTAACTCTCATTGCCACCTTGCTGGGCTATGTCTTCTATGTGCCAGTTGTATTCCTTCTTCCATTTAGTTGACACAGAAGAATACAAGAACTATGAAAAATACAAGAAATACACTGCACACAGAACCCATGCCTTTAGTTTCCTGGCTGTAGTGTTGCTGGCTATATTGGTTTTGGTTATATGTCTGCTCTGTATGCCCTCTTTATGTTATTTTGTGCTTCATGATATTTTTTCCTGCCTCATTCTTTTTTTTTTTCTGCCTCATTCTTGAAAGGACTCAGACTGCTCAAAACTTAAACAAAAAGCAATGATAAAATAACAAAATGAAAGTATAAGAAGTGTATTACAGTAAGAACTATATATTTGGTCTTTGTCAATGGTTCCTGACGCAGATCTTCTAAAACCCTTGGAATTTCCTGAGTGATAGAGATGATGCGTGTCTTCTGTTATTCATAACAAACCCCTTTCAACCATACTTGAGTTTATGCTACTACGGTGACGCTTGGTGGATCTCTAGGTAGCTTCAGGACGTGCGGGCTGGTTGCTAGAGGAACCAACTATGGGATTAGAGTGTTGGAACTCTGAGCCCCAGAGAGGAAAGAGGTTCTGGACATCCAGAGATTGAGTTCATCGATCTAATCCTACAGAATGGAACCTCCATAAAAACCCCTAAATCATAGGGTTCAGAGAACTTCCCCGTGGGTGATGCCTCTTGGTTCAGCGAGGGTGGCCCCTCAGAGAGGGCATGAGGGCCCCATGTACCTCCCCCACACCCCTCATACTTTGTCCTTTGAATCTCTTCCATCTGGCTGTTCCTGAGTTGTAGCCTTTGAAATAAACTGATAAATGTAATAGAGTGTTTCCCTAAGTTCTGCGAGAATGATTCTAGGAAATTATCAAACCTGAGAAGTTGATACAAGGCCAAGGCAATATGTAATTAAGGGCCAGATGACTAGTCTAAGAGCAAATGATTTCAAAGTGTATCCTGCAGAAACTCCAGAGAGGTGCCTTGGGGGCTGCTGTAGGGATGGAGAAGGGGCAGGAGTTAGGGCTTGGGAAGGTCAACAAGTAAGGTTCAAGGTCCACCACTATCACCCTTTAATCTCACTTTTGTACATTTCTCTTTTTTTCATTCTTAATTTTTAAAAAATTTTTATTTTATATTGGAGTATAGTTGGGTTACAACTTTTGTACCTTTCTTATGTTGGCACTTTGCATGCTTTGTTTAAAGAAGAATGTGATGATTTAATCTGTTCTGTGAAGTTCTTTTGACATTTGAACTGATTGAATTTGGAAGAATAGTTTCCAAAGGTATGATTTTTAGTATTGGCACAGTTAATATAAACCCATCCAATCAGAAGATACTTCATAGTCAGAATCAGCAACTGTTGTGACAATCAAAAGTGGAATACCCAGGTTCCAAGGATCTGCACTCAGCCTGTCTCTTAACGCAGTGGTTCTCTGACGTTAGCGTCTATCAGAATCACCTGGAGGGCTTGTTGGAACAAGAATTCTGCTTCAGTAGGTCTGGGTGGAGCTTCCTGCTCTAGGCAGGGGAGCTTGAAAGCAGCATAAATAAAAGTGGTTTGAAATCATTTTTTTAAAAAAAAAAAGCCAAAAGAATCAGAGGTGGGGTTTTTTTTTTTTAAGCACTCAAGTTTCATCTGCTCCACCTGTGGATTCCCCTTGCTTTCCCTCGTTTTAGTCATGGTATTAAAATTAAAATACAGGTGTCTGATAAGCATCAGTAACTAGAAGTCTGTTTTGAGTTTGTAGATCTTAGATTATCGCCAATTCCTGTTGGGAGACAGAAGACATTAAGAATAAAAGAGTTGCAAATGTTCTGTTTCAGACACTCTTCTCTGAAAGAAAAGCAAAAGCAAAACAAGTCAGACAGGGAAAGACAAATGTTATATCACTTAGATGTGGAATCTAAAAATAATGTAAATGAATCTATATACAAAACAGAAACAGACTCACAGACATAGAAAACAAACTTATGGTTACCAGAGGGGAAAGGGAGGGGGGAGGAATAAATTAGGAGTATGGGATTAACAGATACACACTACTATACATGAAATAGATAAGCAACAGTGATTTACTTTATAGCACAGGGAACTACATTCACTATATTGTAATAACCTATAATGGAAAACAATCTGAAAAAAAATATACATATATATAAAACTGAACCACTTTGCTCTATCTGAAAAAAGAATATATATATATAACTGAATCACTTTGCTGTATACGTGAAACTAACACAATATTGTAAATCAACTATATTTCTATTTAAAAAAAGCAAAACAACACCATCCTATAAACAGCCTTCTCTATCACTCCTTATCCTTATGCTGCTATGTTTTCTTTATGACACTATTACCAGAAGATATCATATACACTTGTACTGGCATATTATCTCTCTCTCCCTTTCTCTAAAGTGCAAACTCCAAAAGGGCAGGGATTTTACGTTGCTTTGATACTGCTGTATCTCCAGTGTCTGGCATGTAGCACACACCTTATAAATATTTCTTAAATACTTGCCTGGCATGTAGGACACACCTTATAAATATTTCTTAAATACATGAATGATTAATTGTGACATTGCTATACCTGGCTTCTTTGTCCTATGAAATATTGGTGAAGGCATTTTTTTTTTTTTAAATACTTTTTTTTTTTTTTTTGGTGGTACGCGGGCCTCTCACTGTTGTGGCCTCTCCCGTTGCGGAGCACAGGCTCCGGACGCGCAGGCTCAGCGGCCATGGCTCACGGGCCTAGCCGCTCCGCGGCATGTGGGATCTTCCCGGACCGGGGCACGAACCCGCGTCCCCTGCATCGGCAGGCGGACTCTCAACCACTGCGCCACCAGGGAAGCCCGAAGGCATTTTTTAAAATGTAACATTTATGGTTTATTTTCATGAATATAAAAGTAGTAAGTTCATGTTAGAACTGAAAAAATTCAGGGAAGCACAAAGAAAGAAGATCACTAGTAACCCCACTATACATTTTCATCTACAATTTCTGGTGTTTCCCCTCCTCGCCACCCCCCCCGCCACTTTCTGTATTTAAATAAATGAGATTACAGTCCAATTTCTGAGTTGCTTTTTTGGAATCTGAATATATTGAGAACACTTCCGCAAGTTATTTGATATTTTTCTATGGTACTAGTTTTTTGTTTTTTTGTTTTTTTGTTTTTCGATATGCGGGCCTCTCACTGTTGTGGCCTCTCCCTTTGCAGAGCACAGGCTCCGGACGCGCAGGCTCAGCGGCCATGGCTCACGGGCCCAGCAGCTCCGCGGCATGTGGGATCTTCCCGGACCGGGGCACGAACCCGTGTCCCCTGCATCGGCAGGCGGACTCTCAACCACTGCGCCACCAGGGAAGCCCGGTACTAGTTTATTGATTGCATAGTAGTACGTTATAAGAATGGAATAATTTATTAAACTATGACTCTCCTTTTTGGAATTTAGGTTGTTAACAAATTTTCACAACAGAAAACAATGTCGTCATAGGAAGATCTTTTGATGTATCTACAATAGTGCATTTCTGAATCTTAAGCATCAGTCTGGGCTTGCATAGGAGGTGATGGTAAGCCATTTCAACAAGAAATGGAAGCTATAATGCATTATTGTTAGCAAATCTTCACACCTTGCAAGTGGAGTTAACGTTGGTTGATATGGATTTAGATATTTGTTTTTTAAAATTATTTTTTGATTTTTGGCTGCATTGGGTCTTCGTTGCTGTATGTGGGCTTTCTGTAGTTGTGGCGAGCGGGGTCTACTCTTCATTGCAGTGTGCGGGCTTCTCATTGCGGTGGCTTCTCTTGTTGCGGAGCATGGGCTCTAGGTGTGCGGGCTTCAGTAGCTGTGGCACGTGGGCTCAGTAGTTGTGGCCACCGGGCTCTAGAGCACAGGCTTAGTAGTTGTGGCGCACGGGCTTAGTTGCTCCACGGCATGTGGGATCTTCTTGGACCGGGAATAGAACCCCTGTCCCCTGCATTGGCAGGCAGATTCTTAACCACTGTGCCACCAGGGAAGTCCCATATACATATTTCTTAGTTCCCGAGATCTTGTATCTAAAGACTTCTTGTGTTACCACTTACAAGGTTCATGAAAGATGTTTAAGATGTGATGTATTTCTGTTATCTCATTAATTAACTTCTGCTTTTATCTTTATGAATTCCATACTTTTGTACTCCTCAGTTTTATTCTGCATCACCTCTTTTAAATTCCTTTGAGTATTTTCTTCATCTGTTTTCATTTATTGTTTAATAATGAATGTATTTAAGTATAAGAAGTTAGAGTTCTCTAAGTTCAGTTCACCATATGAACAGCATAACATTTGATAAAGAGTATCTGCATTGTCACTATTTTAATATAAAAATGTAACTGAAATTTAAAATTTTTTACCTAAGAGTTTTTCAGGGCAATTAAAAATTACATATGTACTTACATACACAAACAACATATATGTGTGTGTGTATATATATATATATATATATATATATATATATGGTCTTTTCTTTCTAATTTCTATTTCTATTGTTTGGGATTAGAAACTGTCAGAAGAACACAACATGAGTTCTACCTCCTTAATATATTTCAAAGTGCACAATAGCATATTGTTAACAAGGGGCACTATGTTACACCACAGATCTCTAGAACTCATTCCTCTTGTATGACTAACTTCTTACCTGTTGAACAACAACCCACCATTTCCCCCTCCCTCCCTCCCGAAGAAGCCACATGTATAAGAGGGCAGGGCCTCTAGGAAGTTGGATCCCTGAATGACTGTGTGGAGCAGACCCAGCCCCACCTACTCATCACTATCTTCTGACTCAAGTTAGACTATTGTGTGAGGAAAGAAAAAACTTCCATTACGTTAACTGAAATGTTAGGGTTTATTTGCTTCAGCAGTTAATATCCTTGAACCAATATACACTTTCCTCCTTCTACACCCTTGCTTCTCAATTATTTCTGGATATATTTTCTGGATATAGTTGCTGGATCTGGATAGTCATAGAGTGACACGGAGCAGAGGATGAGGACGGCAAGCCGTGGAAAAGTGTGTGGGAATTCTGCAGGTAGGATGATGGTGCCTAGATGACCTCTCAAATCACCACCCTGAGGGTAGGGACACAAAGTCCCGTTTTCTAGTTTGAACAGCCCAGGAAGGTTTTGAGTAATGCAGTAGGCACAGTTATGAAGTATCTTCTTTAAGTATCAAAAAATACATAAATATATATACACACACATATATATAAAACTTTTAGAGTAATAAGAAAATAATGGCCTCATTTACTGAGCACTTACTATGTGCCAGGCACTTTAGAGGGCTTCTGCTTCATGAAGTGAAGACTGAGGATGCAATGTGGCCAGGAATGCCTTGGTACATTTTATCAATGTGACTTTATCATCACTGTTGGTAATGGGAACTCTGCCCTCATTCAGTGTGTGTTTTCTGCCAATCCTTGGTTTTTGGTGATTCAAGAGTTTTAATTTTTTAGTGTTGAAACAAGACATCTCTTGAAGTGTGTGGCCCACTCCAGAGATGTGCTCCTTCCCCAGGACCCTCCTCTTTGGACTCCAGGGTCCATCAGCCGGGGAAGAACTAGATGGTTCAAATCAGATGGATCAAATAGGATACCCCTCGAAAGACAAGATCAACCTCTGAGGGTAAGACAACAATCGATAATTCAGGAATATCTTTTCAGCAAGTGAAATGTTGTTTAGATTATCTTTATCATCTGATATTTAAATAACAGCAATGGTAATACATTATTTATGAGTAATGTTGGACAGATTACAAATAGCTTTATTGTAAACTATCTCATTTGTCAAAAATCATTCACTATATATTCAGGAAAAATACAAGGAAAAGCAAATTATAGTGTACTGGCCTAGAAAAAAGTCAAAGAAAAAATTTAGATTCCTATAACAAAAGAAACCAACACTAATAGATGTATTTTGCATTTAGTCCACCTAAAAGGTACCCCTTAAAAAATATAATTTCTGTTGTATTTTTAGGTTTAATTACATTTTTAGGTGCAGTAGTGTGGGAAAGTGCTCAAAGTATTCTCTCTGCTTCTACTCTTTCCCCTTCAACCCAGCCTCTATACTGCAGTCCGAGTGGTCTGTTTAAAATGTAAATAAGACCAGGTCAACGCCCTGCTTAAAACCTCTCAGTGGCTTTTTCCTTTTACCTGAAGTAAAATCCAAATCTTTTTTATCTGAATGATCAGGATGCTGGCTTCTCTCCAACTTCTTGTCATTCCACCCTTTTCTCTGCTCCCAAGAATTTTGTTCAGCCACACCAGGCCTTCCTTTAGTTGCTCAAACACACTGAATTATTTCTGACCTCATAACCCTTTGCCCAGGCTGATCCCTCAACACTGAAGCCCTTCTCTGCCGACTTGAAATGGCCAAACCCATCTCATGTTAACATCACCTCTCGATATTAGGCATTCTGTGAGCTCCTGTAGGTAAATTAGGTGCCCATTGCCAGATTTTCAGTTACAGTGACATATCTTACACAGCACCGTGCCACATGGGAAGCATTACCTGATCAGTAGACTATATTGTCCCACTAGACCAGGATGTGTGGGCAGTGACAGTATCTGTCTCACTCAGTGCCATGGCCACAGCATTGAGCACAGTGCAGGCCCACAGTAGATGCTCGATAATATTATGTTTTTCAATTGTGGTAAAATACACCTAACATAACCTTTATCATCTTCACCACTTTTCCGTGTGCAGTCGAGCGGCATTAAGTACATTCACATTATTGTATTATCATCACCACCATCCATCCACTGAACTCTTTTCATCTTGCAGGTGTGCTCAATAATGTTTGTACGAAGAAGAGATGAGAGGTCCTTGGTCCCGTTTGTAAAGTGAAGAATCCTTTGCCATGGAAAATAATCTGTCTCCCAATTTAACCATTAGAGAAGTTCAGACTTTAACATATTTGATTTTTATAAATAAGGTAAGTGATGGACACAAAAGAGCTCTAGAAATACTTGAAGACATGGGCTTGGGAGAATGAAGTATTGAATAATACCGATAGATCTAAGTGAAAAGGCTGAAAAAAAGTGAGTAAGAAAGGAGGTAAATAACACAGAAATAGGATGTACATTTAAACTAGCTTTAGCCTCTGGGTACAGTAAGATCTTTTACAGATGAATGCTCGTGTAGATGGTGCATTTCCTTCTAACATGGGCTCTCAGAGGAGTGTGTGGCCATTTGATTATATAAAAAAGGAATTGGAAGACAAGAAACCACCCAAGAGGTGGCTTGTATCTGGGAGGAATCATTTAGGTTTGATTCCTATGAGGTACTTCCAAAGCTACGAGACTTAAAACTCACTAATTGACTTGGAACTCTTGTTGTCAGACAAAATCCTGGGGTGTGTGTGTGTGTGTGTGTGTGTGTGTGTGTGTGTGTGTGTGTGTTCAGAGTATTCTGCTAGGAGTTTGGGGGCTTGTGGAGGAGGAAAACATGTATCTATCCTAAAAAGAAGATTTTCAATGTAATAAAACAGAAAAGAGTCAAAGCAAATTAGAGGCTGTAGAGCAGATATGTACAGATAATTATATACTTATGGGGTGTACATAATCACTAATTAAAATAAGAGCTGAGGGAGACTGAAGTAATGTGGTCTAACCACAGGCAGGTCTAATGGAAGACTGTCTCCCAAAACACAGTGATTTAATGTCTATATAAACACTTTTCTGAACTAAGACAATTAGCATGAATGTAACTCAAATCTACATAAGTTACAAGTGAATCCTTCAGAACTAACATTAAGCTCATATAAATCATTACATCTGAAATACTTCCTAACAAAGAATTCTTACAAGAGACCTTTAGGAAGGTGACCAGGTATTCAGCCAGGTCAGTTTTTTAGCCTTTGAAGGATTTACCATTCCTTAAATCAAAACCTAACCATAAATGGAAATTAAAGACAAGCTCCTCCCAACCCAAAAGAAGCACTAAAAGTAAATGAACCGGCTGTACATCTCTAGGAGGTGTGTTCTCAAGGTGAGCATTTCTCATGACAAGATACTTTCAGAAGGCAGCGCGGTCCTGAAGTGCTGAGCTCGGCAGAACTTGTCTGTTCCCATCAGTTAGCACAGCATCATCTGGCTACTGCTCTGCGTATTGATGTTGTGTAAACGCGCTTATGTAAGGAAAGGAGAAACAAATATACAACCAATGCAGCGCTGGCTACTAGTATGCATGTTTTGGATTGTGCTTTATATACAACACAAAATCCTCCCTCAATAAATTTGTACAATAAGTTGCAAGCTCTTTAGAGAGCAGCATCAAAATACACAATATGGATATGCATTTATTTCATCTTCTTTAACTGGATCATCACTTCCTATTACAGGGATCCATCTGTGTTCCAACTAGACACTAATGGTGTATGCTAATGGGACACCTGGTTGATTTTTTTTTTTTTTTGCCTCTAAAACAAAATTATCTGTGTTTGTGTGAAAGCCGTGACTTCTCTTTATTAGCATCACAGTTGGAGTTGATTGTCCGAAGTAGCCCCCTTCTGTAGTCTCTTCTCCCCAGAAATGTCCAGACACATCCTGGTTGCTATTACGAACCTTGGCTCTAGGTTTGAATCTAGGCTGTACCTCTTATTAACTGTGCAACTTTGAATAAGTTACTTAATAAGTTTTCTCATTAGTAAAATGTGGATAACAGTGCCTATCTCAAAAAACTGTTTAGCAAATGAAAGGAGATAATGCACAAGCATGTGGCACATAGTAGCTAATAAATGGCAGCCACTATGATAATGGACCACCCGATTGCATTTGATGATGTGCAAGCAAGGCTGTGTGGTCCACTTAGGGGAGCACTCTGAAGGTACCCGTCACAAACACGAGCAGAGGCAGCCACCCAACCACAGTGCTGCCTTCAGGAGGTCAAAGGCCTCCTGTCGTGGTCCGAGCACGGGTTGGAAAAGAATTTCCCGACACAAGGCACAAAGTAAGGGAGATAGAGTTTATTAAAGAGAAGGGTCACTGAAAGAACAGCGGGCTGACTTCCTGGTAGCCAGGGAAAGTCGACAATGAGCATGGGTTGCTTGTCTATTTTTACAGCCAGGGAACCTGTAAGTCATCTGCTGACTGGGCAGAGTGTGTATACTTTCAGTGTGCTGAGCGGGAGAAAAACACGGCAAATGTCTTTCCTTATATGGGATGGGAAAGGGACAGGGCATGCTACTTGGGAGGGCTCTGGGACATTGCAGTGGTCACAGTGTGACAGAGTGATAGGAGCCCTGTAACTCTTTGTTCAGGCAATATCGTCCCTTTGAGTTTATCTTGTTCTTTGTCCTTGGAGCACACCACATTCCCCCCTCTCTTTATTTACAGGGCCAATTCTTTGGCCCTATTGGATACCCTGCTCATGTCTACCTACCTGCCTAGCTCCTTCTCTGGCATTCAGGAACCCTTTTTGTAAGGAGAAGGGGCGACAATCTCTCTGGCTGCTTCCTGCTGGGCAGGGGTGTCGTAGGGGCCCTGGGTCCCAATGCCCATTCTCTGTCAGGGTATATTTACAGAGGGGATGAGAGCCCACAGAATGATAAGGCGGCTTGTTCCAATGTAGTCCATGTGCCAACTGGCTGGTACCCTTGTTATAGCACCAACTGGAATTAAATCTTTTGAACCTGTTGGGAGATGAACTTAGACAATGTGTTAATAATGCAGGGGTCAAACAACGAAACAAAGGCTATCAGGATTAATGGTCCCAACAAGGGCAATAGCCATGTCCATATCTGGATCCCCAGAGAGGAGACGAGGCTAGAAAGCCAGCTGGGGCCCTGTCCTGCTCTCTCTTTTAAATCTTCTATTAATTTGATGTTTTTCTTTAGAATCTGAAGGTCTTCTTCAATGTGGCCGGAGGTATTAATATAGAAGCAGCATGTCTCATTTAGTAGGGCAGAGACACCCCCCACCTCAGCTGTTATAACATTAAGGGCCCTCCTATTTTGTAAAACCCCCTCAGCCAGAGAGCCTAGGGCTGACTGCTGTTCCTCCGTGGCTGCTACCATAGCCTTCCAAGGTTCCTGGACCGTGATGGTGAGATGGAGAACACTCCTCTCTAAGGGGTATGCCTGCAAACCAGAAGAGCCCTCTAAAGACGCTATGTATTATTTTGGGGCAATCAAGAATTGGGTTATCATAAGCATGTCCCCCTTAATCAGTGGTTTGTTTTTGTCTCTCCCGGGCAGGTCTTAAGGCCTCCTCGAGGAAGGACGCAAGGTTGGGAATGCCTCCTGAGGAAGCTAAATCCTTTGTAGTCTTAATGGTAGCCTCTGGGACCGCAGCAATAATTGTGCAGGAGCCCCTCCAAAGTGTGGGAAGATCCAGATGGACCCCGTTACCACATAGAGATGAAAATCCAGTGCCCCTTAAGGATTCCCCTGCTGTGGGTCCCCAGAGCCAAGCCCTGACCTTTCGGGAGTTTTCCTCTGGAAATAGACTGGGGTCCCATGGCCTAGGGTTATATTGGGCAGGCCAAACTCCGAGGAAGTAATCATCTATACATAAAGGGGAGAATTTGGGCTCTGAGTGGTGATGAGTATGACGGGGGATTGGCATAACAACTTTCTGAGTCTAGCTGAATTATGTTATATTTTGGAGGAGAATCTTGCTGGGAGGTTAAACTAAGTAAGTGTCCGGTGCTCACACTGACCCCCGCGTATTTAGTTCGCAGGGCCGAGCTGTTCATGGGGAGACGGTCTTCGTTAATATATTTATTAGTCGCATCTGTCCTTGAATTTCCCCAACACAAAGTGAAATGACCTTCATGTACATTATATTTATTTTCCTCTGACCAGGGATCCCACTCCAGGCTAGTCTGATTAAAATTGAGGGTGTAGTTACACAGAGAGTCATTAAACCAGCCCCAAATGGGTCCCCAACCATCCGGGTTTTGGAGACAGAGCTGTGCCTCGTCTTGCCCAAGCTTGGGCTAATGCCCATATCCTGTTCTTCTCTTCATGAGTACAACAGGTGGTCAGGACTACACATGAATGTCTCACCAGGTCGGGTCAAAGGCTATAGTGAGGGCCTGAAATTCCTTAATAAAAGTGGTGGGATCCTGACGGAAGGAACCTAACTTGTTTTGAATTTGGGAAATGTCAGACATGGGAAAGGGAACATGGACTCCAATAGTGCCCATGTCTCCATTTACTACTTCCCTTAATGGAAGCATATTAGAATCTGTTTCCTGGCGTTGGGCAGTCCACGACCTTGTGTGGGGAGGGGAGAGGGGGCTTTCTCCCTGATAAGGGGGTGACTGATGGGGAGCTGTGGGTTGAGGGGGGGCAGGGGCTGAAGCAATGAGGGTTGATGGGGTGGGGGACAGGAAAGGTCGAGTAGAGGGTCGTCTAGGAGATCTGATGGAGAGGGAGACAGAGAGGGTCGGGGGGGATAAGGCGGCAACAGAAAGACAGAAAGACACAGGCGGCATGTGTCCGGATTCTGACTAAGGGCCAATCCGGATCTGACAAAGATCCGGATTCTGACTAAGGGCCATAAAGGTCTGGACATAAGGAACCTCTGAGTCCTTTCCTTGTTCCCGGCAAAAGAGATGAAGTTGGAGGATCGTGTTATAATTTAGTGTTCCATTAAGAGGCCATTGTTCTTGGTCCCCCACTTTATACTGGGGCCAAGCTGTGTTACAAAAGAAAATGAGCCTCTTCTTTTTGAGATTTTCAGGGTCAAATTTTTTCCACTTCCTGAGGATACAGCCGAGGGGTGAGTCTGAGGGAGGCTCCCGAGACGAACCAGAACCCATTCTTAGCCTGTACGCCGTAGAATGGGCGTACTGAGGGTCACCGACTGGTGACCTCTCCGTGCGACTGAGGCACAAAATGGGCCGACTGTCCCAACAATCGCATCCGACCGTGAGAGGTGACCCCTGAGCGTGCGACTAAGGCACAAACCGTGCGACTAAGGAACCGTGCAACTCGAGCAAAGAAAGGAAAGAAAAAGATTCCCGGGACCCACCGGGTGGCTCACCGTTTGGCGATTCCCTGAAACGTGAAAGGCACTCCTGGGATGGCTCAGAGGCAACGCCTAGGCTCCTGTAAGTCAATCCGGACCGAGAAAAAGGTGAAAGTAACAGAGGAGACAGGCTGAGGAATCTGCCTCGTAGTCCTGCCAGGAAGGCGGCGGCCAAGGGGAGGGGGCTCAGTGTTCTGCTTGAACCAGTGTGTGCCTCACGGTGCACGGAAGTTGCCTTGCTGGGGGCAGATGCTCTAACAGCCTGGTCTGTTCCGAGACCCCCTTATCCTTCACGGGAATCTTCAAGCGGCAGACGCCCTGATGGCTTTTAAATGCCTGACCCGTGCCCGCACGATACCAATCGGCCCAGTCTGCAGTCAGAAGGAAGACAGAGGGACCCTCACCCGTTCTGGGCGGCAATTACTGGGGCGAAGTGAGCCGTGGGGCCTTCGGAACACACAGAGTCCTCTGTTGTTTCCCCGGCAACTTGCCTGTTCACAGAGGGTCCCACGGAATGAGGAGAGGAGGTGGGGGAGGAGATCCCCCCAGGAGATATTCCTGTATGGGCCACCAAAATGTCGTGGTCCAAGAACGGGTTGGAAAAGAATTTCCAGACACAGGGCAGAATGTAAGGAAGATAGAGTTTATTAAAGAGAAGGGTCGCTGCAAGAACAGCGGGCCGACTTCCTGGTAGCCTGGGAAAGTTGACAGTGAGCATGGGTTGCTTGCCTGTTTTTACAGCCAGGGAACCTGTAAGTCATCTGCTGACTGGGCAGAGTATGTACACTTTCAGTGTGCTGAGTGGGAGAAAAACACGGCAAATGTCTTTCCTTATATGGGATGGGAAAGGGACAGGGCATGCTGCTTGGGAGGGCTCTGGGACATTGCAGTGGTCACATTGTAACAGTGATGGGTCCTGTAACTCTTTGTTCTGGCAATATTGGCCCTTTGAGTTTACCTGTTCTTTGTCCTTGGAGCTCACCACACCTCTCTGCTACTTGCCAGGACTACATTAGTGTGTAACATCATCTTTTTTATTTATCGAGGTATATTGATTTACAATATTATATTAGTTTCAGGTATACAAGTTAGTGATTTGGTATTTTTATAGATTATACTCTGTTTAAAGTTATCATAAAATATTGGCTATATTCCCTGTGCTGTACATTACATCCTTGTATCTTACTTCTTTTATACCTAATAGTTTGTACCTCTTGCCCCTCCCCCCATCCCTCTCCCCTCTCAAACCACTGATTTGTTCTCTGTATCTGTGAGTCTGTTTCTGTTTTGTTATATTCATTCATTTGTTTTATTTTTTAGATTCCACATGTAAGTGTCTTTCTCTGTCTGACTTATTTTGCTGAGGTCCAGGTCCATCCACATGGTTGCAAATGGCAAAATTTCATTCTTTTTTGTGGCCAAGTAATAGTCCATTGTATACACATACCACATCTTCTTTATCCATTCATCTGTGGACGGACACTCAGGTTGCTTCCATATCTTGACTATCGTAAATAATGCTGCTATGAACATTGGGGTGCATGTATCTTTTCGAATTAGTGTTTTCATTTTCTTTAGATAAATACCCAGAAATGGAATTACTGGATCATATGGTAGTTCTATTTTTAATTTTTCTTTATGCACCCTGCACTGGACTTCACTGCCTTGGCCCCTGACACTAGGGGAGGAAATCATCCCTAGGTAGAAAGCATGGAGGGTCCCTGTGCCCCTGATTGGCATGTGTACCGTGGGTCAGAACTAACTTGATGATAATACCTCCCCTCTTTCCCCTTCTTTCTCACTCATACCTTTCTCCTAGAGCCCTCTTGTCTGCTGTCCTGCAGGATACCTGGGAGCTTAGCTCTTATATTTGATCAGGTAAACAATGGGAGTTAATCACACTCCTAACCCACACCTAAATAAATTGGTGGGAGGCCTTGTTTCTTGTATTTGTCTAGTTTGCTTCCTGGGAAACAATGGCTCTCTCCTTTATCCAGCACTAACTAATTTCCGGAGTCACTGCTGTTATGATAATCTGTGCTGTCCACGACACTGTATGGCTGGCCAACCACTTACACTTTCACTGCCAGTCTCTCACAAGGACAGGCTATGATAAAAAGAAAATATCCAGGGAGATCACTTTTTCTAGCTGTCCTGTTATTGGTGAAAAAAATACTTGCTTTCCTATGCTTTCTAAAATCACACACAGACTTATTTTATTTAAACATACAGATTTTTTTTTTATTTTAACAAAGATCCTATTTCAGTGGATAAAACATAGTTTAATCGACTCCTGTTCATCCCATTGGAGAGGGAGGGATTCCTGCCCAAGGGTTCCTGGGATAGCCAAACATGACACCAACACTAGACAGATGAGATCCACAGCCGTGCATCACAGCCCAGGAGAGGACACTGCATGCCATGCAGAGCCACCCAGGAACAAAGTGAACCTGTAGTATCAAGAGAGTGAGGTGACATCTGGTTCCTTTGGAGGATGTGATTGGCCTGTTTGAATAATTCTACTAGCTGGCAGGGAACTGAAACTCACTACTCCAGGTTAAGTAGGATCTGCCTTTGGTTTCCTTGATTTGGAGGCTTATTTGGCTGGGACCTCATCCATGGGAGCAGAGTGGGGAGGGGAACTTCCTATTAGGACATTCAGGGCCCTCCCAATCTCACCACATATGAAGGCAACAGAGAATATATCATTTTAATAATTAATCATTAAATTAATTATTAAATTTAACTTAATTTTAAATCTAACACCAGACATGTGAACCTCGTGAACCTCTCATTCTCTTGGTGTATAAAACCAGAGCAGGTAAAAAGACTTTTTCCCCTACAAACTACCCAAGGCTAGGACAAGGCAATACTGTGAGAAAGAAGCAATTATTTGGTATCTTCAGGCAATGAGACATTTTATTTCCTTTCCTGAAATATGTATACCGTTCTACTCCTACCACCTAGCTTCCAGTCATTGATTAAGAGGGGAGGGAGATAAGTTTATCTGTTTCCCAATTTAGATCCCCTCTCAAAACAACAGAATGATTCGTAATTTTCTTATGTACTCTGTAGCCACTGCTTCACAACCTCTCTCCCACCCATTGTTGGAAAACGATTTTCTTTTCTTACATATTTCATGGCACACCTATTTATGTTTATATTATTAATATCTATATTTTTGACAACATTATAAAGCCTTGGAAAGTCAGTGCATGCTCTGTACTTTGCAAAGGTAATTATCAGAAGGATAAGAATAAAGGAGTGGCCTCCACCTGCTTGCCTCTGCCACCTTGGGTTTGACGTCATTAACACCGCTGCCCCTTTGTCAGGCACTGCGGGTGTTGTGATTGGGAGACAGAGTGTGCTTCCATGAACACAGGATGTGCAGGAGGCATATTGGATTCCTTTGCCTTCAGCGTAACAGAGGAGGTGGCCCCAAACACCATGGGAAGGCTCCTGATGCTGACCTGGGGGTGATCCCCATCTCCCTGGAGCTCCGTGGCCTCTGGGCTTGGCCTCAAACACAGGTAAGTCCCTTATGTTCCCCAGCTGGGATGGCCTGGGTTCAACTGTAAGCCTCCACTGATGGTCTTGGGGGCTAAACAAGGTTTTTCCAGTGAGCAGAGCCATCTCCTGCAACTGAAGGGGACACAGCTGAAGGTGAAAAGAGTGGACAGTGTCTAGTTTCAGGTGGCGCTGTTGTGTGTCTTGACTGTGGATGGCTATCTTTACAAACTTCAAGGGAAGCTGCCTGGTTAGCTCCAAGGTCTTTGTAGGCCCGGGCCTCTTTCCCGGGTGTCCCGCCACACCTGGCGCGCCCCTTGCAACTGGTTGGGCCAGGAGCGTAGCATCAGGTTAATGAGAGGCAGGGGCTGGTGGATCCCGGTCACCATTTGCACTTGGCGTGTCCGTGGATCACTTCTCTTTTTGCTGGTCTGGTTGAAGTCGCTCTGAAAGATCAATGCGAACTTGAATTACCACGCGCTCCCTTGTGCAGGTAGTAAGCACGCTCACTGCACGCTGCTTTCCCCTGGGTAAGAAGGCAAGGCAGACGCGCGGATGCGCAGCACGGCCATCATTTATCAAGACAGCTCTGCATGGCTCCGCATCTCGCGGGCCTCCTGTGTTCCGCGGGCCTGGCCGGCAGGGGGCTGAGCCGCAGTCTGCGCAGGCCCCACTTCTGCTCCACAGCCCCCGGGTAGGGGGCGCTCAGAAGGGAAGGGGGCGCAGATCACCCTCCCTTCGGCCCTTTGCAGCCAGCTGGGGAGGAGCCTGGGGTCTGGATGCAGACTGCGTGCATCCGAGGGCACCGAGCCAGATGTGGTGGCGCACTCGGGAGGGCCCTCCCCTAGCCTCGTAGACAGGCCCGTTCACCTTCGCATCCCTTGACCTGAGCCAAGATGCTCAACTGCTCGCCTTCTTCTGAGCCTCCACCTAAACCACCCCGTGGGGCCACCTTTAAGCCTCTGCTGCCATTGTGACCTGGCGCCGTCACACCGCTCTCCGCCCCCAAACCCCGCAACCGCGCTGACACCCTGGGTGGAAGCGCGGTGCGCTTGTGTCGACTCCACCTCCATAGGGAACGGCCCACCCCTCTGGGGGCAGACCCAAGGGGGGTTTCTTAATTACAAAATGAAAAATTTCACATGTGGGCCCAAACTGCTTGGTTTTACGCTGGAAAAGTATGAAAAGGCAGGCGTCTGTTTGTTCAGAAATGACAGCCTCCCTGAGCTGGAAGGGACTTCAGAAGTTATATGTCACAACCCCCTCATCATACACAGAATTGGAGAAACTTTGACCATGGGTGTACACAATCCAGGTGGTTTACCCTCTGGGTAAAAGGGGTTTTGGCCTTATGACACGCAACAGTGTCTTTTAACTCACACCCTTTTGGCCGTTGCAAACTTTTCTTACGTGTTGAGGTGGCTCTATTTTTTCCCCCCAGATAAACACGAAAAAACTTTGATTTTTCATATAAACAATTCCAAGACGTTCTTGAAGCAAGTTGTTTATGTAAACAGATATAGATGAAATCTTCATAAACTCAGTTCTTGCTGGCTGCATTTGAGGTATTTAGTTACATTTGGAGCCAGATAACTTGGCCACATCAAATTGAAGGGAAACAAAAGTGAACTGTTTTGTTACTCAAAATACCCCTTCTGGTTAGAGAGGTTTGATCCAAATCTAGAGAAGCCTGCCTATGGGACAGGCCTTAATTTTTTTACACCAGAGTTGATGTAATAGGGGACAATGATATCTTGATAACTGGATTAATAAATCTTCTAAGGCCAAGGCACTTGTAGAAAAATTATCCTGGTAATAAATGTGCACATGGGAAGCTTTGGTTCCCTCCATGCTGGATGAGAAGTATTGTCACCTTAGACCTGAGTCAGAGATTTCAGGTCCTGAATTTTCACAGACAAAAACCAGAGTCAGGATCAGGTTAAATTAGTGGCCAGAATTCTGGGGGTTCATATGAGTTAATCAGCTAACAGTGGGAAGGGTCATCAAAACTGACACTTGGGGCTTCCCTGGTGGCGCAGTGGTTGAGAGTCCGCCTGCCGAAACAGGGGACACGGGTTCGTGCCCCAGTCCGCGAAGATCCCATGTGCCACGGAGCGGATGGGCCCGTGAGCCATGGCCGCTGGGCCTGCGCGTCCTCCGCAACGGGAGAGGCCACAGCAGTGAGAGGCCCACGTACCGCTAAAAAAAAAAAACAAAAACTGACACTTGTATACTGAAACATATTCCCATACTTCACATTTTACTTAGAGCTCTGGTCAAGGCGTTTCTGATTACAAGGCATTTTATTCAAATTGATCACATGTTTTTGATTTGGTTTCATATGGGAGTTGATGTGATTAACTAAGTAGAGACATAAGAATATGGGAACTAATCCTACTGGGTTAGATCCGTGGACCATTCAGCCCAGTATTCTCTCATCGACAGAAATACCAAAGGATGGATCATAGGAAAGCATTGTCTTCCTTGACTAAATTAAATTTCGGTAGAGTCTGACTTCCTTTAGTAGTATTTTAATGTACCAATTCTTAAACTTGTTCAAAACCCTTTAATAATGCATTTTGTTTATTTTTGTGGTAACTAGTGTTCCATGCTGGATGAAAGAGTTATTCATGTTGTTTATTTATTTCACTTAAGTTTGAAAGAATGTCCGTTCTTACTTAAGTTTGAAAGACTGTCCCTTCATCTAGCTATGTCACAGTTGGAAAAGAAATGGAAAAGAGATGCTTCTCTCTGGTGCAAGGCCCTAAACCAGCCTGGCCTACAGCATGCACTGGACGCTGAATAAAGATGACCTATAACGCGTATCAGTCTGTGTTCCACATCTTCCTCCTCCGCTTTTTTCTCTTAACTTTCTCAACGACTAACCTGGTTGCTTATTCTACCATTATGTCCTTGTTTTGACTCTCTGATCTATGCATGTTCACCTCCTGGTTATGAACTCTTCCATCATCTCTCCTTTTTTTGACACTGACCCTGTAGACTGTCTTGGGACACAGATCATCTGACCTAACCTAGTCACTGGTGTTTTTCTACCTAACATGCATGATTTCCTTCACCAGTTCCAACACCCTCCCCATACAACCAACATACTTCAGTCTTTCAGATGAAATTCTACAAATATTCACTTTATCCAAGTCACTCATTATTTTATGAATTGCAAACTTGAATTCTTATGATTTATCTAGTAACTCAGATTCAAAAAATGTCACATAGGAGCTGAAAATGAGGCAAGCAAAGGTACACTGCATGCCTTTATCGTCTAAACCAGGTGACAGCCCAGTCAAGCTGTACAATCCTGGGAATGTACAAATGAAACAAAACCACGCGGTTGGGGGATAGGAGCAGGGGCTCCTCTGTATTTAATGGGCGTGGCGAGTTGACTGGGGATTTACCAGTTTACCAGATTCCCAGCACATACATGAACTTTCAAGGAGTCAATTCACTTGTTGTTTTTCCTTTTCAAGTAAGGTGATATTACAACTTCTCTTTCTCAAATGTAATTATAATTTTGTCCAGTCCTTTCCTAGGAAATCATGTTATAGGTCCATTCCGCATCATTAAATCCATCGACTTCACTCTCCCCTGTAGCTGTGGCACAAATGGCCAAAGCCATCACAAGCAGAAGCTGAGCATCGAAGCACACATGTGTGTATCCTCTGTGTACCGTCTGTATGGAGCACCAGAGTCCTTTCCTTATTCTTTCATTCAATAGCTTTTCTTATTGAGGACCTATTATGTGTTCTAGACACTGAAAATCCAACAGAGAATAAAGCAGTTTATTATAAAGTTTTCCCTATACAATTTATATTCTTGGGGGAGACAATAAATAAGAAAAAGAAACCATGCAGTATATTAGGGATAAATGCTAAAGATAAAAAACAGGAAAAAGAGATAGGGAGACCAGGCAAGACATCACAGGTGCCATTTGCTCAAAAGTCTAAAGGAAGAGAGAAAGGCAGCCTGGAGGATCTCAAGCAGAAGAGCATCCCTGGCCAGGAGAACAGAGAGGACCAAGGTCCTGCGAGGCCGTTGTGTCTGGAGAAGTGTGAGAAAAGAGAGAGCAAAAGAGCTGGAGGGTAGGATAGACCAAGCACTGACTTCTGGGTCATGGTTGGGACTTTGGATTTTCTTCTGAGTTAAAATGAGAAATAGAGGCTGTGTTTCTAGGAGCATGCTGTTTATGTTTTGAGAAGATAACGCTGCCTGCTGCGCTGATAACAGAATGCAAGGGTGTCATGACAAAAGCAGAGGCCAGTGGCAGCAATCTAGGTGAGAGATGCTGCTAGTGGCTGGGACCAGGGTGGTGGCAGGGGGGGAGTGAGTTGGAGTCAGAGTCTGGATACACTCTGAAGGGAGAACCAAAAGGATTTTCTGGCCCACCATGTGTAAAGTGTGAGAGAAAGAGAGGAGTTGAGGATGACTCCAAGATTTTTTTGACCCACGTAGGCATCCTACCAGGTCTTCTCAAATGTTCAAAGACTTTCTGATTTTCCCAGGAGTTTAGTAAGCATTTCTAAATAATAATAGTAATAATAATGTTAGATCTTATCCAAACGAATAGCGCTTTATAATTTTCAAATTATCAAAGCTTTATTTGCTATGTTAGGCTGTTTGTTTCTTTATAATTTTCAAATTATCAAAGCTTTATTTGCTGTTAGGCTGTTTGTTTCTTTATAATTTTCAAATTATCAAAGCTTTATTTGCTATGTTAGGCTGTTTGTTTCTTTATAATTTTCAAATTATCAAAGCTTTATTTGCTATGTTAGGCTGTTTGTTTCTTATCCAAACGAATAGCGCTTTATAATTTTCAAATTATCAAAGCTTTATTTGCTGTTAGGCTGTTTGTTTCTTTGTTTCCTTGATTTATTTATACATGTACACATATATATATTTGCTGATTATAACTTTTCTCTGTATCTGTTTCCACTTGCAAAATTTTTTCTCTTACCTAAAGAATACCAAGACCCGGGCTTCCCTGGTGGCGCAGTGGTTGAGAGTCCGCCTGCCGATGCAGGGGACACGGGTTCGTGCCCTGGTCCGGGAAGATCTCACATGCCGCGCAGCGGCTGGGCCCGTGAGCCATGGCCGCTGAGCCTGCGCGTCGGAGCCTGTGCTCCGCAACGGGAGAGGCCACAACAGTGAGAGGCCCGCGTACCGCAAAAAAAAAAAAAAAAAAAAAAAAAAAAAATACCAAGACCCATTGCGTTATTTTAGGAGAGATGCTGATAGCTTGAGCCAGGATGATGGTGGGGCTGGCAGGGGTTTGGGGAGCAGCGGGAACAGTGAGAAGGGGTCAGAGTCTGTATATATTCTGAAAGCAGAACTAAAAGGATTCTGTGGCAAGCCCGATGGGACATATGAGAGAAAGGAGAAGTGAAGAATATAAATTGCCCTAGGTGTTAATGGTAAATGTCTTTGTATCACTGATGAGAATGAAGAATATTAGGTGATATCATTACTTTGTGTGTGACTCATTCAGCAATGATTATCTAGTGCCCTCAGTGCTAGAGACACCTCGAAGAACAAGATGGGCAGAAATCCCAGTTCTCAAGGAGCTTACATTTTAGAGGACAGAGACACTTTGTATATATATATATATATATATATATATATGATGTCAGGTGACAGTAAGTGCTAAGGTGAGGGGTCGGGGGACAAGAAAGGAGGAGAGACAATCCAGGAGACTTTATATGTAGTTAATTCTTAGAACTTCTTAACTAATGTATGGGATTTTTTTCCTCTGTCTATTTCTAGTTAACAGCTTGATACTGGGAAATGCATTCATTTTATCAATTTGACTACCAATAAAATAGAATATGGGTCACATAGTATTTCTAGGTTCTTCAGAGTATTAGAAAAGAATTAAGAATGGTGCCCTTGAGCACTTCGACAGTGTTCCCCAAGGGAATAACAGAATGCTTTAATACTGGGTAGTATACTTGGTCAGACAGTAGTCATTGCAGGCAACTGGGTTTAGACATCTACTTACCGTCACCTCTATTTAACCTACTCAGTTTGTCCTCATTAGGGCTCTTCACTTAGAACACCATTATAGCAATCATATACTATATTTTTAGCATCTTATATAAATTTCCCCACAAATGCCCGTTATATAACCAGCTCCCCTCCCCCTCAGGCTCTCCTCCAGCCTCTCACAGATTTATATAAGGGGCGAGGAGGGGCGTATGGGGGGATCCCTATCCAGTGACTGCAGATGTTCGTGTCCCAGAGATGGTTCTCCCTCCTCTGGACAGGGCTGGGCGTGCACCACCCAAGTGTGCTTCTGATCCCTCTTCTCAGCAGCCTTCACCTTCTGCTGTTATATTTTCATCAGGTGTCACATTGCTGTGTTCCTGTGTCTGGGAGACTCTCTGCCTCCTCTCACTGTGTTCAAACCAACCCCTAGGACTCAGCTCCAGAGGCAGAAGGCACCTGAAAGAGAGTTCCACTTCTAGCATTTTTCAGATGGCAAACGAGGCTCAGCAAGGCAGGGGGATTTCCTCCCGGATATAGAGGCATAGACGCGGTCAAGACCAGGTCTCTGGATTCCCTTTCTAGTATGACTTCTATTAAAGCAGCAGCTTCTCAGGTCTAAGAGTCCTCGTGTATGTAAAACGAGGGATACGCAAGGTGGCTGTAAAGTCCCTTCCATCTGTGCCTTATGTACTGATACGCTATTATTGGGTATGTACTGATTGTTTCATTTTAGAATTCACTGTTCTCAATGCATTGACTAGAATGTTACCAACTGAAATGAATCAGGAAGAGGACATAATTTTGCTTGGCTCTTCTAAGCTTAAATTCAGTTTCTGTTTTTTTAATGGTAAGAATGTGAGGAAACAAATGGTAAATTCACCCACAGTAAAAAAAAAAAAAAAGAAAAAAAGGGGTTCAAATACACACCTTCAGGTGA
This sequence comes from Phocoena sinus, assembly GCF_008692025.1. Taxonomy (NCBI): domain Eukaryota; kingdom Metazoa; phylum Chordata; class Mammalia; order Artiodactyla; family Phocoenidae; genus Phocoena; species Phocoena sinus. The sequence goes on from NC_045783.1 coordinate 21,686,354, forward strand.
CTTGTGCACAGGAAAAGCACTATGTTACGTGATTCTTAAATAGTTTATCTAACTATACCAGGAAAAGTCTCTTTCTGGTGCAGTGGGGCGGGGGAAGGCAGGGATACGCAGGGAATGATGGTGATAAGCATTTTCCAAATTAGGAAATAGATATGCTTTTCTTCTTACTCTCTTACATAACTGATCTATTTTAGAAGACAACACAAAAAAACTGAAATGAAATACAAATCTCATGATTTTACTACTTTGTTAGCAAAGACAGAAGTAACGCTGGAAGGGAAAGAGAGGAGAGTTTCACCCCATCCTATTCCTCTTGGCCCGGAGGATTTTTTTTTTTTTCCCCCACAGGATTCCCTCTCCTCCATGGCAGCCTGCTGGGTGAGTCAGAGACCAAAGTCCAAATTTTAGAAAATGAATGAAGAAAGATACTAATTTTCTCTCCTCTGAATTTAAAAAGCAGTCGCATCAAAGTACATATCCTCTTGGTGGCATAGCATGACAGACAAGTGACCGGTCTTAGAGTCAGTGATCGTTTTGCCCCAGACTTCCTGATTCAGAGGGAAATTGTGCTGCACACAAAGGCCACAGAGGCAGTACAACCTCTTACATAAATAAGTTACATAAATGAGAACCAGTTACGTAAATGTATAAACGAGCAAACGGGAATTATAACCATTCACAAATGCCAAGGAGAACACGGCAAGATTCCTCCTACAGTCCCATTTTTCCCCCTTCACATTATCATAATTGTACTATTTTATTTCACACCAGAATCAGATATGGCTATTTGTCACATTTATTGGGGAAAGAAATTCCAAAGGACAAATGATGCTTCATATTATTTTCTGAACCATATATTTTACTTTTGGGGGAAATTCCCTAATAAAACCTGATTTGAACTATACTTGATAAGAAACATAAGCATGTTTATCAACTTATACTTTTTTTGGGTAATCATGAACACATGTATTCATTACTATTGTACATTTTGCAAGCGGCTCTTAGGATAGGAATACATCACAAAAGTAAATGCCCATGGGCATATGGATATTTGTTTTACTACTTATGGTTTCAAGTTTCAGATGAGTATGTGGGCATCTGACTAATGTCATTCTTCTGTTTATGGAGGGAAGGCAGTAATTCAGGGGTCTAGAATTAGATTCAAGGTTGTGCTTGTGAATCAATCCGAATACACCACACTTCAGATGACTAGGACTTGCTCCTTGGGTCTCAGCTGGCAATCTCTTTCAGGTTCAATGTGGATGTTGTCTTGGGGGCAGTGTATCTACGTCTCTGAAGTCGTGAGATTTGCTAATTATGTAGTAGAAACACATGTAACTCAAAGCAGTTTTGAGCCTAACTGCCTGTCTCTGTAAAGAGGGATGTTGATTAAACGTTAGCCAGTTTCAGATATAGCATGCTCAGGTTGAATCCCTTTAGCTCCGTTTTGAAAATCTCATGTGAAATATTTTTATCTAAGATCTAATAGTGGAATGCGAGTAAAGTGATCTTAAAACGTTTGTATATTATTAGCTGTGTGATTTTGGGCAAATAACTTTCCCTCTCTGGGCCATTGTTTCTAACCATTTGAAAAAGGACAGCATTAAAAATCTAGTACCTTATAATCAAATCTATAAATATTTTCAACGGAGAGCTTTAAACCCGCTACCACCAAGTTTAAAGGAAATATAACCCATTATACAAAAACCAGATCATTTTCCTTATCTTCTGTGGGCAAAACTGCAGACCTTGCTTGGGTTGCAGTGATATGACTTTCCTGTGAAAAACATTCACCTGGTGTTTTCTCTTTTAAAATGCCAAATATAGGCCTTAGCCAGCTGTTGGGCAGTAAATGAGATGTGGAGAGGAACCTGTGGGCCTCCTCCCTCGAGATGGTGGAGGGGGCGGGGTTAAACCAGAAAAGCAGCAGTAATTTGGCACCAGGGAAAACTGTCTTACACTCTGGAGGGAGTCGCGTCAGGTAGGTGAGTAGAGTTATTTTGTTCCTAAAGTTGACCTACTCTAGACTTGGGGAGTCACAAAGTCATCAGACTTACTTTGCGCGTTCCCAAGCCCTCTGCCTCTACGTGTCCATCTGTAACTTGGGCATAAACTAGAGAAAACGCAGATGAGCACCTACACTACACCGGGAGGCTCCCAGGGGCCAGGAAGAGGGGGCGGGTCCCCACTCAGGTGGGCGTTTATGTCCGGGAAGGGTGGGCAGTTTGGGCCTCAGTCCCGCGAAGCCTGCTGCCCGGCAGGAGAGCACCCACGAAGCAGGGATTAGGGGAGAGTCCGCGGCAGGTGCGGGGTCATCCGGCGGAGAAACCAGTGGGGCGAGGTAGGTCTGGGCTCCTTCGGGCTTTGTTCGGTTACAAGCCAGGCCCTTCTTTCGGAGAGGCCAATTAGATCCCCGCTGGGAGATCATCTGACCTCGCGTCTCCCGCCTGGAGGGGCTTCGGGAGGGGCTGGACAGGCGGTAGGCTCCTCGGGGACCCGGTCGCGGGGCGGGGGTTAGGGGGGGAGAGTGTGGGGGAGTCCCGGGCGCCTCCGCGCAGCCCGGTCCCGCCCCGCCCGCGCCCGCCAGGCCCCGCCCCCGGGGCTTCCCGGGCGCGCGCCGCCCCGCTGTGTCCGCGCGCCACGCCCCCCTGCTCGCGGGCCGCGTGCGGAGCCGCGCGCCCCGGAGGCTCCGGGACCGTGGCGGCGGCGGCGGAGGAGCAATCCTTTGCGGGCCATGTCTTCTCCGGTCGTAGCGAGGAGCTCCCAGGGAGAGAGCCAGGAGGCGGATCCCCGTCCGCGGAGCCGGGGCCGGTTCTGGGGAGTGGGCGGCGGCGGCGACCGGCTGGAGCGCGCGGCCGCGGAGTCGGAGCGCTGGGAGCTGCTGCTCCGCCGGGGCGAGCTGCTGGCGCTGGGCGGCCACCTGAAGGGAGCGCTGGAGGCGTACGCGGCGGCGCTGCGCCGCGGGGCCCCGGTCAGGCCCGAGTGCCTCGGTACCCTGGTGGACTGCCTGGTGTTCAACTACCGGCTCCGCCACGGGCTGGGCTGGAGCGCGACCCCGGCGGAGGGCGCCCACCCCGGCGCCGGCGGGCTGCTCAGCTGCCTGGGCTGCCGGGGCTTCCTGAGCGAGCCGGTGACCGTGGCCTGTGGCCACAGCTACTGCCGCCGCTGCCTGCGGAGAGAGCTCCGCGCCCGCTGCCGCCTCTGCCGGGACCGGCTGCCGCCCGCCGCGGCCGCTGATGCTGAGGGGACCTCCCCGCGGCCGCCGCCTCTGGCCGCCGCCATCGCTGCCTCGGGCTTCAGGACCAGCGTCGTTCTCAACCACCTGGCCGAAAAGTGGTTCCCGGGCGAGCGGGAGAGAGCCCGGGCGGCCGGGCGTCTCGGGGAGCTGCTGCACCAGGGGCGCTACCGGGAGGCCCTGGCCGCCGCCTGCGAGGAGCTGCGAACAGGTGACCGCGCGGGCCCCGCGACCCCACCCTCCTTTCCCCGACGGGCGGGCGGCCACGAACTCGTCTACGCCCCCGGGAGGCTTCCCGAGGCCGGCTGCCGCTCGCGGGTCGGGTCTGGGGTCCTGGAGGGTGTGGGAGGGGGCGGCGCCCCAGGGTGCTTCGGTCACAGTGGGGATCGCCCTCGAGCCGACTGTGACGCGGCGCGGGGTTCCCTCCGCTGCGGCCTGGCGCTGTGGCGGGCGCGCCCGGAGCGGAGCGGCGCGGCGCGGCGCGGGTGGCCGGGCGAGGCCGCCCGAGCGCGGGATGGGGAGGGAGTTGGGCGAGCCTGAGCGGCTGTTCTCTTCCTGCCGCGCTCTTTCCGGTAATTGGCCGCTCGGGCCGGGCCGGGCCGGGTCCGCCACGGGGAGACGCCAGCCGGGGCGGGGAGAGGATCCCCAGACGAGGCTGGGTGTGCAACGTATACCTTGGTCTCCCACAAAAGTCACCGGGGCAATTGGAAACCGCTGGAGGCAGAATTGCATAAGCGGGGGGCGGGGGGCGTTGTGTAACGTGTGACGTCCGGTGGGCGTGGCAGGAGCTCGGCGCCCGCACCCCGCACCCGGAGGCCCCGTGGGCCGCCGGGCTGCGGAGGTGCTCCGGGTTGTTCCAGTCTTAGCTGAAAATGCCTGCCGCCCTGCTTCCTCTTGATGATTTCCCCGTGTGTGTCAGGGCGTGCTTATTTCAGAAGCACACGCGTGCTTACTTTCGAAAACACCTAGTTCACGGTAAAGATAAAGAGTCAGCCTCTGATCGAGTTCGTTGCCACGCTTGTTTCCCTTTCCACTCTTGATCAAGCTGTGGGGAAAAGGCCTTGAAGATCTTTTGTCTGTTTCTTCGCCTCCAAGAAGCAGTTTCGGCCTCCTAACTTAGGCTAGCACTTTTCTTTTTGGGCTGTGGAAAGGGACATTGCCGGAGTTAGTTCGCTGTGTAAAATTAAGAGTTGTTCTTTAATTCGGTGGTTTTCTACCAGGGGGATTTTACTGCCCGCCCCCCAGCCCCAGGGGACATTATCTGGGACAATATCTAGGGAGATTTTTGGTTGCCACCCCATGTGGGAGTGGTGCTGGTACATCTAGTGGGTAGAGGCCGGGGATGCTGCTCAACATCCGGCGATGCACGGGACAATCTCCCACACAAAGATCAGGCCCCAAATGTCAATTTTGTCACTGTTAAGCCTTGTGTTAAGTAAGCATATTTCAAGACTAAGGTCTATACAGGCATGGAATAACACTTGGGGAAATAATCCCCAAGAAAACAGACTTCCAGAATATAAACTGATGCTAAGTATGAGGTGCATTTATAAACTGTAACTGAAAGTATCTTGTTGTAGGTCTTTTACACTAAGTGCCCAGTCACTTTGAGCTAGTTAACTGTGTTGAGCTGTTTAATACCTTTAGAGTTCAAAGCACAAACTTGGCATATTTTCAGTATCTTTATGGGGAGTAGCAGTTATAAAATAGAATGATAGATCCAAAACAAAAGAGAACTATTTGGAATGCAAAATTCCAATACAACTCAGCCTCTCTGGGTGAAGAGAGTATGAATGGTGAAGTACAGACCATCCAGGACATGGTCCTCCTTTTTTTTTTTTTTTTAATTTATTTATTTTTGGCTGCACTGGGTCTTTGTTGCTGCGCGCGGGCTTTCTCTAGTTGCGGCGAGCGGGGGCCACTCCTCGCTGCGGTGCGCGGGCTTCTCACTGCGGTGGCTTCTCTTGTTGTGGAGCACCAGCTCTAGGCGCGCGGGCTTCAGTAGTTGTGGCACGTGGGCTCAGTAGTTGTGGCTCGCGGGCTCTAGAGCGCAGGCTCAGTAGTTGTGGTACACGGGTTTGGTTGCTCCGCGGCATGAGGGATCTTCCCAGACCAGGGCTCGAACCCGTGTCCCCTGCATTGGCAGGTGGATTCTTAACCACTGTGCCACCAAGGAAGCCTGGTCCTCATTTTTTAAATGAAGCAGAAGCTGCAGCAGTGAAATGACTTGTCCACAGTCACACACAGCCAGCTCATTGTGGAGGCAACACCATGTCCTCCATTCCTCCTAAATGTTGGACCAGGGTTCATCCTACCGGTATAACTCATCCAATGAAAATGTTTAACATAAATTTCCAAGGAATTTTTTTGTCACTAGTGTAAAATAAAGGATGAAACTTACTGACAGCCCTGTTCAGTATTAACTCCCACTGATTTAGTGGTTTGACCTCTTAAATTAGGCATTTCGTAAGAACTCAGGTCCTAATCCATGGAAGAACATGGAGTACATTTACTAATTAAGATTTAGCTTAATGTTCTATGACCAATAATCTTTTAATTAAAGAAGATTTGGGGCCTGGGGTTGAGGATATTATTTTTAACAGAAAAAGACTGAAAGATCTATTCTTTCTCCTTTTTTCAGTTTGCATAGCCTGCATGTGGGAATTCTGTCCACTCAGCTGCTTAATTCTACTTTTGCAGGACTAGAACCCAAGTCTCCTGACTTTCACCTCATCAGTCTGTTTTCCCCTCATTTTTAGGTCTTTCAGAAATCATTAATTCCATAATCAAAAATGTGTCTGAATGGTACTAATGAGGATAACTTTTTTCATCCTTTGAATTTTTAGTGCAAAATAGGAGGGAAAAAATCTTAGAGCTAACAAATTATAGTTGGTAAAGTACAGATATTATGTGTTTAACAGTTTATGGGCATAAATAAAAAAGGTTTAGTAGAGTTATAAATGTATTTGTAGAGTTAAGCTTTAAATTTTTGAGAGCCAGGCATTTGAAATGTATTTATATAATTATACAGCTGTAGTTACTTAAGATACTTTCATTATTGTTAACAATGGAAAAAGACCTTCACTATAATTTCTTCGTATAATTGTTACAATGAAACAAATACTATTAACTAGAAAAAATAGTCTACAGTTAGCCCACACACATCCAAATTTAATCCCTGTCAACAAGAAAGGAAAGTTAGAAAACCTTTGCCAAAATCAGAACGTTCCCATTGAGATTACATAAGTTTCTGTTGAACTGAAATATATTTAGATAACATTTAATCCATTGATCTTTTGGTATTAACTCTCAGATGTTTCATAACTTTGTCTTTTTAGTATTCAAGGAGATTATGTAAGTCTTTTCTGCATTGAACCTTTATACTTAAGAGTCTTTTGAAATAATGCAACTTTGCTGTGCTCTCTTTTATTTTTTTTCAATAAAGATTTTTTCCCTTTTTGTTTTTATTATTTTTGGCTGTGTTGGGTCTTCGTTGCTGCGCGCAGGCTTTCTCTAGTTGCAGCAAACAGAGGCTAACTCTTCACTGCGGTGCGCCGGCTTCTCATTGCAGTGGCTTCTCTTGCGAAGCATTGGCTCTAGGCGTGCGGGCTTCAGTAGTTGTGGGCTTCAGTGGTTGTGGCACACGGGCTTAGTTGCTCCACGGCATGTGGGATCTTCCCGGACCAGGGATCAAACCCGTGTCCCCTGCATTGGCAGGTGGATTCTTAACCACTGTGCCACCAGGGAAGTCCCTCTTCCTTTTATTTTTAATGAATTTTTACACTGACGTGCCATTCTCCCCCGCAAAAGAACACCAACAGAACAGTATAATTTACAGTTTGAACTGGTTAAAAAAAAATAAAAGTCGTAAGGAGGAGAATATTTTATTTGAAATACTTGGAGAAGGAAAGTTTTGTTTTGAATATTAATTATGTGGTCCTTGACTATTACCAAGTATTTTTAAATTCTTTGTCATTTCATTGTCATAAAGAATCCTGTGGAGTACCATTATCCTCAGAGGGAAATTGAGACACATAGGGTTAGAGAATGCAGTACAGCCTAGTAGTTAGAGCTGTGCATGCTGGTGTCTGATGACCTGGGTTTGAATCACAGCTCGGCATCCACCTGCTCTCTGGCCTTGGGCCTGTGTCTGACCTCCCTGTTTTGCTTTCCTTATCTGAAAAGTGAAAATAGTGTCTACCTCATAGAAAGATAGCAACCATAACAACAGCCTAGGGCTGTTGTGAGAATTAAGAGTCAAAACAGGTGAAGTGCTTTGAATGGTGCCTGATGGATAAATACTCAGTAAAAATTAAAATATTTTTAAAATGTAAAATTTGTGCTCCAGCAAGAAGGTGATTTAGCTAAAATTGAAATCTAAATCTTATAATGTCAAGTCCTGCTCTTTTCTCTCTACCACATTAATATTACCAGAGTGAGGGTTAAATCCTGATTCTCGCCTGCATATGTTAATTAGTAGTAACATTTTAGCATACATCAATAAAATATAGACATTGCAGGGCTTTCGTTATAAAAAGGTAAGTCAAATTATAGGTAGATACTGAATACATTTAAAGAAAATGTAAAGGGTTTTTAATATCTTAGTCAACTAGGTTAACATGAAGAGATTTGAATTTAATTCATCAGTAAACTTATATATGCCCTAACTTATTCTGCAAAGTACCTGAAACAGTAAACATTGACATTTATATGGTGCTTTATACTTCACTGAGTATTTTCACTTCCATTATCTTAACTGATTCTTACAAAAGATCATGTGAGACAGGAGAGCATGTATTAGTACTCCTAATTCACAGATTAAAGAGCTCCAAGAATTTTAAGTGACTTTTTTTAAGGCAAATAAGTAACCAAATTAGAACTGAAGAAAAGAGCTCCAAGAATTTTAAGTGACTTTTTAAAGGCAAGCAAGCAACTGAGTTGCAACTGAAAGCAGAAATTGGGCATGTGAATATTGCTTCTAAGACTGAAGTTGATTTTAAAAATTAGCATATAAAACATAAATCTTAGGTGTTCTTGCTATTAATTTAACGAGTATTTATTCAGTGCTTACTGCATACTAGGCATTGTTTTAGATGCTGGAAATACAGAGGTGAGCAAAATCAAGTCCCTGTCCTTATAAAGTTTGTATTTCTTGTTTCTTTTAAAATTGCAGCAAATTGGTATTTACAGTATTGAAAATCACCAGGAAAGGGGCTTATTGCTTAACTGATTTCTAACAAACTGAGCCTATATCCAGTATATCTGTGATTCATCTTTCCTTTAATTCAGAAGTCACTTGAAGGATTTTTGCAGTGCCTCAGGGTTACTATAAAGATCAGTTATAACAGCTTATTCTTATTGTTACAGTTGAAAAGGGGGTATATAAATAACTCTTAAGTGCTGTGTTTTAAATAATTTCCATGTTTTTACTTTTTTTAATTCATCAAATGATGAAAGATTTATCAAAACTCAGTTATTATAGATTTCTCATTATTTTTATATTAACCTTTGGTTTATTCAGAATTGTTTTTCTATTTAGTGGAATATTTCTAAGAGGTTTAGATATATTCAAGTGTAATTTTTAACAAATTTGTATAGTATTCTGCCTCTTACATTGTAAAGATACTTTTCAAAATTGTTAGGTTTAACTGTAGAAGGTGAATGACTTAAGAGAACTCTAAAATGTAAGGCAGAAGTTTCTGTTCAGTTTTTTTCTCTTTCTTTGGTAGGATAAGATCATCATTTTCTTTTTTCTTTTTTGATTCCCCTCCTTTTGTCCAACCTGCGTTACTGATCCCTAAAGATATTTCTCATCCAGCTAAGGTTTATTTGGGTAAAAGAGATAGAAAATACTTTTCTAATACCTTGTATCAAGAGCTAATGTCATTTCTTTATCAATCGACTTGTTTTGAAATATTTTGTAATATTGACAGTAACTTATTTATTGAACACTCTTGTGCCAGGCACTATGTTAGCCGTTAACATGCACTATCTTATTTCGTCCACAAAACAGTCAAGATGTAGGTATCGCCAGCATTTTATAGGTGAGGAGACTGAGGTTCAGAGAGTTAGGTAAACTGTCCAAAGTGGATCTGGAGCCAGATCTTCTGAATCCAATGGTTATGATTTTAATTAGTATGCCAGCCTACTATTCCTGGACTTTATTAATCAATCACTAACAACTTGTCAATTGGCAGCTCTTAGTTTAACTGTGATAACCAAGTTCTACCGTACTGAACGTGACAAAGAAATAGAAGCAAAGAAATTTGGTATTTCAGTTAGCCATTGGAATTCCTGAAACAGCTCAACATATAAATATCTAAGAAAAAAGACACTCGAGAGGAATACTTACACATGAACAATCCAAATAGCCAATAAATAGTTTTAAAGGTCAAACTCACTGGAAAAAATGCACATAAAAATAATGATGCTGGGTGGCATGGACATATATACACTACCAAACGTAAAATAGATAGCTAGTGGGAAGCAGCCCCATAGCACAGGGAGATCAGCTCGGTGCTTTGTGACCACCTAGAGGGGTGGGATAGGGAGGGTGGGAGGGAGACGCAAGAGGGAAGAGATATGGGAACATATGTATATGTATAACTGATTCACTTTGTTATAAAGCAGAAACTAACACACCATTGTAAAGCAATTATACTCCAAATAAAGATGCTTAAAAAAAATGCTATTTTCATTTGTGTTTTCCTAGGAAACAAATACACAGCTTCTGGGCGTGTAAAATAAAGTTTTATAAAAGAAGGGTGAGCAGAATGTATTGAGGACTGTATATCTATATAACTTTCTACACAGTCACTCAACTTTATAGAAAATAAGGAAATAAACTGATATGTAAAAGCTTACAGATATATGTTCATTGCAGTATAGCAAAGAACTATATAGTAATGAATTTTTATATTAGCAAAAATTAGAAGTAATAGGGAATTTTCAAATAGATGGTATACATAGTGGAATAGTTTGCAACCATTAAAAATCTTGTGGATATAATTACATTGACAGAAAAAGCAGATTATACACAGTATATATGGTATATATATATATATGGTATATTTTATAAAACTGTACATTAAAAATGTAATCTACACAAACATAAAAAGTACAGGTTATATGCCAGTACTGGTTATTTCTCAATTCATGAGAGCAAGAATTGAGGAACTTTAGGGGACAGATTTTAATAAATTTCTTTGTGGTGGGAAAAGGATTTTTAATTCTTAATTTTCTGTATTTTTCAAAGTTTAAATATTTTATAACTTCTGTTATTCAAAACAAGTTTCTTGAAGATGAAATAAATGATGTGTACAGTCCTATTACTACCCATCACGTACTGGAAAACAGATGAAGAGTCAGCACTCTGGAGAACTCTCCCTCCACAGCCCATGTGGGACCTTGGTCAACTTAAAACTAGTTTCCTCATTGTAGCAGAATTTTATTTCAGTCTTTTTATTTGCCTAATGACTCACAATATTACTGGGTTGAAGAGAAGAGAAAATGAGGGCATGAATTGAGCTCAAGGGGACAGATTTTAATGAATTTCCCCTGGTTCAGCAAACATTTATCAAAGGATACAGAGACAGTAAATAATGGAGGGAGCTCAAAAACAGATTTTTAAAATTAAATGAATGCTGCTCACAAACAGTAAAGGAACACAATCATAATAGCAAACACTTAAAATAGTGCTTAAAATATACCAAGCCCTGTTCTAAGTACTTTGCACACATTAACTCTCTCTCCCCCCTCCCCCTCTCTCCCTCCCTCCCTCTCTCCCCCTCTCCCTCCATCCCTCCTTCCCTCTCTCTCCCTCCCTACTTCCCTCCCTCTCCCTCTCCCTCTCCCTCTCCCTCTCCCTCTCCCTCTCCCTCTCTCCCCCCTCCCTCCATCCCTCCTTCCCTCTCCCTCCCCCCCCCTCCTCCCTCCCTCTCTCTCCTCCCTCCCTCTCTCTCTCTCCCTCCCTCCCTCCCTCCCTCCCCCCCTCCCCTCTCTCCCTCTCTCCCCTGTTATTAGCATAGAACTCTGGAGCCAGGCAGCTTGGAGGTAGCATCTAGAATCCACCACTTACGAGCTGTTTGATCTTGGGGGCAAATTACTTAAACTCTCTGTACTCAGTTTCTTTATCTATAAAAATATGGACAATGTTATACCCACATAGGATTGTTCTGAAGGTTGTAAATTATTTAGAACAGTACATAGTTTGTTGTTGTTATCAAATAACTGTATTAGCTGAAAAAAAAATCATCTCACGTAACTTAAATTCTTGCCCTTGCTTCTTTGTGTATATTTTTGCCTTAAAGAAGTGTGCTTAGTGCATCGCACGGGGAGATCAGCTTGGCGCTTTGTGTCCACCTAGAGGGGTGGGATGGGGAGGGTGGGAGGGAGACGCGAGAGGGAGGGGATACGGGGATATACGTATACGTATAGCTGATTCACTTTGTTATACAGCAGAAACTAATACAACATTGTAAAGCAACTATACTCCAATAAAGATGTTTTTAAAAAAAAAAGTCTGCCTAAAATTAGTTCAGTTCTTCCCTTTGGGGTAGATTATTATTTTTTTTTTTGCGGTACGCGGGCCTCTCACTGTTGTGGCCTCTCCCATTGCGGAGCACAGGCTCCGGACGCGCAGGCTCAGCGGCCATGGCTCACGGGCCTAGCTGCTCCAAGGCATGTGGGATCTTCCCGGACCGGGTCATGAACCCGTGTCCCCTGCATCGGAAGGCGGACTCTCAAGCACTGCGCCACCAGGGAAGCCTTAAATTTTTTATTTTATATTGGAATACAGTTGATTAACAATGTGTTAGTTTCAGGTGTATAGCAAATTGATTCATTTATACATATATCTATGCTTTTTCAAATTCTTTTCCCATTTAGGGTATTATAGAATATTGAGTAGAGTTCCCTGTGCTATACAGTAGGTCCTTGTTGGTTATCTATTTTAAATATAGTAGTGTGTATATGTCAATCCCAAACTCCCAATTTATCCCTCCCCCACCTTTCCCCTTTGGTAACCATAAGTTTGCTTTCTAAGTCTGATTTCTAAGTTTCTGTTTTGTAAATTAGTTCATTTGTATCATTTTTTTTAGATTCCACATATAAGTGATATCATATGGTATTTGTCTTTCTCTGACTTCCTTCACTTAGTATGATAATCTCTAGGTCCATCCATGTTGCTGCAAATGGCACTATTTCATTCTTTTTTATAGCTGAGTAGTATTCCATTGTATGTATGTACCACATCTTCTTTACTCATTCATCTGTCAGTGGACATTTAGGTTGCTTCCCTGTCCCGGCTGTTGTAAATAGTGCTGCAGTGAACATTGGAGTGTATGTATCGTTTTCTCTGAATATATGCCCAGGAGTGGGATTGCTGGATGGTATGGTAATTCTATTTTTAGTTTTCTGAGGAACGTCCATACTGTTCTCCATAATGGTTGTACCAATTTACATTCCCACCAACAGTGTAAGAGGGTTCCCTTTTCTCCACATCCTCTCCAGCATTTATTGTCTGTAGACTTTTTGATGATGGCCATTCTGACTGGTGTGAGGTGATATCTCATTGTAGTTTTCATCTGCATTTCTCTAATAATTAGCCTTTTCATGTGCCTCTGGGCACTTGTATGTCTTCTCTGGAGAACCATCTATTGAGATCTTCTGCCCATTTTTTGATAGGGTTGCTTGTTTTTTTGATATTGAGCTGTATGAGCTGTTCCTAGATTTTGGAGATTAATTCCTTGTCAGTTCATTTGCAAATATTTTCTTCCATTCTGTGGGTTGTCTTTTCATTTTGTTTATGGTTTCCTTTGCTGTGCAAAAGTTTATGAGTTTAATTAGGTCCCATTTGCTTATTTTTGTTTTTCCATTACTCTAGGAGGTGGATCTAAAAAGATACTGCTGCAATTTATGTCAGAGTGTTATGCCTGTGTTTTCTTCTAAGAGTTTTATAGTATCAGGTCTTACATTTAGGTCTTTCATCCATTTTGAGTTCATTTTTGTGTATGGTGTTAGAGAGTGTTCTAATTTCATTCTCTACATTTAGCTGTCCAGTTTTCCCAGCACCATTTATTGAAGAGACTGTCTTTTCTCCATTGTATAGTCTTGCCTCCTTTGTCGTAGATTAATTGACCATAGGTGGACAAAAACTCAGGTTTATAGCTGAGGAAACTGAGGTACAGAGGGGTTTGCCAATTTGCCCCAGTTCACAGCGAGTGAGTGGAGGAGCCAGAAGTTGAACCCAGGCAGTCTGGCTTCCAGGCTCATGCTCTGAATCCTTATGGGATGCTGAGTGGCACTAGACGCAAAGGAAAGCGTCTTGGAGAAGAGACTGGTGAGCCGAGTCTTACTGGATTAGAAAAAGTTATCCAGACTGAGGGGAGTTGGTTTGAGGTGGTCTCACAAAGAATGATGAGGAAGCTCTGTGAAGAAAGGAGGAGATGTGAGTAGAAAGGCATGCATGGGGCTGAGTGAGCAGCTAGGTCTTGTTGGAGTCAATTGGGAGGCTCATAATGATGGGAAATAAGGCTGGAGAGATGGGCAGGACCCAGGCAGGGAGAAACTGGGATGTTGTGCTAAATGCCTATTCATCTGTGGATGGTGGGGATATAGGTAAAACTGGAGGCAGGGGGTGCAGTGAGCAAGCTGCTACAATAGTCTTAATGATATTCTGGAAGCCAAAACTAAGGCAGTTAGCAGTAGGATTGGAAGAGACCAGGGATGGATTTGGGAAATATTAGAGGAAGTAAAATTGACCACGGTTAAGAGTTTGATTTGGGACGTCAGTGTTACAGAATATAGTGACCAGACACCTTGTTTGGGGGGTGGGGGGTGAGAAGTGTACTGAACTTGAGGAAAAACACAGCAGGCTGTTGGAAATTTGATGCACCTGGAGGTAGAATGAGAAAATTAGATGTAGGATTTAAATCATGCTCAGTACACTTAGCCCAAACCCCACCTTTATACTTCTTCATTTTTCCAACAAACTGAGTCTGTAATGTGCCAGGCACTGCATACCTGCAGCTGTGGACTGAGAGGCAGGCCCACCTGGTGGCCTGTGCAGTGAGGTGACTAGTTCATTCCAGCGTCGGCAGGGCCAGGTAGGAAGCAGACAGTAAATGTTTGTCGCCTGTTTCACACCTGAGTTAATCACACACATGCCAGGCTGATGGCGTTCTTTTTCAGTTGCCTTTTTCGCAAAAGTGGATACGGAGGGCAGACATTCTGTATCCTTAGCATATTCGAAGGGCCCCAATTAGTGCATTTGGCTCTTTTTTTGAATTAAGAAGGATCTGCAGGAAATAAGTGGGGTAGCCCTAATCTCTTTTAAAACATATTGGAGAGTGTGAACTCAATTGATGAGGTGGGGTTTTTCCCACCCAAACAGTCATTCAAATGTAGTCCATTGGGCTTCCCTGGTGGCGCGGTGGTTGAGAGTCCGCCTGCCAATGCAGGGGACACGGCTTCGTGCCCCGGTCCGGGAAGGTCCCGGAAGATCCCACATGCCGCGGAGCAGCTGGGCCCGTGAGGCATGGCCGCTGAGCCTGCGCCTCCAGAGCCTTGCTCTGCCACGGGAGAGGCCACAACAGTGAGAGGCCCGTGTACTGAAAAAAAAAAAAAAAAATGTCCATTGACATTTGAAGTTCTCAATAAAAACATGACCTATGAGGATTTGGGGAGCAGGAGTTTTAAAATATGATCCTCTTCTCGTCTCTTCATGGGGTCCACCTCTTTTCTAATCCCAGTAGACACTAGCTTTCCAGGGAGTCTGGATAGCCTGAGTGCTTCTGTGTTGAGATGAGAGGAGCACAGTCCTTTCTTGCTTCCCTCAGAGGGGAGAAGCGTTGTAGATTGACTGGGTGCTTTAAAGGCGGAGGTCTCCTCCTCCCCTTCCCTCAGTGCTGCCCTAGAGAAGCTGCGTAAAGGGCACCACTGAGCCGCGAGGCCTTGATCAGAGGGTGCGTTACGAGGTCCGAATGTGTACTGTGTCAAGTGTCATGCCGTGGGGACTTGCTGTAAAAAATATGTGAGAAGATAAAAAGCCCAGTGAGGGATCCGTGTGTGGAGTGGGCTGCTTGTTGTGACCGTGAACCCCCTGTCTCTGGAGGTGCTGGAGCACAGGCGGGGTCCCAAGAATGCTGTTGGAAGCACCCAGCCGTGCACGTCCTGGTCACCGTCCTCTCCAGCTCAAGGGTTTGGATGCTGCTGTAGTGACTGCTTACTCCTTGGACTGGTCTGGCACACACTGCTCTGTTTCCTGAACTCCAGTTGTGCTTGTGAAATCAGGATCACATGGTGCCATTTCACAAGAAAATAGAATTTTCTAATGAGACTGTAAGCTCCTCGAAGACATGGATAAAGTAAAATCTTTTAAACCCTCTCAGGGTCTAGCTTGGACTCTTCATTCTTGATTGAGTAATCACATGGAGCTTTCAGTTTCTATGCATTTTTGTTCAAAGATAATGATTTACAATTATATTGCTTTAAGAAACAAAACATGTAATATGCCAGATGTGTCTTTTTCTACTGAGGAAGTAAGAAATATTTTCATGAAATATTAATTTTATTCTTGAAAATTTTTCATTGGTATAAATCTGAGGGAACAATAAAATTCGGGTTCTCAAGTACCAGCAACTGAAAAAGGCCTAATTTAATTGTTTAATCTAGATTTATCTGTAGAAAAGCAATGATTTAAAAACTAGAGTAGGGACTTCCCTAGTGGTGCAGTGGTTAAGAATCTGCCTGCCAATGCAGGGGACACAGGTTCGAGCCCTGGTCCGGGAAGATCCCACATGCTGCAGAGCAACTAAGCCTGTGCGCCACAACTACTGAGCCTGCACTCTAGAGCCCGCAATCCACAGCTACTGAAGCCCGTGTGCCTAGAGCCCGTGCTCTGCAACAAGACAAGCCACCACAATGAGAAGCCCGCACATCGCAAGGAAGAGTAGCCCCCGCTCGCTGCATCTAGAGAAAGCCTACGTGCAGCGACAAAGACCCAGTGCCGCCAAAAATAAATAATTAAAAAAAAAAATCTAGAGTAAATCAGGGAGCTATTAATGAGTTTTATTTTATTATAGTTTTTGTTTTTTGAATGAGGCATTATGGGTCTTTACACCCTTCCCACAATGAATGCTTTGTTTTATAAGCATACAAAATTTTGGAAGCCTCCAAAGATGAATAGCTTTCAAAGAAGACTCAAGTTATGTCATCTGTAGATGTACTGAAAATTAGTTTCTGGCCTAGACTTCAGTTTTACAATCTATGTACCTGTAGTAATTGATTGTAGTATCATAAATGAACCAACTGTCTGAAATTTTGAGTGCAGTTGGATACTAGTTTAGTTTCTCAAGTAGTGATGGAGAACATAGTGAAATTATCAACACAGCTTTTTTCCCTGAAATATTTGAAATTAAATCTGTCTGGGGACTGTCCAATACTATTTTTGCTAATAGCAGGAATTAAAAATGTTTTTCCTCTTAAAAAAACTGAGTCTTATCAACCCATTTCCTCCAGAAGCAGGATCACTGTGTACTTTCCTAAGACCGTGCCTTGGTCAGTCTTTGTAACTATGGGATCCCATGTGCATTGATTACACATATGGTCATTTATAAATAGGATTTCAAAATTGGTATAAAAAAGTAAGATTTACCACAAAAAGGCAAATCTTCTAAACATCTAAGACATGAGTCTTTTAAATTTTAACAGAATGACCTATTTTAAGAAAACATTTTCTTAGGGATGATTATTCATATTATAAAAATATTTTCAGTTTTTTTAAAAAGCATAATTTCCTCCACTAAAATAATCTACTCATAAGGATTTGATATAAATTATAAATTGTAACATACTAGTGGGTTGCACCTGTACAGTGCTTGGTTCACTCACTGCCTTTGCTTTGGTGGTTACTGACTAGAATCACTGAGTCAGTTCGTAATCTAGTATGATGTATTTTGTGGGTCATACAATAATCTTTTAAAAATAATCAAACCTTCATAGTATATTTATTTCAGAGCCCAGCGACTTGACTCTGAAAATTTACAGAGCTGAATCATATGCTGGTCTGCGAGAGTTTAAAGCAGCCATAGAAGATTTAAATGCAGTTCTCTTTCAACTGCCAAATTGGCCTGAGGTAAAATTGCTGTCTTACATTTGCATACATTTACAAATTTCAACTGCAGGGAATATGCATTCAGTTATGGTTATAAGTTATAATGGAATGGATTGGGTGATTCTTTAAATATAGAGTTCTAGAAATCTAAGGTCAATATTTTGAGTGGATGAATATCATGACAGTTTTTTAAACTATAAGAAACCTTTGTCTCCTAACCAAAGAACAACCTGAATTCAAGGCACAGAAAAAAACAGACTTTAATATACAGCATTTCCTCAAAGAGACACAACTGGCCCTATTGCAGAGCTGGATCCAAACTGGTTATCAATGGAGGAGGTTTTATCAAGGGAAAGAGAAGCGGTCCTTGTGGCTGAACAGTTGACTGAGGCATTGTGATGGGAACTGGATGATTAGGCTGTGGTTAACTGTGGTAGATGGGGTCAAAGGAGGTTGCCTTGCCCATGCTGTTTTAAAAAAGGACTTGTGGCATGTATATAATATATAATCAGTTTACTAATTCTCCTTTTTATCAAACTGCCAAGGCAAATTAGTCCATCTCCCATATATATTCTTTAAGCTAGAAGTCATTTTTTTATGTGACTTTTTCCTCCATTCAAAGCTGTGCCTTTGAGGACAGTATAGTAAGGATGCTCTGAAAGTTATAAATTAATAAGGAAAATGATTCAAAATTCCATGATGGCATGACTGGTTAGTACAAGTCCAATGAATGTTAAGAGGGAAAACGATTGTACGGACAGCTTTACAACTGTTAAAAAGAAAGAACCCTCTGGACTTATCACTGAAGGGATATAATGAGAAATGTGGTTTTGAAGTCACTTTCTGGGCCTCAGCTCCCCTGTAGGTGCCTCTCCAGGGCAGGGTGTAAATATGCCTTTAGAATGCTTGGGCCTCCTCAGTCAGTCAGAGTTTCAAAATGAGTATTTCCAAGCAGACTTTCTTTTTGTTTTCCCCTTGATACTGATTCTTTTAAAAAACAATTCCATCCATAAAAGTCATGTATATGTGCTTTTATTGAAGGTCTACTTCAGGAAAGGAAAAGTCCTCCATGATGCTGGTTTTTTAGGTGATGCCTTACAACTGTTTCTTCAGTGCTTAGCGCTTGATGAAGATTTCGCACCTGCAAAGCTAGAAGTAGAAAAGGTAATCAGTTTACCAACTATAATACTTCAAGGTAGGGCTACGACACAGGTCTTTTTACAAATGCCAGTTAGAATCTTGGGTAAGAACATAAGGAGTGTCCATAAGTCAAATTCAGTAGCAATTTGACAAGTAGTTTTCAGGCTTATATACTTATTAGCATACTGAATTCTTACCGAAATCAAAACATTTCATTCAGAGATAGTTAAATGCATTATTTTTGCCTAGTTAAATTTAGATGTTCTCTAATAGTTTGTTCCATGGGAGCCAGACTAATCATCCTTAATTAAACACTGTTGTCGTGATGTTCCTGCCCAGGAATTTTTATTGGCTTCCTTTGCCTTTCATTTCAGGTCTCAACTTTGCTTGCTTTCCATGGTTGCCAGTGGTATTGCCCCACTCAATTTGTTTTGCCTTAATATTCTCAGTACTGCATACATCCCTTTCCAAAGTTTGTTCAGCGATGTGTCAGTAGGTGTTAATTAAAAGGAAAAAGGGAAGGGGGTTCTCCGATCAAATGACTTTGGAAAACATTGGGTCGAACCAAACAGATTTCTTCGGATTTTGTCAAGAGTTTTTGCTTTGCTAGCATGACAACAGCATTCAGCTTTTGCCAGATTTACCCACAGAGCATCTGGGATGACTAGAGTCTTTGAAAAATGTTTTGGGGAAATCTACCCTAATATAATTTCAGTGCCCTGTCATGAGATGCTCCCCTCGATGTCCCCCAAAGATGCCACATTATTTATTACCTTCATAGTGTTTCTCAGAGTGTGGCTTTTTTTCAGAATCATCTCGGGTGCCTGGTAAACACAGAGATTCCTGGGCCCTACCACAGACCTTTGGAATTAGAATCTCCGGAATTGGGGCATAGTTTAACAAGCACCTTGGGAGATTCTTATGTACCCTGAAGTATGAGAATTTTGAAATTTTTCTCAGATTCCAAATGCCTTACAAATACAGCTAACATTGCTATATCCTCTATAAGGTTTGTTTGCATGCATGTTCTAGCCCACTGATTTAACAAAAAATGGTTTACTGTTGTGTGTTTTCTGACTGTTCTCTTTGCTAGGGTGATTGCCCTGGTGAGATTGCAGACTTTTTAAGGGTTTATGATTTTGCATTTTCCATGCTGCTGGATATCCTTATACTTCTGTAAATATTTGTTTGTTCGTTGATAAGGTCAGGTGAATGCAAAATACCTACTGCCTTGAAATATGTATTTTTCCTCAGTACTTTTTTTGGTAAATTGTGGTACAATTTACATACAATAAAATGCATGGATTTTACAGTTCAGTGAGTTTTGAGAATTTATACAGTCATGTAACAGCACCCCAATCAAGATATAGAATATTTCCATCATCCTAGGAAGTTCCCTCATCTCCTTTCCAGCAAATCCCCGATCTCCCTGCTTCCAGAGGCAACTACCGTTCAGATTTCTATCACCATACAATCGTTTTGCTGTTCTAGAGCTTCATATACGTGGAATCATACAGCACATACTCTTCTGTGTCTGGCTTTTCTTGCTCAGCATAATGTTTCTGAGATACATCCAGTAATTTTTTTCTTTTTGATTGTTTACCAAGTATCCCATTGTATGAACACACCACAGTTTGTGATAGTCACAGTTAGTGGCAATTTTCATTTGGATTGTTTCCAGTTGATGCTATGGACATTCTTATACAAGTCATTTTGTGGACATATGTTTTTATATCTCTTCAGTAGATACCTAGGAGTGGAGTTGCTGTGTTCTAGGGTGGGTGTGTGTTTAATACCTTTTTTTAAAATCAGGAAATGTAAAACCATACCCAAATTTTAAAATGTTTGTTCATTAGATGGGGTATTGCTTGAGCACCTACAGATACACACACTTTTGTTTACATTGTATATATTTCCTTTTTAATTACATTGTAAAGACTCATGAAAAACTCTGAGTTTTGTGTATTGAGAGACAGTACAGCTGAGAAGCCAAACCTCCAAATTGAAGCTTTAAGAAATCGTCTGCTGTACATATACACACAGCTTATGCGACAAGCAAACAAATTTGAATCCCTCTCATTTCCTTGTAGCCAGGTTCTTCCTCCGTCTTAACCACCCCCGTTTCTTTGAGAGTTGTAGACATACTCCTGGGAGAAGCACCCAAGATTTTGATACTGCAGCTGCCTCTCATATCAGACAGCTGCCATTTGGTGCCACAAATAATGCTGGGCAGTGGTGACTGACTGTGCAGGTCACTTGTTCAGGGAGAAACTAAATTCAGCGTAAACACATGGAATTTTAGAGTTTAGTAGTTAAAAGTCCAAGTTCACATAAACACTCTTAAGTCCACCTTAAAATATACATTGGGATGAACCATGAACTATTTTGACAGGATAGGACTCACTGATGTTCAAAGGTAATATTTTCCACTTCTCTTAAGATCTCTTCTTTCTACAAACCTCATATTAAAACGTCAACCTTGGACTTCCCTGCCGGTCCAGTGGTTAAGACTCCGTGCTTCCAACGCAGGGGGCATGGGTTGATCCCTGGTCGGGGAACTAATAAGATCCCACATGCCTCGGGGTGCGGCTAAAGTAAATAAATAAATAAAACGTCAGCCTTTACCTTGGGTACCTTCTCAGGCTACCAAACTCACCACCCCGTGCCTTCCTTTTGAATCATTTACTTGAGGTGATTTGACCCCACTGAGGCACACCTTGGTTTTGCAAGACTTTTTAATCAATATGGAAGTTCTGCTTTTTACTTAACCTGTTCCTTCCCTGCTCATTAAAAATAAAGTTGGCTACAAGTTTTCTTTCTTTTAAACTGATGGATAGCTGACTCAGAATATTATTAGTTCTAGGTGTATGATATAGTAATTTGATATTTTTGTAGATTATACTCCATATGAAGTTATTTGCTACAAATTTCCCCCAAATTCTTAAATATTAGGTAACTTTATATTAAATTATCCTCAACCGAATATTTTATAGTTTTCATTACTCTTTATAATATTTCTCTTACAGATTTTATGTGATTTATTGTCACCTGAAAACTTAAAAGAAGGCCTGAAGGACTCTTCCTGGAGTTCATTACCATGTATTAAAAACAAACCTTTTGGTTTTGCTTCAGTAATAGAAGAGTCTCATTGTGCCAGTGAACTTAGCCCAGAGCAGGTAAGGGGGTGAGTAAAGATAATCATGGGCAATCTGTTTAGGTACTTTAAACCTAGTAGGTGTTGTCTTAATAGGATTTCATCTGTGGCCTTTTATTTTATACTGAAAACTTTTATGTAAAGTATATGCTCATTAATCACAAATTTAGGTCATTCAATGTCAGAAAACTTTCAGTCTCTTGGAAAATATAGAACATTGTATTTATTTCAGTTTCCTTGGAGTAGGAATGATATTAGCATAACTGCTTTAACCTTATTATGATGTAAGCCAGCTTGATGTCCAGGGCTATCTAAGTACTGGTAAAAATCACTTACTTGCCAGGGTTTTAGAATTAAAAGTTGGTGCTGTTTAAATGAACAATAAAATGAACATTTTAAGACATCAGAATTTCAGTTTGGTTCTGGCGAGAATAAGGATAGTAAAGAAATACAGTTAGTTACCCTTATTTGTTGTATTTTTTTTGTAGAATGAAGAAATAGCAGAGGTCACTTCAGAGCCTGTCAAAGGAAGCCTAAACCATGCTCGGTCAGCACAGGCTGTAAATTCGACAGACATGCCTGCCAGAGAGGATTGTTTAAAAAGAGTGTCCTCAGAACTTTCACTCTCTGTTCAAGAGCAAGGTGTTCTGCTGAAAAGAAAGCTGTCTCTCTTAGACCAGGATGTGATTGTAAATGAAGATGGAAGAAATAAGCTGAAAAGACAGGGAGGTAAAAATTTCACTGCACTCATATAAAACACATTGATTTATTTAGCATGGCCTTCAAACTTCTTCCTAAAGAAGATAACCCCATCTCTTTGTTTTAATAGAAACTCCCAGTGAAGTCTGTACGTTTTCATTAACTTACGGTGACATCCCAGAAGAATTAATAGATGTCTCAGATTTTGAGTGTTCTCTCTGCATGAGGTAAGTATGTACAATTTTATAAAAGATGAATATTTTATATTAATGTAAATAAAGTACAGAGTAAAGGTAATCTACTCTGTAATAATAGGCAATGTGAAGTAACAGAACAGTGGATTAAAAATCAAAAGATACGAATTTTAGTCCCAGGTTTCCCTTTCACATCTTAGGCAAATAATGTAATCTCTGAACCTTATTTAGCTTTTCCTTACTTAGAAAGTGGGGTCAGGGTTTGCATAGCCTAAACTGCAGTCTTGTAAGAATCAGATGACTAAAATATAAGAAGTATCTGGGGAATTGTAAAGTACTATAAAAGCTCTACATGTTATTATTGAGACTCCATGGTTTTAGATTTGGGTAAGAATACAATGGTGTGTTGTGTGTATGTGATTCTATCTTGTTTATATATCTTAACATTGGATAAGGATTTCCATTATGTAGAATGCTTGTAATTCTAAGACAGATAGTTTAAAAAGAACATTTTCCAGGTACATAAACTGTGCTGGAGGCAAGGGAATGGTGTAAAGCACCCGGCACTGTCCACACCAGGCCAGGGGTGATGAGAGGTATTTCTGAGGAAGTCCCTTAATTCTGAGTCTTGGCTTCTTCATCTGTGAGGCGAGGGGATTAGACCCAGATGATTTCTGAAGTACCTATACATCTAACAGTACTTCTAGGAACTTCCAAAGTATCATGTTTCAGGAAATAATTATAATGTAAGAAAAATTAGTTTTTCCATATTGTTTGAATATTCAGCCTCCTATTTCTTTAGGATTCAATGGTGGTAATTTAGTGGATTATTTTTGTAAGGCTTTTATAAGCTTGTTAAGATTTTAAAGTGATGATAAAATAAGAATCTGTACAAAAACGAATGAGTAATTATTAATGATATAGTTTACATCATTAATTTTGCACTAAGTCTTTGAAATCTGGTGTGTATTTTAGATGCACTGCACATCTCAGTTTGGACCAGCCCCATTTCAAGGGCGCCATAGCCACATGTGAGTGGCAGTTATGTTAGTACAGCTCCAGGCCCCCAGCGCAGGGTACCTCTGTGGATGGTGAGCTTTATACGCTTCAGGAGGATATACTCATATTTACCACTGCCCCTTCTCTCCCCTCCTGCCCACCAGACCCTCCTCCACCAGACCCTCCTTCTTCCTCCTCTACTGTAAAGAGAGATTAGTGTTATGGTTCCATTATTAGTTTGTTCACTTTTTCCAATGGAGTTTATTGTGAAAACTAACATGTATTTTGGTTGATTTCAGGTTGTTTTTTGAGCCAGTAACAACCCCTTGTGGACATTCATTCTGTAAGAATTGTCTTGAGCGTTGTTTAGATCACACACCATACTGTCCCCTTTGTAAGGAAAGCTTAAAAGAGGTAAACATTTTTATGCTTCTCTGTTTATTGGTCTTAAGTGTAGCAACATGGTTTGATTTTATTCAGCCATAGCAAGGATTAATAGGTTCAGAATAAGTTACACTGTATATGCTGAGTGACCAAAAGGGATTCTGTTTTGTTACCCATACGCTAGTGTTAGAGAAAAGTGAGTTTGGAGAGGGGAGGAGAAAGCAGAGAGGGTCTGAAGGCCAAGACCCCTTACTTAATTTTTTAAACAAAGGAGGTGTGGTCAAGTACCTGGTCAGGAATCTACTGAATTTTAATGATGACAGTATTGGGGAAGCCCAACTGCCCTGCCTCCCACCACCATTTTTAGGCTAGATTTCAGGTCTAATCCAATCCCCTTAACATCTGGAGCAACTGTGTCCAGTAGAACTTTCTGCATTGATGGAAATGCTCTGTATCTGTGCTGTCCAACATGGTAGCTACCAGCCACATGTGTAGAAGGAATTGTATTTAAAATTTTGTTTAATCTTATAATTAATTTACATTTTAGTAGGCACATGTGAGTAGTGGCTACCGCATTGGACAGCACAGCTCTAGAAAGAGGTGGCCTGGCGAGAAGAGAGGGAGGCACAGCTTCCCACATCCCTCCTTGTCTAGGAAGTGAAAAGCACTATTCACCTGCATTAGGAAAATAGCTGCATCTCAGGTGGGTATCTTCCATAATCAGTGGGAGAGCAACACCCTCTCAGTCGTGCTTGAGTGACTTGAAGTCCCCAAAGGTGAGGCCAAAGCCTTCGAATTCTGAGTTCCAGTTGCAGTGGTAGCATTGATCAGGGAGAGTGATTCTGTCCCTGGATTGTTTGAAGAAAAGAAGTGTCTTCCAAATGTGAATTAAAAAATTGATAAAAAACATTTTGCTATTGAAAATACAGTTATTTCCTATACAGAAAACATAGCTCTGTACAGATATCATATGGCATGTATGTATTGTTATAGCATAGCAAGCCTATATGTAGTAAAACAGAAAACCACATAAACAATGTTCAAGTCAGGAAACATAAGATTAAAAAACTTCCTTCTTAAAGAGTTTGTTAGTTATTTCAACTAGTATACTCAATGTTTTCAGTTGAAGTACTCTAAACATGCTGTCTTTCCTGGTTTTCCAGAGTTTTTAGATACATTCATATATTTATTATGCTTTTTTTCAGATTAACATTTAGATACATTGCTTTAAATTTAGAGTTCTCTCAGTTTTAAGGAAAATAAAATAAGGATATTATTTAAAAACATAACATACTGTTTAAAACTAACTTCATCCTTTGTCCTGACCTGAACACACCCTGTATAATATAATTGGTAAAATCTAAATATATATGTACAAGGATAAAATTGACATGCTCTACAGTTTTCTACTTCTCCTACTTGTCATTTCATTTTGCTCATTTTTTCATTTGAATACATTTTAAAGACATGATTTTTGTAGCAGTATGCTAGTCCAGTGGTGTAACATTTTCCTGTTGTTGGGTATGTAAGTTTGGTTTTGTTTTAGCATACTGTGGTTTGTGTCTTTTGACACTGTGGTTTGTGTCTTTGACTCTTTCCTTAGGGTAAATTCTTGGGAGGAGAATTACTGGATCAAAGGCCATATATTTATAAGACTCTTATTAAAAGCAATTGCCAAATTGCCTAGGTCCCGAGTAATGTACAAAAATAGATTCTTACCAGTACTGTAAGAGAGGCTGTATTTTCCAAATTTAATACATATGAGTCTTAAATTTTAAAACATCTTAATTTAATAGAAAATGGTAATGAAACTGCTTTTATAGTATCTGTCATTTGATTAATTTTATAATAAACTATCCCCTGGGAACTTGTTAGAAATACAGATTCTCAGACCCTACCCCAGAGCCACTAAATCAGAAACCCTGGGGTGGGGCTCAGCAATCTGCATTTTAACAAGCCCTGGTTCATGCTAAAGCTTAAAAACCACTACTATAACCCATTTCCCCACCATTCATATTTCCTACTCTGTACTTCATCAGATAATGACAAAACTTTTTGCTGGATCTACAGAGAAAAAGGTGCTGGCTTCTCTTTATCTTGTGATTGTCTCCCAAGAGTTTTTCCTCATTACTTTTATTAAATAAATTGGTATTGGGCTTTTCTTGTTTTTTTGGGTTTTTTTTGGTCCAAAATCCTGCACACACACTGACCTGGTCCCTGGCCCTATGCAGTTCTTAGTTTAGTTACAGAGATATAATGTATCCCTGTCCATGTAATATAGTGCAGGGTATGGTAACTGCCTTTTATATGGTAAAGGGTTAAGTAAGGGACTCTTGGGAGACAAAAAAATAACTAAGGAACACTTTATGCAAAAGGTAGAATTGGAGCCAGACCCTGAAGGATAGTCAGATGGCTTTTGGCAGTTGGAAGAGAGAATAACACAAAAATGCATGAGGGTGGCAGTGTTCAGAGTATTAAGGGAGTGACACAAATGGACCATTTTATACAGAGAGTGGCTCACGTAGAAAAAGCAGCCTCTTGATAAGGGGATCATTAGTCATAGTGGGATGACAATGGAAGGAAAATCTGAAAGAAAAATTACCTGGAAGCTCTGCCACTGAAATGGGGGACAAAAAAGGAGTAGTTTTGCTTTTCTTAAATAAGGCAAATAAATGCATCATTTTCTTCATTCCTTATTTTTGTTTCTCAATTCAAATGGTAGTTTCAGATACTCATGCACTGTGAGATGGAACTTGGCCTTTGGTGTGGGAGATGGCAGGGCAGCGCTGACTGCTGCTAATAAAGATGTATGATCATAGCAAGACAAGGGTCTTATATACAGAACTTGGTTCAGGTTGCAAGTATGTGTCTTTAATGCTCTTGAGTTAAGCCTCAGGCAGGTTTACCTGTTTAGCACCATCCATTGTAATGGTCCCCCTCACTAATTAAATTAATTCAGAACTGACTGTATAAATATGTAATAAAGGCTTTACTATATCAAGTTAAATTGTTTTGCCTGTTTTATACTGTAGGAAGAAAAGCACTGGAATGTAAAATAATATTGTTTTTCAGTATCTAGCAGATAGGAGGTACTGTGTCACACAGCTGTTGGAAGATTTAATAGTGAAGTATCTGCCTGATGAACTGTCTGAGAGAAAAAAAATATATGATGAAGAAACTGCTGAACTCTCACAGTAAGTTTCTTCTCAGAAAAATTAACAATCAAATTACGAACTACTACGCTTTGAAATAGTAAGGAGAAGCCTCACGGCAAGCTGGGTTCTGTCTTTAGTTCAACCCAGTGTAGTCAAAGGCGTATTTTAAACAAATAGTGGCCAGCTTCCCCTGTCCTCGACAAAAGTTTTTAAAAGTTCATTTGGTAACTTCTAGATGTTCTGTTGGGAGTGACTGACTCAGCTCTCTGCACTGAAGCAGTGTTTTAGGTGGAGGAGGGGTTTCCTCCAGTGACATCAGGCCCTGGAAT
This sequence comes from Phocoena sinus, assembly GCF_008692025.1. Classification (NCBI taxonomy): domain Eukaryota; kingdom Metazoa; phylum Chordata; class Mammalia; order Artiodactyla; family Phocoenidae; genus Phocoena; species Phocoena sinus. Next base: position 21,713,756 of record NC_045783.1, read on the forward strand.
CAATTGGGAATGGAGAGGGGTGAGGTGGTTGCTGGGAACTGCATCCCTCAGGCATCAGTCATGGTGGTGCAGGGGGAAGGTGGAGGATAGATGGCCTGGATTGGCAGGAGGGTTAGCCAATCAGAGGTTTGAAGGGGGTGGGACCTTGAGGCCTGAGACTGAAATTGGAAGGGGTGACTTAGGGGCTAAATTCTCAATTAATGAAGCTACTGACTGTTAGCAGAAATGACTTAGTATCAGCAAGGTGAAAAACCTGGTGGTAACTTTGGGATTCAGTGGTACCACTAGTAAGAGCTCATAAAAGCCAATTGGGGCTGGGTAGGTTGGACATGGTTTTGTTGCTCTGTATAGCTTGCTTTCTTCTACATTTCTTTTTCCTTTCTCTTCCCCACATGTCTTTTCACCAGTCTCTTCTTGAGTGTCCAAGTTTCTTTCATGGGTTTCTAATTTCTTAACTCTCTTTTTTTCCCACTTACTTTTAACTGGACACTAAAGAGCAAAATTGTAATTTTTATATGCTGTTTCTATTTTTAAAAAATACAGATTAAACATTTTATATTTCTAACTTTCTAAGAAAAAAATAATTGTGCTTGCAGATTTTCTTTTTCAATATCTGTCTACCAGATGTCTTCATTGGGCTAGTGACCTTCAACAGAAGAAAGGTTTCTAATCTTTTGTTTGTAGAAGTTGATATTGATTTGTCTCCTCATGGAACTGATATTTTATTGTGTGATTTTATGATAGAAAATATTCTGATGTGAGGATTATAAGCCTTTTTGACCAACACTGCAGAAAGCTGGGATATAAGAATGCTTCAGATGTATTTTTGAAATACTAAAACATAGTGAGAGGACCAGATCCCTCACAGAAGAGTGAAATCCATGGATGACAGAAAGAGTAGTGATGTGAGGGAAGCTGAGTGTGATGGAGAAGCCTCAGGGAATCTTGCTGTGTACTAACAGGGCTATTCTTTTAAGGGGTAGCTCATCCCCTGGTACTTAAAAGTTTTGCTGGGGGCGGGGGGGGAGCCATAATCTGTAACCCAAACGTAATCATCATTGGCATTTCGGCATATATCCTTCCTGCTTTTAATGTATATGAATACATTTTAAACAAAGATGGGATCATTTTAATCCTATCATTTCTGTAACTTTTCTCATTAATCTCAACATTTAAACATAGTATCATTTTATGGTTACGTCATAATTTGTTTTACTGGCCTTCTCTTTTTGCTTCTAAGTTTTGGCTACTATACACAGTGCTATGTTGAACATTCTTATAGTACTTGCAGGAAAAAAGTGAGCCTTTTGGTTCAAAGGATATGAATCTTTTTGAAAGCATTTGATGCATATGGCCAGATTCTTCTTCAGCATGGTTGTGCTATTCACGCTGCCAGTTTTCCCACACCCTTGCCAAAGCTGCGCACTGCCTCTATCCTTCACATTTCTTGCCAATCTGGCAATAACAGTGTTGTCATTTTAATTATCTGGAAGAAATGTTAGCTCATTGAATTACCTGTTTTTGTTAGTATGAAAATATTTTAATGCCTAAAAGTTTTGAATGATTTGCTTTTTGTCTTTTGTGGGACCTCACGTTTTCTTATTATCTATAAGAGTAAGTATACTAACTCTGTCATGTTAGAAATATTTTAAACAGATTTTAATATAAAATAGTAATTATAATCAATTGCTTTGTGATTCATAAAGATACTTAGCTCTGTATGATAACTCTGTATATCAAATTCAAATTTACTTGTAAGAGGATCACCAACAGATTTTTAGGATTAATATTGTATCAATATGAGCTTAAATGAAAAGGATGCTGATTCCTTTTCTTACCAAGAGTAAAAATCACCTGATTTTAGAGTGAATTTGCCTATTATTTATTACTGTTGCAGGCTTCACTCATTTTTGTTGTATGTCCTGATACATAATAATGAAACTTTTTTCTTCCTCAGCTTGACCAAGAATGTTCCGATATTTGTTTGCACTATGGCCTACCCCACTGTGCCTTGCCCTCTTCATGTATTTGAGCCAAGATACAGATTGATGATTCGAAGAAGTATACAGACTGGAACTAAACAGTTTGGGATGTGTGTCAGCGATACACAAAATAGGTATGCTTTTTATGTAAATATTTTTATTGATTCTGGAATTTTCTTTGAATATTGCTGAGAACTTGCATGTTTGTTGCTTGAACTTTGATATTAATTGGAGTTTTTCCTTTAGTTTTGCAGATTATGGTTGTATGTTACAAATTAGAAATGTACATTTCTTGCCTGATGGGAGGTCTGTGGTTGACACAGTTGGAGGAAAGCGGTTTAGGGTTTTAAAAAGAGGGATGAAAGATGGATACTGCACTGCAGACATTGAATATCTGGAAGATGTTAAGGTATTAAAAACTATTCTTTTTCAGCATGCTCTGGTATACTGTGTCCTAGGCATTGTACACGCGTAAAGGCTGATAGGAATATTAACCAGTTCTTCCTGTCAGAGACCCTCAACAATACTTATACAGATTAGCTCCAAGTTACCTTTTCATCTTGCTCTTAACCATCCTGAGTTCCAAGAGAACTTGGGAGACCAGCACCTAGATATACTGTTCATTTCTACTGGCTTGACAGCCAGCACAGTGCCTAGAATGTATGTATTTGTATGGTAATTGCTTAACAATAGCAGTGGATTCAACTGAACTTCCAATCCGTGTAAGTTATGAAACCTGCTAATTCCTACCCTTTTAAACTGAATTTATTAGTAGTCAAAGCTGATGTAATCATCAGTAGATTGAACTTTGACGTAAAGGTAAACACATAAAATCCTTGAAGAATTGTTCTATATTAAGATATGCCTAAGAGAACCTAAAACTGAACACAGCACCCAACTGTGTCTAACTTCAGGGCAACGCAGATAAAGCACTGTCCGTATAATTGTTGGTGGTGTATTACCTGTGGAGGGTTACTGTGAAAATTTTCTTGGATAGGGTTAATGCTGCCCTTTTGGTATTTCCAGTACCTACTCGACCATCTGCAGTTCGTTTAGGTACCAGAAAAATGATCTGTGGTACTGTAAATATCAAATGAAAGGCAACTTTCTTTGGAAGGGCATTAGAAAAACATAGATCTTACACTCTCACTTGTTCATTGATCTGTTTGAGCCCTTCATCTCAGTCAGCACTTATTCAGTGTTGGCATTAGGCATTTCTACAAACAGTGGCTCATTAAATTTTCAAAACGCTATGAGATAGCTAGCAGATGAAAGAATTCAGGAGTATAAATTTGCCAAAGATCCTATAGGTAGTGTAAAAAAATAATTTAAAACCAGCTCTCTGGCTCCAAGTGCTATGTTTTATCATTATATCATATTGCTTCTCTGCTGCTAAACTTGATTAATCTGATATTACCTGTCTGTCCTATCTTATTATAAAGATGTTATGGGGAAACTTTGCTTTGTGCAGTGAGCCAAGAGTATGAGTTGGAATTTTGAGCTGACTGGTAGTCTGTACCTTAGGAATATTTGGCTAATGGAATCATTTGCTAAGAGGTGATAACCTTATTTTAGTTTTATGTAAATTTACATCTTCATATATTGGACTTGCTGATAAAATTCCTTGAGTATGTGACTAAACTTATGACTATATATAAATATGTGACAGTAAATTAGCATATTGAGAGTACTATGGATTTGATGTTTAGAAAACTGAATTCTCTATGTCATTGTGGTCTTGTCTAATAATTTTTCTTCATCTATATAATGATTTCTTGTTCATTCTGGAAAAGCTTCTCAAAGTTGTTTTTTCCCTTGGTGTAGTAATTCTAATTTCTGTGACCTCTGATGACATTTTAAATTCTGTTATTGCAATGAAATTCCTTAACTTTAAAAGCTTGCCTTTAAAACTTCTGCCTACTTCTTAGCTCCTTTTTCTAACTCAGACCTTTATTTTTAGACCTTTATTTTTATCATTCCCTGTTTACTAGAGTTCACGGTTTGGTCCCTTGAATTCTGTAAAGATAGAAGGCAGGTACTTTTTTTTGGTAATAGTTATTAACAAGTCACACGTTTATTTTCTGGGGGGTTTTGTTTTTGGATCAGATTTTTTTTATTCAGGTATAGTTGATTTACAGTGTTGTTGTTTTCTGTTGTACAGCAAAGTGATTCAGTTATACATATGTAGACATTGTTTTTTTTATATTCTTTTCCATTATGGCTTATCATAGGATATTGAGTATAGTTCTCTGTGCTATACAGTAGGGCCTTGTTGTTTATCCATGCTATATATAAAAGCTTACATCTGCTAACCCCAACTTCCCACTCCATCCCTCTCTCAGCCCCTTCCCCCTTGGCAACCCAACCACCAGTCTGTTATGTCTGTGATTGTGTTTGTTTTGTAGATAGGTTCATTTGTGTCATGTTCATTTGTGTCATGTTTTAGATTCCACATTAGTATGATAATCTCTAGTTGCATCTAAGTTGCGGTTATTTCATTCTTTTTTATGGCTGAGTATTATTCCATTGTGTATATGTACCACATCTTCTTTATCCATATTCCTCTGTCCACGGACATTTGTTTCCATGTCTTGGCTACTGTGAATAGTGTTGCTAAGAACATAGGGGTTGCATGTATCTTTTCAAATTATGGTGTTCTCTGGATATATACCCAGGAGTGGGATTGCTGGATCATATGGTAATTCTATTTTTAGTTTTCTGAGGAACCTCCATACTGTTTTCCATATGGCTGCACCAACTTACACTCCCTCCAGCAGTACTGGAGGGTTCCCTTTCTCCACATCCTGCCCAGCATTTGTTAGTTGTAGACTTTTTAATGGTCTACACGGGCCATTCTGACCTGTGTGAGGTGGTACCTCATTGTAGTTTTGATTTGCATTTCTCTAATAATTAGTGATGCTGAGCAACTTTTCACGTGTCCCTTGGCTATCTGTATTTCTTCTTTGGAGAAATGTCTAATTAGGTCTTCTCCCATTTTTCAGTGGGGTTACTTGTTTTCTTGCTGTTGAGTTGTATGAGCTGCTTATGTATTTTGGAAATTAAGCCTGTGTTGGTCACATTGTTTGCAAATATTTCTCCCATTCTGTAGGTTGTCTTTTTGTTTTGTTTATGGTTTCCTTTGCTGTGCAAAACCTTACAAGTTTAATTAGGTCCCATCTGTTTATTTTTGCTTTTATTTCTATTGCCTTGGTAAGAAAACACTGGTACAACTTGTGTCAGAGAATGTTTTGCCTATGTTCTCTTCTAGGAGTTTTACGGTGTCATGTCTTATGTTTAAGTCTTTAAGCCATTTTATTTTTGTGCATGGTGTGAGGGTGTGTTCCAACTTCACTGATTTACATGCAGCTGTCCAACTTTCCCAACACCCCTTGCTGAAGAGACTTTTTTCCCATTGTATGTTCTTGCTTCCTTTATAGGTGTGTGGGTTTATTTCTGGGCTCTACTCTGTTCCACTGCCAGTACCACACTGTCTTTATATTATCCCACAGCTCTCTAATATTGCTTTCTTTTCTTTTTCATTTGGCTTCCTGTCTGCTTTTCTGATTGGATAATTTCCATTATTCTATCTTGCAAATCACTCTTTCTTCATTATTCATTCTGCTATTCATTGCCTTTAGCTCAGCTTTTGTCTCTGCAAATGAGTTTTCTAATCTTTGTTTCTCTCTTACAGTTTCTAGCTCCTTTTTACAGTAATCTGCATTTCTGTCAATAGCCTTTCTTAATTCCTTCCATATTTTCATTACCTCCTTTCTGAACTTCATTGTACTTTCAGGGGAATTGTCTTGGTCTTTTAACTGGGAGTGTGCTTCCTCTGCTTCTTAATTTACTTATATTTCTCTTACTTTGTGAGTTTAGGAGAAACAATTATCTACTGTGGTCTGGGAGGGCTATTTATATGTGGGGTGTCCCTGTGTAGCGTGTGTGGGTTTAATATATTTGGTGCGAGGGTTGTCATATGCCTGTCACCTCTTTCCTCCGTCTGTGCCAGCTGTTAACACCTCTTTCCTCCGTGTGTGCCAGCTGTTATCCCCTTGATAGGGGTTGTGCAGATGCAGTCACTGGTGCCTGGCCCTGGGAGGGGAGGCAGGCAGTGGCAACTTGTGACAGAGTCTCAAGCACATGCGGGCAGTATCCTGCCCTCTGCGAGCGCACACACAGGAAAAAGGCTACAATGGCAGGTCCCACCCCTCCCCATGAGCACCCCCCAAACAAAGCACCCCCTCTAAGGCGGCCCAGGTTTCCTCCTCATACACTCTCAGTTGCGGTTGCACCGGATTCTCGCTACCACCCCCAGGCTGTTTCCACACAGCCAACCCCAGTCCTCTCGCTGGGTCTGATCTCTGAAGCCCAAGTACCAGCACCCAGCCCCGGCTGACGCACATCTCAGGCTGGGGAGCCCACAGTGGCAGCACTGACCATTTGTCCTCTCTCCACTCTGGCTACCACAAACCAGCTGCTGTGTTCTCCAAGGTTCTGAAGCTCCCTACTGTCCTGGTCAATCTCCCTGCCGGTGAAGGGGCTTCCCAGGGTCCAGGAACCTTTCTTCTTGCCCAGCTCCCTCCCAGGGACACGGGTCCTGTCCTGATTCCTTTCTCGTTTTCTTTTTTTTCTGTCTTCTTTTTTTCCTACCTGGTTACATGGTGATTTTCTTGCCCTTTCAGCAGTCTGAGGTCTTCTGCCAGTGTTCAGTAGATATTCTGGGAGAATCATTCCACGTGTACTCATTCCATATGTAGATTTTTGATGTATTTGAGGGAGAAGGTGAGCTTCACATCCTACTACTTCACCATCTTGATCCCAGCCCCACAAGTTTATTTATTGCTCATATCAAGACCAACGTGTGTTAGCAGAGGACTGAATCTTGTATAGCCAATTCCAAGACCAGAATTCTTGAATCATATGGCTCTTCTACCTTTTAAATTTTTTCATGTGGTAAAATATACATGGCATAAAACTTACCATTTTAACCATTTTTACATATGCAGTTCAGTGGCATTAAGCACATTCATTCACATTGTTGTGAACAACTTTGGTTTTCTTTTTCAAATCCTTCAAAAATAAGTATGTTCTTTTGTCTCGTGTGCTATAGTCTTTTTATTTTATTTTTGGCTGCGTTAGGTCTTTGTTGCTGCGCATGGGCTTTGTCTAGTTGCGGCGAGCAGGGGCGTGGTGCACAGGCTTCTCATTGCGGTGGCTCCTCTTGCTGCAGAGCACAGGCACACAGGCTTCATTAGTTGCAGCACGCGGACTCAGTAGTTGTGGTGCACGGGCCTAGTTGCTCGATCCTCCCGGAGCGGGGCTCAAACCCGTGTCCCCCACACTGGCAGGCAGACTCCCAACCACTGCACCACCGGGGAAGCCCCTGTGCTATGTAAGTCTTACGTTTTATACATCAGAATATTTTCAGAGTCCCATTGTTGTTTTTTATTGAGTCACTCTTGAAGTAGGAAAGGCTGACTCAGGCCTGGTATTTGTTCAGTGCATTAATGTATGTGAAATATAGTGCTCCCTGGCATGGAGTGAGTGGGATATGAGTGTTAAAGAAATCAATATGAGATGGATGAGTTAATGTTCCATCTTCCCACCTGTGTTTTATGAGACTACTCTTCTGGATCTTAGGCTGGAAGGCTGATGCATTTAATTTTATATTTGCAGTTTGATGAGCCAGTAGTCCAAAGGGCATACACAGGGGATGGAGGTAGCCACGGCCTTTGGCCTTTACAGCAGCAGCAGTTCATCATTGTATAATGAGTGTATAATGTATTCTCTCTCTTTTGAAATTCTGGCTTTATATGCTAAGTTATTTGTTGCAGTTGTTGTTTTTGTTTTTGACCCAGTTCCCTGGTTAAAGGTGTAATTATGCTTTTCCTCTGTCCTATTACTGCTTTTGCTATGGTACCTTAAATCTCCCCCAATCTTCCCTTTCATTGTAGCAACTGTATTCCTGGTTTTTTTGTTCTACTGCTTTCAAAGGCTGTTGATCCATAAAGATGAATTCCCAGTCCCTGTAGACCTTTATCGGAGAACTAACTCTCCATCTTACCCCTCCCAGTTAGGGGCTGTTAGTTGGGTTCTGCAGTGTCGCACTGCTAACTCAGCAAGGCTAGGTCAGCTACGCTGGGAGGTCAAGGCTTGCTGTCTTTCTTAGTCTGGCCCATTGGCACTCTGTGAGGCAGAAATGTATGGTGTTTACTGCATAAGAATAATACTCTGATCCAGCACTGAATAGGTATTCCCTATTTTTTTTATGGTTTTTTTTTTCCATTTCTATAGGGATGGATGGGAAGATTAGACACAGACACCTTACTGACTGTTGTATTTCTAGGTTGAGAATGAAGAGGAGATAGAGAACCTCCAACAGCTTCACGATTTGGTCTACTCTCAAGCCTGCAGCTGGTTTCAGAATTTACGAGACAGATTTCGAAGCCAAATTCTTCAGCACTTTGGATCAATGCCCGGGAGGGAGGAAAACCTCCAGGTATGATGGCTTTGATATTGTTTCCAAAAGTCTCACTTTTTGTGTAAACCCAAATTGGTAGATTTTTTTTTTGTTATAAATTTATTTACTTTTGGCTGAGTTGGGTCTTTGTTGCTGCAGGCAGGCTTTCTCTAGTTGCCGGGAGCAGGGGTTACTCTTGGTTGCGGAGCACGGGCTCTAGGCGTGCAGGCTTCAGTAGTTGTGGTCGCAGGCTCAGTAGTTGTGGTGCATGGGCTTAGTTGCTCTGCAGCCTGTGGGATCTTCCCGGACCAGGGCTTGAGCCTGTGTCCCCTGCATTGGCAGGCAGATTCTTAACCACTGCACCACCAGGGAAGTCCCGAAATTGGTAGATTTTTTAAGTTTCTTCATCTTTAGTTTTGCACATCTCCTTTGTCCTGTCTTTAGATTCGTGACCATATTCTCTAGCACAGGGGTATCCACTGCATCTTATATAGGAAGAGGATGGAAACAGTGTCAGCTGAGATGCGTATAGGAGCAAATGCAGGAGGAGAAAGCCCCCAGCTGAGGATTTTCCAGAAGGAGGGATAAGGAATTAAAAATGGGATATGGAAAATAGGATCAAGATGGCAGAGGAGCAGGACGTGGAGCTCACCTTCTCCCACAAATACATCACAGACATCTACATGTGGAACGATTATCACAGAACATCTACTGGATGCTGGCAGAAGACCTCAGACTTCCAAAAGGGCAAGAAAATCTACACATAACTGGGTAGGACAGAAGAAAAAAAGAGAAAGGAATTGGGATGGGACCTGCGCCCCTGGGAGGGAACTTTGAAAGAGGAAAGGTTTCTGGACACTGGGAAGTCTCCTCACTGGTGGGGAGATCAGCTGGGACAGAGGGAGAGCTTCAGAGACACAGAGAAGAGCACAACAACCAGTTCGCAGAGGGCAAAGCGGAGAGAGACCTGCACAGATGGTCGGTGCCACCAAGCACTCACCAACCTGAGACGCTTGTCCACTGGGGCAGGAGGGGGCGAGGCTCAGGCTTCAGAGGTCAGACCCTGGGGGGGAGAGGGCTGTGGTTGGCTGTGTGGAGACAGCCTGAGGGGGCTAGAGTGTAGGGCCCCACGACCGAGGGAATACGGGAAGAAACCTGGGACTGCCAGAGAGGCAAGGTGCCATTGTTCGGGGTGTGCAAGGAGAGGGTCAGGACTGCCGTAGGAGCTTCCGTCTCTGAGCACGCACCCTCAGGCAACAGGGCACTGCCTGCCTGAGCTCCAGGGGCGGGTGCAAGCTGCAGCTGCCATCTCGGACTCCAGAGGCAGGTGCAGACCACTGCTGCTGCTGAGGGTCCCACAACCACGTGCCAACTGCTGCCCCCTCCTCCCTGGCAGCGTACATAAGCCACGCACCTGCACACCCCGATCCAGGGGACAACGGCCAGCACACACCGAGGAAAGGGGCAACAGGCATCCAAACCAAGAACAGCCCACACGCCAAAAAATTGTTAAACCCACACAAGCTATGTAGGGACGCTCCCGCATGTAATGGCTAATAGCCCGCCAAGGCCACAGTACGTAATTGCTTCTCCTAAACTGTCGCAAGCTACGTACGGACGCTCCCGCGTGTAACAGCCCACCAAGACCACAGTACGTAATTGCTTCTCCTAAACTGACAGAGTAAGAGATACAAGTAAAGTGAAGACACAGAGACCACTCCCAGTTAAAAGACCAAGAGAATTCCCCTGAAGGAACAATGAAACAGACCTCTCCAGTCTAATAATAGATACTGAGTTCAAAAAGGGAGGTAATGAAAATACTGAAGGAATTAAGAAAGGCTATCGACAGAAATGCAGATTACTGTTAAAAGAAACTAGAAGGAAGAGCCAAGGAAAATTAGAAAATTCATTTGCAGAGATGAAAGCTGAGCTAAAGGCAATGATAGCAGAATGAATAATGAGGAAAGAATAAGTGATCTGCAATACAGAATAATGGAAATTACCCAATCAAAACAGCAGACAGGAAGCCAAATGAAAAAAACAAAAAAGAAAGCAATGTAAGAGACCTGTGGGATAATATAAAGCTGGCCAATCTATGCATAGTAGGGATTCCAGAGGGGGAAGAAAGAAAAAAAGGGATGGAAAATGTATTTGAAGAAATTATGTCTGAAAACTTCCCAAACCTAAAGAAGGAAACATATCCCGCTACAGGAAGCACAGAGGGGGTCCCAAACAAGAGGAACCCAAACAGACCCACACCAAGACATAATTAAAATGGCATAAGTTAAAGAGAGGCTTCTAAAGGCAGCAAGAGAAAAACAGGGTTAATTACAAGGCAACTCCTATAATTCTATCAGCTGATTTCTCTACAGAAACACTGCAGGCCAGAAGGGAGTGGCAAGATATATTCAGAGTCCTGAAAGGGGAAAACCTGCAACCTAGGGTACTCTACCCAGCAAGATTATCAGTTAGGATAGAAGGAGAGAGAAAGAATTTCTCAGACAAGCAAAAACTAAAAGAATACAGCAATACTAAACTTATCTTAAAAAATTACTGAAAGGTCTTCTCTAAATAAAAAAGCAGCAAGAAGATACAGGAAGGAGGAAATCACAATTGGAAAGTAAATAAACTAGCCAGTATACACATCAAAAAGAAGAAGAAAATTTAAAAACCCTATTAGTGAAAGCAACAATAGACACAAGGAATAGCAAAAGGATAAACATTAAGATGTAAAAAAGGACATCAAAACCATAAAATGGGGCTTCCCTGGTGGCGCAGTGGTTGAGAGTCCGTCTGCCGACGCAGGGGACACGGGTTCGTGCCCCGGTCTGGGAAGATCCCACATGCCGCGGAGCAGCTGGGCCCATGAGCCATGGCCGCTGAGCCTGTGCGTCCGGAGCCTGTGCTCCACAACGGCAGAGGCCACAACAGTGAGAGGCCCGCGTACCGAAAAAAAAAAAAAACCATAAAATGTAGAGAAGGAAAGTAAGAAAATGTAGATTCTTTAAGAATGTGTTTGAGCCTACGTGACTATCAGTCTAAAGCACATATAGGAAGGGGTTAACACACTTGAAAAACAGGGCAACCACAAATCAAAAGCATACAAGATTCACAAAACCCAAAAAGAGAACACAAGCATAAAATGAAATCATCAAACCACAAAAAGAAAAAAAAGGATAAAAGAAACAAAGAATCAACTGGAAAGCAAGGTTTAAAATGGCAATAAATACACATGTATCAATAATTACCTTAAATGTCAATAGACTGAATGTTCCGATCAAAAGACAGAGTTTCAGATTAGATTAAAAAACAAGAGTCTATAATATGCTGCCTACAAGAGAGCTACCTTAGGGCAAAGGACACAGACTGAAAGTGAGGGGATGGAAAAAAAAGGTATTTCATACAAACGGAAATGACAAGAAAGCAGCAGTTGCAACACTCGTATCAGACAAAATAGACTTTGAAACGAAGGCCATAAAAAAAGGCAAAGAAGGACACTATATAATGATAAAAGGATCAATATAAGAAAAGGATTATGCGCTCGTCAGCCTATGTGCACCTAAATACATAAAGCAAATACTAACAGATAAAGGGAGGAATTGATAGGAATACAATAATAGTAGGAGACTTTTAACACCCCACTCAATAAATGGACACATCTTCCAGACAGAAAATCAATAAGGCACAGAGATCCTAAATGATACAACAGTGAGACGTAATTGATATTTTCAGGACGTTATATCCAAAAAAACCCAGAATACACATTCTTTTCAAGTGCACATACTAGAGCACAAAACTAACCTCAAAAAATTTAAGAGTATAGAAATTATTTCAAGCATTTTCTCTGACCACAACAGCATGAAACTAGAAATCAACCACAGGAAAAGAAATGAGAAACAATTACATGGAGACTACTAAACAACATGCTACTAAAAAAACCAATGGGTCAACAAGGAAATCAAAAATTAAATGAAAAAATACCTTGAGACAATGAAAACACAGCCATACAAAATCTATGGGATGCAGCAAAAGCAGTTCTTAGAACAAAGTTCACAGCAATACAGGCCTTCCTCAAAAAACAAGAAAAATCTCAAATAAACAACCTAACCTATCACCTAAAAGAATTAGAAGAACAACAAAACCTAAAGCCAGCAGAAGGAAGGAAATAGTAAAGATCAGGGACGAAATAAAATAGAGGTTAAAAAATATAGAAAAAAAAATAAAACCAATAGCTGGTTCTTTGCAAGGATAAACAAGATTTTCAAACCTCTGGCCAGGCTCACCAAGAAAAGAGAACCCAAATAAGATAAGAAATGAAAAAGAAATCTCAACCAATATGCCAACAACTTTGACAAATTTGACAACCTAGATGAAATGGACAAGTTTCTACATACAACCCACCAAAACTGAATCAAGAAGAAATAGATAATTTGAACACACTGATCACCAGAAGTGAAATAGAATCTGTAATTTAAAAAAACCAAACAAACAAAAAAAGAAACTCCCTACAAAGAAAAGTCAAGGGCCAGATGGCTTCACAGGTGAATTCTACCAAACATCCAAAGGAGAACTTATACCAATTATCAAACTCTTCCAAAGACTGAGGAAGGGGGAATACTCCCAAGGACATTCTGTGAAGCCACTGTCACCCTGATACCAAACCAGATAAAGACACCACCAAAAAAAAAAAAAAAAAATTACAGGCCTGTATCTTTGATGCATGTAGATGCAAAAATTCTCAACAAAATATTAGCAAACTGGGCTTCCCTGGTGGCACAGTGGTTGAGAGTCCGCCTGCCGATGCAGGGGACACGGGTTCGTGCCCCGGTCCGGGAAGATCCCACATGCCGCAGAGCGGCTGGGCCCGTGAGCCATGGCCGCTGAGCCTGTGTGTCCGAAGCCTGTGCTCCGCAACGGGACAGGCCACAACAGTGAGAGGCCCGCATACCACCCAAAAAAAAAAAATATATTAGCAAACTGAATCCGGCAACACATAAGAAAGATCATACACCACAACCAAGGGGGAATCATCCCAAGTTCACAAGGATGGTTCAACATATGCAAATCAATGTGATACACCACATCAAGAAAAGACAAAAACCACATGATCATCTCAATAGATGCAGAAAAGCATTTGACAATATTCACCATCCATTCATGATAAAAACTCTTACCAAAGTGGGTATAGAGGGAACATATCTCCATATAATAAAAGCTATTTATGACAAACCCACAGCCAGTATAATACTAAATGGTGAAAAGCTGAAAGCCTTCCTGCTAAAATCTGGAACAAGACAAGGATGCCTGCTCTCACCTCTTCTATTCACCATAGTATTGGAAGTCCTAGCCACAGCAATCAGACAAGAAATAAAAGGTATCCAAGGGCTTCCCTGGTGGCGCAGTGGTTGAGAGTCCGCCTGCCGATGCAGGGGACACGGGTTCGTGCCCCGGTCTGGGAGGATCCCACATGCCGCGGAGCGGCTGGGCCCGTGAGCCATGGCCGCTGAGCCTGCGCGTCCGGAGCCTGTCCTCCGCAACGGGAGAGGCCACAACAGTGAGAGGCCCGCGTAACGCATAAAAAAAAAAAAAAAAAAAAAAAAAAAGGTATCCAAATTGGAAAGGAAGAGGTAAAATAGTCACTATATGCAGATGACATGATACTATATATAAAAAACCCTAAGGACTCCACACAAAAGTTACTAGATCAAATAAATGAATTCAGCAAAGTAGCAGGATACAAGATTAACATGCAGAACTCGGTTACATTTCTTTACACTAACAATGAAATATCAGAAAGGGAATGTAAAAATCAATACCTTTTAAAATTGCACCAAAAAATAAAGGACTAAAGAGAATTCAAAGAAATGGAAAGATATCCCATACTCTTGGATTGGAAGGATTAATATTGTTAAAAGGGCAATATTACCTAAAGCAATCTACAGATTTAATGTGATCCCTATCAAATCACCCATGAAATTTTTCACAGAACTAGAATAATCCAAAAAATTATATAGAACCATAAAAGACTCAGAATTGCCAGAGCAATCCTGAGGAAAAAAAACAAAGCAGGAGGCATAACTCTCCCAGAGTTTAGACAGTACTACAAAACTACAGTCATCAAAACAGTGTGGTATTGGTACAGAAACAGACATACAGATCAATGGAACAGAATAAAGAAATAAACCCATACACCTACAGTCAATTCGTCTTCAATAAAGGAGGCAAGAATATAAAATGGGAAAAAGATAGTCTCTTCAGCAAGGGGTGCTGGGAAAGTTGTACGGCTGTGTGTAAATCAGTGAAGTTAGAACACACCCTCACAGCGTGCACAAAAATAAACTGAAAATGGCTTAAGACAACACCATAAAACTCCTAGAAGAGCATAGGCAAAACATTCCCTAACACAATTTGTACCAGTGTTTTCTTAGGTCAGCCTCCCAAGGCAATAGAAACAAAAGCAAAAATAAACAGGACCTAATCAAACTTACAAGCTTTTGCACAGCAAAGGAAACCATAAACAAAACGAAAAGACAAACTACAGAATTAGAGAAAATATTTGCAAATGATGTGACTGACACAGGCTAATTTCCAAAATATGTAAGCAGCTCATACAACTCAACAACAAAAAAACAAACAACCCAATCAAAAAATGGGCAGAAGACCTAAATAAACATTTCTCCAAAGAAGAAATACAGATGACCAATAGGCACATGAAAAGATGTTCAACATAGCTAACAGAAAAATGCAAATCAAAACTACAATGGGGTACTACCTCACACAGGTCAGAATGGCCACTATTATAAAGGCCACAGGGCTCTGCTCTGCCAGTGGTTAAGAATCTGCTTTCCAATGCAGGGGACACACAGGTTCGATCCCTTGTAGGGGAACTAAAATCCCACATGCCACGGGGCAACTAAGCCCATATGCTCTAGAGCCCGCACCCCACAACTAGACAGCCTGCGTGCTGCAACTGCTGAGCCCATGCACCACAAGTCCTGAACCCGCATGCCATAACTAGAGAGAAGCCCACGCACCACAATGAAAGGTCCCACATGCCGCAACTAAGACCCCATGCAGCCAAATAAATAATGTTTCTTTAAAAAAAAAAAAAAAAAAAAAAAAGGCCCCAAATAACAAATGCTAGAGAGGGTGTGGAGAAAAGGGAACTCTCCTGCACTGAAGGTGGGAATGTAAGTTGGTGCAGCCACTATGGAAAACAGTATGGAGGTTCCTCAAAAAGCTAAAAGTAGAGTTGCCATATGATCCAGCAATCCCACTCCTGGGCACATATCCAGACAAAACTTTAATTCAAAAAGATACATACATCCCTACGTTCATAGCAGCACTATTCACAATAGCACATGTCACAAGACATGGAAGGAAACAACCTAAATGTCCATCGATAGAATGGATAAAAAATATGTGGTACATATATATATATACAATGAAATACTACTCAGCCAGGACAAAATAATGCTATTTGCAGCAACATGAATGCAACTAGAGATTATCATACTAAATGAAGTAAATCAGAAAGAGAAAGATAAATACTGTATGATATCACTTATATGTGGAATCTAAAATATGGCACAAATGAACCCATCATGAACCTGAACCTATCTACAAAACAGAAATGGACTAGCAGAGAACAGACTCATTGTTGCCAAGGGGGAGGTGGGGAGGGAGAGGGATGGACTGGGAGTTTGGGGTTGGTAGATGCAAACTATTACATTTTGAATTGATAAACAACAAGGTCCTACTGTATAGCACAGGGAACTATATCCAATCTCTTGGGATAAACCATAATGGAAAGGAATATAAAAAAAGAATGTATATATGTGTATAATTGAGTCACTTTGCTTTACAGCAGAAATTAACACAACACAACATTGTAAATCAACTATACTTCAATTAAAAAAAGGGGACATGGTACCATCTAGTAAATTGTGCCTATAAGACAGCTACATCTTCGAGCCTCTTTAGCTTTGCTGTTATTCTTTGAGAGTTGAGAGATGTATCATTTTCTATACTTTTAAAAAATCTTCTCACCTTTTCTGTTATCCCCAGCTTTTTACCCTGCCACTTTAATTCATTTTTATCTCTTCATGTTTTATACTTCACTCCTCCTGAAACTATCGTTTTTATGGTCTTGATCTGGAATTTAGGGTTTACATTTAAGTTTAATCTAATTAGCATACAGCAGGTGCTTTCTGGTCAAGCAGAGCACTGCAAGAGGCATAAAGAAGAGTTCCTATCCTGGAAAATCTGGTAAAAGACCCACCAAAGCATTAGGCATAAGCATTGTTGAATTGAGTTGGATACAATGTTTGTGGTTAGATGGGAATAGATTACATAAAGGAATGGCTGTAAATGAATATCAGATGGACAGAGGGCCCCTGTGATGGACACTGTCTCTCATTCCAGTTTTCAAAGGTCGGCCTACATCTGTCTGAATCTCAATTGAATCCTTCACCTGAACTTGAAATTTCAACATCACATCATCTCCAAATTGAGTTCTCATTCTGTGTCCAGCATAATATCAGTTGCCACGTGTTTGTTTTATCCTGGCTACCTGAATCTGATTGAACTTGATAGAAACAGCTTTTGATGAGCACAGAATTGAATAAGTACATTTTAAATGTTAACAAACCAACTTGTAGAAAATTTCAACATTACTTTCCAATCACCTCCACCACCCTCACTTTTATTATGCAGTCCTCTTCCACTGCTTTCAGTTAGTCATACTGTATGAGTCAGGATTCAGTCAGGAAAACAAAAGCAGCCACTCTATATATCCCAGGAGTGAAGGGTTTATTGTCAGAATTAAAGTTGACACCCCCATTGGGAGAGCTGGAGGAGGGAGGATCAGATCAGGCCATCGTCAGCGGAGCTCAGGGACTCTCTTCCTGACACAGTGGAGCACGGGCTCAGGACTTGAGGGGAAGCTACTGTCATCCTTAGGAATCCCAGGGCAGTCCCCGCCAGTATCTCAGTTTGCAGTAGTGGAGGAGGTGGTTTTCACGAACGCTCTGGAAAGCTTCTGCAAATCTCACATCTGCCCACACTTGGCAACAGCCTCCAGAGGACAATGGCTTCCTCTCCCAACTTCCAAATCTTGAAAGAGTGCCTCTCATTGGTCATGTTTAACCTGGAACCACCCCCTCACATGGGGGGAGGGGATCCTGGGAAATGTAGTTTCTGATGTCTCTACGGAAGGTGGCAGTGATGCTGAGTTGACAACACACAGGACACAGATAAGTCCGGTTTGATTCTAGGAGGAGCTTATTGATATCAACTCATGTCACAGCTCCTTTTGTCATTCTGAAACTTCATGTTTTAGGTTCAGTACAAAGCAATTCAGTGTGTAGTAAAGGTGGCTTAAACATTCTTGTATATAAATTCCTAATTCGTTCCATAGCCAGTAGTCAGCCCTTGCAACATCAGCTGGAGATATGTTTATTTCTCAAATGAAACTGGAAGCTGAGACTTTTCTTATATCCTTCCTAGGATTCCACAATTCTTTGAAGACATTTAAAAATATCACTTAACTTGTCTTAATATTTATTTTTTTTGGCTATGCCATGTGGCATGCGGGATCTTACTTACCCAACCAGGGATCGAACCCATGCCCCCTGCATTGGAAGCGCAGAGCCTTAACCACTGGACCACCAGGGAGGTCCCTTAGTGTTTTAAATATATATTTTAAGAAAGCAGTTCTCAACTGGGGACAGTTTTGCCCCTGTGGGACATTTGGCAATATCTGGAGACGATTCTGACCATCAGAACTGGGGGAGGTGCTACTGGCAGCTAGTAGACAGAGGTCAGAGATGTGCTAAACATGCTACAATGCACAGGACAGTCCCCATAACACAGAACTGTCCAGCCCCAGAAGCCAGTAGCCTGACATTGAGATACCCTGTTTAGGTCAGTGAAGAGGAAAGAGTGCTGGCTATGAGGCAGGTCTGGATTATTTGAATCTTGGCTCTGCCACATAGGAGCTGAGCTATCTTGGACAATTTGCATTATATTTAATTATGCCCATTTTATATGGGCATAATAGTGCCCTCCTTACATGATTGATAAAGGATTTGAGATAGCCATTCTGACAGGTGTGAGATGATAGCTCACTGTGGTTTTGATTTGCATTTCCCTGATGATTAGTGATGTTGCGATATCACCTCATACCTGTCAGAATGGATACTGTCAGGAAGACAAGTATTAGTGAGGATGTGGAGAGAAAAGGAAACACTCATGCACTGTTGGTGGGAATGTAAATTGGTGCAGCCACTGTGGAAAACAGTATGGAGGTTCCTCAAAAAAATTAAAAATTGTACTACCATGAGATCCAGCAACGCTACTCCTGAGTATATATCCAAGGAAAATGAAAACACTAATTTGAATAGGTACATGCACCCCAGTATTCATAGCAGCATTATTTGCAATTGCCAAGATATGGAAACAACCTAAGCCCATCAACAGAAGAACGAATAAAGATGTGGTGTGTGTGTGTGTATCTACAATGGAATGTTGGCCGTAAAAAAGAATGAAATTTTGCCATTTTTGACAATATGGATGGACCTGGAGATTATCACACTAAGTGAAATAAGTCAGAAAGACAAATAGTGTATGTTTTCACTTCTATGTGGAGTATAAAAAAATAAAACAAATGAACAAACATAACAAAACCGAAACAGACTCACAGATACAGAAAACAAATGGTAGTTACCAGAGGGAAGTGAAGGAGGAGGAGGGGTAAAGGGGATTAAGAGGTACAAACTACTAGGTATAAAATAGGTAAGTTACAAGGACGTAAAGTGCAGCACAGGGAATATAGTCAACATTTTATAATAACTTTATATGGAGGATAATCTATAAAAATACTAAATCACTGTTGCACACCTGAAACCAACAGTATTGTAAGTCAACTATACTTCAATTAAAATTTTTTTAAGTTAGAAAAAGAATCTGACACCATAAAGTGCTCAATACAGATTAGCTTGGTGGTGGTTTTTTTACTGCTGTAATTACATAAATATTTGTTTCATTAACACTATACAATGTGGATTCCTTTTAGGCAATCCCTAATGGACCCGCCTGGTGTTGGTGGCTTCTTGCCGTCCTTCCCGTCGACCCCCGCTATCAGCTGTCGGTTTTGTCAATGAAGTCTTTGAAAGAACGGTTGACAAAGATACAGCATATACTGACTTATTTTTCTAGAGACCAATCTAAGTAACCAACTGCTTGGATCTTCCTCTAAAATTACCCTAATCTGGCTGTGGTGATGGCCAGATTGTCCGCTGCCTTTGCACATCCAGTGCTGGTTTGAGAAATGTAATGAAACTGTTCTTTTTTTCTTTTTCTTTTTCCTTCAACCTCCTGAATCATGTGGTTCTGCAAACAGACACCTTCAACTAGGATTTAGACCACTAAGAACTTGCACAGAAAAACACACACGAAATGTGTGTTAAACCTCTACATTGTGATGAAGTTGCACTATGTACCATACTCTAAATGAAATGAGAACTCTGTGTGTGGGTGCGTGCGTGCGTGTGTGTGTGTGTGTGTGTGTGTGCGCGCGCGCGTGCGTATGCGCGCCCGTGTGGGTAGTATGGGTGCATTTTCTCTGGCTTTAAAATTTTAAAAGAAAGAAAAAAAGCCATAGAGAGCAGGACTTGCCGAGGGTCATTTATTGCCCAAGTTTACAACAGGAGCGATACAAGCTTTTGCAAATTGAATTTGCCTCAGATTTCTCTGTCCTGATGCTTAATTTGCACAAGTACGTAAGCTATGGTATTGAGTATCACTTTTTGTCGGAAATACCGCTCTTGCTGAACTGTCTTGACCATTAACTAGGACACAGTTTCTTATTTATGTAAATACTTGCATCCCAATAGCCAACAGGCATCGGATGCAGAACCTAGAGCCAGTTTTCAGGAACAATTGCAAACCTGACTTGGTACTGTGCATCTATTCATAAAACACTTAAAACTGTGAAAATATGGTTTACACTTAACTGTACATAAAGGTAAATGGAGAACTCAGTTCAGTACCAGTTAGTTTGTACATTTTAGGGGGGCTTTTCACATTAACTGCCCATCTATGTAATTTATAGTTTGACATATGTTTGTTTTAAAAAATTACATAGTATAAACCCATTAAGAATCTAAGGGAAGAGAAGAAGCTTAATGTAGAACTAAGCTTTTAAAGTATGTTGGTTTTTTTTTTTTAATTCTCGTCTTGGTGCAAATGTTAGTTATGCCTTATTCATATCACAGTTAGATCACCATGCTGTGACATGGTCTGTATTCATGCTGCCCTAGATACTTTTGTAATTATTTGTTGCAGACTTGTGACTGTCCCTCTTAACTTTCTTTTATGTAAGTAATTTGTAAAAGTTTCTTAAAAATTTTGCTTTTGCTTATTTAATTTTGAATAAAAGCTAAATTCATAATACTTTTTTTTCTTAATGATTAGGTTAATGTCAAAAAAAGATCAGCGGAGGAATCAAGCTACACAGAGTAGAGAACAGATGAGTTTTGCCTACTGTTTTGTGCTGTGAGATGTAAGCTATAGCTTTCAAAAGACTTTTTTTTTTTTTTTTTGGTCATCTTTTGACCAAACAATGAAATGTCTTAAGGAAAGTTTAGGCCTAGAACCATCCTCTAAAGCAAGGGTACCCCAACTCCCGGACTGGTACCAGTCCGTGGCCTGTTAGGGACCGGGCCGCACAGCAGGAGGTGAGCTGCAGGCGAGCGAAGCTGCATCTGCCTGCCGCTCCCCATCACTCGCGTTACCGCCTGAACCACCCCCCACCCCACCCCGGTCCGTGGAAAAAGTGTCATCCACGAAACTGGTCCCTGGGGCCCAAAAGTTTGGGACCACTGCTCTGAGGCACATTTTTCAACCTCTGAAAAATCCATGTCCCTTTTAGGATAAAGATAAGGCTCTTAGTTACCCCCATTGGGGACACCTCTTGGCTAAACAGCCTTGATTCTTTCAGTCCCTGATTTCCCAGCTAGGATTTATTATTGAATGTTTTAATTAAAAAGGCAGAAATCACTGCCTAGATAGAGAGCCACCATTTGCCCTCACAATTATGCTAGTCACGAATCGTGAATAGTTCTACAAAGAATGGGCCATTCCCCAAAAGTACCTTATCAATAGTTTCTGCAGTGTTAGATTGAACTTTCTTGTAATAAAAAACTATCAAATGCCTGTTAAATAGCTTAAATAGTGTCTGGGTGGTATAAATGAAGAGTTTACCTATACAGTTCTGTATAGTTCTCAAAATATGTATCAGATGGCAGCAGGAGTTACCTGGTGCTGAATCGACATCCGTGGTATGTACTTGCGTGTGTCCACACATACACACGCACAAAGCAGCATTAAATGGTCTCTCTATATATACACACACATACTAATGGAAATTCATGGGTTTTATCATTTGACCCTAGTTTTGTGGTAAATGATCTCTGATAGTTATTCTGTCTATAGATTTTTTTTTTTTTAATCTCTGGAAATCTTTTTCCTACTGCACTTTCCATCTAGATTATCAGAAAAAGAAGGTGGGGGGGGAAGAATCTGACTTTTTTTTTTTCCCCTAACACTTTAAGTGACTAAGTTCTGTCATGAATTCCATATTTCAAGTCAAGGTAGCTGGTTGTTGATCTTCTTTTCTTATACACCTGTCTCTACATGTCCAGTTCTTCCTGTTCCTCGAGGTCAACTTGAATGCCTTCACTCAGCTAAAACCCTGAATCCATAGCACTTTCCTTGTGCTTTGCTTATAGCATGTATGGGGGATATTTGAATTAAATACATAAACCCTCTCCTGATATCAAGATCAGTGTCTAGCAGTTTAGACAGATTTAATCTCCAAGACACAGGGTGACCCCTGAACAGGGTTGAAATAAATGCCAGTTAAGAAGGGAAGTTGAATAAAGATGGTTCGACTGAGCAAGTACCTCGTCTTACCTTCCTCCCCAAGTTCAAAACAATGACAGTAAAGAAAATGAAATCTAATGGCATTGCAAAACTAAAGTCAATGCTTTTTGAGGAATTTTTGAGATATGGAAACGGGATCTAATATAGAAGACCAGAGGAGAGCATAGCTTTACAGAAATGGAGGACTGCAGGGGAGCCCCAGACTGGTAGAGGGTCTTGGAAAACTTGGGCAGGTTCCCTGGGGAGGCTGTATTTGACACGGCTGGATCATTTGCCCTCTCCCCACTTGGCCAGGGCAGCAGGCAGCAACAGCAGCTGTTCTCAGGCCAAAGCACCAAATGCGGGCGTTGGGCCAGAGAAGACCGTGAAACCTTCATTAGCCACATGGGATGGAGGGCCCTCACGCACAGACAGTAGGCTGCTGACTGACTTCACTCACACGGCAGGCGTTCCAGCGTTCACCAGTCAGCAGAGGCAGGCCACCCAGAACCACACCAGCACCCACAGGAAGGAATAGAGCTCCCACATGACAAAGATGAGGAGACAGTCAACTCCTACAAATTTGAGGAAAAACATTCTAAACAACACAACAAATCCAGTGCCCTTCGAATTGAGGACGTGCAATTCCAAAAATTATCTGGAGATCTAAAATATGTTCCTCAGACAGTCCCTGGCACCACAGAAGCATTCAATAAGAGTTTTTGGAGTCAATGAATGAATCATAAAAATAAACTAAGCAAAAATAAATAAATAAAAGCAAACGAGTTAAACAGAAGAATGAATTCAGACAAAGGATGAAGGAATGAGGCAGAGCGTTGAGTTGGGGTCCTTTCCAGAACACAATGCAGAAATCAGTAGAGGCAGAGTAGGAGGGAAACATCGAGGTGTGGAGGAGAGATTCAAAGTTTTAACGTTCATCTGAGAGAAGATTCTTAAGAGTAGGGAAGAAACAAATAATGCACGTAATTAGCTCAAGAGTAATAAAATAATTTAGGTGCTTTCTTAGGTACCAACTTGATCCATTTAAATAGGACAGTAAGGCAAATTTAGATGACCAAGGACAGACAAAACAGCAATATCTCAACTGTCTGGCTCATCGATCCACAGGGAAATGATTGGCTCAATGAGATGAATTTTCTTCCTAAGCCAACACTTAAATGCCAGCATTTTTTATAGATAGGACATTTATGACGTGGCTTAATAAATGAGCTCTCTTACAGACCTGCCTCCAAATAGCCTTTGGCTGTTCACCAAAATTTTAAAGTATCCTTAAGGACTTTTTTTTTTGGGGGGGGGGGCAGGTCACAGTAGGATATTGAAGAGCCTACAGACTTCGTTTCAAAATGTGGTAAACACGCACATTTAATCCTCAGAAAAGTCCTGTGAAGTAGGTAGTGTCCTTGTAAGGATGAGGAAATGGAAACACTAAGTAGTTAAGTAATTTGTCAAAGGAGTACACAGCTAACGTGTGGTGGATCTGACCGAAGCCAGGCAGTCTGGCTCAACCTTACCACCACCCAAGTTCTAAGGCATCTAAGAAGGTCGGTATGTGAAGGGTCTGAAGTGACTGACGTGACTCCCTGACTTAGTAGGCTTTACACTTGGGGGAGGGATGCATTTTACAGCGATAACATTAGGACCTATTTTTAAGCACCTCACCAAGATGGGGAGATGGCCAAACTGGGCTCAGCCCTATATTTTTGGGAGCAGTGTAAATTGCTAACAACCTTTTTAGAAAGTAATACTGCAGTTATGTATCAAGGATCATTAAAATGTTCATAATCTTCAACCCAAGCTCATACTGTGGCGTCTTTTATCCCCCATGTTTCAAGTCACAGAGACCCAAATTAAAACAAAAACCCACAACAGAACAATGGTATATAACATTGAAATTGGGAAAATCTCATATGCTTATATACCCCATGCTTATAATACCTTCTCTACTTTTTGAAATGCCTTTGTTGCTGTGTACTCAGTGACTCTCAAATCTTAATCCACTTGATTTAATTGTAAACCAATATTACTGGAATTAGTCAAGATAGTTAACAAACTCTTCCAAAAAAGGAAAGGAGGGAAGGAGGAGTGTATATGAGATTCCTGAAAAGAATTTTCTTATCATCAACAAATTGAATATGAAGCTAGAGAAATGACGATGTAGCAACATACAGAACAAATCACTGCTGAACAGCCTAACATGCTAGAACACATTTAAGCAAGGACAGCAAAGTAAACAAAATGGCAAGGTGAAAGGCTGTAAGAACTCCTCGTGCAAGCCAGGGAGTGAAAGAAAAACATACCTTTAGTTCCAAGAACATTTCCACATCGGTGGAGTTAGAACAGACTTAGGAATTACCAGACTTAGGAATTACCTCTCGTACTCAAATGTCCAAGCCCAAGACAGGATGTTCAGTGGCAAGTAAAAACAGATGTGCAATAACCAGGTCTCTTGGTGTGGAGCAGTGGCCTTCGATTGAGCTCCTCTTAAAGTACCAGACCCCATACTAGGCACATACATACATGTATGTTGCTGCTGAAAGTCTAATGCAAACCTGACTTCTGTTCCTTTGGTAAGTGATCTAGGTTCTTCCCTGGCACCCCAATTTTTAAATAACTTCCCTGTTCTCTCTCAGCATGAAATAATAGTTGAATTTATTCAGTGTTTTGGACTTGGTATTTCACTGTAAATGTATTAAACTATGCCAGAGATGCACGTACACACATACACACATACGCATCTCCAAATAGACATTTTTCTTTCTCTTCTTTACCATTACATGTATGTTAGCCCATCTGATATTCTTTCATAGCTCTCTGATGCTCTATTTTCCCTTTCTTTGCTCTTCGTGTCTCAGTTTAGATAATTTTTCTTTGATCTATCTTGGAGGGCGGGCATTGGTTTGTGTTGAGGGGTTCACTAAATTACTCCATAATACTGCTGCCTGGGCATCAATTTGCACGGCCAAGTGCCCAGTGGGGGCCTTGAACTGACACTAGCCCTCCCATGGGTGCGTGCCCTCCGTGGCAGCCTCAGAGTCAAGTTCCTGATGTGCCTTCTCCAACACCCTGCTGATACACAGTCTCTCCTGCCTCCTAGCTTTCTCCACTTGTGCACAAGAGCCCCCTGGAGCTTACTTAAACCCTGCTCTTTATGGTTTGAATTAACTGATCCAGCCTTAACCCGGGACCCACAAAGCACTGCACCTGTGGACCCTAATAAAGCCAGGCGCCCCAGGTCCTGCTGCTCCCATCCTGCCTGCATCCTGCCTTTACCTCTCCATGTGGCCGCTTGAGGCTGCCACGGACCTCCGCCAGGACCTCTGAGGAATAATAATCTCCTTTATTTCCCTTTCCCTTTCAGTCTTTGTTGAACTGTGGCTCGTCATTTGACTCAGGACCAAGGTTCTACTTAACAAATGTTCATTTAACAAAATCACAAGTTTGCCTGAGGTTTTTTCTTTATGTTGGCGTTTTATACTCAGTTTTATGCTTTTCCTGCTGCCTGTGCCTCACGGCAGTTTATAATTTTTCAGTGCTTACTTGCCCAGTAAATAAGGGGGTTTCTCTCTTATCATGGGCCCCCCTCAGTTGGAGACACTCCACTCCAGCGTGAACTTTGAAGATGGCTCTGCTGGTTTTGTATGTAAAGAATAGGTTCCTACCGTTTAAAGCCACTCGGTTTGTGGTACACCGCAGCCTCAGGACCTAATACAGCATTCAATTCAGGCTGACAACAAGGATTATGATGCAAAGGCCATGTGGAAGTGGGTCTGAAACTGGTTGAAAACTTCCTTTTTCAGATATAATTGATTCTAGTAACCGGAGTTGGGAAATCTGTACGTGGAGTTGACAATAATGAAGAAAGGTAGGGAATGAAAGACGAATCAACAGACGAGACTCAAAATGATTATGCCTTGACTCCAGAAACATCTATTCACAGACCCATGCAGACTGTCAGATATGAGACACTGTAGACAAGAAAATTCTCCTCCCGATGTGGAGCAAAGGGACACGACACTGTTGGTGGGGATGTAAGCTGGTGCAGCCACTATGGAGACAGTATGGAGGTTCCTTAAAAAAACAAAAATAGAGCTACCATATGACCCAGCAATCCCACTCCTGGGCGTATATCCAGACGAAACTCTAATCCCAAAAGATACACGCACCCCTGTGTTCCTAGCAGCACTATTCACAATAGCCAAGTCATGGCAACAACCTAAATGTCCATCGACAGGTGAATGGATAAAGAAGATGTGGTACATATATACAATGGAATACGACTCAGCCATAAAAAAGAATGAAATAATGCCATTTGCAGCAACATGAATGAAACTAGAAATTATCATACTAAGTGAAGTCAGTCAGAAAGAAGAAGACCATATGATATCACTTATGTGGAATCTAAGATATGACACAAACGAACCTATCTACAAAACAGAATCGTGGGCACAGAGAACAGACTGGGGGTTGGGTTGCGAAAGGGGAGGGGGTTGGGGGAGGGATGGAGTGGGAAGTTGGGGTTAGCAGATGTAAGGTTTTATATATAGCATGGATAAACGACAAGGTCCTACAGTGTAGCACAGAGAACTATACTCGATATCCTATGATAAACCATAATGGAAAAGAATATAAAAAAACAATGTCTATATATGTATAACTGAATCACTTTGCTGTACAGCAGAAATTAACACAACACTGTAAATCAACTATACTTCAATAAAAAATTTTTTTAAATCATCCGCCCATCCCAAGCCAACATATCTGAATGATTCTAGCACATCATATGTATACTAGTTACTCAATAAATACCCCTAGAATGACTGCCTATCTGGATATAAATATGAACAAGTGATTTCATGTTACTACTAAGTTGGTTTGATTTTCAAAACTGAGAGATCAATAGGGTCTCTGGGGAAACAGAAATTTCATGAAGTCAAGTTACTTTCATTCTTAATTTTACAGAGTCTTATGCTACTTCTGTACCATACTGTTGACAATATATGAAGGTTAAGAATGTCAGATGGTTAGAAAATCTAGATCTAAGTGAGACAGCACTGTTTTATTGTTGTTGGGCAAGGAATAGCAACTTTATCTGGAAAGCCAGAAGACTGAGAAGACAGCAGACTAGCATCCCAAAGAACCATCTTCCCAGAGGCAGAACTCAGGTTTCTTTTATACTAAAGGGGGGGGGGGGGGACCAGGCATCCCTGGTGGCTCAGTGGTTGGGAGTCTGCCTGCCGATGCAGGGGACACGGGTTCGTGCCCCGGTCTGGGAAGATCCCACATGCCGCAGAGCGGCTGGGCCCGTCAGCCATGGCCGCTGAGCCTGCACGTCCGGAGCCTGTGCTCCGCGATGGGAGAGGCCACAACAGTGAGAGGCCCGCGTACCGCAAAAAAAAAAAAAAAAGAGGAGGGGTTAAAGTCCTGGGTCCCGTCACACTTCGAAGGAGATGTGTCAATTTCTTCCTTCCTGCACCCGTTCACAGGATGTGTCAGGATGTTTCCTGTGAGCAAGTTGTGCCAGGTGCTCTCACAGCGACAAGGGACTTTGTGGAATAATTTAAGTAAGGTCTGTGCCCTCAATAAGCTTCAAACACCACACTGGGGGGGAGACTAGATTAAATAGTCCAAAGAGTGGCCATAGGGCAGCTCAAAGGGGACTGATCCGGCACACAGTCCATCACAACCAGCTCTCAGGCAAGGCTCACATCCCAGGGTCTGAGGATACTGAACGGTCTTCTCTGAAGACCTGGGCTTCCTTTGAAGGAAGGAGGGAGATCTGCAGGCTTCCTGGATCCTACTCTAGTCCTTGAAGCCTCTGGCCTGGACAGACACGCCCATGGCTCCCTGAAGGTGGCGCACACGCGGCCCCATGGGACCGCGGCAGAGGGCGTGCCGCCCCGGGTCCAGGTCCGTGCGGCTCTTGGGTGCCCAGCAGAGACCAACAACAGGGTTAGGGGACAGCCGCCTCCACCTGCTGGCCCAGTACAGAACTACTGGGGCCGTAGCACCTTCCACCAAGGCCGCGGGGAAGCTGGATGGGGCTAGGACAAGGAGGCTCACCCGCCCTCCCCACGCCAGGCGTGGTCCCGGTGGGGTCTGCGGCTGAACTCCACTCGTGGCAGTGGTCCAGCGTCCACTGCTAGACGTGCCGGAAGTCCTCCCAGATGGGGAAGAGGCCGGTTCTCCGCACCACCTGCCGGCTGAAGCTGGGGAGGCCTCTGAAGCCAGCAGTCCTTAGCTTCTGTTTCTGAAAGTTGCCTTTGGGTCCATAGTCCTGCCTGCTCCGTCCAGGCTGCGAGAGCTACCAGGGCTCGTGGTCCAGCAGCTGTGCCATCTCGGCCTCCTTCCCCCTGGTCACGAGGTCCTCTAGCAACGTTGCACTGGGAAGCGGCTGGCTCAGTCTTAAGAGTCAGACTCCTTGGCCCCCACGGCCCAGCCAGTGTCTGAGCAGTAGACGAGAGGCCGTGCTTCGTGTGGGTAGTGGTGCCAGGGTGGGGCCACCTCCCTGCTGCTGCTGGACCAGACAGGTCCGGATGCCCTTGCACAGCATTCCTGAAGGCCCTTCAGGGCCACCACCGCAGCAGCCAGGATGACACTGTGAGGGCACCACTGCAGACAGAGGAAGGAGTAAGTACAAAACCCTAAGGGGAGAATGAGATTGGTGTGTGCAGGTATGAAAAAGGAGGCCAATGAGGCCAGAGTTTAGGGATTAAAGAGAATAGCAGAAGCAAAGCGTATTAGGCAGGGACCAGTTTACATAATATTTTATAGACCACAGTAAGGACCCTGGATTTTCTGTGAGTTGGTTTGGGAAGCTGTTGGAGAGTTTAAAGCAAGGGAGGCGTATGCTCCCAGTGGCTCCCTGCTGTGTGGAGAATGAGACAGAGTACTATTTTCACAGATCTTTGGTTCCAACAATACTTATTAGCATCTACCATGTGCCCAGAACTGTTACAGGTATTTGGAATACTTGTATCGACTCCTTTTAAACTTACAGTTTGGTAGGAAAGACAGATACGTCTGCAAATGTGTTATGGGCACGATCAGTGTTCCAGGGTAGGCTGTGATGACTGGGGAGTACATGGCCCCTGTGAAGTAAACGAAGAATGAAAACTAAATGGAGAATTGATATAGACTAGGATTGCACCGGCGGAAAAAATGGGTGTGGGCCGCGGTCCAGGTAGAGTGATCAACGTGGGATCAGAGAACCACGGGGAATTTTGTATTGCTTATGGCGTGGCCAGAAGGAAGGTGGGTAAGGGGAGAAGTAGGTCTAGGTGAGGCTGAGGTGGTAGGTGGGTGTCAAATCACAAAGGCACGAGAAAGAGCTAGGACTTTATCCAATGGAAAGTATCCCTTATCAAACACTCATTTCAACCAGATGTTTTTCATGCATGACAGATCACAAAAGGCTGTCTCACTTTAGACCTAACCAGCATTACTCCTGCACTCAGAAGTTTATAACAAAATATCCATGGCCAGAAAAAAATGTTCAGTCTGATATCAAAATAGCTTTAATTAGATGAAATCAATCAATATGCTATTTGTTGAACTTTTACTATATATACAACATATAAATACTAAAATCTTACGCCTGTTGATTTTAAATCTCTGGGTGGTTCATAGGTATTAGGAAAAAATTATTTATGTATTTTAGACTTTTAAATTCAAAGTATAATGCACATATAGGAAAGTGTACAGGATTCTGGACAAGACGGTGGAGCAGAAGGACTTGAGCTCACCTCCTCTCACGAAAACACCAAAATCACAACTAACTGCTGAACAAACATCGATAGAAAAGACTGGAACCTACCAAAAAAGATATTTCACATCCAAAGACAAAGAAGAAGCCACAACAACACTTTCACACTGTAAACAAATCCCATACCCACCAGGTGGGCGACCCACAGACGGGAAAATAATTATATTGCAGAAGTTCTCCCACAGGAGTGAGAGTTCTGAGCCGAACCTCAGGCTCCCCAGGCTGAGGGTCTGGCATTGGGAGAAGGAGCCCCCAGAGCACTTGACTTTGAAGGCCGGCGAGGCTTGAATGCAGGGGCGCCACGGGACTGGGGAACAGATTCCACCCTTGGAGGGCACACACAGGGTTTCACATGCACTGGGACCCAGCACAAAACAGTGACTCCACAGAAGCCTGGGCTAGATCTACATGTGGGTCTTGGAGACTCTCCTGGGGAGGTGAGGGTTCGCTATGACTCACTGTGGAGGCAAGGACACTGGTGGTCCCTGATCACAGGGAACACTGACCAGTGTGAGGTCTCCCAGAGGTCACCATTTTGGCACCGAGACCTGGCCTCACCCAACAGCCTGCAGACTCCAGTGCTGGGACACCTCAGGCCAAACAACCAGCAGGGGTAGGGAGAGAAAACAGCCCCACCCATCAGCAGACAGGCTGCCTAAAGTCTTCCTGAGCTCACAGCCACCTCTAAACACATGCCTTGACATGGTCCTGCCCACCAGAGGGACAGGCCCAGCTCCACCCACCAGTGGGCAGGCACCAGTCCCTTTCACTAGGAA
Organism: Phocoena sinus; assembly: GCF_008692025.1. Taxonomy (NCBI): domain Eukaryota; kingdom Metazoa; phylum Chordata; class Mammalia; order Artiodactyla; family Phocoenidae; genus Phocoena; species Phocoena sinus. The sequence goes on from NC_045783.1 coordinate 21,744,680, forward strand.
GCCTGCACAAGGCCCTGGACCAACCTCACCCACAAGGGGGCAGACACCAGAAGCAAGAGGAAGTATGATCCTGCACCCTGTGAGAAGGAGACCACAAACACGGAAAGTTAGACAAAATGAGACAGCAGAAAAGTATCTGCTGTCTTGTTCCAGGTGAAGGAACAAGATAAAAACCCAGAAGAACTAAATGAAGTGGAGATAGGCAGTCTACCTGAAAAAGAATTCAGAGTAATGACAGTAAAGAGAATCCAAGATCTCAGAAAAAGAATGGAGGCACAGACAGAGAAGATACAAGAAATGTTTAACAGGGGGAAGAGTCAAGATGGTGGAAAAGGAGGACATGGAGTTCACCTCTCCCCACAAGTACATCAAGAATACATCCACAGGGCTTCCCTGGTGGCGCAGTGGTTGAGAGTCTGCCTGCCGATGCAGGAGACGTGGGTTCGTGCCCCGGTCTGGGAGGATCCCACATGCTGCAGAGCGGCTGGGCCCGTGAGCCATGGCCGCTGAGCCTGCGCGTCCGGAGCCTGTGCTCCACAACGGGAGAGGCCACAACAGTGAGAGGCCCGCGTACCGCAAAAAAAAAAAAAAAAGACTACATCTACAAATGGAACAATTCTCACGACCACCTGCTGAACACTAGCAAAAGACCTAGGAAACCTAAAAAGACAAGAAAAATCCCCACACAACCGGGTAGAATGGGACAGGACCTGCACCCCTGGTGGGGAGCTGAAGAACAGATGAGACTCCCATACCCGGGGAAAGCCTCCCTCACCAGCAGAGAGATCAGCTGGGACAGACAGCTGGGACACAATACAAGCAAACCGAATCCAACAATACATTAAAAGGATCGTACACCATGATCAAGTGAGACTTGTCCCAGGGATGCAAGGATTCTTCAATATCCACAAATCAATCAGTGTGATACGCCACATCAACAAAAGATAAAAACCACATGATCATCTCGAAAGATGCAGAGAAAGCTTCTGACAAAATTCAACACCCACTTACGATAAAAACTCTCCATAAAGTGGGCACAGAGGGAACCTACCTCAACATAATAAGGGCCACATACGACAAACCCACAGCAAACATCATTCTCAATTGTGAAAAACTGAAAGCATTTTCTCTAAGATCAGGAATGAGACAAGGATGTCCACTCTCACCACTTTTATGCAACATAGTTTTGGAAGTCCTAGCCATGGCAGTCAGAGAAGAAAAAGAAAAAAAAAGAATCCAAATTGGAAAAGAAGAAGTAAAACTGTCTCTGTTTGCAGGTCACATGATACTATACATAGAAAATCCTGAAGATGCTACCAGAAAACTACCAGATTCATTGATGAGCTGTAGTAAAGCTGGCAGATACAAAATTAATACACAGAAATCTCTTGCATTCCTATACACTAACAACAAAAGATCAGAAAGAGAAATTAAGGAAACAATCACATTTATAATCCCATCAAAAAGAATAAAATACCTGGGAATGAACGTACCTAAGGAGGCAAAATACCTGTACTCAGAAGACTATAAGACACTGATGAAAGAAATAAATGATGACAAACAGATGGAGAAATATACCGTGTTACTGGACTGGAAGAATCAATATTATCAAAATGACTATACTACCCAAAGCTATCTACAGAGTCAATGCAATTCCTATCAAATTGCCAATGGCATTTTTCACAGAATTAAAACAAAACATTTTTACAATCTGTATGGAAACACAAAAGGCCCCAAATAGCCAAAGCAATCCTGAGAAAGAAAAACAGAGCTGGCGGAATCAATTCCCTGGCTTCAGATTATACTACAAAGCTACTGTAATCGAAACAGTACAGTGCTGGAGCTAAAACAGAAATATAGATCAATGGGACAGGATAGAAAGCCCAGAAATAAAACCACACACCTATGGTCAATTAATCTAAGACACAGGAGACAAGACTATACAATGGGGAAAAGGCAGTCTCTTCAATAAGTGGTGCTGGGAAAACTGGACAGCTACATGTAAAAGAATGAAATTAGAACATTCTCTAATACCATACACAAAAATAAACTCAAAATGGATTAAAGACGTAAATTTAAGTCCAGATACTATAAAACTCTTGGAAGAAAACACAGGAAGAACAATCTTTGACATAAATCTCAGCAGTATCTTTTTGGATCCACCTCCTCAAGTAATGAAGATAAAAACAAACAAATGGGACCTAATTAAACTTAAAAGCTTTTGCTCAGCAAAGAAAACCATAAACAAAACGAAAAGACAACCCTTAGAGTGGGAGAAAATATTTGCAAATGAAGTAACTGACAAGGAATTAATCTCCAAAATATACAAACAGCTCATGCAGCTCAATATCAAAAAAACAAACGACCCAATCAAAAAATGGGCAGATCTCAATAAACGTTTCTCCAAAGAAGACATGCAAATGACCAAAAAGTACATGAAAAGATGCTCAACATCAATAATTATTAGAGAAATGCAAATCAAAACTACAATGAGGTATCACCTCACACCAGTCAGAACGGCCTCATCAAAAAATCTACAAACAATAAATGCTGGAAAGGGTGTGGAGAAAAGGGAACCCTCCTACACTGTTGGTGGGAATGTAAATTGATACAGCCACTCTGGAGACAGTATGCAGGTTCCTTAAAAAACTAAAAATAGAGCTACCATATGATCCAGCAATCCCACTCCTAGGCATATATTCGGAGGAAACCAGAATTCAAAAAGATACATGCACCCCAATGTTCACTGCAGCACTATTTACAATAGCTAGGACATGGAAGCAACGTAAATGTCCATCAACAGAGGAATGGATAAAGAAAATGTGGTACATATATACAGTGGAATATTACTCAGCCATTAAAGAAGAACAAAATAATGCCATTTGCAGCAACATGGATGGACCTAGAGATCATTATACTGAGTGAAGTCAGTAAAAGACAAATATCACGGTATCACTTATATGTGGAATCTAAAAATAAAGGGGGTACAAATGAACTTATCTACAAAACAGAAATAAATTTACAGATGTAGAAAATAAACTTATTGTTACCAGGGGAAAAGGGGAGAAGGATAAATTGGGAGACTAGGACTAACATATAAGCACTACTATATATAAAATAGGTAAATAATAAGGACATACTATATAGCACAGGGAACTCTACTTAATACTCTGCAATGGCCTATATGGGAAAAGAATCTAAAAAATAGTGGATATACGTATATGTGTAACTGATTAACTTTGCTGTACACCTGAAACACAACAGTGTAACTCAGCTCTACTCCAGTAAAATTTTTTTAAAAAAGATACAGGCACCCAAGTGTCCACTGCAGCACTATTTACAATAGCCAAGACATGGAAGCAACCTAAATTTCCATCGACAGAGAAATGGATAAAGAAGATGTGGTACATATATACAATGGGATATTTCTCAGCCATAAAGAAGAATGGCATTAGCCATTTGTAGCAACATGGATGGAGAAAGACAAATATCATATGACATCACTTATATGTGGAATCTAAAAAAAAAAAAGATACAAATGAACTTACAAAACAGAAACAGACTCATAGACTTCAAAAACAAATTTATGGTTACCAAAGGGGAAAGGTTGGAGGTGGGCAGGAATAAATTAGGAATTTGCGATTAACATATATACACACTACTATGTATGAAATAAGACAATCAACAAGGGCCTACTGTACAGCACAGGGAACTCTACTCAATACTCTGCAATAACCTATATGGAAAAAGAATCTGAAAAAGAATGGATATATGTATATGTATAAATGAATCACTTAGCTGTACGCTTGAAACTAATACAACATTGTAAATCAACTATACTCCAATATAAAACAAAAACAGAAAGAGAAGTGTACAAAGCATAAATGTACAGCTTTAATGAACTATCACAAAATGAAGATATCTGGGTAAAGCAGTAGAACACAACTAGTACCCAGAAATCCCTTCATTCTCCTTCCAAATTACTACCCTCACCTCCTCCCCAAATGTAACTACTACCTTGACTTCTAAAACCATTAATTCTGCCTGTTTTTTAATTTATACAAATAGAATCACATGATATATATTTTGTGCTTGTCTTATTTCAATCAATATTATTATATCTTATTCATTTTCCTTGTTGTATAGTATTCCATTTTATGAGCTTACCACAATTTTTAAATTTTTTCTACTGTTGATAGACGTGAATTATTTCCAATTTTTTTGCTATTATGATTCATACATTTGTGTATGTGTCTTAAGACACAGACACACATAGGGAGGTTAAAAAAGGGTGTGAGGCTAAGTGTGCTGGAATCACTCTCAAGTGCTGTGAAAAGCCAAGAATTGGTTGGCGCTGAATTTTGTCTCATTATGATGTATTAAATTGATAGAATATTGTTTTGCAATGTAACCCAGAGTTAGGAAAGAATCAAATGTTTTTCAGTTATCCTACAGGGGAGGTAAAGTCTGAGATATGTCTGACTTTTTACCTGCATGGGGTCAACTTACAATTTGGAGTGAGGTGAATATGCATATACTATGCACATTATTTATTTATTTATTTATTTTTGGCTGCATTGGGTCTTCATTGCTGTGCACAGGCTTTCTCTAGTTGTGGTGAGCAGGGGCTACTCTTCATTGCAGTGTGTGGGCTTCTCATTGCGGTGGCTTCTCTTGTTACGGAGCATGGGCTCTAGGCATGCAGGCTTCAGTAGCTGTGGCCAACGGGCTCTAGAGCACAGGCTCAGTAGTTGTGGTGCATGGGCTTAGTTGCTCTGCGGCATGTGGGATCTTCCCAGACCAGGGCTCGAACCCATGTCCCTTGCATTGGCAGGTGGATTCTTAACCACTGCACTACCAGGGAAGCCCCACTATGCATTTTTTGATTGTTAACCTAATGCCTACAATCTTAACTATAACTTTAGAATTTAGATATGGGGATCTTCAGAATGAAATCAGAATGTCATCTTAATTGAGGAGAAAACAGAATTTATTACCAAGGTAAAATTTTCTGATCTGTTTATAAAAACGTGTTAAGAAACACCTATACTCCATTTCTGCATGAGATAATCTGGTGATTTGTTAAATATCCTGAATTTCTAAAAATTACTGTCTAGATTGTTACTCAAATCTCTTTCCCTGCAGAGACACACAAGCGTCACCTGGTGGCCAGGAAGATCAACTCCAGTCTGAGATGTCATGCTTTTAGAAGTCTCATTCTAGCCTATTTTCCTGCACAGTCCCGTGGGGGGATGGAGGAAACAGGGGCACTTGCTAGTAAATATCAAGGCTCACACCTTTCCTGCCTCACATTGGTTACCAGAAAGACTTGCAAATGTAGTAAAGAGTATTGCCCAAACCTAGAAAACGAGGGTTAGGCTGACTGCTCACCACATGGTGATTTAGACAATTGTTTTGATGGCTTGTTTCAACGTAATTACACATATATAACACATTTCTATAAGAAAATTGAGTAATACAGACATATAATAAGCAACAAGTAAAATTTCCTCACCATTCCTTCCTAGCATCCCCGTTTTCCAACCCCATATGGGCTCTGATCACTGTTTGGACATGTTTTTAGATAGAAAAGGCTTGCTGGAGGTTTCTTCATACTAAATTAGTAGAAAGTTGGGGGGAAAAAACCAATGTAGCAGGAAGCTCCATCTGCCACAATTCCTCAGTTGTAGAAATAAGTCTCAGTTAAGAGATCTAGGGGGAGGAGTCAAGGTGGCGGTGTGGGAAGATGAGGGTCTTCCCACAACTAGGGCACCTGCTGGCTGCTGGTGGGGGACCCTGATGCCCAAGGAGACGGGAGGGGACCCCCAAGTGAACCAGTAGGACGTGCGGGGAAGAGGAGGGAGAAGTGGAGGCCGGACAGGATTGGCACCCCTGAGGCCAAGGAGATCAGGAGAAGTAGGCAGGAGAAGCAGAGGGTGACTGCCCCACCCACTCGGGTACAGGGAGCCTGCTGAGCTCCCAGGCCCGTCCCCTGCTCTCCAAAGCCCCCTCCAGGCCATGTGGGTCCTTGGGGGCATAGGAGGGAGGCTGAGGGGAGAACAGGAGAGGCAGGTGGGAGGGGCCCTCCAGGACCGGAGGAGCAGCAGAGAAGTGGAGAGCATTTGCTCTGCCCACTCGAGCCCAGGAAGCCCGCAGGGCTCCCAGGTGAGGTCCCCTGCCCTCTGAGACCAGGGGTGGGGCCACGCCTGGGCCCCTTCTGTTCCTTGAGCCTAAGCCCCACCCCCCACAACCCCCAGGGCCTTTTCCAGCCCTGTGGGTCCTGAGCATAGGCCCCACCCACTGCCCAAACTGCACCCTTGCTTAGGCCCTGCCCTCCACAGCCAAGGCCTTCCCCCCCACCACCCCACCCCTTGCTTTTCTTTTCTCTTTTCCCTCCTCCTTTTTTTTTTTTTTTTTTACTATTGTGGTACTGTTGTACCTTCCAGTTGTTGATTCATCTATATTTTTATTTTTATATTCTTTCTAACATATGTTATTTTCCTAGTCTAACTTTATTTTTTACTTTGTTATTGTTCTCTGTTTTTGTTTTTGTTTTGCCACCCCATGCAGCTTGTGGGATCTTGGTTCATGAGCCAGGGGTCGGGCCGAAGCTCCTGTGGTAGGAGCTCTGTGCCATAACCAATGGACTAACAGAGGACCTCAGACCCCAGGGAATATTCATCGGCATGAGGTCTCACAGAGGTCCTCATCTCAGCACCAAGCTCTACCCAACAGCCAACATGCTCCAGTGTTGGAAGCCTCAGGCCAAACAACCAGTAAGACAGAGACACAATTAGATAAATAAATAAATAAGACAGCAAATATGTCACAGATGAAGAAGCAAGGTAAAAACTTACAAGACCAAATAAATGAAGAGGAAATAGGCAATCTACCTGAAAAAGAATTCAGAGTAATGATAGTAAAGATGATCCAGAATCTTGGAAATAGAATGGAGGCACTGATTGACAAAATACAAGAAATGTTTAACAAAGATCTAGAAGAACTAAAGAACAAACAAACAGAGATGAACAACACAATTACTGCAATGAAAAATACACTAGAAGAAATCAATAACAGAATAACTGAAGCAGAAGACCGAATAAGTGAGCTGGAAGACAAAACGGTGGAAATAACTGCCAAGGAGCAGAGTAAAGAAAAAAGAATGAAAAGAATTGAAGACAATCTCAGAGACCTCTGGGACAACATTAAATGCACCAACATTCGAATTATAGGGGTCCCAGAAGAAGAAGAGAAAAAGAAAGGGTCTGAGAAAATATTTGAAGAGATTAGAGTCGAAAACTTCCCTAACATGGGAAAGGAAATAGTCACCCAAGTCCAGGGAGCATAGAGAGTCCCATACAGGATAAACCCTAGGAGAAACACACCAAGACACATTTTAATCAAACTAACAAAATTTAAACTTAAAGAAAAAATATTAAAAGCAGCAAGGGAAAAACAAAAAATAACATACAAAGGAGTCCCCATAAGGTTATCAGCTGATTTTTCGGAGGAAACTCTGCGAGCCAGAAAGGAGTGGCAGGATATACTTAAAGTGATGAAAGAGAAAAACCTACAACCAAGATAACTCTACCCAGCAAGGATCTCATTCAGATTCGACAGAGAAATTAAAACCTTTATGCGGCAAGCCGCTTCTGACCAGCAGAATGACGAATCACCACACGCTAGATTCTTCTCGCATCACACTTTATTGGAGTACAGCTTGGTTTCAGGTGGATGGAAGGAAGACCCCGAGCCTTGTTCACACTGGCTTTTATAATGCACTATAACCCGTGGCAACCTGTGGTTGGCTGGTTAACTCAACAAGATATGTGCTGTTCACAATTTATTGGTTACAATTCTGATCCTTCATTAGCATATTGGCTCGTCGTGGCGCATGTGTGGCACATAGCCTTTGGGCTACTCCCTGATAACCGTTATCTGCGACATGGCAGAACAACGGCTTCCCATAGCCTTTGGGCTACTCCCTGATAACCGTTATCTGCGACATGGCAGAACAACGGCTTCCCACATCTCCCCCTTTTTGTTTTCTTAGACCCAGGAGCTGAACTCGAACAATGCCCGCACAAGCGCTCACCCCATGGGATGCTCGCTGAGCAAGAGTTGGTTCGAGAAGCTGGCTCATCACCCTCCCCGTCGTGCAATGTCCACACAGACCGCGGAGTGCAGGGGCTGATGTGCCTCGTGATTCCCATCAAAAGTGCAATGGTCATAAACCGTTTTGTGCAAGGGCAATCACTACGGGTCGTTCAAGATGGAGATCCAGGCGCCAGGGGAGTCGCCTTTACTAATGGCCACCAATGCCTGCGTGAACAACATCTTATCTCGCCTTGTCCGAGTTCGCAAACGACATACCAACCACAGGCACACCACAAGTCCTGCCATGCAACACACTGCAAACATCCCTACACCGATCCACTCCTTAAAGAAGGTAAAGGCAGAGGACAGCCAGGTAGTAAAGTCCCCAAGCGTAACGGGGTATAGCCTAGTAGCATTTAAAGTCTTAATCTGTATCTTCTGGTTTAACAGCATCAATTCAGCCTCTTGGGACCAATTGCCTCTCAGGAAATTGCCAATCTCCCTGCTCCGGTTCAGGGCATCTGAAACAGGAAGAGGCGTGATACAGAAATGTTCCAGCTTTTGTACACATCCTACTTGCAGGATGCTGTAAACATCCTCCACGGTTTCTTCCAGCAAGTCTACTCGCTGATTAAGTGATAAAATCCCATTCATCAGAAGATTATTAAATTTATTTTGATCCTCCAAGATCCGGGAGGTTTGGGAGACTATAGTATTTACCGTCTGTGCAGTTTGTACTTGACTAGCCATGGTCACTCCAGCGGTGACCGCTGCAGCAGCAGATATCGCGACCGCGGTGACTATGGCAGCTGTTACGCCAAAGTCTCGCTTTTCGCGCAGTAAATTCAAAAGAGGAAAATTATTGGGGTCTGCCTGGACTGGGATGGGCACAAAGGTAGGTACCCTGACCAATAAGGCAGTCTGCGCCACAGAGCCATTCCAACATTGTGATAGCCAGCATACACTGTCGTTATCACAGTTCTGACTATCATTAGTTAATAAAAACATAAATGGCGACTGTACACAAACCGAAGCTGCTGCTCTGGAATAATTATATAACCCAGATGCATAAGAGGTCACATTAAGCTTGTATCGTGTCCCATTGGACGTTTTTGCCACGCCACTAACATTAAAAAGAGTGCCATTACTATCTTGTAACATAGCAAAAGGGGAAATGTCTGTACTTGCCCCTACTTGATTTCTCAATAGCCAAGAAAAGAAAGGCCACCCTTCATAGTACCAGACCGTCTTATTATCATCTGTCTCTTTTCTCCCTACATAAGACTTTAAACCTGGGAAAAACTGAAATCCAGAGGTAAGCTGACACGTAGCATAAGTTTGTTCCTGGCAAGGGGTAAAAATTGGAGGTGTATTGACAATGGCAGCGCAGTAAGGAGCAATCCTGGTCCGGTTGGACTCAGTGCAATTTTTTGTATTGTTCGGTAGGGGGACCACGCCCTCATGTCTCAAAAGTAAGGTGGTAACATTCACTGCATCCTGGCTAGAGTTCCCTGTACCAGAGCCAGAAAGTTGACCCTGTGATATTTTGGTCAAGGCTTCATTTAGCATAGACAGAGGAACCTGATTTCCCGTAAGCGGGTTATTCCAGGCAGTCAAGGTTTTTCGAGCTAAATGAATGCAGTCCACAGAGGCATTCCAACTAAAACAAAGGGTATTATTTAAAACAAAATTTGTAGCATTATATTGCACCCATTCATCGTCTAACGATACAGTGCAGGCTGTATTCATCTCACAACTGGTGGAATAAAATATTGGAAGCACTCTGCTATGGGAATGGACCGGCAGAGGAACTGGCCAGGACCGGCTAATTCCCCAAAACATCTTGTCCTCCGCCTTGAGTAGGGAAAGGCCCATCAACACCATCCAGCCCAGCATCATCGCCCTTGGGATCCTCTTCCACGACTCTTGTGAATCTTGTTGGGACCCAAATTGGATCTTGATCCGATGGTCCACTCCGTGTGTCGAGTTCTGAATCGGTCCTCCATGCGGGGTGCGAAGTTCCCGGGTTTCGGCACCACTTGCGGCGAGCCGCTTCTGACCAGCAGAATGACGAATCACCACACGCTAGATTCTTCTCGCATCACACTTTATTGGAGTACAGCTTGGTTTCAGGTGGATGGAAGGAAGACCCCGAGCCTTGTTCACACTGGCTTTTATAATGCACTATAACCCGTGGCAACCTGTGGTTGGCTGGTTAACTCAACAAGATATGTGCTGTTCACAATTTATTGGTTACAATTCTGATCCTTCATTAGCATATTGGCTCATTGTGGCGCATGTGTGGCACATAGCCTTTGGGCTACTCCCTGATAACCGTTATCTGCGACATGGCAGAACAATGGCTTCCCATAGCCTTTGGGCTACTCCCTGATAACCATTATCTGCGACATGGCAGAACAACGGCTTCCCACACCTTTAGAGACAAGCAAAAGCTAAGAGAATTCAGCACCACCAAACCAGCTTTACAACAAATGCTAAAGAAACTTCTCTAGGTGGGAAACACAAGAGAAGAAAAAGACCCACAAAAACAAACCCAAAACAATTAAGAAAATGGTAACAGGAACATACGTATCGATAATAACCTTGAATGTAAATGGATTAAATGCCCCAACCAAAAGACACAGACTGGCTGAATGGATATAAAAACAAGACCCATGTATATGCTGTCTACAAGAGACCCACTTCAGACCTAGGGACACATACAGAATGAAGGTGAAGGGATGGAAAAAGTTATTCCATGAAAATGGACAGCAAAAGAAAGCTGGAGTAGCAATACTCATATCCGATCAAATAGACTTTAAAATAAAGACTGTTACAGGAGATAAGGAGGGACACCACATAAAGATCACAGGATCAAGCCAAGAAGAAGATATAACAATTATAAATGTTTACGCACCCAACACAGGAGCATCTCAATACGTAAGGCAAATGCTAACAACCATGAAAGAAATCGACAGTAACACAACAGTAGGGGACTTTACCATGCCACTTACACGAATGGACAGATCATCCAAACAGAAAATAAATAAGGAAACATAAGCTTTAAAAGACACAACAGAACAGATAGATTTAATCGATATTTATAGAACATTCCACTCAAACGTGGCAGAGTACACTTTCAAGTGCACACAGAACATTCTCCAGGATAGATCACATCTTGGGTCACAAATCAAGTCTCAGAAAATTTAAGAAAATTGAAATCATAGCAAGCATCTTTTCTGACCACAACGCTATGAGATTGGAAATCAATTACAGGAAAAAAAACTGTAAAAAACACAAATACATGGAGGCTAAACAGTGTGCTACTAAATAACCGAGAGATCAATGAAGAAATCAAAGAGGATATTAAAAAATACACAGAAACAAATGACAATGAAAACACGACGACCCAAAACCTATGGGATGCAGCAAAAGCAGTTCTAAGAGGGAAGTTGAGAGCAATACAATCTCACCTCGAGAAACAAGAAAAATCTCAAACAATCTAACCCTACACTTAAAACAGCTAGAGAAAAAAGAACAAAGAAAACCCAAAGTCAGTAGAAGGAAAGAAATCATAAAGATCAGAGCAGAAATAAATGAAATAGAAACAAGGAAAACAGAGAAATAGCAAAACAAAGAAAATAGCACAGATCAATAAAACTAAAAGCTGGTTCTTTGAGAAGATAAACAAAACTGATAAACCCTTAGCCAGACTCATCAAGAAAAAAGGGAGAGGATGCAAATCAATAAAATTAGCAATGAAAAAGGAGAAATCAGAACCAACGTGGCAGAAATACAAAGGGTTATAAGAGACTACTACAAACAACTATATGCCAATAAAATGGACAACCATGAAGAAATGGACAAATTCTTGGAAAGGTACAATTTTACAAGACTGAACCAGGAAGAATTAGAAAATATAAACAGACCTATCACAAGTAATGAAATTGAAACCGTAATTAAAAATCTTCCAACAGGGGCTTCCCTGGTGGCGCAGTGGTTGAGAGTCCACCTGCCTATGCAGGGGACACGGGTTCGTGTCCGGGAAGATCCCACATGCTGCAGAGCGGCTGAGCCTGTGAGCCATGGCCACTGAGCCTGCGTGTCCGGAGCCTGTGCTCCACAACGGGAGAGGCCACAACAGTGAGAAGCCCGTGTACCGAAAAAAAAAAAAAAAAAAAAAATCTTCCATCTTCCAACAAACAAAAAAGTCCAGGACCAGATGGCTTCACAGGTGAATTCTATCAAACATTTAGAGAAGAGCTAACACCGATTCTTCTCAAACTCTTCCAAAAAACTGCAGAGGGTGAAACACTCCCAAATTCATTCTACAAAGCCACCATCACCCTGATACCAAAACCAGAAAAAGATATCACAATAAAAGAAAATCATGGACCAATATCACTGATGAACATAGATGCAAAACTCCTCAACAAAATACTAGCAAACAGAATCCAACAACCCATTAAAGGGATCATACACCATGGTCAAGTGTGATTTATCCCAGGGATGCAAGGATTCTTGAATATACGCAAATCAATCAATGTGATACACCACAGTAACAAACTAAGGAATAAAAACCATATGATCATCTCAATAGATGCAGAAAAAGCTTCTCACACAATTCAACAACAATTTATGATAGAAACTCTCCAGAAAATGGGCACAGAGCGAATCTACCTCAACATAATAAAGGCTATTTATGACAAACCCACAGCAAACATCATACTCAATGGTAAAAAACTGAAAGCATTTCCACTAAGATCAGGAACAAGACAAGGATGTCCACTCTCACCACTCTTATTCAACACAGTTTTGAAAGTCCTAGCCATGGCAATCAGAGAAGAGAAAGAAATAAAAGGAATACAAATTGGAGAAGAAGTAAAACTGTCACTGTCTGTGGATGACATGATACTATACATAGAAAACCCTAAAGATGCCACCAGAAAACTACTAGAACTAATCAATGAATTTGGTAAGGTTGCAGGATACAAAATTAATGCACAGAAATCTCTGGCATTCCTATACACCAACAACGAAAAATCAGAAAGAAAAATTAAGGAAACAATCCCATTTACCATCGCAACAAGAGAATAAAATACCTAGGAATAATCCTGCCTAAGGAGGCGAAAGACTTGTACTCAGAAAACTATAAAACACTGATGAAAGAAATCAAAGATGACATAAACAGATGGAGAAATACACCATGTTCTAGGATTGGAAGAATCAACATTGTGAAAATGACTATACTACCCAAAGCAATCTACAGATTAATGCAATCCCTATCAAACGACAAGTGGCATTTTTCACAGAACTAGAACAAAAAATTTCACAATTTGTATGGAAACACAAAAGACCCCGAATAGCCAAAGCAATCTTGAGAAAGAAAAATGGAGCTGGAGGAATCAGTCTCCCCGAATTCAAACTACACCACAAAGCTACAGTAATCAAGACAGTATGGTACTGACACAAAAACAAATATAGATCAATGGTACAGGAAAGAACGCCCAGAGATAAATCCATGCACATATGCTCACCTAATTTACGACAAAGGAGGCAAGAACATACAGTGGAGAAAAGACAGCCTCTTCAAGAAGTGGTGCTGGGAAAACTGGACAGCTACATGTAAAAGAATGAAATTAGAACACTCCCTAACAGCATGCAGAAAAATAAACTGCAAATGGATTAAAGACTTAAATGTAAGACCAGACACTATAAAACTCTTAGAGGAAAACACAGGAAGAACACTCTTTGACAAAAACCACAGCAAGATCTTTTTTGACCCATCTCCTAGAGTAACGGAAATAAGAACAAAAATAAACAAATGGGACTTAATTAAACTTAAAAACTTTTGCACAGCAAATTAAACCATGAACGAGACAAAAAGACAACCTCAGAATGGGAGAAAATATTTGCAAATGAAACAACAAAGGATTAATCTCCAAAATATACAAACAGCTCATGGAGCTCAGTATCAAAAAAAAGCAAACAATCCAATTAAAAAATGGGTGGAAGACCTAAATAGACATTTCACTAAGGAAGACATACAGATGCCCAAGAGGCACATGAAAAGATGCTCAACATCACTAATTATTAGAGAAATGCAAATCAAAACTACAATGAGATATCACCTCACGCCGGTCAGAATGGCCATCATCAAAAAATCTAGAAATAATAAATGCTGCAAAGGGTGTGGTGAAAAGGGAACCCTCCTGCACCGTTGGTGGGAATGTAAATTGATACAGCCACTATGGAGAACAGTATGGAGGTTCTTTAAAAAACTAAAAATAGAACTACCATATGACCCAGCAATCCCACTACTGGGCATATACCCTGAGAAAACCGTAATTCAAAAAGAGACATGTACCACAACGTTCACTGCAGCACTATTTACAATAACCAGGACATGGAAGCAACCTAACTGTCCACAGACAGATGAATGGATAAAGAAGATGTGGTACATATATACAATGGAATATTACTCAGCCATAAAAGGAAACGAAATTGAGTTATTTGTAGTGAGGTGGATGGACATAGAGTCTGTCATACAGAGTGAAGTAAGTCAGAAAGAGAAAAACAAATACCATATTCTAAGGCACATATATGGAATCTAAAAAAAAAAAAATGGTATTGATGAACCTAGTTGCAGGGCAGGAGTAAAGATGCAGACATAGAGAATCGACGTAAGGACACAGGGTGGGAGAGGGAAGCTGGGGCGAAGTGAGAGTAGCATCAACATATATACACTACCGAACGTAAAATAGATAGCTAATGGGAAGCAGCAGCATAGCACAGGGAGATCAGCTCGGTGCTCTGCGATGACCCAGAGGGGTGGGATAGGGAAGATGGGAGGGAGGCTCAAGAGGGACGGGATATGGGGACATATGTATGCATACGGCTGATTCACTTTGTTGTACAACAGAAACTAACACAGTTTTGTGAAGCAATTATACTCCAATAAAGATCTATTTTAAAAAAAGAAATCTAAAATTTCCACCCATGAGTTTTCAAAGATCCAAAAATTGTAACAATTGACACTAACATATGAATAAATACCAAATCTCAAACTTCATGCTGTCTATTAAAACAACACCTAAAGACTATATGTAGTGAATTTCCACCCTCACCACAATCTTTTACTAGTTTATCTCCCATTTGGTTGAGACTTCCTTGCCACTGGTGTTAAAATATGAAAAGGCATAGTCCATTGTCAAATCAAACTTTTTAACAGTTTTCTGGTCCTAAAGACATATGCATCTCTGTAAGCTAGGCCAACCACACACATCTCTCCTTTTACTACATTAACCTATTGACTAGATCCTGGTTTTAGGCTCAGGAAGATAACCAGAGGATACTCCCTCAACGATCTATACACTATCATGGTTCTTCATGACTCTTAACGATTGGGAGTGTATGTCACTGGCATTCCTGTGATCCACTCAACATCTTAAATCCAAGCCAGTCCTTCCCCCACCCCCACCCACCGCCCGCCCCGCCCCACAATCTGAGAAGTCACCGAGACCCAGGAGAGCTCTGGCTACAAGCACCTATAAATGTTCTTTCAGAACGGTCATGAAGCCAAGGTCATGTCTCTGTTTTCATTCACAAAATGAGTGCCTAGTATGTCCTGCCAGATGCTTGGCAACAAAAATGAGTAACACCAATTCCTTGCCTTCAGGGATCTCTCATTATAACAGGGACTTTTTTTTTTTTTTTTTTTTTTTTGCGGTACGCGGGCCTCTCACTGTTGTGGCCTCTCCCGTTGCGGGGCACAGGCTCCGGACGCGCAGGCTCCACAGCCATGGCTCACGGGCCCAGCCGCTCCGCGGCATGTGGGATCTTCCCAGACCGGGGCACGAACCCGTGTCCCCTGCATCGGCAGGCGGACTCTCAACCACTGTGCCACCAGGGAAGCCCTATAACAGGGACTTTTAACAAAGTTAAAACACAAAACTGATTAGAATAAAACATTGATAACTTCTAAGATAGAAGCCTCTGTCCAGAATATATTAATAGTTCCTATAAATCAGTAAGAAAAAGACAAATAATCCAACATAAATGTTCAAAGGACGCAAATGGCCAGTTCACAGAAGAAGAAATACAAATGATTAGTAAATAAAACTGTTCAACCTTGATAATAGTCAGGAAAATGCAAATTAAGATAATGAGATGTCATTTTTTAATCTAATAGGCTGGAAAACAGTTTAGTAGGTTATTAGCATCCAGTCTTGGGTATGGGGAGACGGCACCCCCAAGCTCAGCTGGTAACAGCATAAATCGGTGTCATGAGGAAGGGGCAACCTTTGGGTTTTAACTTAAAAATATTCATATTCTGTGATCTAGAAATCTTTTCTTGAGGTATACTTCTAAGGGAAATACTCAAACATCTGCAGAGAAAGAGAAGGATTACAGGGTGTTTATAGCAGCACTGTTTGTAATGCCAAGACACAGAAAAACACCTAAATGCTCACCAATGGAAAAATGGGTGAATATGCTAGTTAGTTCTAGATAACAGAGTATTATGAAGCATTTAAAAAGAATAAGCTCTGTTTCTGCTGACATGGAAAGCTCTGCCAGAATATTTGCTAGAATGATAACCCATAACTTTATTGACAGACCTACTAAGTACCCATTGTAACAAATGGGAAGGGCCCTGCCAAGGTACATCACTGAAGGATCACACAACACCTCTTTCCTCTTTTCTCTCTTTCTGAAAATTCCATTGGACAGATTTTCCCCACTTTTGTTCTCAATTTCTAGTTTTCTTTTGTCTCCAATCTCTATCTGCCTTTTTCTTAATGTTCAACATTCCTGGAATTTCCTCAGCATCAGCCTTCAAAACTTATCATGAATTGTTATTTCAGTTACCATTTTTATAAACTGCAAAGAATTATTTTTTCTCTTTTTTTTTTTTAACATTCTCTTCTGATACTATTAAGTGTAGCTTTTGTCCCCTTCCTGCATCTTCTGTTTCCACTCAGCCTCTTTTCCCCATTTGCTGGTTTTGGTCTTCATTTTTCACGTCAGAGCTTTTCCTTGAAAGTGTGGTGACTTCTGGCCATCCATTCATATTTTAGAGAGACTCATACAGGCAGGGCTGGGTTTGTTAAAGGCTGGTATAAAAAAGTAATGAACAGAAACCTCAGTTAAATAGAATCTGGAGACCAGAAGGGGGGAGCTCTCAGGCCCTATGACCACAGCAGAGCCCAATAGGAAGAAGGAAGATTCCTCTTCTTTCCTGGCAAGGAGTCAGCTAAGGAAAAGCCATGGACTCTGTTTGCTATAACCCTCCCAACTTCCTTTTCTCCCCCGTAAAAGCGCTCTTCTTCCCTTGCCATGTGGGAACCTCACATGCTGCTCATCACGGCTGCAGCGCCCAAACAGCAATTCTCTGTTGATCCTGAATAAACCCATCTTTGCTGGAGAAATAGCTGTGCATTTGTTTCAGGTCAACACTGCCATCACAAAGGACAGCAGGGAAAGAGCCTTTGCCCTGAGGGACTTCTGTGGCTGTATTTTTCTCCAGCGTTCTTCAGTTTCTCCAGGACGGATGCAGGTGTCGCATGTGGGAAGGAGGCTGACGAACCACCATTCAGGGCATGGATTTTTCTTCAGTTCCTGCCTCTTTATCCTCCTGGTCTATGCGGGCCTGATGTCCCTGAGATTATCACCTTCGGATCAAATCCTCTTGAGTGTAAACCTCCTGAGTGTGGGCAGCAGGTGAACAGATTAATTCGCACCCCCTTCCCACTTTTCCAGCCCTCTTCACAGATCAGACTGCCTCTAAGTTCCGGTCCCCTCGGGCCATCTTCGGTTATCAGTTATCCCCTCACGGCCGTTGCCCTGAACTTCCTCTGTTCTGTTCAGTCATCACCTTCTGTCCTCTTTCTGTCTTCTTAGTATTTGTTGAGAAATTTTTCCAGGTAAAGGAAGTAAACATATTTGGTCATTTTATTTTGAATTGGAAGCCCCAAATTAATCTGTCACTCTCAAAAACAGGGTTAGTTGTCCAAAGAAGAAAACCATTCACTAGGGCTATGTCTTTCTTTGCCACTAGGTGGTGCTGCCACATCTGAAAATGAAATGGGGCCGGTCACCTCAGCTTCAGAGGGAACTGGATCCGTTCTTAAGGATTTGTCTCTCATTTGGATGAAGCATATGCTCTTACATAAGGCCATAGTGCTTTTAAAGTTTTTTTTCTGTTTTAGAAAAATATCTTCCATATTAGCAGAGGCACACTTTTTTATCCATAATCTTTGAAGCCTGAATGATAAATGATCATTTTTACTAATATTCGCTAGATGTGAAATCTTTGATGAGTTCATTTACCTTTTCCAAGCCTCACTTCGCTCATCTATAAAATGATGAAAATAATAACTATATCTCACATTGTGTAGGAGTTAAATATTCATTACATATCTCATAGGGGCATAGGGTGGGTGCACAAAAAAATGCTAAGAATGGCAACACTGTTAGAATAAACTTTATTAGGCTTTTGAGAGCACTTCAAAAGTCAATTTACAAACCAGGAAGAAACAGAAAATATGAACAGACCAATCACAAGCACTGAAATTGAAACTGCGATTTAAAAACTCCCAACAGACAAAAAGTCCGGGACCACATGGCTTCACGGGCAAATTCTATCAAACACTCAGAGAAGAGCTAACACCCATCCTTCTGAAACTCCTCCAAAAAATTGCAGAGGAAGGAACACTCCCAAACTCATTCAATGAGGTCACCATCACCCTGACACCAAACCAAAGATATGACCAAAAAAAATTACAGGCCTATATCACTGATGAACATAGTTGCAAAAATCCTCAACAAAATACTAGCAAACCGAATCCAATAATACATTAAAAGGATCATACACCATGATCAAGTGGGGTTTATCCCAGGGATGCAAGGATTCTTCAATACCTGCAAATCAATCAGTGTGATACACCACATTAAAAAACTACAGAATAAAAACCATATGATCAACTTGATAAATGCAGAACAAGGTTTTGACAAAATTCAACATCCATTTATGATAAAAACTCTCTAGAGGGCTTCCCTGGTGGCGCAGTGGTTAAGAATCTGCCTGCCAATGCAGGGGACATGGGTTCGAGCCCTGGCCCGGGAAGATCCCACATGCCGCAGAGCAACTAAGCCCGTGCACCGCAACTACTGAGCCTGCGCTCTAGAGCCCGCGAGCCACAACTACTGAGCCCGCATGCCTAGAGCCCATGCTCTGCAATAAGAGAAGCCACAACAATAAGAAGCCCGCACACAATGAAGAGTAGCCCCCGCTCACTGCAACTAGAGAAAGCTCGCTCACAGCAACGAAGACCCAACACAGCCAAAAATAAAAATAAATAAATTTATATTTTTTCAAAAATCCCCAGGGACTTCCCTGGTGGTCCAGTGGTAGAGAATCTGCCTTACAATGCAGAGGACGCGGGTTCGATCCCTGGTCAGGGAACTAAAATCCCACATGCCATCTGGCAACTAAGCCTGCATGCCACAACTACTGAGCTCGCGTGCCTCAATTAGAGAGCCTGTGTGCCGCAAACTACAGAGCCCACGTGCCCTGGTGCCTGCGAGCTGCAAGGAAGAGCCCACATGCCGAAACGAAAGATCCCACATGCATGTCTCAACGAAGATCCCGTGCGCCACAAATGAGACCTGATACAGCCAAAAATAAATTTAAAAAAAATTTTTTTTAAATCCCCTAGAAAGTGGGCATAGAGGGAAGCTACCTCAGCATAATAAGGCCATATATAACAAACCCACAGCTAACATCATTCTCAACGGTGAAAAGCTGAAAGCATTTCCCCTAAGATCAAGAACAAGACAAGGATGCCCACTCTTGCCGAGGCAGGAGATAGATGGGCCCCAGGCTGAGCAGCTGGAATCTTCCCCTGTGGACAGATACGCCAGGATAAAGATAACGGCAGGAGCAAGGAGGAGCCAGTCCTGCTTGGAGAGAAGACAGAGAGACCACATACTTCCCATTCTTGAGGTCAAGGACACCTTCCCGACTGCACATGCAACAGAAAGGTTCCTCGGAGGTCAGAGAAGGGAGGGAGTGTCAGACCATAATATGTTCTTCTTCCCAGAAACCCCTGCACTGGAATCCATCCTGGTTAAAAGATGCACACGCACGCAGGGGAGGGCCCTGAGTTAGACCAAATATGGACTCAGAGCCCCGCAAAGCAAGATGACTGGCCAGAGGGGACCGGGAAGAACTTCCCCATATAAGTGATCTGAACTACCCCAAGGGTGCGACTCTTTCTCTGGGCCCACCCATGTGAGTCTATCCACATGTACTTTCTTTTCCTCCCCAAAAACACTACTTGTTTCACTACCTTCCTTCTCTTTGTTGAAATTCCTTTCTCCAAAGCAGACAACCCAGGGCCTTGTAAGTAGCCACTGGCCCTGGAGATCTAGTGGCTGGGATTTGGTGTTCTCACTGCCGCGGCCTGACTTCAATCTCTGGTCGGGGAACCGAGATCCTGCTTCAAGCCACTGCAGGCCGAGGCCACCCGCGATCATTTTTGGTGCCCAAACCTGGGAATTCAACGTAAACCGCGGGCTTGGCCCAGCTCTTGCTTGAGGCCCCTGACTTTCACTCTCGCCCTGTTTCTCTCGCTCTCTGCTTTGCTTTCTTTTCAAGACCCACGGGGCCTAATCTCGGTCCACTCACTGTGTTATGGCTCCCCCAGGTGACGGTGGCAGCGGATATCCCCCAGGCCGTGCAGATCCAACTAACACTGCGGTGACTGCTGCCGCTGTCCTCTGGGACCTGGTGGAAACGTGATTTCTCACCGTGAAGGAGTCCAAGGGGTGCCTGCCTCTCTCTCCCCCTCTCTCCCTCCCTCCCTCCCTCCCTCTCCCTCTCTCTCCCTCCCTCTCTCTCTCCCTCCCTTTCTCTCCCTCCCTCTCTCTCTCTTTCCCTCTCTCCCTCCCTCCCTCTCTCCCTCTCTCTCTCTCTCTCTCCCTCCCTTTCTCTCCCTCCCTCTCTCTCTCTTCCCCTCTCTCCCTCCCTCCCTCTCTCTCTCTCCCTCCCCCTCTCTCCCCCCCCATCTCTCTCCCTGTCCCATATGGAACCCCCCTCTATGCTTTTCTTTCCCACCTCACTCGTACAGCAAGATCTCTTTCTCACTTTGTATCTCTGCACCGTTTCAGGGAAGGATTTTCTGGACCTCATTCCTAAACTGCGTCCCCTCCCCGCCGCTGCCAAACTCACTGTTGCCTCTGTCAGATAGAATTGGGAAGTGCCTGATGATTTTATCGTAGCCTCCAGACAGATTAGGGTAATGGATTTGGGGTTCTTCTGTTGTCTAGTCTTTCACATCTCACTCAATGTCCAAAAATCTACTATGAGAATTTCTCTACCTCCCGGCCCCTTGGGTCTTGAACATGTGCCATCTTCTAGAGCGTCCAACTCTGATTTCTCCAAGGGTTCCTAAGGGGAATCCTGGCAACCGGTCTGCACTGGTTCAAATGTCCTCCCCTGGCCACATGGGGGACACCTTGCACAAGGTACCAAGGATGACTGGAAATGTCTGGTTAGGAATCAGTGGGGAAGTAGACGATGCTCCAAACCCCATCAGCAAAAAGACTGAAGGAAATTCAGAGGATGCTCTGAATCTCCTTCAAGCGCCTCCTTGTAATGTTTCTGGGACACCAAATTCCATTTCTAGGAGAGCTCTTTTGTTCTCGGTTGCAGGTTACCCAACATGGGAGGATCCCCTCCCAAGCCAGAAGAAACACCTCTGGAGTGTAACCTTTAAGAACGAGAAACTTTTTAAAATAGACAGGTTAAGAAAGGAAAAACAAATTCTACTGTAACACTGCCTGGCCTTTGTTTCAGTTCCGGGATGGAGAAAAATGGACTGAAAATGGCTCTGTAAATTATAATACCATTCTGCAATTGGATCTTTATTGCCGCAAGATAGGAAAGTGGACTGAGTTTCCCTATGTTCAAGCCTTCATGGTCCTTTACCAAAATCCCGCCCTATGCAGCTCTTGCAATCAAAAGCCTGGGAAACCAGAAAACCCTCCCAACGTTTTAGATGATCCCCTCCTAACTTCCCCCAACTGTCAGGGGGGAAACCGAGCTCCCCTACTCCTGACAGTACCCGACTTCTTCAGAGCCACCCACTTCTCTGGTGTCACCTACCTCTCCAGAGCCCTCTGACCGATCCCAAACTCCACCTCCCCATGTCCCTCTATACCCTCCGATACCCCAAGAAAGACAGACTAGTCCCTCCGGGATAACTCGCAGTGGAGCTTCCTGTCACCCAGGATCGGGGAAATTATCCCCTCTTAGGGAAGTGGCAAATAGCAAAGGGACAATAAGAATATATGTGCCCTTCTCTTTAGTTGATTCAGCCCAATGCAAACAAAGACTGGGCTGATTTGCTTAAGACCCTCATTTGCTGAAGAGTTTCAGGCCCTAACTCTGGCCTTTGATTTAATTTGGAAGGATGTCCAAGTTGTCCTATCTACTTGCCGTACCCCTGAGGAGAAACAGAGAATTGGGGAGCAGCCCAGGGGCACGCTGACCAGCTTGCCAGGGACCAACCCAAACATTTTGTTATGGGTGGAGTCGCAGTCCCAAATCAGGAGCTCTGTTGGAATTATGATTCCTGGGAGGGAACAGAAGCCAGCAAGCACATGATCCAATGTGTATTAGAAGGGATAAGAAAATGTATCAAAAAGTCAGTTAACTATGGAAGGGTTAAAGGAGTGACCCAAGAAGAAAAAGAAAATCCAGACCTCTTTTACGGATGGCTTGTGGAGGCTTTTAGAAAATATACTAACATTGACCCCTCCACTCCCGAAGGCCAATCCCTGCTGGGACAACCCTTTATCAGCCAGTCTGCACCTGATATTAGGTAAAAACTCCAAAAGTTACAATTAGGACCACAAGCCCCCATGCCCCAACTCCTAGAGGTGGGCTTTGGAGTATTTAATAATCGAGATCAAGCTGAGGAGGAAGAAAGAACCAAACGTGAGAAAAGACAGGACAAGGTTCGTGCAAAACTGACAGCCGTTGCTGTCAGCCACGCCTTGCAACCTCGAGACAACCCAAGGGGGCCAAGAAAGTTCAACTATCTGTCTGGAAGTAAGACCAACGAGGAGGAATGCTCCAAGGGCAAGTCAACAGGCCACTGGGCCCAAGAATGGCCCTAGGCCGTGCCCAGCCCGCAAACAAACAGGTCATTGGAAGTGGGACTGCCCTCAGTCCCAAAGGGGAAGGGGGGTCCCCACTCCTGAGATTGCCATGCTGGACGACATCCCATGAGATGTCTTGTCTCCATCACGGAGCCCCAGGTGGTCCATGATATGGCAGGTGAGAAGATCGATTGTTTAACTGACACGGGAGCCACTTAACTCTGTCCTGATTTCTCATGCTGGGCCTCTTTCCTCCAAAAGCTGTACTGTGACTGGTGTCCAAGGAAAGCCTCGCGCCCATTACTTTACTGGGCCTCTCACTTGCCAATTTGAGCAGCGTTTGATTTCACATACCTTTTTAGTTGTCCCTGAGTGTCTCACCCCACTACTGGGGAGAGACTTTCTGGGCTCCCTCGGGGCCATATTACAGTTAGGAGGAAAGTAGCCCCGTATCTTGACCCTGACTAAGGTAGATCAAGGGCCTGTTCCCAGCTGTATTCTCCAACCAGTGAACCCTGCAGTTTGGGACAAAGGAGTCCCTGGGAGGGCCATAAACACCCAACCTGTAAAATTAGCTTTAAGCCAGAAGCTGCCTACCCTAACAAGAGACAATACCCCATAAAGTTGGAAGCAAAAAAGGGGTTAAAACCCCCTGTAGATAAATTCTTAAAACATGGCCTCTTGGTGTCCTGCCAGTCTCCACGCAATACTATTTTTCCAGATGTTAAGGCAAATGGGGAATATAGAATGGTACAAGATCTTAAAGCAGTAAATGATGCTGTGGTCCCTATTCACCCCCTCATGGCCAATCCTTATAACACATTAGCCCAAATCCCTGAGGATGCTAAATGGTCTACTGTGCTCAACTTCAAGGATGCCTTTTTTGCATCCCAGTTCATCCCTCCTCACAGTATCTGTTTGCCTTCCAGTGGACTAATGCCCTCTCAGGCCAAATGCAACAATACACCTGGACAGTATTGCCTCAGGGGTTTCGGGACAGCCCACACTTGTTCACACAGGCCCTAGGAAAGGAACTAAGGGAGATAACACCTAAAAGAAGGGGCTATTCTACAGTATGTAGATATTGATATATTAATATGTAGCCCCTCCACGGAGGCCTCAAATCAGAATACAATTGAAGTCCTTAATTTCCTTGGGGCCCGAGGTTTGAGTCTCTCGGACACAGGCACAAATCTCAAAGCAACAAGGTAAACACCTGCACTACATTATAAGCCTCGGAAGTAGACAGTTATCTCCAGATAGAAAACGGGTTATATTAGGCCTAAGCACTCTAAAGACAAACACCTTTTTTGGGCATGGCAGGATTTTGCAGAATTTGGATTCCAGGATTTGGGATAATGGCTTAAGCCCCTGTATGAAGCCACTAAAGGCCCAGATACAAAACCATTACTTTGGACTGGGGAACAGGAAAAGGCTTTTAATACTATCAAGCAGGCCCTCACCAGAGCCCCTGCTCTGGGTCTCCCCAGTTTGAAAAAGCCATTCATCTTATACATGACTGACAAGCAAGGGACAGCTTGTGGGGGGGGGGGGGTCCTAGTACAGAAGCTAGGGCCAGTTCCTCAGCCTATAGGCTATTTTTCCAAACAACTAGACTCGTGGCCCAAGGTTGGCCTGGCTGCCTTCGTGTAGTAGCTACCACTTTAATTAGTGGAAAAAGCTAACAAGCTTCCCTTTGGACAGCCACTGGAAGTCCAGACCTCCCATCAAGTACAAGGGATCCTGGAGATCAAAGGCCACCATTGGCTAACTGGAGGCCGCTTTACTAAGTACCAGGCTTTGTTCCTCGACTCCCCAGAGGTAACCCTCAAAACTTGCTGCACCCTCAACCCAGCTGCACGGATGCCTGCTGACAGCCCAGAGCTAATATATTCCTGCCTCAAAACCCTTGACCAGGTCTACGCCTCTAGGCCTAATCTAACAGATCAAGCCATAGACAACCCCGAGGAAGAATGGTTTACCGACAGCAGTAGCTTTATTAAGGACGGGGTCAGGAGGGCAGGGTATGCTATCATGAGCGCTCACAGTGTCACAGAAGTGAAACCTTCGCCACCCAACACTTCAGCCCAGAAGGCTGAACTGATAGCTCTAACCCGAGCCTTAACCCTAGGGGAAGGAAAAATTGTAAATATGTACACAGACTCAAAATATGCCTTCCCTGTTCTGCATGCCCACATAGCTATCTGGAAGGAAAGAGAGAATTTTTAAATACAAGAAATTCCCCTAAAAAATGAGGCTGAGATTTTACATCTCAGAGAAGTGGTTCAAAAAACCAAAACAGGTAGCACTCATTCACTGCTGCGGGCACCAAAAGGGAACTTCTCAAATTACCCAAGGGAACAACAGGGCAGATCGGGAAGCCAAGAAAGCAGCCCTGATACCCACAACAGAAATGGCATTGATCCCATCCCTTGCCCCTTCTAACATTGTACCCAGATACTCAACTTCCGAAGAGACCTGGCCACGAGACCAAGGGGGCACTAAGGGAACAGATGGCTGGTGGCACATAGACCAAAAACTGCTCGTACCTCTTTCTGACCAATGGGAAATTATTAAAGGGCCACATGATTCCTCCATCTGGGGAGGGATGCCATGTCTGCTGTGGTTTTCCAGATTTTTACAGGAAAGGGCTCCCAGGGACAATCAGAAGGGTTACTGGAGCCTGCGCCCTCTGTACCACCCATAATCCGGAGGCAGCCTCAAGCCGTACCCCCTCCCCCTCTTGTTAGCCCAGCCCAGTGACGTGGGACTTAGCCAGGAGAGGACTGGCAAATGGGTTTCAGTCAGGTGCCCTCTTTCCAAGGCTTCAAATACTTGTTAGTATTTAAAGACACTTTCACCGGATGGGCAGAGGCCTTCCCCAGTAGGACGGAAAAGGCAACCAAAGTGGCTAGAACACTTCTATCAATAAAAGAAATCACTCCTAGGTTCAGGTTACCCTGCCACCTCCACCTCCAGAGTGACAGTGGACCCTCATTCAAAGCCAGGGTTACCCAACAGCTCTCGCAGGCCTTCGGGATCAGATACCACCTGCATTCGTCCAGGAGACCTCCATCCTCATGAAAAGTAGAACAGGCTAATCATACCCTAAAGAAAACCGTGGGCAAACTGTCAGGAAACCAGAACCGTGGTACCACCTGCTGCCAATAGCTCCCTTAAGGGTCAGGGCGGCCCCTAAAACAACCACTAAGTTAAGCCCCTTTGAAATGACACACGGAAGGCCATTCCTTACCTTGGACATGCTAACTGGCCCAGAAGCCCAAGCCCATCTTAAATACATTATAAACCTGGGCCAGGTCCAGAGGGCTACACAAGAATACGGCAACAGAACCCAGCCCTCCCCAGGTAAGAGCCCCAGTCACTCCACTGTAAATCCTGGGGACTGGGTGCTCTTAGAGACCTGGAAAGATGAGTCCCGTGGCACCCAGCTACTCCCAAAGTGGAAGGGTCCTTAACAAGTCCTGCTGAGCACCCCTACAGCAGTTAGGCTCCAGGGAGTCACGAGTTGGGTCCGTCTGTCCAGGATTAAACCTGCCTCCACTGATGTTACAGGAACCCGAAGACCCACATTCCAGCCATTCCTATGAATCCACCCCTTTCCCCCAAGTCTCCATAGGACACGGAGGACCCTGGACAGCCTGAAAAATCCAGGTGGATGAGGAAGCCTCTCCAAGACCTAAAGCTCTATTTAGGAAGGACAGAGACTTCTTAGACCCAAGGCTAAGTACCCACAGCCACTATCTTCCTTTCTGCCTTCCAGTGCTCTAGTTCACTTACAAAATAACTGGCACGCTCTGGTAGAGTTAGATAGTAACTGTCCCCCTCGCTCTCGCGTTTGCTTTCGCAATTTATTACAGAGTGCCGCTGTAGCCCTGCGCCTATACCGGAGAGAGAACTCCTCTACCCACGCTGGGTGGTTTAGTGTGACTCACCTGAAACCTCAGGACCCATACTTAACCACTGGCTTTCAACTCCCTACAACACTTCTTTTAATGCTCCTGCTTTCCAGTCATTTTTCAAGATCAAAACTCTAATTGGTGCAACTATGAAGGTATTAATTACTTTAGATTTCCTCTACCTCTTTCCCTTGTCCACAGGACAGACAGACAACTCCCCGGTTCACACCGTGCAAACTCCTGCTTCCTCCCCTCAGTTGACGGGACGCTGGATTTGCTTACCCCGCGAGCTAAGTCCGTCATCGACCATAGCGACCCCTTTGTCTATCCCGTAAAGAATATTCGCCAAGTTCCTGAGGGAAAATGGACTTTCAAAGACCCAAGACTCAGTGCTGTGATGTACAGAGTCAAATTGTTCATCTTTCCACAGAAAACAATTCTCATGTCTCTTGCCTACCTCTTCCTTAGCAGCAGAAAGAGAACATGAGGTCGAAACTGGGGAATGAAAAACTGGCATGAAGACACCCCAGCGTTTCATGATGCCCCTCGCCCAAGCCAGAGGTCCAGCTGCCCGTTTGTGCTCAAACCCTAACCCACTACCTGATGGAAGAAGGATCCATACTGGTGGAGCAACTGACAGAACGGAATGGATGGAGCGCACTGGGTGTATGGCTGGAAAATATTTCCACAACGACAGGACTGGATGGCTAAGCTTTAAAACCTCAGGCCAGTTAGTCTACTGTGCCCCAACAGGATACGTCTTTGGATGCCACGGAGATAAACAACTGTGGGCTACTAACTGCCTACACAATCATTCCACACCCACGCAGTGTAGGCTGGGAACACTGATTTCCCCTTTCTCAATCCACTCCTCAAATGAATCCAAGCACTGGGTCAGTTCATTAAAACCGTTCACTGGATTGACTCGAAACTTACCCGGGAATATCCCAGATGGAGATGCCTATTTCGTTGGGTATGCACTGTTACCACGGTTGGGGGACAGCTGCCCACCAATACGTCCTTCAAAACTTGCGTCGCACTCTTACCACCACAGCCAGTGAGACTACTAAATCTCTTATTAATTTACAGAGTCTCTAGATTCCCTGGCCTAGGTGGTACTTGACAACCGATTGGCCCTGGATTATCTATTGGCAGAACAAGGAGGAGTACGTTAACACCTCTTCCCAGGTAGAAACCAACACTGAAACAATTCAACAATAAGCCACCTGGCTTCAGGAGACAATTAACCATCAATCCTCGTTATTCAACATGGGCGGGAAAACTGAAAACTGGTTCTCTAGTTTGTTCTCTTGGATCCCACAAGGTACTAAAAACTTTCTGACAGGCTTCCATTTTCTTATACCCCTCCTCTTTTCAGTCATACTGATTTATGTTAGACTTCGCCTAGTGCTTTGTTGTCTTCCATACTGTTATAAATCTATAACTAAGACCTTTCAGCCCAAGTAGGAGGGCTGGGACCAACAGGTTCAAAACTTCCATTTTAGAAACGGAGAAACATGCTAAATTTTAACCCTGAGATTAACAAAACTATGCTGACCACGTATAACCGGATTCTTACCCCTGCTTGAGTCTCGGATTATAACTGTCTTTCACTAGCCTTTAGCCCCCGCTCCTCTAATCTACCTATTCAGTTTGTTTCCTCGAGGGCACAACAGTATAATGGTGATGCATGGATTCCAGCTGCTCCCCAAAAAAGACCCTGCAAGAATAACAGAAGTCACCCTGGGGTCCCTCAACAAGATATGGCAAGAGTTGCATGGCTCCAATTAGGGAGGGTCTGTAAGCCCCATGCCAGCCTGAAGAAGCTACAGAAGACAGACCTTTGGCCTTTATCTTCCCAGTAAAGATTTCTTGGGGTCCACGTCTCTCAGGGGGAATTTGAGGCAGGAGATGGATGGGCCCCAGGCTGAGCAGCTGGAATCTGTCCCCTGTGGACAGATACTCTAGGATAAACATAATGGCAGGAGCAAGGGGAGCTGAGTCCTGCTTGGAGAGAAGATAGAGAGACCACATATCTCTCATTCTTGAGGTCAAGGACACCTTCCCAGCTGCACATGCAACAGAAAGGTTCCTCGGAGGTCAGAGAAGGGAGAGGGTGCCAGATCATAATATGTTCTTCTTCCCAGAAACCCCTGCACTGGAATCCACCTTGTCTAAAAGATGCACACACACACAGGGGAGGGCCGTGAGTTAGACCAAATATGGACTCAGAGGCCCGCAAAGCAAGATGACTGGCCAGAGGGGACTGGGAAGAACTGCCCCATATAAGTGATGTGAACTACCCCAAGGGTGCAACTCTCTCTGAGCCTGCCTGTGTGTGTCTATCCACACATACTTTTTTTCCTCCTAATAAACACTTTACTTGTTTCACTACCTCTGTGTCTTTGTTGAAATTCTTTTCCACAAAGCAGATGACCCAGGGCCTTGGAACTAGCCACTGGCCCTCGAGGTCGAGTGGCTAGGATTTGACATTCTCACTGCCACAGACTGGCTTCAATCTCTGGTCTGGGACCTGAGATCCTGCTTCAAGCCACTGCAGGCTGAGGTCACCCGAGATCATCGCCACTTCTGTTCAACATAGGTTTGGAAGTCCTAGCCACAGCAATCAGAGAAGAAAAAGAAATAAAAGGAATCCAAATTGGAAAAGAAGAAGTAAAACTGTCACTGTTTGCAGAGCACATGATGCAACACACAAAAAATCCTAAAGATGCTACCAGAAAACTACTAGAGCTCAATGAATTCAGTAAAGTTGCAGGATACAAAATTAATACACAGAAAGCTTTTGCATTCCTACACACTAAAAATGAAAGATCAGAAAGAGAAATTAAGGAAACAATCCCATTTACCATCATGTCAAAAAGAATAAAATACCTAGAAATAAACCTACCTAAGGAGGCAAGAGACCTGTACTCAGAAAACTATAAGATACTGATGAAAGGAAACAAAGATGACACAAACAGATGGAAAGATATACCATGTTCTTGGATTGGAAGAAGCAATAATGTCAAAATGACTACACTACCCAAGACAATCTACGGATTCAATGCAATCCCTATCAAATCACCAATGGCATTTTTCACAGAACTAGAACAAAAAAATTTTTAATTTGTATGGAAACACAAAAGACCCCAAACTGCCAAAGCAATCTTGAGAAAGAAACATGGAGCTAGTGGAATCAGACTCCCTGACTTCACACTATACTACAAAGCTACAGTCATCAAAACAGTATGATACTGGCATAAAACCAGAAATATAGCTCAATGAAACAGGATAGAAAGCCCAGAAATAAACCCCACACCTACTGTCAATTAATCTACAACAAAGGAGGCAAGAATATACAATGGAGAAAAAATAGGCTCTTCAATAAATGGTGCTGGGAAAACTGGACAGCTACATGTCAAAGAATGAAATTAGAACATTCTCTAACTCCATGTACAAAAATAAACTCAAAACAGATTAAAGACCTAAATGCAAGGGCAGATACTAAAAAACCCTTAGAGGAAAACATAGGAAGAACACTCTTTGACATAAATCACAGCAAAATCTTTTTGGATCCACCTCCTAGAGTAATGAAAAAAAAAAACAAAAATAAACAAATGAAACCTAATTCAACTTAAAAGCTTTTGCACAGCAAAGGAAACAATAAACAAAACGAAAAGACAACCCTTAGAGTGGGAGAAAATATTTGCAAATGAAGCAACCAACAAGGGATTAATCTCCAAAATATACAAACAGCTCATGCAGCTCAATATCAAAAAAACAAACAACCCAATCAAAAAATGCGCAGATCTCAACAGATGTTTCCCCAAAGAAGACATACAGATGGCCAAAAAGCTCATGGAAAGATGCTCAATATCACTAATTATTAGAGAAATGCAAATCAAAACTACAATGAGGTACCACCTCACACCGGTCAGAATGGCCATCATCAAAAAATCTACAAACAATAAATGCTGGAGAGGGTGTGGAGAAAAGGGAACCCTCTTACACTGTTGGTAGGAATGTAAATTGGTACAGCCACTATGGAAAACAGTATGAAGGTTCCTTAAAAAACTAAAAACAATTACAGTATGATCCAGCAATCCCACTCCTGGGCATATATCTGGAGAAAACCATAATTTGAAAAGATACACGCACCCCAATATTCACTGCAGCACTATTTACAACAGCCAGGACATGGAAGCAACATAAATGTCCATCAACAAGGAATGGATAAAGAAGATGTGGCTTCCCTGGTGGCGTGGTGGTTAAGAATCCTCCTGCCAATGCAGAAGACACTGGTTCGAGCCCTGGTCTGGGAAGATCCCACATGCCGCAGAGCAGCTAAGCCCGCGTGCCACAACTACTGAAGCCTGCGCACCTAGAGACCGTGCTCTGCAACAAGACAAGCCACCACAATGAGAAGCCCGTGCACCGCAATGAAGAGGAGCCCCCGCTCAGCAACAAAGACCCAATGCAGCCAAAAATAAATAAATAAATAAAAGATGTGGTACGTATATACAACGGAATATGACTCAACCATAAAAAAGAACGAAATAATGCCATTTGCAGCAACATGGATGAACCTACAGATTGTCATACTGAGTGAAGTCAGACAGAGAAAGACAAATATCATATGATATCGCTTATACATGGAATCTAAAA
Organism: Phocoena sinus; assembly: GCF_008692025.1. Taxonomy (NCBI): domain Eukaryota; kingdom Metazoa; phylum Chordata; class Mammalia; order Artiodactyla; family Phocoenidae; genus Phocoena; species Phocoena sinus. The sequence goes on from NC_045783.1 coordinate 21,776,524, forward strand.
AAAGGGTACAAATGAACTTACCTACCAAACAGAAATAGAGTTACAGATGTAGAAAATAAACTTATGGTTACCAGGGTTACGGTAACGGAGCGGGGAGGGATAAATTAGAAGATTGGGATTGACATATACACACTATTATATACAAAATAGGTTACTAATAAGGACCTACTGTATAGCACAGGGACTCAATACTCTGTAATGGACTACTTGGGAAAAGAATCTAAAAAAGAGTGGATACACGTATATGTATAACTGATTCACTTTGCTGTACACTTGAAACTAACACGACACTGTAAATCAACTATACTCCAATATTAAAAAACGAACAAACATAACAAAACAGAAACAAGCTCATAAATACAGAGAACAAACTGGTGGTCGCCAGAGGGAGGTGGGTAGGGGGGGATTAGGAAAATAGGTGAGGGAGGTTAAGAGGTACAAACTTCCAGTTAAAAAATAAATGAGTCACAGGTATAAAATGTACAGTGTGGGAAATATAGTCAATAACTACGTAATATCTTTGTATTGTGGCATATCATAACTAGACTTATTGTGATCATTTTATGATGTATAAAAATATCGAATCACTACGTTATACACACTTGAAATTAATAAAATATTGTAAGTCAATTATACTTCAATAAAAAAAAAAGATACAAATGAACTTACTTACAAAACAGAAACAGAATCACAGACTCAGAAAACAAACCTATGATTACCAAAGGGGAAAGGTGGCAGGGGAAGGGATAAATTGGGAGTTTGGGATTGACATATACACACTACTATATTTAAATTAGATAACCAACAAGGACCTACTGTATAGCACAGGGAACTCTATTCAATATTCTGTAATATCCTAAATCAGAAAAGAATTTAGAAAATAAATATATGTATATGTATAACTGAATCACTTTGCTGTACACCTGAAACTAATACAACATTGTAAACCAACTGAACTCCAAAGTAAAATAAAAATGTAAAAAGTAAAATTTTTAAAAAGAAGTTTTTTGTTTGTTTTTGTAAAGCAATGACTTTTTCTAAAAAACTATTTATTTATTTTTGGCCGTGTTTGGTCTTCGTTTCTGCACGAGGGCCCTCTCCAGTTGCGGCGAACTGGGGCCACTCTTCATCGCGGTGCGCGGGCCTCTCACTGTCGCGGCCTCTCTTGTTGCGGAGACAGGCTCCAGACACGCAGGCTCAGTAGTCGTGGCTCATGGGCCCAGCTGCTCCGCGGCATGTGGGATCCTCCCAGACCAGGGCTCAAACCCGTGTCCCCTGCACCGGCAGGCAGACTCTCAACCACTGCGCCACCAGGGAAGCCCCGCAATGATGTTTTTAAAAATTTGAAAATGATTATACATAAAAGTGGTCTGTGTATGTGATATATCCTATAGTCAATGACCCACTTGAACTCTTATCTCTTTGAGGAAATGGACTCAGATCCTGTCGGGCTCAATAGGTCATCTTACAGACATTTCTGAGGGTGCCTGGCTAACACATGTGGATTTCCCCTCCCGGGGCAACTGTCTTTGATCCTCGGAGATACGTGTTTTTACCATGAGACACAGGTAGTCTTCTCTGAGTTCCATTAGAAAGCACAGTATCCTTACAATAGATTCCTAAGCCAGCTTACCTCAGCTTCATGTGGATTCTACGACTCATGATCAAATGAGCCTTAACTAGTGCAGCAAGGTGAAATAATAAATAATTTTAACAGCGCCAGAATTTCCCTCAGGGATGGAACTTTTTTTTTTAACCTGAGAAAAATACCTTGAGATATAGCTTAGAACTTATGGTGAAATTCCTAAGGCAGAACTTGGCAGGAGAGAGCTGAACTGCTCCAAAAGGAACGAGCGGGAATTTGAAGGTGGAGAGCAGTGCAGTGTGTGTTTGCTGCAGCTGAGGACAAAGAACACTCCGAGCTCCCACTGAACGTGGAGTAGAGTTAAACCAGTTTTACTTTGATTTCAAAGGTTCGGCTACTTCTGCCAATCGAATTACACTACCAAGACACCCAGAACTACCAACATTTCCGAACACCCCCTAAGAGGGTGAAAACCATGAGAACTGACTGTCAACCAGGCACATAGCAATAAGGGCCAGGTGTGGGTGAGTGCATGATACACAACAGGACACGGCGGTGAGACCACGTACCACACTGCTCGTCCGCCCCATCCGGGCACTCCTGCTCTCCACTGCAGAGCCAGGCCACAGGAATGCATCTCCCACCACATGCAGCTTGCCTTGTCATCTGACACCGTATTTCATCTGCAGTGAAGGACCAAGAAGCAAAGCCATCAGAGTTCCTGGATTCCTTGGGTCCAGGAGACCTTTTCATGATAAGCTGCAGTCACTGTTCTCTTTGGAAGACCTTCCTTCAACTATCATCTAGGAGAACACTAGGGGGTTCAGTACCCTGAAAACCCATGCAGGTTCTCCAGTGACGATCCTTGGGGACCATTCTTTCTGAGGCTGTGGAGTTGTTGCTGGAGAGCTGTCATTCGCCTCCCCGCTGTCTTGTTAGAATGGCTCAGACTTACACTTGTGCTTAAAAAGATACTACTTCTTCCAGGCCTGATTCGGTCTTACAGACTCAAGAGTATGAAGCATTGCAAGTTTAGAGGTCTAGGCTCAAAGCACTTGACTTTAGTTTCCTTTTAGACATGGGTCGATACAGCTTCAAATGAAGTTAGGGTTTGGGGTCCTACATGCCATCTTTATAAGAATACCTCTAATAGCCTGGTTATAAATACTTAAGTTTTCCATTATCTGCAGGATACTGATTTATATTATCAGCTTTATTCAAATCATGAACTTGTGTTTCTCAACCCTGAATGATTAATGGTCAAAAACAAGCCTGTTATGGATGTGGTGCTCAGAGAAGGCCTGGTTGTACTTAGTTTACTATTTTACCTAACTTTCAAAGAGAAAAAGCCAATCCTTGGTTCCAAGAAAACACAAGCCACATGTCCCATTTGGCAGAAGTCTCCGTAAGATGCAGTGAAGACCCAGCAATCCTACCCCAGGGACAGTGTGTGCATACGGGATGGAAAGTCGTGTGCAAAGCTATGTGATGGGAGTTGACAATGGAAGCCCACCGCGTAGACTATACCTTCTTTGGTAAGGAACCAGACCTCAGTCTTACTTGCATCCCTCTAAGATAGTGCTTTTAGCATAGTTACTCAATGTTTGATTTTAAAGCCTGGCTTATAAATTGCATTATAAATGAAAGACTCAGGAGGCACTGGTTATTAATGAATAGCTAACAACTTTGCCAGCTACTCACATACCATCCGGGCAATCCCACTTGACTTGACCAAAACCATTCAATTGCGAGCAGGTGAGGTCAGCAACCCCTAAGATGGGACCCCAGGCTCAGTCGTCAGGCTAATTACTAGGTTGGAGTTCTGGTTAGACCACGTACTAACATCACCTCGGGAGAGTTACTACTGCCTCCCTCTGGACCTCAGTTTTTCTTGTCTGTAAAGTGAGGCTAGTAAATAAGTGGTTCTAAGAGGAAAATGCAAGGATTAAAAGAGTACAAAGTCACTGGGCACAATACCCACCAAACAAATGCTCCCGAAGTGTTAGCTCTTCTGCTACCTCTTCTAGCAGATCCTTCCAGAAGGGTCCCAGTTAGGGCTGCAGTCAACCCTCAAAGATTCACACTGCTAGGCGAGTCCCACCTGGAACACTATTTGCCCTGGTGATTCTCAGTCTGGAGACCCAGTGTGCACATGGATTCTGAACACCATCTGTAGATGGGTCTCAAACATTACTTTTCAAATTTAGGTACATACTTGCTGTGAATAAATTAAAAATGTATTTATTAATCTATTTACATATTAAGTTCATGGTAGCTTTCTCAGAGTCTGTCAATATACAAAGGGTAATGATCACGGACTGTTCTACAACAGACATCACAAAGATGTCTTCATACATCTTAGTGAACACTGCTTAGTGAACACTGCTTAGTGAAAAAGGCAAGTAACTTTAAACCGTGTTTCCGGGGTGGAGCAAACAGACCACCCAGGGCAAGGGCTTCCTGCTGCAGAGACGCCCCACCAGGTTAGGCAAAAACCCTGAGGGTCAGAATCCCTCCTGGAGGGCAAATAGCTCAGAGACTAAGTGACATCTCCTCCAAACCAGTTAACAGTACCTTGACCAACAACGTGTCTGCATAAGTTAAAAAATGAGTTAAAATCTGCCTCCATCCATGAGGGCCAATTGGGAGCACCTGTCAGGAGAGATGGGCAATCCTGCAAGCTAGGTCGTTTGACAAACACTGAGCACCTCCTGCACCTGCCCAGGTCACCAGCCAGCAACCCTACGGGAACTCTGGGTGTCTCGGTCACCCTGGGACCCCGACTCAGCTCTCCTCTGCCTTGGGGTCCGCCTACACCTGAGTGGTATTAACAAGCGCCGCTGTTAGTTGCTTGCTAATCGCACCTGGGCCCAAGCTCCGTTTCCCCCGGGCTGTTTCTGGAGGGAAGCACCTCTTCTCAAGGTCCCGGGCCTCCAAGAGGCTAAATTTGCTGTCTGGTTAAACCTGGGCTGCGGGCCCATCAGAGACCAGGGCTAGAAAGACAATTCCACTCCCTTGGATGTTGGGGAAAGGAAGAACCTAGAAGGGAGCGTGCACCCTGCACTCAGGTGCGGAACGAGCTTCCTTTCTCACCGGCCTGAGGGCCAGAGAGAAAAAGACATCCAATCCATCCGCTGAGCCCACCCACCAGGGAGGCTTGTTAAGGAGTCAAGGGCTGAGAAGCAGGGGGCCCCTCAAGACAGTGTACCCTCGCCCTCCCAGACAAAAGGTCACCGCAGGACGGGGGACAAGCCGCGCACACCCAGCGAGGGCGCCCCAAGCTCTCCTCCGCCCCCGCCCGGCAGCCGGGCAGCCCCGCGCCCCGCAGCCTGCAGAGCGGGATACGGTCCCTCCCGGGGCGCCCCACCCGTGGGCCCCACTCACCGGTCGCTGAGCCCCCGAGGCCGCCCAGCGCGGCCAGCACGGGCGGCAGGAGCCGAAGGAGCGACCAGAGTCCCATGGCCGCGAGGAGACAGCGCGGGGCCCCGGGCGCGAGGCGCGCTGCGCGAAGACGCCACGGGCAGGCGGAGCGCACGGGCCGCCCGAGCTGTTTTAACTCGCGCTCGCGCCGCGAACTGGGGAAGCCGGCGCCGGTGGGCGGGGTGGGCGGGGTGGGCGGGATGGGCAGGGCGCACTGGGAGTTGGCGCCGCCCAATCACGGGGAAGAGCCGCGGGGAGCGAGAGGGGCTGCAGACCCGGCCGTGGTGCCTAGCATCCCTCTCCCTCCGGGTTCTCACTGGGTACTAGCGCCTGGGACCCCGCGCCCCTCCTGCAGTGGGACAGCGGACGCTCAGCCGATTCAGGGCCCCTGTCACACTCATGGTCAAGTTAGGGTTGGTCAGCCATACTTAAGGCGTCTTAAACTTTAATTTTAATTGAAGTAGAGTTGATTTACAGTGTTGTGCCAGTCTCTGCTGTACAGCACAGGGACTCAGTTATACACAGAGACATTCTTTTTTAATATTCTTTTCCATTATGGTTTATCCCAGGGGATTGGATACAGTTTCCCATGCTATACAGTAGGACCCTGTTGTGTATCTGTTCTAAATGTAATAGTTTGCATCTACCAACACCGAACTCCCAGTCCATCCCTTTCCCTGCCCGCCCCCTTTGGCAACCACAAGTCTGTTCTCTATGTGAGTCTGTTTCGGTTTTGTAGATAAGTTCATTTGCGCCATATTTTAAGTGATATCATATGGTACAGTACTGTATGGTATCTTATGGTATTTGTCTATTTCTGACTTACTTCACTTAGTGTGATAATTTCTGGTTCCATCCCTGTTGCTGCAGATGTTACCAAACTTGGGTCTCCTTGCCCATGGGCAGTAAAGCCAAGTGGTGAAGGAAAGCGTTTGTTGCAGGGCGAAGCAAGAAATCCAGGGCAGCTAGTGCTTAAAAGACTCAAACTCCCTGAAGGCTTTCAGGGAATGGGTTTTAAAGTCAGGATGAGGGGCTTCCCTGGTGGCGCAGTGGTTGAGAGTCCGCCTGCCGATGCAGGGGACACGGGTTCGTGCCCCGGTCCGGGAAGATCCCACATGCCGCGGAGCGGCTGGGCCCCGTGAGCCATGGCCGCTGAGCCTGCGCGCCCGGAGCCTGTGCTCCGCAATGGGAGAGGCCACAACAGTGAGAGGCCCACGTACCGCAAACAAATAATAATAATAAAAATAAAGACAGGATGAGGAAGGGGCGTTGTGGGATGTGTGATCAGCTCCTGGACATTCTTCTGATTGGTTGGTGGTGAGGTAATCAGGATCAACATCATCAACCTGGTTCCAACTGGTCTGGGGTCTAAGTGCTTGTGGACAGCATACAGTTAACTTCTCCCACCTGGCGGGGGTTTCAGTAGCTGCAAAACAACTTAAATCAGAATAGGATCTATAGCCCTTGAGGAGGAACTTGACTTTGTTTAATGGCTAAACAGTTATTATTTTGTCTTGCTTGACTGTTTTCCTTTCTGCATTTTTTTCATTTCTCTGATTAGGTTTATTCTTTGACTAAAGTTTTTCTACAGACAAAAGGCAGGCAGAGGACATGGGGTGGGGGGCTGTTCTGGGAAGTCCCCAAAGGGTCCTGCTCGGTTACACAAACAGCATTATTTTCTTTTTTATGGCTGAGTAGTATTCCATTGTGTGTATGTACCTCATCTTCTTTATCCATTCATCTGTCAATGGACATTTAGGTTGTTTCCATGTCTTGGCTATTGTGAATAGTGCTGCTATGAACATTGAGGTGAATGTGTCTTTTTGAATTATAGTTTTGCCCAGATATATGCCCAGGAGTGGGATTGCTAGGTCATATGGAACTCTATTTTTGCCTTTTTGAGGGACCTTCATACTGTTTTCTATAATGGCTGCACCAACTTACATTCCCACTGACACTGTAGGAGGGTGCCCTTTTCTCCATACCCTCTCCAGCATTTGTTATTTGTGGACTTTTTAATAATGGCCATTCTGACCGTTGTGAGGTGCTACCTCACTGCAGTTTTGATTTGCATTTCTCTAATAATTAACAATGTTGAGCATCTTTTCATGTGCCTGTTGGCCATCTGTATTTCTTCTTTGGAGAAATGTCTATTTAGTTCTTCTGCCCATTTTTCAATTAGGCTGTTTGGGTTTTTTGTTGTTGTTGTTGAGTTGTATGAGCTGTTTGTATATTTTGGAAATTAAGCCCTTGTCAGTCGCATCATTTGCAAATACTTTCTCACATCATTTGCAAATATTTTCTCCCATTCCGTAGGCTGTCTTTTTGTTTTACTTATGGTTTCCTTTGCTGTGCAAAAGCTTGTAAGTTTGATTAGGTTCCATTTGTTTATTTTTGCTTTTATATCTACTGCCTTGGAAGACTGACCTAAGAGAACAACAGTACGATTTATGTCAGAGAATGTTTTGCCTATGTTCTCTCATAGGAGTTTTATGGTGTCATGTCTTATGTTTAAGTCTTTAAGCCATTTTGAGTTTATTGTTGTGTGTAGTGTGAAAGAGTGTTCTAACTTCATTGATTTACGTGTGGCTGTCCAACTTTCCCAACACCCCTTGCTGAAGAGACTTTTTCCCATTGTATATTCTTGCCTCCTTTGTCAAAGATTAATTGACCGTAGGTGTGTGGGTTTATTTCTGGGCTGTCTATTCTGTTCCATTGATCCATATATGTGTTTTTGTGCCAATACCATGCCATTTTGATTACTGTACCCTTGTAGTATTGTCTGAAGTCTGGGAGCATTATGCCACCTGCTTTGTTCTTTTCCCTCAGGATTGCTTTGGCAATTATGGGTCCTTGTTGGTTCCATATAAATTTTAGGATTATTTGTTCTAGTTCTGTGAAAAATGTCATGGGTAATTTGATAGGGATCACATTAAATCTGTAGATTGCTTTGGGTAGTATGGCCATTTTAACAATATTAATTCTTCCAGTACAAGACAAGAACATGGGATAGCTTTCCATTTCTTTGTTGTTTTGTTTTGTTTTGTTTGTTGTTGTTTTTTTTGGCCATGCTGGGTGGCATGCGGGATCTTACTTCCCCGACCAGGGATCAAACCCGTGCCCCCTGCAGTGGAAGCGCAGAGTCTTAACCACTGGACTGCCAGGGAGGTCCCTCCATTTCTTTGAATCATCTTCAGTTTCCTTTATTAATGTCTCATAGTTCTCAGCATATGTCTTTCACCTCCTAGATTTGTTCCTAAGTATTTTTTTAATGTTATTTTGAAATGGATTTTTTTTCTTTTTTTACTTTGCCTTTCTGATATTTCATTGTTGGTGTAAAGAAATGCAACCTATTTCTGTATGTTAATCTTGTATCTTGCTACTTTGCTGAATTCGTTTATCAGTTCTAGTCGTTTTTTGTGTGGAGTGTTTAGGGTTTCTATATATAGTATCATGTCATCTGCATATAATGACAGTTTTACCACTTCCCTTCAGATTTGGATGCCTTTTATTATGTTTTAAGTTTTAGAATGTATACAACGTTCATGCCTGTGCAGCCATCTCACTTCCCCACCTCCACCCCCAGCAAACACATAGGCACTAAGCAAGCACTAAGTTGGTCTCAGTCCACCTCAGGCCTCCTGCACAAAGGCTGCACTAATTATGGGCATGTTTCTGTGGCCGAATCTCAAAAGCAGCAGGCAACAATTTAATTAGCCCCAAGTCAATAAAGCTCCATGAACCCCATCAAGTAAACCAAGCCTCACTAGTAATTATCAGTAAAAGATTTTTCATGTAGAACTATGATGCGTAACATTTGACAGTACCCAACGTAGAGTATTTGTAATTTTCTGACAATGACTAACAATGCAGAATGGCATTAAAATGCATCAGAATTAATTCTGCTACAGTCCTTGATTTAGAAGGAACTCCCACAGAAGGCTATAACACACAGGAAAACCCCAATTGATATACGGTCAAAGGATAGACAATTCACAAAATAATTTCACAGATGCTTTATAGACTTTTTCTCAAATAAAGTGACTGCGTGAATATTTTATGTAGAAAAAGGCTAATGTTGGTGGGATGGGTCACAGTGCATTACTCATCTCTGTATTATATATAACTACCCGTCATATAATTCCCTCACTTGAATAATTCCTTATGTTAAGCAGCCCTTGGAATCTGCCGCCAAATCTCATTTATGATGCTAATCACTGTTTTGGGTTAAGAGGTGACTTTTGGCTTCGATTTGAGAATTTGTGAGAGTTTCAGTCAAAGAGATCTAATGAGATAAGCCAGATAAGCATGGAACAGGCACCCAGGCACCTCCCTCAAGGTACACAAACTACCCCACCGCCACCGCCCCTGACACAGGACAATGCAAATCCAGCAGTATACCCAGTTCTTCAGGGCCAGCCCCTTGTCTACCTATAAAAAGTAGAATGTAGGAATTTTCTCTACAAAGTCATAAAAATAACTTCAAATTTTCAAGGGTGGTAGGCTAGTGGAGCGTTATTTTTCCTGCATTCTCATAGGCTCGGTTATTCTCACTGTCTGATCTTTTTAGAGTTTTCACAGCCTAGTCCTGCAGACCTTGCTAGTCAGTATGGATTAGGTTTGGCTGTGAGTGATGGAAAACTCAAAATAACATTTTCTTAAACAAGACACAAGACTCTAAGCAGGTGGTAAAGGGCTGTGTGGTTGTCCGCAATGGCTGCGTTGCTCTGCAGGACCTGACAGACTCAGGGCTCTGGAGACGAGGAAAGGGGTCCTGGATGCTTGGGGACGGATTCAGTGAGAATCACATGTAAAGTGTTTATTCCTGGGCTTGACGTCTACCAATAATTAATCAATATTAACTTGGTGAAAGGGCAGTGGGGGAAGCTTCTGTAGTTCTAGAGAAACAGAAAGAACCAGTGCATTCAACTCAACTCAGTGGCATTTGGTATAAAAATCCATTGTACTCGTTCCCCAGGAGTACCCCACTCCATAAGAATAAGGCTGGCCGAGGGCAGGTGCTCGGGGCGGGGCAGCAGGAGGAGCTGTGACACCCGGAAAGACCTCTGGAAAACCCTTTAGCATGCTGAGGGTCAAAATAAGTCATAGGGGCTTCCCTGGTGGCGCACTGGTTGAGAGTCCGCCTGCCGATGCAGGGGACACGGGTTCGTGCCCTGGTCCAGGAAGATCCCACATGCCGCGGAGCGGCTGGGCCCGTGAGCCACAGCTACTGAGCCTGCGCGTCCGGAGCCCGTGCTCCGCAACGTAAATTTTCCGTACCGCAAAAAAAAAAAAAAAGTCATAAACGGATAGCTGTCCAGCCCTGAAAGAGGACATCTCAGTGGAAGATGCCTGGGTCTCCTTCAGAATCTTCCAGACCGAACGCATCAGAAACCAGAGGTCCACTCGGGCCCTTGAAGCTTCATCCCACGGCCTCCTGCATCCCGACCATGCTCCACAGATCCCTGCTGCCCCCAGCCTGCCACAAACAGCCGACCTTGAACACTCGATCCCCATAAGGGCTCTGGTAGCTAATCCACTGTGACCGTGGGAACCTCCTGCCACCTTAGAAATGCAAGCTCCAGACTTCTCCAGAGCCTTCCACCAGGCAAATCTAGGGAGGCCCTGCAGGAGAAAGCCTGGAGGTCGGGGGTGGGGGGGTTCATTCTGAACCACTTGAGCGCTTCGCAGTGCAGTCAGCCTGACCTCAAATCACTGCCTCCTTGGGCCCTGCCTGATACTCCCGTTCAGCTGTTCTCTCTTGTTTTGCTAACCCATTTGGCGCCTTACCTTAGCTCCCACTTGTTACTTGGCCCCCAGGCTTGCTGACCCGGCTTAGAATGTTGGTTTGGGCTCTGACTTGCATTTCTTCAGGGACTTGACTTTCAGTGTTTACCTGTCTGTGATTGCATCAGAACTTCCAGCGACAGGAAACCCTCATTCCTCTGCCCCATCCCAGCCCCTGCACCACGTGGGGCCCTTTGCCAGCCCCGCCTGACCCAGGAAGGCGATTACCGAAGAGGATTCTGGTGGAGAATCTACCTTCTCTCCTTGTACCCTGTGCACACTACTGGTCCTGCAGGGCTCTGGAGAGGGAGCGGAAAGGGATCTGATTGAATTGATTCCACCTGCTGTGTGAATTAATACCCATTTAACCCTCAAACATATCTTAGATGTATTTCTGATTATTAGAAGTAAATAAATGTAATGAAACAAAGTGAAGTACTCAATATTTGGGGTACAAAGAGCCTCAGGCTGGTGTCAGCCCCTTCCTCCTGGAGGTGGAATCGCCCTGAGGCTGCCCTCAGCTGCATCTTATTTTTATCTCTTTCCCTATTCCAAGTCTGAAATCACAGATCCCATAAATACTTCCATTTTTCATATGACTGCTATGGCTGTCACAGTGGGTACACAGATACGGGAGAGTATACATACTTTGTTTTTTGTGCGTGATTTGGGTGTTTTGGTAGCAAATCATATATTTGTTTTATATTTGATTCTTTCCTTTTTCCTTTGGGTGCTGGCATATGGAACTGTCTGCTTCCAATTCCACCTTGAACAGTGGCTCCAATGATTACCTTTGGGTTTTCTGTCCCCACTCGATGGAAGAGCTCCACAGACTGAAAGACAAGAAGGAGATATATTTGACTTACCTTTATAAAAGCAATAAATTAGGTTTTAAAAAGTAAGATAACTGGGACTTCCCTGGTGGCGCAGTGGTTAAGAATCTGCCTGCCAATGCAGGGGACACAGGTTCGAGCCCTGGTCCGGGAAGATCCCACATGCTGCAGAGCAACTAAGCCCATGCGCCACAACTACTGAGCCTGCGCTCTAGAGCCTGCGAGCCACAACTACTGAGCCCACCTGCCACAGCAACTGAAGCCCACGTGCCTAAGGCCTGTGCTCCGCAACAAGAGAAGCCACCGCAATGAGAAGCCCGCACACTGCAATGAAGAGTAGCCCCCGCTCGCCACAACTAGAGAAAAAGCCCGCGTGCAGCAACGAACACCCAACACAGCCAAAAATAAATAAATAAATAAATAAATAAATTGGGGGAAAAAAGATAACTGGTGTCTTGAATTTTAGTAGATATCAAGTAAAGTTCTATTCCTTCCTTATACCTTGTTACAAAGGAGTGTTATGAACTGCAGGTGAACAAAATCTGCTGCTGGCTGGGCTAACATTAGGGCAGATATTTCTAACGTAGTCTAACCGATGAGGTTAGTGCAACACTGTGATATGATAATAAACATATATTTTGGTCTTTGTCCTGGGCTCCTGGCCAGAGCTCCCCAAATCTTTGTAATGTCCTAAGTGATAAATGTGCTAGGAGCATCTCTTTTTTTTAAATTAATTAGGCTACGTCAGGTCTCAGTTGCTGGCACATGGGAATCTTTGTTGCGGTGCGCGGGCTTCTCTCTAGTTGTGATGTACGGGCTCCAGAGCACGCGGGCTCAGTAGTTACAGTGCTCTGGCTCAGTTGCCCTGCGGCATGTGGGATCTTAGGTCCCCGACCGGGGATCGAACCTGCGTCCCCTGCATTGGAAGGCAGATTCTTAACCACTGGACCACCAGGGAAGTCCCTAGGAGCATCTTTTACCCTCATATTTGGCCTCTGACCCCAGTTCCTGACCCAGAGCTCCTAAATCCCTTGGAATTTCCTGGGTGATAGGAGTGTCTTTTGTCTTAATAAGGTGACTCTTAGTGGCTTCCTCCAGAGGCTGGGGCTGGTCACCAGGAAGACCAAGCGATGGTTAGAAGCTTCGAATTTTCATCTGCACTCCTCATCCACCAGGGAAGGGAGAGGGGCTGGAAACTGAGTTAATAACCAATCACGTTTTCATGATGAAGCCTCTATAAAAATCCCTAAACTACAGTGTAAAAGAGCTTCTACACATCCACATGCTAGGACGGTGATGCACCCTAAACCCACAGGGACAGGAGCTCCTGAGCTTGGGGCCCTTCTGATCTCGCCCTGTGTATCTCTTCGTCTGGCTGTTCATTTGTATCCTTTATCATATCCTTTATTAGATAATAAACTGGTAAACGTGAGTGTTTCCCTGAGTTCTGTGAGATGTTATAACAAATTATTGAACCTGAGGAGGGGGTCTTGGAACCCCCAATCTGTAACCAAGTTGGACAGAGGTGTGACTGACCTAGGGACCCACTCCTTAGGACTGGCATCTGAAGTGGGGTCTGTCTTGGGAGACGGATCCCTTAACCTGTGGCTCTGATGCTGACTCCGGGTAGACGGTGCCACACCTGGGATTGAATTGTAGGTCACCTACCTGGCGTCAGAGAGTTGGTCGATGTGGGAAAAAACCCTACACGTCTGGTGTCAAAAGTGTTGTGAGTAGAGAATAGAGGAATAGAGTTTTTTCTCTCATTTCGTGAATTAAAGTCATCAGGGACTTTACCAGGTAATGTCTGGTTATATATACAAACCACATGTGGATCCCTGAGTCAGAGATGCATATGAAATTCTGTGTAGTTTTGGAAACGCTAAGGATATGGAAATATTTGTAATTAACCATTACCTGCACTTCCCATCAAAACTTTACTGAGAAAGCCTGCCCAACCTCTAAACCCCAGAACAGGAGTCTTTGAAATGATCTGCACAGAGAGTTCTCTCGATAACTGTCAAGTCCAGGTCATTAGTTGTAATCATTCTAGATGGTTTTATAAAGCCATTAATTAAAGGTTAATTAATGATTAATAAAAGGTTAATTAATGATTAATAAAAGGTTTAAATAATCATATATAACTTCCTACAATATATAAGATCTGTATAACTGTTATAACATAAATGGATGTGATGATACTGTGGAAGCCAGCAAAGGAAAAGACCTGCTTTGGGGTTTCATTTGGCATCCAAATGCAAGGTCACTGGAACATGACTAAACTCGGAAAATTCCCATGAGCCAATGGACAATTTTCCAGTAACAGCTCAGGACTAGTGATACTGAGTTGTATATGAGGCCAGAGGTTTATATCAATATCAAGTTGGTATTAATATCAATTTGCAAGTTTGTTTCAGTTTGATGAGCTTCAGCTGTGAGAATAAGCACACGTGGTATAGGATGTTTATCTTCCTTCCTAGAGTGATATTACTTGTGTTATCTGAAAAAAAAGATTTATCTATTTACCATGGAACATTTATCTATTTACCATGGCAAAGCCAGGAAATGTGTCTACTGACATTCAAAATACGAAATATACTTGTAGTTCAAAAAAAATAGAAAAAATGGTTTCCAAAATTGGATACCTTTCAAACATTTGTAGATTTTTGTTTAATTTGAGCCACTGACAATAGTTAGTCAAACAACATTGCACTTTTTATTTTCTGTTTGAGAAGCATAGACAGAAAGGAGCCAAAAGACTGCGAAATTGAAAACTACTATAAAACTGCCCTCATTTTTCCTGATTAAAGAGTAGGCTAGGGGCTTCCCTGGTGGTGCAGTGGTTGAGAGTCCGCCTGCCGATGCAGGGGACACGGGTTCGTGACCCAGTCCGGGAAGATCCCACATGCCACGGAGAGGCTGGGCCCATGAGCCATGGCTGCTGAGCCTGCGCGTCCAGAGCCAGTGCTCTGCAATGGGAGAGGTCACAGCAGTGAGAGGCCCGCTTACCACAAAAAAAAACCTGCCCTCATTTTTCCTAATTAAAGAGTAGGCTAGGCACTTCCCTGGTAGCGCAATGGTTAAGAATCTGCCTGCCAATGCAGGGGACACGGGCTCAAGCCCTGGTCCGGGAAGATCCTACATGCTGCGGAGCAACTAAGCCCATGTGCCATAACTACTGAGCCTGTGTGACACAACTACTGAAGCCCGCATGCCTAGAGCCTGTGCTCCGCAACAAGAGAAGCCACCGCAATGAGAAGCCCGTGCACCACAACGAAGAGTAGCCCCAGCTCGCCGCAACAAGAGAAAGCCCACGTGCAGCAACGAAGACCCAATGCAGCCATAAATAAATAAATAAATAAATAAATAAATTTCTAAAGAAAGAAAAAAAAAGAGTGGGCTAGTCTAATTCAGAAAAGAGCCTGAATCAGTGAGGACTTCCTAAAAATGTAATTTATGGCAGCCCTTGACAAGGATAGGAGAATCAAAGCTAAAGCCTTAGAAAATTTTAAAAATTGTTTTAATAAAATAAAGACTAATCATTTGTAACTCCTTGGTTTCTTCTTCTTCTGTTTTAATGCATTTGCTTTAGCACTTAATGGACTAAACACACACACCCCTTCTTTGATTATTGCTGGCAATGTGGCCTCTCTGGAATGACACAAAATTCCAGATTAATAGAGTCCAAATTAATAAACTATCTTGGCTTTGCCTTTATAATGTCAGTTAGAGATAGATCAGTTTCTGGCTTTTGGGGGGTATTTTTTTAACATTCCCAGAAAAAGAAGTTACAGCTGTATGATAACATGATTGTACATTCCTACTAATGGCCGCCAGAGGTCTACTCACCACTGCAAATCCTCCAGGCCTTGCTGCGGAAATGTGAACCACGGACAAGCAGGGTGGGCATCCCTGCTGGTGAGAAATACAGAATCTCCAGCCCTCCCCCAGACCTACTGAATCAGAACCTACACCGTAGGTGATTCGTACGTAAAGTTGGAGAAGCACTATCCTAGGTTACGGGAAGAAAACATTTTATATTCAAGATATGATCAGAATTAAGAGATCTGAAAGCTCGGAGGATCTCGCCATCCAGTTCCATGCTCAATCTCCTATCTTCTGATCTGTTGGTTTTTCATAAAAGCATTACAGCTCAAAAACGTTTTTTTCTCAAAAACAGTCGACCTAAAGTGTTCCTTTCATGACACATTCTAATCCCATAAATTATCATAGTCGTGAATATGTTTTATCTAATCTCTGATTTATAGATTTGGGGAGTTGAAAGAGCCCTTAAATATGATCTAACACTAGTCTAAATTTTCTCATTTTACAGAAAGAAACCGTTGGGCAGGGGATTTTCAGAATGTGATCCAAGTGAGATTCCCTTTCCCTCTGCTCCCAAATCCAAGAGACTTGCCTCTTAAGAGCCAGGACCTACAGTGGGAGTATATGAGGGCTTGGGCTCTCTGTATGGATCACTCCCCACGCCCACTTCTTCTTTGCAAAAGCAGTGGTGCTGAGCTGGGTGAGCTTGGAGAATGGAACAGAGCTTGTCAAGCAAGATGTGCAGAACCCTAGCATGCATTCTTTCCTACTTGACTGTGCCAGGATTCCCTAAAGGGACATAAAGGTTTGGACAAGCCCTCCCTGCCATGGGTGCCGGGAGAGCCCAAGATGATGAGAGATCAAGGATGCTTCCTCTCGATGTCTTAGAGGGGGATTGTCAGTATCTATACCAGGACCACAGGGAGGGGATCTAGAAGAATCTTGGATCTAAAGGTGTCTAGAAGCCAAAGAGAACACATAGAAACAACATTCAGATCTTACACCCAATGGAAGAGACCTACTGGAGCAGACAAATGGATTCCTAAAAACTAAAATTAAAAAGAGCACAGGGGCTTCCCTGGTGGCACAGTGGTTGAGAGTCCGCCTGCCGATGCAGGGGACACGGGTTCGTGCCCCGGTCCGGGAGGATCCCACATGCCGCGGAGCGGCTGGACCCGTGAGCCATGGCCACTGAGTCTGCGCGCCCGGAGCCTGTGCTCCGCAACGGGAGAGGCCACAGCAGTGAGAGGCTCACGTACCGCAAAAAAAAAAGAGCACATAAGAACAAAACTATAGGACAACAAATAAAATTTAAAAAGACTTCCTAGAGCTCAAAAAACCTTACCAATTCAGCATGTGAATCAAGCAGGTAGATGGTAGCTGATGAGGATTGTATTCGTGGCCTAGAAGGTCAAGGACCATCAACATCACAAATCCCAGAGCAAAACATGACAAGAGATGGAAATCATGAGGGAAAAGGAGAAAGATTTGGAAGATGGATGCAGGATTCCTATCATTTGAATAATATATATTCTAAAAGAAGAAGAAACAGAAGAAGTAGAAGAAATAATTTTAAATAACAGGAGAAATTTTTCCTAAGCCAAAGAAAGACCTGAGTTTTCAGAGTAAGAAGGCTCAGAATTCTTGGCTGGATTGAGGAGACAAGCGCACACTTAGGCATAACCTGGTAAAACAAGTTCCAGGACTTCCCTTTTTTCACTGCTATTGGACTTCTTACCTGCAACACCAGAAGCTAGAGGCCTGTGGATTCGTACATTTAGGCTAGTGAAAGAAACTCCCAAGAATCCTATATCAGGCATTTCAGTTGTTTTACCTGTTAGGGTGAAAGAAAGATATTGAGGACATGCACTAATCCAGAGAATAAATCACTGAGTTTCCCATCTTAGGTAAGTAATTGAGAAAAGAACCTTTCCAAAGACCAAACGTTATATACATCTAGCAATCATCTATCTATATACACATCTATGCTTATATAAATATACATCTAGCATTTTTAGGTAAGTTATACTTAAAAAGGTGTATCTGAATATCCCGTCTGCCATATTACCAGAAATGGAACTGTTCTGTCTGTGTGTGTGTGTGTGTGTGTGTGTGTGTGTGTGCGCGTGCGCGCGAGTGTGTGTATGTGTCGGCTTTTTTGCTCCAGGAAATCTAACCCTTCACAGGGCCTTACCTTACTGCATGAATGACTTCAGTGTCTCAGCTGGGCTGCCTCAGCCTCAGAGACTCTCTTCTACCTTATCTGGCTACGCTGAAAGCATTCTAAGACAGATTTTTGCTTTGACTGGACTTCTGTCATATCTGGTAGCAAGAATTCAAAGGTTGTTTTCCAGTGGAAATGTAAGATAAGAATCACATGCTTCAGTGGATTTCTGGGCTACTGAATAATTTCATAATTATGCCAACTAATAAATGCCTGCCAAATACAGAAATAAAGGCATGAAAAGAAGAGGTAGGTACATGTCGGTAAATGAAAAAAAAAAAAAGAAATCCCTAGGTCTTGTGGGACACTGGGATGCTGATCATTGATGACTGATTGTGATCGGTATTAGATAACTTTAAAACTACACTCAGCTAAGGTCATTTGATGTAAACTTGAAATAGTGGAAAGCAGCTCCTGTCTGGATTAAGAAACGTCTTTCAACCCCTACAGACTCACACTCAGTAGCAATTCCAGCATAATATCTATAGTTTGTTCGATAAAGTAATTGTTTGAGTTACACTGAAGGCTTCACGCTTAATTCCTTATTTCATTTCCTTACTGTTTGTTCTCAGTGCTCTCATGTTCACAGTCACTTTCTGTCTGAAGCCACCTCAGAGTCTTCTTTTTATCCGAATTGTGCCATCTACTTAAAAGAATGATAATTCTATGTGTACAGCTCTGTCTTAATTTCGAGGCAACATTTATTACATTTTCCCCACTTTCTTGAATCCCGTGTTGTAATGTGCTTGTCTTCAGATGACGTTTTTCCCCCGAAGACACTGAACTTTCAGTATCATTCTGCTGATTCATTTGTGTTGCGTCATTCATCGCATGCCTTCTATGATTAATACTCAAATCTAGGAAATTAAGGAAAGACTTTCCAGGAATTAAATTGCCTCAAATCAAATGAAGACATTATCATGGGTAGGTTTTGGTTTCCTAGCGGACGTATTGGATGCATGGCAGGGTCATTCACTGAAGCATTTAAAATGGGTTTCTCCTAAGTGCCCATCAACAGATGAGTGGACAAAGATGTGGCACATGTATACAATGGAATATTACTCAGCCATAAAAAGAAATGAAAGTGAGTTATTTGGAGTGAGGTGGATAGACCTAGAGCCTGTCATGCAGAGTGAAGTAAGTCAGAAAGAGAAAAACAAATACCATATGCTAACACATATATATGGAATCTTTAAAAAAAAAAAAAAGGGTCTGAAGAACCTAGGGGCAGGACAGGAATAAAGACACAGACGTAGAGAATGGACTTGAGGACACGGGGAGGGGGAAAGGTAAGCTGGGACGAAGTAAGAGAGTGGCATGGACATACATACACTACCAAATGTAAAATAGATAGCTAGTGGGAAGCAGCCGCATAGCACAGGGAGATCAGCTCGGTGATTTGTGACCACCTAGAGGGGTGGGATAGGGAGGGTGGGAGGGAAACACAAGAGGGAGAGGATATGGGGATATATGTATAGGTATAGCTGATTCACTTTGTTATACAGCAGAAACTAACACAAATTGTAAAGCAATTATACTCCAATAAAAATGTTTAAAAAAAAATACAATGAGTTTCTTGGTTTCCCGCTGGTGTTCCTAGCTGCTGGGTGCTGACCTTGCCTCAGGCACTTTGGACAGAGCAGAAAGCAGAAGCTGATGGAGGACAAGGTCGCTACCTTCCCTTCACACGGGTTGGCGATCACTGAAGGCAATGTGTCCCAGGGAGGGAAGAAAGAGACACTTTCTGTTGTTCTTATTGTTTTCTCCTCTGTCCCTCCCTCCCCCCCTTCCTTCCTTCCTTTCTTCCTTCCTTCCTTCCTTCCCTGTCTTTCTGTAGTGAGATCATTCCAAGTGTCCTGGAGACCCACACCCCAGCACCTCTGGAGGAATCCACGTGATGTAACTAGACACACCAGGCTTCATGGCAAATGAGGAAGGTGGTCTTCTTGGGCTGAGAGCGGGGAGGAGCTCACCTCTAGGGACCACGGGCTCGGAGAATTATGTCACAAGGCAGCCGGGATGCACTGAAAGCACATGTGAATCCTTCTCCCTTCTGAGTACCATTCTCAGTACTATTTGTGTTTCAGAGAGGGGAGGGGGACGTTTGTAATGATAGAAATGGAACTTTCTGCTGGTCCCCTCCGAATGGAAATCCCAAATCAGAATTAAGCTAAAGTAAGAAAACAGTTACATTTCTTGGATACATACAAGGATCAAGGTTTGCAAACGCACGTCCTCCACAAATATCTATCACAGGAGAGCATCACTCTACTGGCCCCACTGCCGTGACAGAGTTTTGATTCTTGAGACTAAGATACCTGCAGACCATGTTGATTCTACCCACCTTTGAGAAAATATATGTGGAAATCTGTGCAAAGTAGAAAGTGCTGGAAGCGATTATAATTACTAAATAAAATAGGTGTCAGGTATTGCTTGAAGGACTTGGAGTGAGAATCCCTGTGAAGCAGTATTGCAAATTTGAGGGAAAAAAAATTGAAAAGTTCCTTTAGAGATTTATAAAACTGAATTTTAATACAAAACATCACCAAAGAAATCTTTAAAATAATTTCAGGGTTGCCTATAACAATGCACTCTGAATCTCAAGTCTGGCAATCTCGCTGTACTTCATTTTCTTCATTTGTTTGAGTTTGGTTGAAACTATGAAATTGCCATTTTGTGGGACAAAAAATTGTCGACTGTCAGTGATTTCATGTAGTTTATTTACCCAAATCAGTGAGGGGGCTTCTGGTTTCTGGTCAGACGTGTGAAGAGTGTGAAAGTCCTCATTCCTGTCTTCACAACAAGAAAAAGGTTGAACAAAGTGAAGACTGACAACTCTTCTTAGATCCATCGGAGAACTGAGGTCACAGGCCAGCTGTCGCCCCTAAACCTGGAAAGACAGGTGGAGACAGTGGGTCACATCTTCCTGGGAACCGAAGCCCAGGAGCAGAACGCTGCAGTCAATATGGATACGAACACTTGAAGGGGTAATTGACAAGTTGCTGGAGGCTCAGTGTGGGTGCCTTGAGGGTTAGAAACTCCTGGCATCCTGGCCTCAGGGAGACCCCCCCACTTTCAGGAGTTTTACCTCCAGGAGCTCTGCCAAGTTCTTCTGTGAAGATTGGAGAAAAATCCCCTTGTTTTTCTGGCAGGTGGAGGGGCAAACAAACATTCTGAAATATACCCAGAGCATTCTGTTCTCCTTAGCAAGGACCACACTCAAGGGAAATTATTTTACCCAAGCCTCAACGACCAGGCTGAAGAGAAGTCCCAACTCCAGCGCCTTCTAGTCCTCAATGTGGGGAATGGGAAATGCCCGAGACAGGCTCAGTAAAAGACTGAGACCTAATCGTAGGACTGTAAATGCCTCCCTTCCCCACACCTCACCACCACGTGACAGAGATCCTGGGCCATAACAGGGGAATATGGATTAAGAGCTGCAAGCCTCAAGACCCTATTTTTTTTTTTTTTTTTTTCCATATGTGGGCCTCTCACTGTTGTGGCCTCTCCCGTTGCGGAGCACAGGCTCCGGACGCGCAGGCTCAGCGGCCATGGCTCACGGGCCCAGCTGCTCCGCGGCATGTGGGATCTTCCCGGACCGGGGCACGAACCCATGTCCCCTGCATCGGCAGGTGGACCCCCAACCACGGCGCCACCAGGGAAGCCCTCAAGACCCTATTTAAGGAGTCTTTGGGGAAATGCAAAGACAATAGGGGAGACAAAAACAATGGCACTGGAGGACATTTTAGCCTTGGACACCACAGCTATAGGAAACAGTAAACAGACTAACTCCTAGCCAGATAAATGTAAAACCTCATGCATAGCCCCTCTACCTCAACTCCTTCTAAGGGTAAAGGAGAGGCATGGATAGTCAGGAAGCACCCAGGGAATCTCTTAGAGGTGAGGGTGGGGATACACTGAATCATTTCCACAGCGTTTATATACAAGTTACCCCCAGGCTATAGCAGTTATCCTGTGCAACACTGCCAAAGATTCACAAAGAAACATGACCCTTCTTGAAAGATTTACAGATTACCAGTGCTGAAAGGATTCATCTAGGGCTGGTCCAACCCTTATTTCGCAGATAAGAGCACTGAGTTCCAAAAACGATGAGCATTGCCCTGTACAATATAAATAATGGGAGAGTCACATCTGGAAGCCGGCTTTCCTCACTGAAGAAAACAAGCAAATATACTGAACAGGAAGGACTCTTGGGATGTTATGTTAGAGCTGAGTTTATTTTTTGTCTCCCACTGTTCTGGTATATTTGCTCTGTAGTGGAAGTTCTTCCCTTACCTCTGAAGGAAAAATACATCTACTGGTAATCAGCAGGTTCTTGATGTAGTAATTTACAGTGTTCAGACCTACATAAGGAGCAAAATTGCAATCAGACTTAGAGGAAACATCTCACCCTGTCCTTCCTTCCGCTCATATACCCAAGCTGGGCCTGCTGAGGACAAACCCCTTCAAATAGGAAAGGAGGGAGGGGTCATTCCCTCTCTTTTCTCCTCCTCCAGCAACAGTGTCTGTCCCTGTGATGTTGTGGTTTATAATAAAAAATATATATTTGGTCTTCATCCCTGGTTCCGACACAGAGCTCCTAAAACCCTTGAAATCATCTCCTAAATGATGAGAGTGACAAATGTGTCTTTTATTTATTTATTTAATCTTATCTTTGGCTGCATTGGGTCTTCGTTGCTGCGCACGGGCTTTCTCTAATTGCAGTGAGAGGGGGCTACTCTTCGTTGCAGTGCACAGGCTTCTCATTGCGGTGGCTTCTCTTTGTGGTGGAGCACAGGCTCTAGGTGCGCAGGCTTCTGTAGTTGTGGCATGTGGGCTCAGTAGTTGTGGATCATGGGCTTAGTTGCTCTGTGGCATGTGGGATCTCCCCGGACCAGGGATTGAATCCATGTCCTCTGCATTGGCACGTGGACTCTTAACCACTGCGCCACCAGGGAAGTCCCGACAAATGTGTCTTTTGTAACATTGATCACATAACTTTTGGGTGCATCTAAGGATGGGGACTGGTTGCCAGGGAACCAACCATGTGGTTTGAGGATTGGCACTTTTGGCCCCCCCATTTTCCCTACCCCAAAAAGGGGAGAGGGGCTAGAGATTGAGTCAATTGTCAAAGGCCAGTGACTTAATCAACCATGCCTACGTCATGAAGCTTCCATAAAACCCCAAAAGGATGGGTTTCAGACAGCTTCAGCGTTGCTGAACACGTGGAAATTTGGGGAGAATGATGCAACTGGAGAGGGCATGGACGCTCCGGCCCTTTCTTCATACCTGGCCCCGTGCATCTCTTCCATCTGGCTGTTCCTGAGTTAAATCCTTTTATAAGAAACAGGTAATCTAGTAAGTAAAATATTCCTCTGAGTTTTGCGAGCCGTTCTAGCAAATTACTTGAACCCAAGGAAGGGATTGTTGCAACCTCAGATCTACAGCCGGTGGACCAGAAGCACAGGGAACAAACCGGACTTGCTGCTGGCATTTGGGGGAGGTGGGGCAGCAGTCTTGTAGGACTGAGCCCTCAGCCTGTGGGATCTGACACTGTCTCCGGGTGGATAGTGTCGGTACCAAGTTGAATGGTAGGACACGCAGCTGGCAATGGCGAATTGCCTGTTGGTGTGGAACTCACCCCATCCCCTGTTAGAACCGATGATCAGAATTGTTCAGACCTGATTAGGTTGATGCAGGGAGAGCAAGAAGTAAAAGGCGATGGAGAGTTTTTACTTGAATGGTAATGTTTTTATAAATTTATTTATCTATTTTTGGCTGCGTTGGGTCCCCGCCGCCGTGCGCAGACTCCCTCCAGCAGCGACAAGCAGGGCCCACCCTCCGTCGCGGTGCGCGGGTCCCCCACTGCGGTGGCCCCTCCCATAGAGCACGAGCTCTAGGCGTGCGGGCTTCGGCAGCTGTGGCTCGTGGGTTCAGTAACCGTGGCTCACGGGCTCCAGAGCGCAGGCCCGGCGGCCGTGGCGCACGGACCCAGTCGCTCCGCGGCATGTGGGATCCCCCCGAGCCAGGCCCGAACCCGTGTCCTCCGCACCGGCAGGCGGACTCTCAACCACTGCGCCACCAGGGAAGCCCTGAATGGTAATGTTTTAAGGTGATTTCATGCTCTCTGAGTCCACTCTTTCCCTCCTGAGGCACTTCTGAGAGTTTCTGAGACTCTTTCCCAGCGGTCAGCAAACATGTTCTGTAAAAGGCCAGGTAGCAAATGTATGAGGCTTTGCAGGCCCTACAGTCTCTGTTGCAACTCAGCTCTGCCATTACAACACCACAGACAACATGTCAAAGAATGGGTGTGCTGTGTTCCATAAACCTATACAAAACAGGCAGTGGCCTGCGGGCCTCAGTTTGCCTGTCCCTGATCTCTGCAACCCTGGGAAGCTCCCACTGAAGTGCCTTTGACCTGGGCAAATGGACTTTATTTTGTGGCTGTTCACGCCCCTCTCAGGCCTTTGGGAAGAGCAGACCCGTCACCTTCTCCTCTCCTGAAGCCTGGTGCTTTCCTGAAGGCCACCCAAACAGGTCCTAAGGCAAATCTTCATTCCTTCTCTTGGTCGTAGGCTCACCAGGTCAGGCCCACGGGAAACACAAACCATCCCCCAATCTCCCCAAAACTGAGCAGCCAACACTCAACCTGGCAATCTACTTCACTCTGCCATCAAAACAGCTGGCCAGGCAGTTCTGGACCTTAGATTCCTCGGGCACAAGTCAAATCCAAGCCCACTCTGTCTATCTACATGTAGGGCACAAGCGTTCTGAGTGATCCTTCAAAGACCCCCTGCCCACCCTCTCTGCTTGAGGTAAGAGGCATAGGTAGAACTTGTAACATGCTGATAGCCATCTCCAAATAAATATAATCTCCACAAACCCCTTCCATCTCCAACAAAGCGACCTCCTTGACCCTTAGTGTAGATGAATCATCTGACAAGCTTTCCCATTTCCATGGGAGAGTCAGTCTCACAAAGCACCTGGGACACATCATCTATTGTCTTCATGCCTCAGATAAACTGAGACAGGAGATGCCAGTTTCACATTGTGTGAATAAAGCACCATTCCCTGACTGTGCCCAATGATTCAGTCCCCGTGTTTCTCTTCCCTCCATCTGAGTTCCGGTTCTCCAGCGTGTCTCAAACTGGGGTCATATAGCTCTCTCACATAAATTTTAATTTTTTTGTGATGAAACTCTAAAAGTTGTGACGAACACACACAGCGAGTTAACACGTGCATGTTCACAATCTCCCTTTTTCCTTCACTGCACTCGTGAAACAGTGGGGAGGAGCTGCCAAGAGGGAAGAGGACAGATTTGAGGGGAGAATGAGGAGGAAGAGACAGTGAGGAATCGCATGGAGACGGGGACAGGGAGGCTGCTGCAGCGGAGACCCGGGGGCGATGGATTCGGGGAGGAAGGATTTTAGGGTGCTTGGCTGTGTGTGTGATGCACCCACGTAAAGCACTGAACCCTCCTTCAAAGAAAAGCCGTAAGAAATATCTATATTACTCTTTGAGGTTTCTGGAAGAGTCTGCTTCCCCCCCATCCTTTTCTTTGTTATTGTTGGTGGGGAAGAGTGGCATCAGCAGGCAGAATTATGCTTCAACATGGCCCAGCTATATTCAGGCTGCATTCCAGGTTGGCGGATAAATACAAGTATCGCCACCTGATTTCAGTGCCCATGTCTGTCTTACCAATTACAGACCACCCTTAGGTAGGGTAACCCTATGGCCGGATTACCCAATGCAGTCCCCATTATTGCCTGTTGTCCCAGCATAATAAGAGGGTGTTATTACACCCCCTTTCACTTTCAAAAGTGTCCTGATTTGCATGATACATTATCTGGTCACTTTGACTGACAGCTTTTAACTTTACAGCAGTGTTTCTCGCTGCTTGTATTGCTGAAGATTAAAGTATGTTTTATACTATGAAAAACTAGAAGTCAGGGCCTCCCTGGTGGCGCAGTGGTTGAGAGTCCGCCTGCTGATGCAGGGGACGCGGGTTCGTGCCCCGGTCCGGGAGGATCCCACATGCCGCGGAGCGGCTGGGCCCGTGAGCCATGGCCGCTGAGGCTGCGCGTCCGGAGCCTGTGCTCCGCAACGGGAGAGGCCACAACGGTGAGAGGCCCGCGTACCGCAAAAATAAAATAAAATAAAATAAAGAAGTCAGTTATTTCCATTGACAAAATCAATCTGGGACGTAAGAAAAACAACTGTTCAGAGAGTTAGTCTCACATTGGATCCTCATGGTTCCAGAAATGAGGAGTAATTTAATTAGCCTCTGTTGCACAGGAAGCAATGACTGGGATTCTACATCACTGTGGCACCAATGTGGTTATGGTTCACCAGCTTGGCTATCCGTTAACATCGGTACCCAGAGAATTTATTCTGCTCACCTTCTACACATGGGCAGTTCTGGGCATGAACACCTCCTGTCTCCCTTCCTCCTAACCAATATATTTCTGAGACTTCCCAAATAACCAGACTGTTCACGTCAGAGCCCCCAAGACATCTGCCATATTCTTCATCTCCTCCTCTTTTTTTTTCCTTTTCCATATCTGCTGCTTAAAAACGTACTTGAAGGAGCCACCTTCTTGCTACAGCTGATGGAATCACAAATAAGGCCCAAGGTCAGTGCAAAGATGATCTGTCCTCAAGGGGTCGCTGCAGAGCCAGCTCCGTGGAGAACTCGGGAAAGGATCCCTGCTGGCTGCAGTAGGGTCCCTGGGTCCAAAACCCAGCCCATCCTATCGCATAAGGACTTTCTAATAAGTAGAATTGTTTGAAAGTAGAAATACGTGCCTGGTTAGGTCATGATTTGCCCATAATACTGGCAATATTCAAGGAGTAACTGGATCTGGGTCATTCCCAGGCTGTTACAGAAGGAGTCTCTTCATTGGGTGAGAACTTAGACGTCAAGCCCACCAGGATACCTGCAATTCTGGGTCTGCTATTCTGAAATTAAGTTACTTACTGTCCATCGACACACTTAGAGATATGAAAAGAGTTTTTTCAACCATGGTACATTGTTTAGATCATGCGATTTATAAACTAGAAAAAAAAGCATGGACAAAAGATGTGTTCTCTAAGCAAGCTACCTTTTTGGTTTACGTGATTATTCTTCTCCCCTCTCAACTAATATTTTGGTTTGGGACAAGACATTCATTTTGGACTCTATATACTCTTGGCTTACCTACTTAGATCCGAATGTCAAACTCTTTGATACCTACACTTTATAACAGAGCCGAGGCTGTCTACAGCTGTTAGTGATGACTGGGCCCAGACCCGTGCTGTGGTGTGTGTGGCAAGGCACCTGGTGAGCAATCACTCAACGCCCCACCTTCCCCTTCAAGGAGATGGGGTTGGTAGGTCTTTCATCGCTTCCCGGCTTCCTGTCACGCACTATGCGTCAGGACAGGATAATTGACAGGATGTATACCGAGTTATGAGTAATAGTCTTTCCCCAGCAGTACCTAATCTTTTATTTGGTTGCTGTTGCCCTATCATTAGCATTTCTTACAAGGACAAGAGGTCTGCCTAGCGGAAGAGCTGACACATCTGTGGGGAAATAAAGTTGCAACCAAGGTAACTACTTTCATTCCATTTGCCGAAAAGTTAGGACTTAGGAGAAGCAAACAAACAAACAAACAAACAAAATCCAGGGAAACCAAAAAAACAAACCCCAAGACAGTCTAAATCGTTTTTAAAGGCTTAGTTATGCTCTCATATTTAAAAATACAATGTTACATAAGCCATGCATATGCAAACTATATGTGATATCCAAATCCATTCCCTCCTCTGTAAATAAAGGGGTGTATACAACCTCTGTGCTCTCTCTCCACCCAACAATTTGATATGAACCCAAGCATCATGAACATGGAAATAATTAATTTTAGATAATGTAACTAAACACATTTAAATGTGTTTATGTATACACATATTTGCATTTACCCTGCGAAAGCAATAAGTCAAATATTAAAGAATACATTTCCTCTCATAGGGAAATAAACTGGGCGAGTGACTTTGCCTCTGCTGGTGCACAGGGACATGAAAACCTTTCCAGCGCGGCCAGATCTGGCCAACTAGCCTACTGTTGCTTGATGCACCTCTTCCTTCCTGAACCTTCCCTATTACACTCTTCCATTCCCCACCCTGTTTCTAAACCTTCTTCATTTTGTAACTTCATAGGGATACATTTTAGAATCTTGCAGCTCTTTTTATGGTTTTATGACCTCTTGGGAGAAAAGCTCCTCTAAAGAGAGAGAGAGAGATGAAACCGTACCCTGTAACTTACAAGGCCCATTATTAGGTAGAAACAAAATGATCAACTGACACCCGCCACAGGCTTGCCTCCAAGAGTACCAGGGAAAGTGCAGGAGTGGAAACAACTTGCTAACCACGCATTCAGCTGGGCATGGCACGGGAGCATTGAGGGACTAGAATAAGGACAGGGAACTTTGGATGTCACAGGCTGAAAAGCCACCGCATGTAACACATGAACACCCTCGCCCCCCAAATTGCACACACGACCCAAGAAGAGGCATGAAGGCAGTCGCACCTGCGCATTGAACTCTTGAAACTTACACTTACAGTCGTTTCTTTTTTTTTCGCGGTCCGCCGGCCTCTCACTGTTGTGGCCTCTCCCGTTGCGGAGCACAGGCTCCAGACGCGCAGGCCCAGCGGCCATGGCTCACGGCCCCAGCCGCTCCGCGGCATGTGGGATCCTCCCGGGCCGGGGCATGAACCCATGTCCCCTGCATCGGCAGGCGGACTCTCAACCACTGCGCCACTAGGGAAGCCCCCCACCAGTCATTTCTTAGACCCCCCTCCCCATCTCGTTCCCTATGTCCACGGTAAATAGCCCACTCAAAACCTGATCACGATAAATACCCCACTCAAAAGCTGATTGGGGAGACAGATCTGAGCATTGCCCGCATCTCTTTGCTCGACTGCCCTGCAATAAAGCCTTTTCTCTCTCTGAAAAAGACCATTGCTTCGGTACCTGGTCTTTCCGTTGTGCAATGGGCAGTGACCCCGCTTGCTCCATTACAGAGAAAGAGAGACAGAGTTATTCCCCTTCATTCCTTTTATCTTTATTACCATGGATTTCTTTCTCCTTCCCTGTTTCCCTAACCTTGCTGTCTCTTTAAAACTGTTAAAACGATTTTATTAAGTCTAAATACATGAGAAAAAATGTATCTTATGGTTCACAACTTATGCAAAAATATTTAATCGTTAGCCAACTAGTGGGACTGAGACAGAGAAATATTACCCTGTATATTTTTTCTCCTCTGCTCACAAGTTTCTGTCACCATTTGGGTACAACACAGGGTACTGCAAAGAGCATTAGAATGGGTCTTAGAGGACCAAATTTGGTATTCCTGTTGAGCTCCTACTAGGTCTGACTTCCTCATTTCATTTGTGCTATATGCAAATTTAAGATATATGCAAATATACATATGTATGCACACACATACGTAGATACACACACATATTTTTATTTGATCATGTAATCACTACAAACTTCATTCTCTTTTTTTGCTTTATTCAGTATAAATTGATAAAGACTTGTCTTGCTGAAATTTGTACACAACGGAAGTTGATTTTTTGAGGGTATAGTAATATTGTTTTTCATTTGGCTTTCAAATAATCAATATTAGGATTCAGAGGTGTATGATATGTATAAAGATGTGCTGTCTACAGGGGATGTCAGACGTATGCTAACCCTCCATTGTGTAAAGAGATCATCTCTAAATCCCTTGAGTGACTGTTTAGCTAATGTTTAGAGTCTCTTAAGCTTATATTCGATGCTAAACCAAATAGGCCCTTAGGGAAGAATTAAGAACGAGCCAGACAGTATAAAACTCTTATTTTGTTAAAGTTGAATAGTATTTGTTGCATTAGGTATAGCCAGGGTGATTACTCTGAGGGTTAGTTGAGTACTGTCTGCCCTCATAGCCTCTAAAATAAAGAGACCCAGGTACACATGTGGACTAAACGGATTAAATGCTTTTATCTTATTATTTGCCATTCGGAGGATCGCCCTTTCAGAAACCAGAATGTCATTCAGATTAATAGACAAGGTCATGCCTCCACTACCACAATGAATCAAAATTGCGGGGGCAGGGGCTGGGGTGGGGGGTGGGGGAAGAGGTGGGGAACAAATCTTGACCTAAATGCCATGAACTTTCTGAATTTTTTTTTTTTTTACGGTACGCGGGCCTCTCACCGCTGTGGCCTTTCCCGTTGCGGCGCACAGGCTCCGGACGCGCAGGCTCAGCGGCCATGGCTCACGGGCCCAGCTGCTCCGCGGCACGTGGGATTCTCCCGGACCGGGGCACGAACCCGTGTCCCCTGCATCGGCAGGCGGACTCTCAACCACTGCGCCACCAGGGAAGCCCTTTTTTTTTTTTTTTAATTAGAGGTTACATGCTCAGTAATCACTTGTATTTATTGCTCTTGCCACAGTTTTTTTTCAGGGATTCTTCGGAGTTTTTTCGTATATTTATTCATGAATAAGATTACTTCTCTTTTTCCCATTTCTTCTGTTTGGACATAGCTCTGCTGGATGCTTCAGTAACTGCCAGGTCCCACCATCGCTTCCAGATACCACAGCAGGTTTGGTATCACGGTTCTGCTCGGGACCTGCCGCCTCTCCTAGGCAGCATGCTTTGTGCACTGGGTGCCCAGCCACACTCTCGCTGAGCTGCCAGGTGCTATGGTCTCTGCCATCCTCCTGGCACCATTGTTTCCCACTGTTCGCTTTTACCCCCCAGACACCCAAAGTTGGATGTATAGGCCCTCTGTATCCGCAAGCTCTGCATCCATGGGTCGAAAATATTACCCCAAAATTCCAGAAATTTCCCAAAAGCAAAACTTGAATTTGCCTCATATCTCATGGCAACTATTTACATAGCATTTACATTGTATTAGGTATTATAAGTAATGGAGAGATGATTTAAAGTATATGGGAGGATGTGTGTAGGTTATATGCAAATACTACATCATTTTATATAAGGGACTTGAGCATCCATGGATGTTGGTATCCGAGGGGCATTCTGGAACTGATCCCCCCGTGGGTACGAAGGATACTGAGAGAGGACTGTACCTCAGGCTTAAGCTGGCGTACACTCTGTATAACGTAACTTCCCCGGTAAGAACAGGAAGAGAATGAGGGGAGAATTTTCCCAAACCCCTTAAGTAAACTTACTCATCGTGAACTTCTGTTATACGTAGACCGTTAATTCTTATCCATTGCATGTAGCCGTTCTTTACTTCTTCAGTTCCTTTACTTCTCTGTGCTTCAGTCTCCCCATCTGTAAAGTGGGGATAATAATAGCATTCATCTCATAGGGTTTCCGTGAGGCTTAAATGAGTTAATAAATGTTTCGTGCTTAAGAAAGGGCTTATAGACTGACTGCTATTTAAGTGTCGGCTGTGATTATTTTCCTAGCTTATTGTAATTCATTTTGTCATATCCTGTATTTCATTAGCTAACTGAATGGTTTTCACAGGTGACCTAAGTTTGCTTTTCCCTTTCTCTTTTTTATTTTTGTCTCCCTACTTCCAATGTGAGGATTTTCCTTTGAAATATCCTTCCTGCTTTTGTTTAGCGCTTTTGCCAGGATTCCTGATGTGGTTGATTTCTCATTCATTTACTGGCTAATCTCATTCAGCTTTTCCATCCCTTCCTAGGCAAAAATGGAAGGGTAGGTGGTGCTTAAGAGTCAAATCAAGGAGAAGCCAGATTTGTGACCAGTGAGGCAGGATCCAGAAGAGGGGGATGTAAGAATAAATTATCCCAGAGGTGGAGAGGGTGACGGGGGATGAGAGGAAGGTGCCCCTTGCTCCCCACAGCCTCCTTCCAATTCAAGGACTGTATGAGCCTTTCAAGGCTTGATGGAGAATCAAGAAATGGAAGTCCCTCCTGCCCCCACTCACCCGGTCCCCCGTCACTTCAGCCAGCTCACGGTGCCCTCAGCTGCTATCACTCACCAGACGTGACGTGCTTCTCAAATCCCAGGCCTTTGTGCACCCCTTCCTTCTCCCCAGAATGAGCACCATTTCCTTCTTGGGGAAAACCATCCTCCACCTCTCAAGACCCAGCTCACAGCGTGGTCCTAACTAGCCTCTGAGAAGCCTTCCCCTCCCTGCATCTCCCTGACAGGGCCCCTGACTGTTTGTCCCAACTCTTCCTCCTGTTGCCACCAGCACAGAACTTACTGGGGTCTTCATGATGAACCGGGCTTATTTCTCCAATTTGAAAGTGAGCCCTTGGAAGGCTGGGACTTTTTAATCTACAGGCCTGCTAAACGGCCTGGCACCCGGTAACCAAACCAAACCAATGGTGATTACATGACAGACTGAATGACAGCAGAGCGAGGAGAGAAGAGAAAAGTTGCTAAGAGGTGAGATTGTCCGAAAACTCCCTGTAAGTACAGGATAGTAAACTATGGCCAGATGGTAATAAGTAAGGGAGAACGGTGGGAACAAGAAATTGTTAGGAAGTATTCAATATCCTTCCTTCTGTGAATGAGTCACTTGACCCAGCTGTACCCTGCGAACCTTTGTCTACCTGGCTAGTTCAGCTGGAGCTGCTACACCTCATCCCCAGGGCTGGACATGATTGAGGTCAAGTTCATGGCTCCCCATTCACCCCTTCCTGACTATGCAATTGGTCACTCCCAGGAGGGTGAGGGATCCTGAGAATGGAGCATGTAAAGTGCTGTGAGCATGGAGAGCTAGGGAACCAGCTGACCTCGCCAGCCATGTGCTGCTTCTTTCCCTGTCTCTGGGCGCTGTCCTTCACGTCCTTCACAGCGGTGACTTTAGAGCCCTTCAGAACTGGGGGCCCCCAGCTCAGTGCTGTACGCAACCTACTCGCTTCAGCTCCAGGCTTCGGGGCCCCCCAGCCTCACCCTGGTCCGAGGTCTCAAGTTCAAGGTGGGGTCCTGTCTCAGTCAGGCCTTGTGGCACCTCTGTGAAAACTACTTCTTTTAAAGTCACAGGCCACAATTAGGCCTCTGCCGTCCTCTCTAAGCTGCTAGATCCCGTCTTTGGAAGTGCTGAGCACATGGGTACTATTTCTGAATCTGTGAGTTAATTGTCTTGAGTTCCAGTCCATTCTGTTGAGAAAATGGGCCCCTGCAAGTGTTTGATGGGAGACACTTCTGAAAAGTGGTGCAAGAGCACACCTCCCACTTCTCAGCCCAGGGAGTGAACGTCATTGATGGCCTGCTATGTGCGGGGGACAAGGCACAGCCTCGCCTTGTCCTCAACAGAATGGCATCTTCCTTCCCCGTGGAGGTGGCTGGTAGAAGCAAGTGGCTTCCTCCCACTCCTTCCCAAGGAGCCCAGAAGAGCAAACCCATCCAAGGAGCGACCAAACGTTCAGTTTGTTCCAAGAGGAGGATGTGTGGGACTCGGTGGAAGAAACCTGTGCTGAGTCCCCTGCCCGCACCCCGGGGCCCAGAGCAGAGGAAGGGACCTGGCGGGATAGGAGGGCCGCCCAGCTTCCTCCCTTCCCTGGCGCTCGGTGTGCAGTCTTGCTCGGCTCTAAGTCTCGGCGTCTGGATCCCTCTGACTCACCTCTTGCTCTGACTGGGAGGGTGTTTCCAGAGCATTCCATCGGCCTGACCTCAGCGGCAGCCCCGGCCTCACCCACTGCCGGGGCGCCCAGGGCGCTGCTTCCTGAGAGGCCTGTCACCCCTTCACCCCCTCTTTCTGCGAGGAGCCCACTTTCCTGGGAACCGGGCAGGTCACGCCTTCCCAGAGGCCTTGGCCCATCCACACAGAGGGAGATTTTTGTGCAGAGCCGCGAGACCGAGCTTTCTCTGAGCGTCCCTGGACCAGGAAGGGGAGAAATCCCGAGCTGGGCCTCAGGGCTTCTGCTCCACAGGGATCATTTGTGGAACAAGAGGACATCTCGGTCGCAGGCACCCGTGTGGTGCAGAGAGGCTGCCAAGGGACCCTTCCCTTCAGCCAGGCTGGGAAGGACACCGGGAGGCAAAGCTGGCCGTGCGGAAATGGGGGTGGGGGCCGCCTGGGGCTGTTTCTTCTCCATCTTCAGGAGTCGGTGTGGAAAATTCCAGTTCAGACATGAAAACGGAGCCCTCGGAGGGGCCATGGAAAAATGTAGATTGGACCAAAGGACATAATGAGATCTGATTCAGATGCAACTTCCAAAGAAAGCTAAAGGTTTAGGCCTTCACTGAGTCCTGTGTAACCAGATGATGTGGTGACTTTGATGCCCTCCAGCTCCCTTCTTTTTTGAAATGGAGTTAATTGTATGTCTTGCCATCCCCCAAAAGACACAGCAGGAGCATAAGCACTTAGACGGTGGTGACATTATAGTAAAAAAATCACTAGTGTTCAGTCATCGCAAAGCAGGATTTGGAGTGCCTGGGAGAGACCAGGTGCGGAGACCAGGTGGAGAAATTCCTCTCTGAGTTTTAACTACTGGGTTAGGGTTTCGGGTCTGAGCTCTGCCTGGGAAGGTGGGCAGACTCAGAAGGGAAATGAATGGTGTCCCCTGAGGGCTGACCACCTAGACAGGGTGGGTGGGTCAGCTGAGAAATTCTTATGGATGGGGGAACTCTCGGGACAGTATTTTAACAAGTGGCAATGTCTCCCCACTAATGGAAGGTGGAAATCAAGAAAAAGCCAAAGAGGGTGAGAGAGAAAGATCATGTGAGACGAGGAAAGAAGAAAGAACCAATGGGTAGTGTAGAGGGACTCAGTGTGAGGAGAAAATGAATGTTAACATTCCAAAGAGTCTCTGCTACAGTAAGCCATTCAGCCACCTTGAGAAAGCCTTAACCTCTTGGAGAAGTACTTCAGCTAAACACAAAGACTGAGGATAAATACTCCAAAGGAATGATGGTAAGAAAGAGAGCAGGATAGAGGCTCTGCTTTAGTGACCATAATTGCTAATAGGGGCAGTAGAAGATCTTAACCATTCATATATTTTAATAGCTTTAATCATAAGTTAAAAGAATAGTTGTATCTATTAACAGCTTATCACGTACCTCCTCATTTTGACCCAAAACAAGGCCCTCAGAGCACTTACAAAGCACAGAAAAGAACGACTCAGGTGCCACCCCAGGACCACGGACCACAGAGAGGGCTCCAGTCAAAACAGCCAGATTCTAATTCTAATTCTCATCAGTGTCCCTCGGATTAGAGTCGCCCAGTGAGCCAGGATGGCTTGTCCTTTGTACACGGTCCTCAGCTGCATCTGGCTGGTGTTTAAAGACAATAGTCATGTTCAGTCCCCTTTTCGGTTGGAGTGAGCCAATTGTCCAAGGAGACAAACCCCAACCTACTGCCAGACTGTCTAAATGAAGAATCACAGTTAAAACTTGACAGGAAAAATAAATCCCTGAATTCCTAGGCTAAATGTCCAGGTACCATGCTGGGTCTGCATTAATAATAAAGTTCCTGACATCTGTGAAAGGGCGGAAACCTTCACTGCTTACAAAACAGATGCAGTCACGATTTGTTTGTTTAAGGGGAAATAGCCTCTGGAGAACCACAAAACTGGAAAAGACATCACAGATTATCTTCTAAGGTAACCCCTGGGCTAAATTTTTCCCCAAAAGATTTTAAATGGACTGATTATAAAAAATAAACATATTTATAAGTGATTACTAATAGTGAGGTCGTGTTTGAGAGACGGAAAAAGGAAAGCTGTAGTTTTAACCAGGCTTTAAGAAACTGCAAGTATAAAGACAGAAAGTAGCTTTGGAGTTGTCCGGGCCTGGGAGGAATGGGCGCTTGAGAAGGGATGGCTAAGGTGGCAGTGTCTTTATGGAATAATAAAAATGTTCTAAAATCGATTGTGGTGATGGATGCAAAATTCTGAATTTACTAAAAGCTATTCAACTGTACACTATAAATGGGTGAATTGTATAGTATGTGAATTATATCTCATTAAAGTTTTTAAGAAGTAAAGCATTTGTATGATAATTGAGTATTTTGCTTATAGCCTGGGGATCTAGAGAACTAAAGGGTGTACAGCAGCACTTCCCAAACTTTAATGTGCAAACAAATCACATGGGGATCTTGTTAAAATGCAGCTTCAGATTCAGTAGGTCCTGGGTAGACCCTGAGATTCTACATTTCTAGCAAATTCCCAGGGATACAGATGCTGCTGGCTCATGGGTCACGTTTTGAAGGATGTCAAAGATGTAAAGGATAGTCATTTTCCCTGAAGAATTTGAACAAGAATTGGTGAGACAAGGTGCCCAGAAATTACTGAAAGAGATGTGTTTGAAAGAGGTGTGTGTGTGTGTAAACTTTAAGTGCTATACAATTTTGTGAAAATTATCCAAATTCCAGCCCTTAGAATGCTCTAAGAAAATGAACATAACTTTTTTCAAGCCCTGACTATCCCCATCCTAAGCCCATAATCCTTTCTTCGTGTCTATGAGTCTCATGGATAAAAGTCACAGGACATGGTCATGTCATTGATCTCTGTTTTTTATAATCCTTTCTTCGTGTCTATGAGTCTCATGGATAAAAGTCACAGGACATGGTCATGTCATTGATCTCTGTTTTTTTCCCATATGGCTACCCTGTTCCTTACAAGGATGCTGGACAAGTGAGTGGGGGGTTCTAACCTGGGTGTAAAAGCGACTTAGGGAAACTTTCTGAGATTAGCATAGCTCTTAGTTGCTGAACAGTGCTACACATTTCTATCAATCAAAAAAGCAATGACTTGAGGACATTACTTAGGGCTCGGGGCATCCAACAGTGGCATTATAGCTCGGTGATTGACAGAGAGAAAACATGACTTCTCACCCTAGGATTGTGGCATGTCACATTGACTTTTTTTTTTGGCCGAGCCAAAAAACCCTGCAGGATCTTAGTTCTCCAGCCAGGGGATCTTAGCTCCCCAACCAGGGATCGAACCCATGCCCCCTGCAGAGGAAGCATGGAGTCCTAATCACTGGACCTCCAGGGAATTCCCTCATTGACTTTTTTTAATGCAGACAAATTTCCTGAGGAGATCTATGGATGCAAGAGTGAGTTAAATAGGAGTTGGAAATGTTTGTACCTCTCAGGTGTTCTTAAAAAAAAAAATCTAATTTCAGCATTCTGCAAGATCCCAGATTTTACCAAGAGCTGGATATTATCAACTCAGATAGAAGCTTAAAAAAGGTTTTATGATCTTTATGGCACACGCGGCAACCTATGCCCACTTTGGAGACTTTCAGTTCTTGTCAGGGCCCTTGTACTGTCTTAACTTCCTCCACCCTTTCTGGATGATGCGAGCTGGGGGAAAGGCATGGCACCCACAAATCCACCCGGCTACAGCCAGAAAGAGTCCGTTGCAGTCACCCCTGACTCCGGATGGAGAGAATATAGTCATCCTCAGCTAAAGCAAACACTTTCCCATCTGGGAGGCCCACTGAGCGACAAGCAGCTTTTGATGTAGACATCACTCCCCCAGAGAGCTATTTGTCTGGAGGCTTTGGTGGGGGGGAGAGGAAAGAAGCTTGTCTGCCAAGATGCCGTGCTATCATATTTTTGCTTCCTGCAATGCGATCCTCATGGGTTTGGGTAGAAGCGGTTACCCTGGCACTTTCAAAGGAAAGTTGCTTCTGAAACCAGATTCTTCCTGCCAGAGCCCTGACATGCCTTTATTAAGGCTGATGAAATAATCTGCTAAGGACTGAGCTCACAGACCTTTCTGACCAGAAATGGACAGAAACCAGGCATAGGTCTGAACTCCACCAAGTGTGGCTGTCAGGGACACTGGGCTAGGTTCATAGAGCCTTTATGCCAGAAAGACTGAGAAATTATTTTGGAAAACTGAATTTCTGCTGTAAGAACATCACACTGAGAAGCAGCTCAAAGGGAAGGCACCGTTGGGCCATTGCCAAGAAATAGAACTGCGTCTTAAAACTGGTCAGAATTTCGGGAAACCCAAACAGAGCATTCATTACATAATGGAAATGTTTCTCAACAGTATTCCTTAAAAATCACTGATAAACATTTAAATGATTTGTAAACTTATGAATTCAGGTGATTCTCATTAAATTTCATCCTACCTTTTACCTAAGCGTTGAAGAAAAATGCACCTCATATAGAGGAAGTCGCGTGAAATTCTCTATTGCAAGTAACTAAGATGATGCATATCTAGCCTTTCAGCCCTGAGCCCCATTTCAGAGGTTCAGTGCTGGGGATATTGGGACAGCCTCATTAGAAGCCCTACGTGCCACCAAGCTGGCGTCTCAATGACACTCAGACTCAGCCTTAAGGAGAAAAATCTCCCAATGCAGAGTGGAAAATAAGCAGCTTGCGAAGTGTGAAAACTCTTGCTTCCTTTCTGCCCAGGGAGCCTCAGTTCGGGGCAGAAAATGGAATTTGGCGTTTGGAGCCATCTCCAAAGAAACCACACTGCTCTCTCTGTCCAGCTGTCCTTCCTGGAGCTGGGCGCCAGGGTGGCAAGCCCGAGGTAGGGAGACAGCTCAGGAGAGTGACTGTGGAGTCATAGCAGTTTCAATGTGAGTACCTGCCTGGGACATCCCCTACGTGCCCGTCACAGGCCCCTCATCCCCCGAGGCCTCAGCACAGCGGGGCGGCAGCTTGGCAACCGGTCAGGGCCGAGCAGAGGGTCTGAGGAAAGAGAATGTCTTTCTCTGGGTACCACGGAGGGGGGCATCATCACTCTGGGAGTGCATATAAGGTAATTCAATTGAAAATGGTGCTAATAAAACTTGTGTGCATCTGTTACTACCCACCTCATTCCTACACATTTTAGAGGGACAGATAGTGTTGGCATGACGTGCCAGAGAAATTGTAAAATGTTCCTTTGAATTTAACTTTTA
Organism: Phocoena sinus; assembly: GCF_008692025.1. Lineage (NCBI taxonomy): Eukaryota > Metazoa > Chordata > Mammalia > Artiodactyla > Phocoenidae > Phocoena > Phocoena sinus. The sequence goes on from NC_045783.1 coordinate 21,815,035, forward strand.
AATTTATTTATTTATTTTTGGTTGCGTTGGGTCTTCGTTGCTGCACGCAGGCTTTCTCTAGTTGCGGTGAGTGGGGGTTTCTGCGCGGGCTTCTCATTGCGGTGGCTTCTCTGGCTGCGGAGCACGGGCTCTAAGCATGTGGGCTTCAGTAGTTGTGGCACGTGGGCTCTAGAGCACAGGCTCAGTAGTTGTGGTGCACGGGCTTAGTTGCTCCGTGGCATATGGGATCTTCCTGGACCAGGGCTTGAACCCGTGTCCCCTGCATTGGCAGGCAGATTCTTTTTTTTTTTTTTTGCAGTACTTGGGCCTCTCACTGCTATGGCCTCTCCCGTTGCGGAGCACAGGCTCCGGACGCGCAGGCTCAGCGGCCATGGCTCACGGGCCCAGCCGCTCCGCAGCATATGGGATCTTCCCGCCCGGGGCACGAACCCGCGTCCCCTGCATCGGCAGGTAGACTGTCAACCACCGCGCCACCAGGGAAGCCCCGAATTTAACTTTTGATATTAGTCATGGAGCTCAATGTAGTCACTATTGGAATGGAAAAACAGAAAGCAGCTTAGGTGTAAAAGACAGAGGCTTTTCGGTGGGGATGTTCCCTGTGTGAACAGGAGTGAGTCGTTCTTCAGAAATGTGGAGGCAAGACCGATGGGTTTGACCACAGAAGACGTGGTTCCAGTCTGGGTCCTGTCACTCACCAGCCATAAGGACTCTCCGGCAGGTCAGTTCCTCTCTCTGAGGTGCACTGTGTGGACTGTCCTTGGGGAAGCTGTACCTCCTTGGAGGGCTGATGTGAGATAAGACATGTGAAAGTGCTTTGCAACTGTACGGCCCTGGATGATGAGTGGAGCACCATTTTTCCTAAGCAGTGGTCCCAATCATCCACCGTAAACTGTGCATCATAATCAATTCCATCAACACATTTATTAAGCACCCACTATATACAGTATAAGGGGCTGGGGTCGTTTCAGACATGGTCACTGCCCTAAAGGAGCTCATGGTCTACTTAGTGAGAAAGAATATACTCCATCGCCACTCTTATTACAATGAGATAAAAAAACAGGCCCTGCCTCTCCATGAACGTGTCAGGAGTGAGTCAAGAGTACCTGGTCAAGAGTGACCCAGGAGGGACTTCCCTGGTGGCGCAGTGGTTAAGAATCCGCCTGCCAATGCAGGGGACACGGGTTTCAAGCCCTGGTCCGGGAAGATCTCACATGCCACGGAGCAACTAAGCCCGTGCGCCACAACTACTGAGCCTGCATGCCACAACTACTGAAGCCTGGGAACCTAGAGCCTGTGCTCCGCAGTAAGAGAAGCCACCACAATGAGAAGCCCACGCACTGCAACAAAGAGTAGCCCCTGCTCGCCGCAACTAGAGCAAGCCCGTGCGCAGCAACAAAGACCCAACGCAGCCAATCCTCCTAAAATGTAGATTTCCTGTCTTGATTCCTACATACAACAGAGAAATGTTCTACGGAGGTAAAATGATATCTCAAACACCAGGACTTGAAGTCTTTTGGAACAGAGAAATCAGGTAAACAAGGAGACTATTATTATGTCATTCATAGTTTTCCAATATTTTCATTAGACACCAAACCAGAAACTTCTGTTTATACAACCCGGGGAGTTCACGAATGAAACGTTGCCCAGATGAAGGCATTCCTTTCTCGGTGCTCAGACCACAGGGGTGTGTGAGTGAAAGCTGGACAAAGAACCTGGATTACATGGCCAGTTTCTGTTCACTAAACATCGGGGTGTCCACTTACAGACAGACACACTGACAGCAAACAGAGTCCCGCAGTAGCATTCCCAGGGCTTGTGACATGCTCTTAACAGAATCATTCCAGGGATATTAAGTGTCTCTCTCCGACAGCCTTTCTTTCCCTTCACGGTAACGTTAGAGGTACTACAGAGGAGAAGTTCCAGACCTTCCAGGGTTTGTGCCCTGGAAGGTGATAATTCTGACTCTTCAGCAAACTGCTCCCAGAGAGGAGCTCCCAGAGAGGAGCTCCCAGAGAAAGCGCCTTTGTAGGAGCACTTGTGAGCTGGGCATTGCTCAGCAACGGTTATCCTACCCAAAGGACATCAATCCCCATGTCACAATGCCCTTGGTTTACTTCATTCCAATGCTTTCTCCGATGGGCTGCTGTCTTTCCAGAGTTGAAACAAAGGGGGCTGCCCAACGATCAGGCAGGGCCCAGCAGCTGGCTCGGGGCTGTCAGCAGGCTGAGGGCTGCAATCAAATGTGTGATTCATAGCTGGGAGGAGGCTGCCAGCTCCAGCTGCAGGGGTATAGTCAGTCGGCACTGGCCGAGAAGGCTCTGTCTGCTCTGTGCCCTTGTGTGCCTTCTGTGCTGGAAGCATGGCCCGCACACTCACTCCCCACTTCTCTCCCCCAGTCCCTGTTTCCATGTGCAGCTGTTCCACTGGACAGAACAGCCAGCGAGCCCCTTCATTCTGTCCATAGTCAATCAGGTACTTGAAACAGCGCATGACTCATGCTGAACTCGGCCAAGACCAACAGCATCAGGCTCCTTTTGATGAAGAGTTAACTCTAAGTTCCATAAACAATTTCCATTAGTGGAGTTCTTGTTGCTTACATGGCACTGTCTACAGTCAGGGAAAAGCCACAGAAAAGCCAAGCCGCAGAGTAGCACAGTCTTTTCCCTCCTTGAACGCTCTTTCTGGAAGACCATTGTGGAAATGTTTTCCTCTGCGACCTGGCCATGGTCAGCAGGTCGAGTTGGTGGTGTGGGCTCAATCCAGAGTTTATCAGAGAAGTGCTGGGTTTCAAGTGCAAGAACCAGCAGTGCCACTCCAGAGAGGAGTGAGGGTCAAGGATAAAATTCATCTTTAAACTCAGGGGTCTGCTGTCAATGCTGACTGCGGTTTGGGGCAAACCTCGGGATTTCTATCTGGGAGGAAAAACAGTCCATACCTCTCCATGGCAATGAAATGGGTTGTCCTAAGAACTAAGGGATCTTTAAAACTTTGGTGGATGAATACTCTTCAAGCTGTGCAAATGATGTTTTTAATACCTGGGTTGAAGGCGATAAAACCCTGTCAATTCTCTGAATCAAGTGAGAGGTCAAGTTGCCTCCTCGCTTTAAGAAAGCTTCTGTTGACACACTGCTAAGAGAGAAAATCAAAGTGCTCTTGTATCTCCAGTCTACTAACTTTTGTGTGAGACAAAAGAAATATCTTTGCCACTGCTCATTTGGTTCATGGCACACAGGAAGGATAAAGAAGAAATCAGTGAGGATGGGTGGGAGCAGGGTGGAAACGATGGAGGGATGGTGACAGGAGATGCGGGGGGGGGGGGGTGATACTTCTCTGAGTATATATTTTTTTAATAGTTTGGGCTTTTATTGCCATGTTATGTTTTACATTCTCAAAATAAATAAAGCCAATAAGACTGAGGGGTAGGGGAGAGGCGATCTCTGTCACTCCTTTAGGAAAACCAAAAATTGTTTCCATCATCATGGTGATGGGAATCGTCAGTAAAGAAAGGACATAAATAAAGGGCACAGTTTTTAAAAATAAATTTATTTATTTATTATTTTTGGCTGTGTTGGGTCTTCATTGCTGTGTGCAGGCTTTCTCTAGTTGCGGCGAGCAGGGGCTATTCTTCATTGTGGTGAGCGGGCTTCTCTTGTTGTGGAGCACAGGCTCTAGAGCGCGCGGGCTTCAGTAGATGCAGCACATGGGCTCAGTAGTTGTGGCTCGCAGGCTCTAGAGCGCAGGCTCAGTAGTTGTGGTACACGGACTTAGTTGCTGCGTGGCATGCGGGATCTTCCCAGAGCAGGGATGGAACCCGTGTCCCCTGCATTGGCAGGCGGATTCTTAACCACTGCGCCACCAGGGAAGTCCCAAGTCTTTCTAACTTTTAAAGGAAACTGCTATAAACTTGGAAATTGAAATCTACACAATCTAGAGTTCTATAGTTTCCACATGGCTGGAGCTCTTTGAGAACAGAATAGTGTCCATATGATCCCAATGAAGGTCTTGACAAGAGTGATGCTGTGGACTGAATGTTTGTGTACCCCCCTCTCCCCTCAAAATTCATACATTGAAACTCAATTCCCAATGTGATGGTATTAGGTGGTGAGGCCTTTGGGTGGTGATAAGGTCATGAGGTTGGGGCCTTCATGAATGGCATTAGCGGTCTTACAAAAGAGACCCCAGAGAATTCCCTTGCCCTTTCTGCCACGTGATGATACAGTGAAAATATGGCCATCTATGGACTAGGGATTGTGGTATTACCAGAACTGAATCTGCTGGCACCTTGATCTTGGACTTACCAGCTTCTAGAACTATGAGAAATAAATTTCTGTTGTCATAAGCCACCCTTTATGGCATTTTGTTATAGCAGCCCTACTGGACTAAGACAAAAGAATACCTTTTTGGGAGTTGTGGGAAGTCCTCAGGGCTGGATCCAGGCAAGTGATAAAACAGGTGGTTTGTCTCTGAATCTTGTCTTCTCATTTCCTGCCTTCTCTTCTACCCTTAGATGAAGAGTTCAGTTGCCATGCTCAGTTCCTTAACCTGTCTCCATGCCTGATTAGCTCTGATAGGGCATCAAGTCAGGAGCCGGAAGAATGACCTTTAGGTCTTAATACCATACATAAATGTTTTGGTAGTCTAACCACATCTGGTGTTCAGGACAGTGTTTTTGTAGGAAATAGCTGTAATCGCTTCTGGTAAAATATCTGGAAAGATTTGAATCCAGCATTCAGAATATGTGATAAGTGTACATGTTCAAGTCCTACTGGGATAGCCCAATACCAAGTTGGCTTGCTGGCGTGCAGAAAAACCCCAAGTAAACCTGACTTTGCTTCCGCCACTCCAGAAAGTTGGGATGGATGTAGTCAAGTCCCAGGAGGAAACGTGCAGATCAGAGAAGACTGAATACCCAGGATCCAGGAAGTTTCCAAACTGACCATGGAAGTTCTGGCCCATCCCCGGTTCCCCCTCAATCAATGATATTGTGTTCGGGTTAATTCGGACTCCTTTCCTTAAGACGACCTCCTTTCCAGGGCACAGGTCCTCCAAAGACATCTCTTGCCTGGAGTAGGTTTCCTTGACTGTCATTAATCACATACTTAGCATTGGAAAAGAGAAGGAAAGAGTAATTTGTCAAGACTTTTGTCCCATAGAACTTACCCTAGATGTTTTATTCTTGCCTTTTATTTTTAGCAATGACAGCAGTTGGTTTAAGTTTCGGTTCCTAATAAATCAATTCCATTTACCTCACCCTCTATTAAATATGCCAAGCAGATTTTACGTTATAAAGCTACTATTTTAATGAGATTTAATGAGCTTATCCTTAGATCTTCAAAGATTTATAGACATTCATCAGAGTGGGAAAGGGCTGCTTCCTTTATTGGCTGTATATTTAAAGAACACATTTCAGAGAAGTCATTAAAGTAACGTGTGTCTTCCCTCTTCAAAATCTTCATAACTGCTTTGTGTACATGTGTGCATCACAAAAGAGCTTTTTCCAGCCCCAAGCCTTTGAAAACCAGGACGTGTCACACGGTGATAACTACAGCTCCCCAGAGCCCTGTCTTTTTAGATCTGAGCCATGTGTTTTGATAAATAAATCATCTCTGAAGTGCTTATCTTGCTTCTGGCAAGGATACAATAATTTAGATGCCTGCTTCGTAACGCCTACAGGAAAGAGAACGATTCCACATCTTGGCATGAGAAAGGGAAAGGCCCGTTAACAACCCAAATTACAATGTGGAAAGGATATGGGGGCGACTTGACTCAGAGTTGGAGGGAAAAAAACCTGGAGATTTAAATACCAGTAGTTGGGTCTAAAGCCAAGAAAAAAAGGAGATGAACTCACAGATAACAGAACTATGAAATAGCCGGATGTTACAGAACTGTCATCATATAAAGGTCCCTGCTTATTTCTGAACCTCAGTCCGTGGAAGAAGCTTTTGTTACTGGACTTAATCCATTCGGTGCTTGAACCTTCTGTAAGGTAAAGCCATGCATCCCAGGTGTATTTTGGGGTAACAAAAAAACAGTTATATCGAGCCCCTGAATTTTGTGTGAATGAAGCTGTTCGCCAAAGCTAATATTTGTAGCCACGTGACTTACCGTTCACGGAAGAGGTGGACCAATGGGGATGAGTGGGTGGCCAGTGCCCTGCAGAACCACCTTGATGAAACGAGGCCTGAACACTCCACACTTGGATTTCACCAACAGTGGATAGAAGAAATTGCCCTATCTAGAAAAATGTTACTTTGTTTATGTGCTATTGGGAACATTATTCGATGCCTTCAAACAAGGAAATCCTTGGCAAAGTCCCTTCAAAACCAAGCGCCGGGAAAAGCTTTGCTCCTCCCGATGAACAGTTTCCTAAAATTACACGAATTCTGCAACCGGTTGTTTTCTACTTTTCTAGGTTGGTGGACAGCTCAGAAGTAAGTTTTATGTTTGATCGCTATCATTCCTCTCAATTAGAATGTATTGCTATAGTTCCTTTTCTTTCCACCTTAGTTTTGGGTTCATTTTGGTTCCTAAAACCTTTTCTACCATCTCAGTTTTTTTTTTTTTTTTTTCCCTGAAGTGGGTGGCATATAAAAAAGGTACAATTAATTCAGAGGTTTAAAATGTGCCTCTTGAGACGTTTATTTCCAAATAGCGCCTTATTCCTCGGCAGAATATTTGTTTCCTCCCTCTCCATTGTTTATTTATTTGAAGTAAGAAAGAACAAGAAAGCAAGGCAGAGGGTTTGCCTGGAAAATTCCCAGGAAGAAACAACGGACAAACTAATACGCCCTGAAACAGGAAGGTCCTATGGAGAATTATGATTTCCATGTTCAAAACTCTTTCTCTTGTACAAACATAGTTGGAAGCTGGTTTTAGCCACTTCTTCCCTCAATGCTCAAGCAAGAGGTGAAATGACAAATGTGCCCCGAAGCCCCAGGTTTCACCTCAGATGCTTGGAAGTATAGGTGTGTTTACCTGGAGTCCCAGGATGGAAGGCTTGTAAAAGGAGTGAAACTAATATGCAGAAGGTGACCTGGGAGATTTCCCCATCCTGGTTGCTAGCCACATTCCTAGATTTCTAGGACATTCATTAAGATCTTTGCATTTGTTTTAAAGTTGTCCATAGTTATTAACAAGGTTTGAGAAATTAGTTCACAAGTTGGAAGATTACTCTTTAGGTAGAAATACAAGGGCCTTGGGCTGTTTCTCTTCAAATGAGTATTTAGTGACTTCTTGTGAGTCTAGTTTTGAGGAGGAAAGATCTGCTGCTTCCTAATTTTCTTTGAGTATTTTTAAAGTATTTTGAATGAGTTTTTGAAAATGGAAACCCAAAGGAGCTTAGAACAGCAGGGGGACTAGCGGTCTGAAAGTGGGAACACTGGAGTTCGATTCTTGCCCTGCCCTTATCTAGGACAGCAGTAACAGTGGGCTGTTTTCCACCTAGCCCTCCATCCATCCTTCTCAACCCTGCCCAGGGAGGCCAATCCTGCAGACTGTATCACCCAGGGGCCCTTGCTGTCTGGCATCTCACTGGTCTTGGCCTAGGGATGACAGGTGGGAAACAGGTTGAGTGAATCCTCCCCATTCCTGCCCTTGCTTTTGCCTCATCACCCTTTGCTTTTCTCTTAACCCTGCCCACAACTCTCTAAGTGGTCCCGTCAGGGTCTTGTCATTTGAACCATCTGGGGTGGCTTTTGCTTTGAGCCAGGCTTCTGATACAAATGACAACCAGGTTTAGCAAACTGGAAATGGATTTCAAGCAGTGGGATTAAATTCTGAAATTCTGGGATCATACCAGCTGTGTCTGAATTCTTCCTAAGAGACTTGTTAGGTGGGGAGAGAAGCAGGGAAGATTAACTGGTCTCCGCATGCCTGGGGCCCTTGCGGCCTTTTGCTCTATCTTACGAGAAGTGTAAGATAGAGGACAGTTCAGGTGGTCTTGAAGCCACTGCTTCAGGGGCTTAAAAACAATTTTACCCGCCAAAGGTATTAACGCTCTTGGGCACTTGAGGATAAAAGAGCTTTCTTTACTCATGAGTCAACCGAAAATTTTAATTAAAAATGGAGAGTTTTTTGGTTTTTTTTTTTAAATAGCCACTTGACAAGAGTGGTAAAGAGAGCCCATAATGGGGTAGTGAGACCAGAGTCCAGGCTTCACTCTGCTGGCCACACTGTTCTCAGGACCTTGCAATAAGCTAGAAATGTACACAATTGTAGGCGAAAACTTCAAGGCTGGGGAGGAGAGGAGGCCAGACCAGGGTGGGCAGTGACATCCTCAGTCTTTTGTATTTATATCTTACACACACACACACATATATATATAACATCCAAGTACAACAGTCATTTGTACCATTTCCCAGGAGACACAGATGTTTCCAAGGCAAGGCAAGGCGGGGTTGGGGGCAGCACGCGGGACGGGGGCTGCCTCACAGAAGCTGCAGGAGCTTCAGCGATTGTAAGAGAGCTCCGGGCTCCGCCGATGCCAGATACTGGCAGCAGAGCCAGTCCTCCAGCTCCACCCCGCGCCGGCGGTCCACCGCCTTCTCGGCGAACTTCATCATCATCAGGGCCCGCTTCATGTCGATCCAGTTGCTGAGCGTGGCGCACAGCGCCTCCTCGGAGGTGCCCGGCTGCTCCACCAGCTCCCGCCGGGGTCCCCACAGAAGGCACTGCAGCACGCGCTTGGCCTCGCCGATGCGGATGCGCTTGATGGGGTCGGCCTGCAGCAGCAGGTGCGCGAGCCGCTGCAGGCCCGGCGAGTAGAGGGACAGCACGGGCAGTGGGGGCAGGTCCTCCTGCCGGTAGTCCTGCTCCCGCAGCTGCGCCCGCACCTCGAACGGGTTGGGCTGGTGGAGCAGCTCGTAAATGAGGATGCCCGTTTGGAACTCGTCGAACTTGCGGTACTGGGAGGCAGACACAATCTCTGGTGCCAGGCGGGCCTGGCTCTTTTTCTGCTGCAGGTTGGTGGAACCGCCCGGCTTCTGCTTGGCCTTCAGGAAGTTGCTGATGATGAGTCGGGGCAAGTGCTTCTCGCCGGGCCCTCCCTGACAGGCAAGGCCAGCCGGAGGGGTGGGCGTGACGCCGGCCGGGAGGGCGGCAGAGGGGCAAGAGGAAGGGGTAGCGGCAGGGGCAGGGGGTAAGGTGGTGGGAGGGGCCCAGGAGGTGGCGGAGGAGGGGTCCGGGGAGGCCTGCGGGGCGCAGTGCACCAGCAGCAGGTTCTCCAGGCATAGGTCCCGGTGGATGATGCCGTGCTCCTTCAGGTGCTCCAGCCCGTTGCAGAGCTGCAGAAGCAGGAAGCACACGCGCCGCTCGTAAACCTCGGGCTCAGACTGGTGGCTGGTGGCTGAGTCTTGCACAAAGTCCGAGGCGGTCTGGTGGGGTACCTCTCGGGTGATGACCACCACGCAGTCCTGCTCCTGGGTGGGGGGATGTGAAGGCAGGGCAGACAGGGGGTCCTTGGGCGCATCGGGAGAGGTGAGCATGCTGGAGGGCACCGAGGCGACAAAGTGGCCGCAGTCCTGCTGGATGTTGAAGTGCACGGGCACGGAAGGGCTGCAGTACGAGGCTGCTTTGGGCTCAGGGGTTTTGCAGATCTGTGGGGGAAAGGGGCAGTGAGGTCAAAGGGCCAGAGCCATCATTCGGTTCAGCAACTGGGGTTGGGACGTTTGGATATCCACACGCAAAACGGTGAACTTACACCCATATCTCACACCGTACACACAATTAACTCAAAATGGATCCCAGAGACCTAGGTCGCAATGGAGAGACTTAGATGTGAGAGCCAAAACATATGCACTTTTGAAGAAAACACAGGACAGGATCTTTGAGACCTCAGGTTGAGCAAGGGTTGCTCAGATACCACACCAAAAGCATGGTCCATAGGAGAAAAAAATGGACAAACTTGACCTTACTGAAACTCAAAACTTGTATGCTTCAAAAGATACTAAGAAAATGCAAAGACAAGTAATAGAGTGGGAGGAAATATTTGCAAAACACATATCCAGTAAAATGATTTCTATCCAGAATTTACCAAAAATTCTTGCAACGCAGTAATAAGATAAATTACCCAATCAAAAAGTGGGCAAAAGATGCATTTCACCAAAGAAATATATAATTGGCCATAAACACATGAAAAGATGTTCAACATCATGAATCATAAGGGAAATGCAAGTCAAAACCACAATGAGAGACCAGGTGAGGCCCACCAGAACGGCTATAATAAAATGATAACAGCAAGTGTCTATGAGGATGTGGAGAAATGGGAACTCTCATTTATAGCTGGTGGAATGTCAAATGGTACCACCACTTTGGAATACAGTTTCGCAATTTCTTAACAAGCTAAACCTAAAATTATCACACGACCCAGCAAGAGTGAGTTCCCTTGGTAGGAAGACGTCCCCATGCCCAGAGCGTAGGCTGGACAAATTCTCAGGAAGCCAGATAAGAGCTCACACAGGCAGTCAGCCTCACTCCTCAGCCCTCGCACCTGAATTGGCAGCTACCTTGTAATAGATGTGTTCGACCCCTGGGGTGTTCCCTTCTTGGGGAATCTCAGGGGCAGATGCAGGCCCTAAACCTCTAGGACTTGGTCAAATTCTCTTAGGCTGCCCTAGTTTCTAGATCCAGGTACATATGCCATGCCTACCAGCTGGCACAACCTGTGGGGCTGATTTCAGTGGAGCCGCTAAGTGGAAGCCACGAGCTTTTCCTCCAAGGGTGAGTCAGAGCAGCTGAAAGAAAACAGAAAGCTCTCCAGAGAATAGGGAACCCAGAGGGCCCAAAGGCACCCTCTGAACCAGAGGTGGGAATAAACAGACGGATGATCTCAAGCTCCTTTGGGGAATTCCCAGTGTCTTTCCCACCTCTTCTACATCTTCTTGTACTAACGACAGCGACTGCCAACTAAGGATCCTGAGCAACAGGAACCCTCATCTGGTGGCCACACAACTGAAGAGTCTTGAGCCAGACACAACGGCCCCCTGTCAGGCCTCAATTTCCCTCTAATTACACTGAAAGGGACAGTATATGGTCTGTGGGTGCCCCTCTCAAAAGGAGATGATGCAACCCCAGCCATACTTTGTAGAAAGGTAGGGATCAGTGCGTAATCCTTAGAAGAAAGGCATTTCGCCTCCATCTATAAAATATCATCCTGCAAACAATCCAAAAATAACCCTTTGGGGTGCTGCATGGCTGCACTCAGATGAGTACAGCAGTGTTTATGGAGCACCACAATGCTTACAGGTGACGTTTTTAGAAGTTCTGCTGCAAGTACCTTTTCAAAGAGATATATTTATATTGCAGTTCTACAAAGCTCAGCATAAAACCTGGCATAAAAGAGCTCCGCTTCTGAGAAAACTTTTTAAAAGATAATTGGAGGGCTTGGGGGAGAGAACACATTAATTTATTGATCCCTCTAATAGAGAAGTAGAATAGAAATAAAAGGGAATTACATTTTATCCCAGACAGTGCTTCCTATTACTAACAAAAGTGATTTCAGAATGCATGCCTAAAAGGCACTGCTGCAGGCTCTTTCTTATCCAAGCACACCCAGCTATATTCAGTTTTTATTTTTGGCTGTGTTGGGTCCCCATTGCTGCACATGGGCTCTCTCTAGTTGAGGCAAGCAGGGGTTACTCTTCGTCGCGGTGCGCGGGCCTCTCATCGTTGTGGCCTCTCTTGTTGCAGAGCACAGGCTCCAGAGCGCAGGCTCGGAAGTTGTGGTGCGCGGGCTTAGCTGCTCCGCGGCATGTGGGATCTTCCCAGGCCAGGGATCGAACCCGTGTCCCCTGCCCTGGCAGGCGGATTCTTAACCACTGCACCACCGGGGAAGCCCTGTGTTCAGTTTTTAAATGGCAGTCTTCTGGAACACTATTACACTAAAGGAAATTTGGGAGGGGTCCTCAAAAAACAGTCTTGCATATAAATACCAACCCCTGTGTATGGACCTGTCTGCTGTGCCATCCACGGATACTAATGTCATCCCCTCCAGTGAGGGCTTCTCAACTACAACATATACCTACCGAACCCTTGCACCATGCCTACCAAGCATTTTGTCATGTAGTGTCTCGTTAAATCTCATTGAACAACTCAATGAGGTAGATGCTACTACAGAGGAGGAAACTGAGACTTCAAGAGGTTAAATTATTTGCCCTAGATTATACAGCTAAGAAGTGTTCTGGAGGTGAAAAGTACGGGCTTTGGAGTGAAAAGGACCTTAGTTTAAATATAAACTCTGCAAACATTGGCAACTTTCCCTTGATTCTTGTTATTTGTGGTCGTTATGTTCTATTAAGTAGCCACAAACACTGAATGCGTGAATGCTGAACCACTGCTCCTTGGGAAATACAATGTGAAGTTCTTGCAAGCCTCTGGTCACAAGGTGTTCACCAACTTATCAATATGTAACCTTGTATACTGTGTGTGTTTCTGTTTAAAGATGCCTTATTCATGGATACTGCTGATGCACTAACACTGACTCACGGCCAACAGCAGTGTAACTCATGCCCGAGCTAAGCTGATCTAACACCCTCTCAAAGGTGCATCACAGCCTTCCTGACCTTAGGAACACGAGACAGGACTTCAGCGCTCAGCGTGGCCATTTTAAAGAGCGAAATCGCCAACGAAAAGCACAAAAGTGTGACGATGAGGCATTAAATAGACAAAAAAAGTACACCTGTGTACAGTATGAGAGCTGAAACAAGAAGGCGGAGGGTCCCTTTGCACCACCTCAGCTGAAGATTTGCAAGTCAGATGACCCGGATTTCCGCCCCCGCCCACTGTGTGCCAGTTCAGTAATGAACCCCAAAGCCCTCCAAGTATTGATGTGGGGTTACAAGTAAGTTTCAGCATCGAATTCACAAACGCAGGATCCACGAATACTGAAGATCAAAGGTATTTATCTCCAAGTGTGTTTCTCCTCTGTATCTCAGGGGCAGTGTCCCTCTTCACAGGGCCACTGGGAGCATTAAAGGACACAACACAGGTGTGGCTTTCAACACAATGCCCAGGCGAGCACCCACCAGGAGAGGTTGCTATGGTGACTGCCCTTGCGGGTCCGGCTGTAGCCATGTGGTGGTGCTGGGCAATTCCAGAGCTGGCTGGCTGTACAAACCCAGAGGGTTCAGCTGCCGGGGCCTGGGCTGTGTTTCCAAGGATCCCCTCTCTCCAGGGTATCAAAGGCCTGGGCCCTGCAAACACTCTCCTTGGGAGCTCCAGGCACCTCGCACAGAGGTGTAGATCAAAGAGGAGAGTAAATGACAAGTGGCCTGGATGCATTTCAGAATCAGTGAGCTGGTCCCTCTGGCAAGACCTGCAGCTTCCTCACTGCCTCGAACAAAAGACAGAGCACAAGAGGCGCAGCCCTGGGCCGCCGCCAAGATCATTCTACAGTGTCAAATTAGAGGTGAGGGGAGAGGAGGGGGCGGAGGGAGGGGACGGCTTCTTTTCCACCCCATCTCCCCTCACCGCCCCCCAAGTTCATTTTCAGGGAGTCTGTGCTTGGGTTCTGGCTCAAGACCTTCACACAGACCTTTGGTTCAGCTCAAATTTCAAACGTTTCACTGAGCCAAGTCTCACTTTAAACTTTGGTGCCACGGCCTGATTCGTGGTTGAAAATCTGGGCTAAGTCACGTCTGTTAAATAAAAAAGGCCCAGCCCGCTTAGCGCAGGTCCCTAATTACCAGAGTTCTGGCTGACTGAGGCATGAAACAGCTTCAAAAGCACACACAACTAAGGCATTTTTTTCCCTCCTCATACTCGTGGAGCTGGGCTACATGAGCTGGCTTCACCTCCTCGCGGCTACAGGGTGCCAAGCCCACAAACGGAGGGACCAGCGTCAGCCCGAGCAGGTGCGAGCCTGCAACTGAAGCTCCTGCTTCCCAGGCACGGATGAAATGAGCTCAGCCACAGCCAGGCGGTGCGGGAAGGAGCCCCGCTCCCCACTCCTGGGGATTCAGCCAATTCAGATGACTGTATTCCATCTAGGATCAGCACTAATGAAGTGCAACAGCAGTGCGGAAGGATGCTCCGTGCCCCGCCCCCCTCCCCTCCCCCCCCAGGCCAGGCCCATTTGCAAATTGATATTGTTGTTCCCCAGACTCTGAATACTGGAAGCTCTTCTCCAGATTTTCTTTTCACACATTACAGAGATAGTCCCTGAGCTGCCAAGGCTCCAGCAAAATCAAAGAGGAGACCCCGGGGACTCTCTTCCTTAAGAGGACCAAGGTCTATCGCTGGCTTCCTTATGGTTTAGATTTCGAATGCAATGAACGACGCTGCCTTTTAACATCCTCTGGAAATGCTGAAATTTCTGCACTGTTCTTCGGAGAACTGGCTAATTCTACATTGTTACAGGAGATCCTAGAATCCAAGCTGCACATCGCCATCGTGGATAAGAAAAACAAACCCCTTTGCCCGGAGGTTCTGATCCAGCGGCAGATCTTGCACCACGTGGCCCCCTGGGCCATATCACTTTCTACCCCATGGGCAAGAGGGATTGAGCCTGTCCCACCAGGCTCTTTCCTCCTCCGAATGGAGAAGTCAGCTGTCTCTTGGCAGTGAAGGAGCTGCCCAGGTCCAGCCCAAGGAGGCGGGGGAGAGTAACACATGAACACAGGAAATGTTCAGGGTGGAAGCAGAGACATTATTCACAAATCCCTTTCTCAGGTCCACTAGGTTGGCAGAAGCAAAGAACTTCCTAAAGGCACCTCCATCCCCTTGACTTTCAAGGAGCTCAAACCTACATCCCTTTCATCGCATGGATACAGGCCCCTGGCTCTGGGCCACCAGCGATGACCAGGCTGACCATGTCCAGCTCTCTGGAGGGTCTACTCACTCTTCCTTTACTGGATACAGCACCAGGCTAATAGGAAGGGAAACGCTGGGGTTGTTTCTTTTTCTTTTAGTTGTGATTGGGGGGGTGACCAGGTAGGGTAGCTCAACAAGAGAGTAGCTGCCGAGTTCAGATATAAAGAGGCAATGAAGTTCAAAACTCTATCTAGTCTTTTGGGGCCTTGATTTCTGACAATGAACTGGATCCTCCTAATAGCTACCTTCCTGCCTAGTTTTTTTGCAAGAAGGCAGCGAGTAATTATACAGAGCCCCTTGAACAAATAAATCAGGGGTTCCCAATCTATATTTTATGGTGGTGTCATCAATTTTTTAAAAGAAAAATCTCACAGTAAAATTCACTGCAATTTTCCTTGAGTAATAAGCATAGTATTAAAAAAACTCTTACTGGTAAGAAGGAAGCCACCCCGCCAAGACCGTTCCACGTTAGTTCACTGTTTGCATTTTTTCTAATTAGAAGTAAAAGAATGTCTTGGGGCAGGTGATGGCAGAAAAGAGTTCAGGGTTCCCTTCTCACTCCTCACAAAAGCCTGCATTTATAGAAAGACCACAGACCACCAGGTACTCAAGGGACACCAAAAGAAGATGAGAAAAGGGGCCACCAGAGGGGCCAGATGGATACAGACAGCTCCACCAGCTTACTCAGAGCTGTGCCCCAAAAGAGCAATGGGGCGTGCTAGCAACAGCCCTGATCCAGGGCCAACGATTAAACAGCTGTGTTACTTTGGGCTAGTCACTTAACTTCTCTGAACTTCATTTTTCTTAACTGAAAGGGTGGTAGCATAGGCTTTGAGACAAGACAAAGAAGACTTCAAATCCATCTTAGCCACCTGCCAGCTGTGGGCAGATTACTTAATCATTTTGAGCCTCAGATTTCCCACCTGTAACACCTACCTACCCTGTGAGGATTTGAGGTCGTGTAGTTAACACACCCATCCAAGAGTCTAGTTGTATACTGACTGCTCTATCAGTAATATTACTGTTGTGGTTCAAGATGATGTTTGGGTCTAACTCTCCTTCCGGCTCTATTTTAAGAACTATATCTTAATTGCCTATCTCCCGTATTGGATTATAAGCTCCACAGGAACCGTATGTTCACCTCTATATACTCAGATCTTTACAAAATACCTGGCTCATAGTAGGCGTTCAACAGAAACCTGCTGAGTAAATGAATGAATTCTCCATCACATGAACAGGCAACTGTCTTAATCCAACTCGATCATGTAGGCTCGCTCCTGAAAGCACAGAATGAACCTTCTATTCATTGTACAAATCACATTGCACCACGTCCTGGACCAGGCAGAGAGTGAGATCACCGAGCATTTTTTGGAAACTACCCTCCTTCGGGAGCTGGCTGAGGGGAAATGACTTCCCCAGCCATAGCGCTGCCCCCTCGAGCCAGGACCGGCTGGCGGCACTGTGGAATGGGAGGAGGGGTTGGTACCTACTTTCACAGCGTAGGTGCTGCCGGGGTCCTCGGAGCAGGTGGCACAGTAATAAATGGCATCCCCCGAGTCGCAGCAGGGCTTGTTACAGGCCAGCTTGAACAGGGACCAGTTATTCTCGCTGAAGTGCAGCCCCTTTTTCTGGCCGCCCATGAAGAGGTCCTCACACCTGGCCACGAGGCGGACCAAGGACTGGGCGTAGAGCCCTCCCAGCTTGGTGTAGGTGCCCTCCTTGCTGCTGATGCTGCTCAGGAGGCTGTGGAGCTGCAGCTGGGCGCTGCCCGCCGAGGCCTGGCTGGACACGCTCAGCTGGGAGGCCGCGGCCGAGGAGACCCCTTTGCCCTGCAGGCTCTGGCTGCCCGCCAGCCCTGGCGCTGGGCCCCAGGGGCCATTGTCTTTGAACATTTTCTCCAGAGGCTCGGAAGCAGAGAAGATGTGCTGGTGGCGGCTGCCGGGGCCTGAGGAGTAGCTGAAGTGGGACTTGTCATGGACACAGACGTTGGTTTCTGAGTGGCTGAGGTTCAGCTTGGGATCTGCTGTTCTTGGCTTGGGGGAGCCTTGGGTCCAGAAGAAGCCATCCGGAGAAGAGGCCGCCCGGCTCACTAGCTTCTTCTGGGGAAGAGGTGGGGGTTGCAGGGGGCCACCGGGGGACACATCCTCAGTGGAGCCCGAAGGGAAGGGAACAGGGCTGAAGAGCTCCTTCCTGCTGCTGGTGGGCGAGTGAGTCAGCTCAGATGATGGACCTGAAAAAGAGAAACAGAAACCATCAGACCGGGGGCCCAGGCCACTCAGTTCCAGGGTCCCGTGGGCCTTTTTTTTTCTTTCCATCAAAGCAATGTATTTTATTTTGTTTTTATCTATTTCTTGAAGAGACAACATATGCACAATGAACACAACTCAAAATGCAAAAAAGGTGTACAATGCCAATGAAGTCTTCCTCCTACCCTGTTCCTTAGCGCCCAGTCCCTCTCTTCGGAGGAAACATGGCGGGCAATTTCCCACACATCCTCCTGGAGATCTGCCAAACAACCCAAACACACACACACACACACACACACACACATGCACACACACACATTTACACAAAGGAGAGCAAACGGTGCCCACTGATTGCAGTATTCCTTTTCTTCACTTGCCACTATGGCTTGGAGATATTCCACATCAGATGATGTTCAGGTCTATCTAATTCTTTTTAAAAGCTATCCCATACTGTATCATCACATGCAAGTACCATAATTTATTTAACTGCTCCCCCGTGGATGGACACTTAGGTTGCTTCTAATATTTTGCAAACAATGTTGCAACAGCACCAACAAGCTTCAACATGTGTGGCTTGGCTGGATTTTTTCAAAATGTCAGTTTATAGAGGGTACAATTTAGCTACAGTATAATTCCTCCTTTTTAGGGTATAATTCTCTGAGTTTTGACTAATGTCCTGATGGCCTGGGGGACAGTGCAGGCCCACAGACATTTCAGAAGACAGAGAATGTGATTTCATGAGAAGAAACAGATTTCAAGGGAAAGCGAGTGGTTCCCAGGCCCCACAGTTCCCAGAGGTGCACGTGGATATTGATGTGATTTGGGGAAAGTTCCATCACTGCCTCAGGCCTCCGCAGAGCATGTGGACCTTCAGAAATGTCACAGACTGTCAGATAAGGGCGAAGACTGGACTTACTCTTTATATCAATGTATGAAATGGAGAGTTCACAATGAAACAAGAGTTCAGGTAAAAAATATATAAGAAAAGGTACTGACATCAGAGACAAGAAAGGGCCAATTGAAAATAATACTCATTTCTTTCATTCTAAGAACTGACTCAAAGATGTATCCAATATTTTAATAACAGTTTTTAAGGGGATTAAAAAAAACCCAAAACATTAACTGTATCCATACATTATAAAATACATCCTATTATCCTGAAGGTTAAAATGTGAAAGAAACACGGGTCTCAGATTCAAGGAAATAGGCAGTTATGATGTGCGCCCCTCATTTAGTTGACTGTGCATGTAGCCCAAGGGCAGGGCACACAGTGCCTCTCTGGACCCCCTCCCACCTCAGCAGGACGACCAAGATGCAAGACGTACAACAAATACAGAGGCCGGAGGCAAGTGGAGGAAGGCCCCAAAGGAAGCAAACTGTCTGTTAGTTTTGTGTCACTTCACTCAGAGGCACATGGCCTTCGCAGGGCTGCTTCTGAACAGGTAACAGCTGTCTCTGCTTGAGTCCCTCTCTGCTTTCTCCAGCCAAAGAGGGACAGAATGGGCTGGCACCAAGCCTCTCCCATCAACACGGGGGCCTCCTTACATGGGGGTGCTCCACCGGCAGGAGGGAGCCGGGTGGATGACCATGTCCTCAGGCGCCGATGTCCGTGCCTCAGCCCCATTGACCAGCATCAGTAAGTGACAGCAGGGGCCTCCTGCACAGTACAAGCTCCAGCGCAAAGCCCCCAGGAGGACAGAGTTGGTAAACGCAGCTAGTTGAACACAGGAGCTGGGAACCAGGTTTGTGCAAAGAGATGCATTATCAACACGCAGAAGATAAGGGTTGGGGAGGGGGCAGGCAGAGCGTGATCGGAATCCCGGTCAACGCTTTACTCAGCGCCTCCAGTCTCCCTGTCCAGACAGGGACAGCCTGCCTATGGTCAGGACTCCTGGGTCCCCCGTCCAACCGGCCGGGGAGGTTTTTGACAAATCAGTTTCATGGCTAGTCCCCTCCTTAAGCCTTATGCTTATTCCCACCCCTTTCTTTGGTTTGTCTTCCTGGGCTTCCCCCTACAGCTCTCCTTGACGCTTTCAACACATCCCTTTCTGCCTCTGGTCTGATCTGAGGGCACACAGCGGGATGAACCCTGATGTAAGCTGTCAATCTTACTCGGCTGAATTTCCTCATTTAAAAACGGACCGGGAGGCTTCCCTGGTGGCGCAGTGGTTGAGGGTCCGTCTGCCGATGCAGGGGACACAGGTTCGTGCCCTGGTCTGGGAGGATCCCACATGCCGCGGAGCGGCTGGGCCCGTGAGCCATGGTCGCTGAACCTGCGCGTCCAGAGCCTGTGCTCCGCGACAGGAGAGGCCACAGCAGGGAGAGGCCCACGTACCGCAAAAAAACAAAAACAAAAACTGACCGGATTGCATCCCTGCGAAGGCTCCTTCCAGCACTAATAGTCTATAATTTCAGCCATTCTCTCCATTTTCAACAACTCCTCATGTGCATTTTGTCTCAAAGCTGCCCCTGAAATAAAATACCTCTAGGCAGATGGTTATCTTGCTTCCACTGTTCCTCTATCTCTAGTTCCCACAAGCTGCTGCTGGAAAACTTTTCAATCTTTAAGGATAGCAGGAATCTTAAAAAAAAAAAAAAAAAATATATATATATATATATATATATATATATATATCGGTAACACTTCTCATTCCCTAGATTACCCAAGAAAACCAAGAGGTTGTGCTTTAGCACAGAAAATAACGCGTGTGTTCAGGCAGTTGGATGGAAGTGATTTTCTGCTTTGCCCTGTGTGTGTTCTCTTGCTTTCTTGTGGGAACTGTGAGTGCGTGGCTTTGATCAGATCTATATCCCATAACCATTTAGCTAAGTAGGGGCAGGAGTACTGGGTATTAGAAGGAGGTGCGGGTTCAGGGATTAGCATGTGGACTGGTTCATTTTTCTTTATTTCTTAGATGTTAGGTGTTTCTCACCCAACAATCACTGCCTAAAGCACACAGTAATCAGAGGACGGCACTGCACAGGAAGGCTCCCAGCCATGCACTTCCCCAGAGGTTGTAAAGGACTGCATTACACAGACCTCATCTGGTGAAGTGAGGCTCATCTGAAATGTGCACTTCCTCTGTATAACTGGGCATTACATACACATATTGTGATTTTTGCATTTTAAAAAAAATCTCCTACTTGGGTAACAGGTACACCATCTTCTGACCATTCTCCAGATGTGGACCCGCACCAGGCAAAAAGACCATAATTCACTCTGATCGCCCCCAGGCACCCCAGGACCATATAACATCTCAGCCGTTAATATTCTTGGCTGTTAATAGTTGGAGGGAGATGTCTACGTGTAGCCCTTCTCGATGAAACCGATTTCTCCAGCATGAGACAAGCAGTTAGCTGTCTTCTGCGGGACCAGAGAGCCCCCCAGAAGACCCACTCTGGTTCTGTCGTGTTGTTGGCTCTCGCATGGGGCACCTCCTCACAGACACAGCTTATCCCGGTTCTATGCCGGTGTTAGATCACCCTGTTTCCAAACTCTGGCTTACAATTAAGGGTGTAAAAAGGATATGAATGGAAAAATACTTTGCTGGGAAGTCTGCCTACATCATAGTTACATAATTAGTGTTTTTTTTTTTTTTAATGACTTTGAGTCCTAATTGGGCCAGAGAGCTACAAATCCCATTTCCTAAGTTTTCCTTCCAATTTCCAATTCTGCATATCAAG
The DNA here is from genome assembly GCF_008692025.1 of Phocoena sinus. Lineage (NCBI taxonomy): Eukaryota > Metazoa > Chordata > Mammalia > Artiodactyla > Phocoenidae > Phocoena > Phocoena sinus. The sequence goes on from NC_045783.1 coordinate 21,835,770, forward strand.
CCTGCAGCCGGCTATAGAGCAGAACACCTCTGCATCTCCTTAGTGCCTGTGCTTCAGAGAAGACAAAAAGGTTTTCTGGAGAACTTCCTAGAGAAGTTTTCTAGGAAAAAACTACACATCACATTTGGTGCACTGGGTGGGATCTTAAAACGATGGAGAGGAAAGTATACCAGTTTGGTGCCATTATATTTATAAAGCAGGGAAGAGAAATCAGGATTTCAACGGTGGGGAAAAAAAAGGCTCAACTCCTATGCAGAAATGCAGGCCAAAAGTTCAAACCCAGCATTGTGAGGCTTTCTGATTATAGAGCCCTCTCTTCTGGCTGGGTTTTAATAGGTACTTTCACTGTTCTCTATAGCCAAAATGAGAGCTGGGCTTCAGGAGGAAGTGGTCAGTCCAGTTTTGAACCGTATAAATGAGCCCGTGTGGCTTGCTTGGCGCCCGGCTCTGCCTCCTGACGGCAGCTGGGCCAGAACAAATGTGGGGACAAAGGGCAGGGTCCCAGCTAAGAGTCCCCCAGCTCCAAACTTCAGCTTTGGTGTCTGACGATTCTCCAACTTAAAGGAAAGGAAAGCAAATTGAATTTTCTTTTGTTCGAAACACTGAGTGTTCTGTGGATCGTTTTTAAAAATGAGGATAAGAGATTTGGCTGGAAACGGCTGTATAGATTAATCCATTCATTCACTCAGTATTTCTTGAGCACCTACAAAATGCAAGGCAGAGGGAACAAAGCAGATGGAGAAAACCTCGCCCACACCCTGTGGCCTGGTTCAATCCCTTCATGTTCAAGGTGAGAAAATTAAAGCCATCTGTGTAGACCAGGGTCACACAGGAAGAAGTGGCAGTCTTACAGGTTTTGGCCAAAACCCCTCTTCCCACCCCCAGAAGATGTGAAGAGTGGTGGCAGAGGGGATGTTCTAGCCTCACAGAGAGGAATTTTTTCCTCCAAAGGAAAACTTGGTCAGAATAAACTCTAATTTTTTTTTTAAAGGAAGGCACATAGTATTCCTTCAAGAGGAACCCTTGCTTTTCCAAGAAGGTAAACGTGGTCTGAAAATGGAAGCATAGTATTAGCATTTTACAATTGGATGGAAAATGTGGCATTTGTGAGAAGTCTCTCCAGACCAGTTAATCATCCCAAGAAACAGTGATCCAGATGGGTAGGCAATTGACATGCAAAACAGGAGAAGCACTGTCTCAGTTTGGAAAACAGGCTCGTGGAAAATACTGCGTGTCTACAGCCCATGTATGGTTCCAGAATCATGATCTTTCCCCTGTTGTAACAAAATCATTATGGGTTTTCTTCCAAATGAACAGTAAAATTAAGTTAGTTCAAGGCACTTTCACATGCTGTTGACAGAAGCATAAACTGACATTTTTAGAGGTTAATTTGGTAACATCTGTTTAAAAATGCATATACATTTTGACATATCGATTCTACTTCTAGTAATTTATCTTACAGATATGCTCACCAAATTACCTTGGTGTACGTCATAGGATCTTCCTGCAGACTTGTAATGAAAGTAACCTAAACATGCATTGACAAGAGAAGCGTTTAACCAATTTATACAATGAAAAAAATATACAGCATGAAAAAAAATGAGGTAGACCTAGAGGTTCTGATTTGAAGGACTTCAAGATACATTAAGTACAAAAATGTGTAGAACTGAAGTTTATATTTAAAATATGGATACGAATTTCTGGGATGATATAGAAAAAAATGTTCCAAATGAGGGGTGGAGCTGGGAGTCTGAAGACTCTGACTTTTCACTTTATATCTTTCTCCATTGTTTAGATTTTTATCATAGACATGTATTGACTTCATTGAAGTAATAATATATTTTTAAAAATTTAGTTTAAAGGGAATAGCTCAAACTAAAATGAAGCTTCACTTTAGAGATATTGTGAGGGCTCAGGCCACAGACAATCTTAAAAATGCGTATTTTTTCCTTTAGGATAACTTCTCCATCCTTCAGTAACACATCTCCCAGAATAGAACCGGTGACTCAGTCTGTCTCCGTGGGGGATGGGAGGGTATACTGTGTTAGAGCAAAACATCAGTGTAATATATTAGACTGAACCCATCAATTTAGGATCAGGTGCTCTAATAAGCCTGCTTAATTGTCAGAAAGCACGCTATTTTTGGCTAGAGAGTTTTAGATGCCTTTTTCAGGACCACCTTTCTTTTTTCTTTTTTTTTTTGGCTGCGATGTGCGGCTTGTGGGATCTCAGTCCCCTGACCAGGGATTGAACCTGGGCCACGGCAATGAAAGCCTGGAATCCTAACCACTAGGCCACCAGGGAACTCCCAGGACCACCTTTTTAAAAATACTATTTCTTCTTCTTTTTTTTTTTAACATCTTTATTGGAGTATAATTGCTGTACAATGGTGTGTTAGTTTCTGCTTTATAACAAAGAGAATCAGCTATACATATACCTATATCTCCATATCTCCTCCCTCTTGTGTTCTCCCTCCCACCCTCCGTATCCCACCCCTCTAGGTGGTCACAAAGCAGGGAGCTGATCTCCCTGTGTTATGCGGCTGCTTCCCATTAGCTAACTATTTTACATTTGGTAGTGTACATAAGTCCACGCCACTCTCTCACTTCGTCCCAGCTTATCCTCCCCCCTCCCCATGTCCTCAAGTTCATTCACTACGTCTGCATTCCTGTCCTGCCCTTAAGTTCTTCAGAACCTTTTTTTTTTTTTAGATTCCATATATATATGTGTTAGCATACGGTATTTGTTTTTCTCTTTCTGACTTACTTTACTCTGTATGACAGACTCTAGGTCCATCCACCTCACTACAAATAACTCAATTTCGTTTCTTTTCATGGCTGAGTAATATTCCATTGTATATATGTGCCACATCTTCTTTATCCATTCATCTGTCGATGGACACTTAGGTTGCTTCCATGTCCTGGCTATTGTAAATAGAGCTGCAGTGAACACTGTGGTACATGACTCTTTTAAAAATACTATTTCTTCTTAGAGTCTCAGGTAACAGCCTGAGTGGGTGAGCAAGGGCTCAGTGAGGGTCAGGCAGTCACTCATTCTGACTGACGTCTTTGTGTACTATCTCCCCACCCTTCCCTGGCCCCTTCCTGGCTGACTTTTCCCCATAGCACTTACTGCCGTCTGACACACTGGCTACTTTAGTCCCTTATCTTCCTCATTGCCCATCTCTCCCCACTAGAATGTGAGCTCCACGAAAGGAAGGGACAGGGCATTTTTTGGTCACTGCTGTATCTTCAGCATCTAAAACTGTATCCAGCCCATAGTTTGTATTCAACAAATATCTATCAAACCAATGACTGAATTAATGTCTATATTTCAAAAATCTTCTTGGCATTATTGTTGAGAAACACAAGCTGACTACTGTCAAGATATTTAATTAACTTTCTGTGTTTCTGGTTTGCCAGTTACAAAAAACTCAGAACACAAACACTGCATTGGTGCATAGCTTCATGGGAGTTTGTAAGTATATTCACTACTGTATAGTTATTTAGACCTCTCATCTATCACTTCTGCCCATATTTTCAGTTCAACACAGCACTCATCTCCTTCGGGAAGAGGGGAACCTGGCATCTATGATGTTCGTTTAACTGTGGAACTCAGTTGTAATGTTATCCTAAATCAAAAGGGAAAATGATCTTAATGCAATTATGAGGTCTGCATATTTAAAAGTAACCATTTAAAAGCACAAGAGTCTTCTGGTGACCATTTCTGCTGATCATTCCCCCCACGCCCATCCATCCATCCACTACAGAGGACCTTACCCTTGGCAGCGTTCATGGATCTGTCCTAATGCATGCAGTTTGTCCCTCCCCAACCAAGCATAAACCCGACAACTGCTTAGATGGATTTTTCCTTTCACCGAGTTGACCCACTGTTCAATGGAACTGCCCACATGGACAAATGGGATAACAGATGTGCTTGGAGAAGTATGGAATGTGATACAAGCACAAAGAGCTGACATTAACACTGATATAAAATATTTTGTCAACGAAAAGTTTAGGCACACTCGTTTTTAAAATGCAACCAAGTTATAGCTTTCGATTATGTTTATTTTACTTAGAAAATTTAAAACTATATTTGGGGGGACCACAAAACCTGAATGGTAGAAAACTAATTTTCACCATTAACCCTGATGAGCTTCCAAGAAGTTTACACAAACTACTACTATGCTATACCCCGGAATGACTTTGTCCTTAACTCCCCCAGGCCCGCCCATACCACAGACGCACAAAGTCCACGAAATGCATTGTTTTCGTTACTGAATTCTTACTGACAAAAATCAATGTATAGTTGAATGGTCTCTTTTGACTTAATATATAATATTAAAGAGGTGGACGCTACATTCTTGACCTAACTCTACCTCTCCTATTTGGATTCCCTCGCTCAGCTTTGGCGCTAGATGCCGAATAGTAACAAAAGGCACGATGGGTCAATATTTCAGCTACGAGGTAAAAGTGAGTAAGGATTCACAGGAGGGAAAGCTAATTGTTCAGTAATAGATTAAAGCCAGCTGTCTTGGCTACTGATGAGCGGTTGAATGAAGGGTTTCTTACATTTCAGGACCTGCGGTTCTGGACATTCTCCAGCTTAATGTTTAAGAGACACAGAAAAGGAAAAAAAGAGAGAGAGAGAATGTCTGTGGTCTCTTGCCAGTTTCAAAGCATGGTTCTGGGTACAGAGCCATAAGTAGGAGCAGCAGATAGCAACTGCTTTGCTCTGAGAAGCCAGAGTCCGGTAAGAAGGTATATATACCTTTTTGTTGATCTTCTAGGAATCTAAATTTCGAGGTGCATTTCCACTGAATAACTCGTTCATGATAAAGGACTAACCATGAAAATATATTCTTTTTTAAAAATTGAAGTACAGTTGAGTTACAATGTGATTTCAGTGTCAGGCGTACGAGAAAATATGTTCATTTTAATTCGAAAATGACTGAGTTAGGTGTCACCATCGTACTCATAAACCCTCAAGTGGCTCCCTATTTCCAAACTCCACAAACTGGTTTTGAGAGCTTTGTACAATCCAGCCCCCAGCCTCCCACCACCTCATGTCCCACTGCCCCTCATTTGCTTCCACTGAAGTGCGTCGGGCTGGTCTGACCCTTTCCCCATGTGCACCGCTAACCCTGTGCCTTCTCTCCTCTTGAATCGTTTCCTTAACCTGCAAAGACCCCTCCTCCTCCCTCTACCTTCTCAATTTTAACCACTCTGGAGACAAGAGCTGAAGTCCCATGTCCTCAAAAAGTCTTCTCTGGGACTTTCTTGGCAGTGGAGTGGTTAAGACTCCACGCTTCCACTGCAGGGCCGCGGGTTCAATCCCTGGTCAGGGAACTAAGATCCCGCATGTCTCAGGCACGGCCCAAAAGAAAAAAAAGGAAAAAGCCTTCCCTGAACCCTACATCAGCACTCATTGATTTCTCTCTCTCTGGAAGCTTTCATAAGCACTCCTGTTCTGAGCAGCCCAATTTCCTAGCTTAACCCATCCACCCACATGTCACGTATTTTAATCTTACCTTCCTGGCTAGACCGTGTAAGAGCCCTGAGAGCAAACATCATGATCTGCTGGTTCTGAGAAGCAAAGTGCTGGGGCAATTAAGTCCAGTTCTCACCAACACCAGCTGGCAAGTGGAGGATGAAAGACCCCTCCCTCAGAATTGCTCACAATCCCAAGACAGCAGGTCAGGGCTGACCAGCACAGGGACTAACGGTTCATGTGCGCAGCCCAGCCTTCGATGGCATAAGGTGCCTTGTAGAATTTCTGCACAATGGAATGGGAAAAGGAAAAAGATAGAAACCCAGGAAAACCTGCAGAGAAAGAAAATCCTCTTTTGCCACGTCCCACCCAAATCAAGGCTAAGATATTTCCTGTTTTGAAGTCAGAGCTGTCAGAAGTTTCCCATCAGAACACACCACAGGCTGACGTACAACATATGCTTTTGTCTTAGCAGTGCTAATCTTTTAGATAGAAAAATGTTGGTGACAGTAAATTCACAATGGAACCCTCTACTCCAAAAATGCCTACTGAGAGGAAATACTTCCTTAGGACTGAGAAAGACAGTCATGCTAGCACACGTCCAAACCTAACATGCTAGGGCAAGTCAATGAGAAATGCAGGAGAGGACACACACACACAAGTGTTAAAGGGTGAAGGTTTTAATACTACCCATCACAACTACAGGAAAGCAAGAGTTCTTTTTTTTAGGAATACAGTCGTCCTTCATTATCTGCGGGGAATTGGTTCCAGGAATCACCTCAGCTACCAAAATTCGTGGATGCTCAAGTCCCTTATATAAAATGGCGGAGTACCGTCGGCCCTCTGTATCCGCGGGCTCTGCATCCGCGGATTTAATCAACAGAGGTTGGAAGTTCTTTGAATCTGCGAATTCGGAGCCTGAGAATACCAAGGGCCGACTGTACACCCAGTCAGGACTTAGCCACATATTATGCCTTAGAGCTTAATCCAGAAAGTGGGATGGATGGTGGTCTAATGAAGCCTGCATGCTTTAATTCAACACACACTTATGTAAACACCTGCTGTGTGTCCAAGGAAGTATGTGCATATATGTGTGTGTGTGTGTGTGTGTGTGTGTGTGTGCCCATGAAAGAATGAGAGAGCCAGAGGGTGGAGGAGGGGGAATTTGTGGTTGGCATGCACCCAATCCCCTGTAAACTAATCCTGAGGACAGAAATGGAACGCAGACCTATACACAGATGTCTCATTACCCAAGGAATCAGGAGTCTTTCGATATGCTTCCAACTTCAGCCTCCTCCCACCTTGCTGCCATGCGGATGCGCTGTGTGTAACTGGAGAGGGAGATATGGGATGAGGCACCTTGTCATAAATTCAATAGGGAATAAATGTCAACTGCTCCTTGGTAGAGTCTACTTCACAGGGAAAGTGGGACCAAGACAGTAGGTCTCGCTCGGCGCTTCCGAATCTAGGCAATTAACCCAGGCTGGCCTTCCAGACTCAGGGAATCTAAGCCTCTCCATCAAGGTCAAGTCTGTTACCTCCGTCGCTGCAGGTCCTGGAGTCGGAGGCCAGGCTGTCCGTGGAGCCCGTGGTGAAGCTGACGTGGACGCCCCTGAAGGATGGGCTAAGGCTCTCAGCAGAGCCCTGGCTCACCTTCTCCAAATCAGAGCTGCTCTTGTTCATTTTTAAAAGGTGCCTGGAAAATGTAGAGACAAATGATAGAAGTAATTAATTTGGTTTCTATTCAAAAACCAGCTGATGGATTATGAACTTACTATGCTCCTGAAGCCTGATCAGTGCCAGTAAGTTTTAAAAAAACAATTTGGGGAAGAGAGAACAGGGACTCTTCTGAAACCTTATGCACATGAATGGCAGGAGATTTCTCAAGCATGGTTAAGGAGAAGTGAGTCTATTAAATTTAGAAAAGCACCAAAATCATGATTTGGGAGGAACTGCCTTCATATCCTGGCCCTGTCTGCCAAAACATTTACGTCATCTACTATATCCTATGTAACATCTCTACAAAGAAAAATTAAACATCATCATACAAGCCAATGTATAGAGATACACAGAGATTGGGTAGGTTTTGCAAGATCAGAGGACAGGGGAATTGCAAATTCAGACCAAAAACAAGAGATTTCTTTTGTGCCTGATACTCTCTTGACAGAGCTTCAAAGGGTCTAGCTTATTCCTTGGACTTAAGGTCAATTTTAACCAGACATCTAGTGCAATGTTTAGATGGAACCATGTTAACATAACCCTTATTCCAGAACTATGGAATGAATCTGCCCTTAGGCTTTCTATGAAATCTTTGATTGAATCTCTAAGATAGCATGACCGATACATCAGGGACAGGAATACCAAGTTCAAGAAAAAAGAACTCGCCTTGGAGAAAACAGTTCCATTATTAAGTAGAAGGTTTAGCTTATTGATTTCTCTTTCCCTCTTTCCAAGGACTACATGAATATTCACTCTGACCTGACATTTTCCCCACGCAGCGGGACAGACCACAATCAATCCAGCCCTTTCCCTGTTGGTGGTAACCCAGATTTGTCTGAACTGATATTTCCTGATTACATGCCTGCTCCCACTACGGCAGATCTATAGCTCAATATCTGCTGTAGGAAATACACAATACAGTATCGATTTGGCATCAGAACTGCCTCATTTAGCACATGACCTTACAGCCAAGAATGTATCGATCATTCTCTGTGTTCAATATTGCACAGCCCTGTACTGGTCCTCACAGGCACTGGAATCCCTTGTTCATTAACAGAAAAGTTTAGAGAAAGTTCGTTCCCATGAAATGTGCTCCCTAGAAACATGTCTGTCTCCCCACCTCCAACCCTTAGAACCAGAATAAAAAACGTTTTAAAGCTGTTACACCTAAGTGTGACAGTGATGGCAAGGTTACAACTAACACTCTTCTTTATATTTCAATGTCACTGTAGGGACTGTGGGGATATCAAATCTTTTGGAAGTGCTACGGCAGTATATTATCTTTATTTTACCCTCTGGCAAAATATAATCATAGAAAGTTTCATAAAATATTTTTATCCTCATCAAATCCATCAATAATGGCTTTTGCAGATGAAGCCAAGATATGAAGCTGTGAATAACGACAAGTCCTCAGTCTAGGAAAAAAGCCAGATCTACGGCAATCCAACTACGCTGCCCTCTTCAAAGTGGCCCCTGGAGTCTCTTGGTTTTCAGGCTCAGAAAGCTGCCAAGGGAGAAATTCCAGCACCATAGCTGCTGAGCTGGTGCAGAAAAACACTAGATGAAATGTATATAAATAGATGAAACTAAGAAATACATAAATGTGTGTACGTATGAGTATATACAGATACACACATGCACACACACATAATTATTTAGTATAACAGTCAAGTATTAAAAGAAAGAAAAATGCACAGTGCCGGATGCAAAGGGAACAATGATTTTCAAATGACTAGTAGTGAATGAATGGCCAGGTCAATTTCATGAGCCAAGGCAGTTTACCAACTAACAGTTTATTTTAATAAGAACAGACCAGAAAAAAATATGAAAATATAGAGTGAGGATTTGTGAAACTTTGTTTTGTGGAATTTTTGTTTCGTGTGTGTTGGATCACAATATTAAATATATTTCTTTGAAATATATTTTAAAAACCTGGTTCAAAAAAGGTTAAATAGGGATAGACAAACTTTTCCTTAAAGGCCAGATGGTAAATATTTTAGGCTCACAGATCATATAGTCTCTGTTGCAAGTATCAACTCCGCTGTTGTAGCAGGAAAGCAGCCATTATATGTAAACAAATGGGTACATTTTCTAGTAATACTTTATTCACAGACATAGATGGCTGGCCTGTGGGTGGTGGATTACTGACTCCTGATCTATTGATAGAACAGCCTTATTCAACAGAAGTATAATGCAAGTCATATATCTATACATGTATATATATATATAATATAAAAAAATTTAGTAGCCAAATTATAGATGAAATTTTAATAATGTATTTTATTTCACAAAATGCATAAAAATATTGTCATTTCAACATGCAATGAATATAACATTATTAAGGAGATATTTTATATATTTTTTTCATTCTAAGTCTTCAAAATCTGGTATGTATTTTATATTTACAGCACATTGCAGTTTAGGCTCACCACATTTTAACTAGTGGCTACTGCACTGTACAGGGCAGATCTAGAGAAACTCATGTATGGACAAGACTGTTCACAGTGTTACTAACAGCAAAAACAAAATCATAAACAGTCCAATGTCCATCAATAAAGGAGTGGATACCCTGTGGTATAGTCTTGTAATGGAATACCACATAGCATTCAAAAATAAATAAACTTGATTTTAAGGTACCAGTATGAAAATTATTCTTAAAATGCTGAATATTAAAAGTAGATTGCAAAAGGCTCATGTAAAGTGTGATACCATTTATATACAATTTAAAAACACATAATGATGCTATGTATTCTTTATATATTACATATATGTGGTAAAATGGAAATAACGTCATCAACTTCAAGATAGTGATGACTCTGGGTAGCAAGGGGAAATTGAAATGGAAATTGGATGGACAGGGATCTTCCACTGTACCTGCAATATTTTATTTTAAAAAATCCAAAACAGGTAACAAAATGTTAATATTTGAAAAATCTTAGGGGGACACATGAAAGTGAGTTAAATTATTCTTTGAATTTCATCGTATGCTTGAAATACTTGATAAGTTGAAAATGAACATAGAAATGTTCATTTCTAGAAAGAAGGAAAGAAAATCACTAGGGCCTGAATGAGTCCAGGATGGCCATTCCTGTTGACCTGTTGCTGAGCCTCTGAAAGGCAAGGAACACAGAGATGACCCAGTGAGATTTCCATCAGTCCCCATGGGACAGACAGGCTCTATGAGGATTGGTTCCACCACAGAATAGCCTCATGGATGGAAAAAGTTATTTCTCAGTCCTAACAACTCGCCTGAGACTGTGGGTGTTAATTTTTCTGCCTCTAGTCACTATGAGAAGTCATAGCTGTGAAGCCCACCGAGTGAATGTAGACAAAATCAGATTCCTGTGGCTGCAGGATAAACTCTGTGTGTGTGTGTGTGTGTGTGTGTGTGTGTGTGTGTGTGTGTGTGTGTGTGTGTGTGTAAGTGGGAAGTCTCCAAATGCAGACTTTGGTCAATCTTAGTACAAGCCACAAGTGGAATTTTCATGTTTCCATGGCTTCTGGGGATATTACTACTGTTTCTCTACCAAAAAAGCTCAGGAAGCCCAGGTTCCCGCCCAGTAACAAAAACCCAATAGGCAGTTGGGATGCTTAGATGTAAATCTAAGGAGGAAAGGGGTGACCCCTTCTCTTAAATCTGTCATATGAACTGCATCAAATATCTTCCACCTTGGAAACCTGTATGATCTGCTGTCTTAGAGAATTGCCACTTTAATTATTGAATGAACAAAAACACACCAGATTTGAAAATGAAAGGGGAAGCTGGCCATCAAAGCAGACTGACAATCACATTGTCTTTGTATCTCCAGTCTGTGTGTGCAATAGATTTCTTAAGAATCCCTGCAAAAGCCTTAACATTCCGAAGGTGACTTTTCTGAGCCCTAATGGATTGTTCCGTCAGATGCAAGGCCAAGGTCAATCCGAATGTACTCAGCAACACATAACAAGACTACACTTATTCTAAAGGCACTTTTCCCTCACTAACGACAGTTTGATTTGCCTTTCATAAAACCAGTGCAAACCATCTATAAGATGAACTGATGTCATGTGATTTAAGGAAGTGGCTTCATGGGCCCAAAACCACATACTCTAGTCTTTCCTCTCTGGGTGGCAAATAACACTCTTATCAGCTGCAGCGAGAGCCGGGTGCACAGATGTCTTTGCTCCGCGCTGTGATAAATGACTTGCTCTTGCTCAGACTTCCTTCCCTGCCTCCCCACGTTGATTAGACACAGTCAAGGAGAGCAGCGTGAAATACACAGCCAGTGGCACAGCGTCCTTAGAGACCTGAGCCCTGCAGCTGCTGCCCGGTGTTTGCAGAATGGCTTTTCCCCCCATTGTCCTTGGAGAAAGAAGCCTTGCCAGAGTTTTCTCCATACTGTATTAGTAGAAAGCTGCAAAAAATAATAATAATCCAGCCGGAAGAGCCATCTGCCAGACTTCCTCATTTGTAGGAAAAAAGCCGAGTCTAAAAATACCCCCTGAGTTTTCAGAATGTCCAAAATTTTTAACGGATACTGGACCCCAGTGTGGGTCAGAGATTGTATCTCGAACTTCACATGGCTACTAGAATCCTCATGCGGCAACACAACTTAAAGTGTGACACAGGCACAGTTTCATTCTCACGGCCGACTTTGGTTTAGTTCACATCCATTTGGTTGAAAACTTTTTGCTTCTGGAGCAGAAGATAGGAAAAGTCACATAATGCCAGCATGCAGTTTTAGACTAGCTCTCCAGACCCTGGTACACAATCACACCACCCAGTCTTTGGATTGGGCAAGTTCACTGCTAAGTTTAGCCTTTTGGAGAAGCCCTTGCAGGTAGCTCTGAAAGCACAAACACGTTAGAAAACTCTATATACCTTGTTTACATTACCAAGAAGTGAAAACAGACTGGTTTAGATGCGAATAAATCAAGTCATGCCTAAATCAAAGAATGAGAGCCTCTTACCATCCCGGACTCCAGCCTGCAGTGCTGTGATCATCCGCATGGCCCCCCAGAGCCTGGGGATGGGCCGTGCCAGTGACCGTGGGGTCCTGTGGAGCAGCCCTGAGGATGAAGGGCCAGCTTCAGAGGCGGCTGAGAGTGCCCTGTCAGACTGCTGTGAATTCACCAGCTCAGAGCTCTCCGTTTCCCCTCAGTTCCTCTCTGACTTTTCTATAAAATGCACTTCCTGCAAAAGCACAGGAAAATAGGGACGGCTTTGCCTCTGTGACCTGCAGCTTTCAATCTCCAATTGTCCTGTTGGGCTGCATCATTAGAAGCAATTCAAATACCCTCTCAAATACACTCGGTTTCACCCCATTCACTCTCTACTATTTGGCCACATCCTGAAGTCAAAATCATTCAATGATTTGAGCTAAAACATGGGGTTTGCTTGGTGAATAAGAGCACCCCGTTTTTATTTATCTTATGCCTGTAAGACCTGCAGTGCATCCCCCATCCTGTCTCTTCTGACTCTCAGATTTTCCAACGAATAAATATTGACTGCCTGCTGCGTGCCGGGCACTGTGTCAGGTCTTGTGCATACAATAGTGAGTAGAGGTGACACCGTCCCTGCTTCAACAACCCTTCCCTGGTGGCACAGTGGTTAAGAATCCACCTGCCAATGCAGGGGACACGGGTTCGAGCCCTGGTCCGGGAAGATCCCACATGCCACGGAGCAACTAAGCCCGTGCGCCACAACTACTGAGCCCGCACGCCTAGAGACCGTGCTCCGCAACAAGAGAAGCCACCACAACGAGAAGCCCACGTACCACAACGAAGAGTAGCCCCTGCTCACTACAACCAGAGAAAAGCCCGCGCGCAGCAACGAACACCCAATGCGGCCCAAAATAAATAAATAAATAAATTTAAAAACATATTTATCTACAACCTGGTAGATAAATATTGATCAATCTCCTTTCAAAAAGTATATACAGTGTTCAAGCCACATCTTCCAAAAAGATCTGAAGCCTTGGGGTAGATCATCCTGACTGAAAATCTTTCCAAAATTCTACTCTCATAATGATGACCAACCCTGAAGAGCCCTACATGGAGCTCTTGTAAGTATTCTGGACCTTGGCAGCCATACTAGATCAGCTCTGGTCCTCTATGGTGACAGAAACACACACCCTGGATTTTCTTTGACACTCCCTATTTCAAATATTTCCCCACACGGTCTGTACATTAGAACATATGCCTAGTTTTTAGTTTGGAAAAAAAGTATCACCATTTTGGTTAATCAATACCTATTACTTATGCTCATATATACTTTGCTCTAATGGGGCTAGCCTCCCACTGGCCGCAAAGCACCCTGCATTCCTGTCCTTTCCCCACCTTGGCACAGAGGAAAACATTCTCTCTCCCCTTCAAACCTTTTCCATCCCCAAGACCTAGCAGCAGGATCACTCACCTAAAAACCCTTCCTAAACCACCTCAATCTTCTCTGACTGGTCTCTCCCCTCTGGAACTCACACCAAACAGTCTGATTCACATCACTAAGCATTTGGTTATAATCCTGGTTAGATTACTCTGTTTCATGTGAAATAGGCTTGTTGCCACCACAATTATAAACTGTTTGAGGAGCTGTGTCATAGTCAGGACATGCTGGAACACAGAGTAATTATTAAATACTTCTTGATTAAGTTTATCTGCCTCTGTTTCAATAACTGGGAGGCATCTAGGAGGATAAATGTTTCCTTTAAGAAAAGAATTACACTTGCCCAGCTACACTTGCCCAGCAAAACTTGCAAAAGGGGCAAAACTTGCAAGAGGCAGGGACACTGAGTAAACAACAGCCCTCAGCAAAGCTGGACCTTTCTCATATCTCATATCTACAAAATATAACAGTCCCAAAATATCCTGAATTTACACAATCTTGCAGTTAAAAAATTTTCTTTTCAAGGGGCTTCCCTGGTGGCGCAGCGGTTGAGAGTCCGCCTGCCGATGCAGGGGACTCGGGTTCGCGCCCCGGTCCGGGAAGATCCCACATGCCGCGGAGCGGCTGGGCCTGCGCGTCCGGAGCCTGTGCTCCGCAACGGGAGAGGCCACAGCAGAGAGAGGCCCGCGTACCAAAAAAAAAAAATTTTCTTTTCAAGAGATGGGATGAGAAAGGCAGATAGCTACACCAGAAAGGTTCTTATTGTTTTTACCTTTAGTGCTCTTTGATGAAGATGCTATGGGAGTTATTTTGCAAGTGTCTAAGTGCCAAATGAAGGAACTAAAGGATCCAGTCTGCTCTGGGGCAGGTTTCCCCGCTGATTTATTAGCATGTATAAAAATAGGAAATCAGTTTCATTTTGGGTCAGATGACCTTTACGGTCCCCACGGTGCAGACTTGTTAATTTGCATTTGCAGTTAATGCACTGGTGACTGCTGGGGCTCTTCAAGCTGAAAAAGCCTTTGGTTCAACCCAAAAATGAATGTGCTTTGCATTCAGTGGAAACCATTTAAAAATAGAAATAAAGCCTTTTTTTTTTTTTTTTTTCTTTCTTGCGGTACACGGGCCTCTCACTGTTGTGGCCTCTCCCGTTGAGGAGCACAGGCTCTGGACGTGCAGGCTCAGCGGCCATGGCTTATGGGCCCAGCCGCTCCGCGGTATGTGGGATCTTCTCGGACCGGGGTACGAACCCGTGTCCCACTGCATCGGCAGGCGGACTCTCAACCACTGCGCCACCAGGGAAGCCCAAGCCACGCTTACTTTTAAAGATAGTGGTAAGCGCGCCTGTGCACGCACGCACGCACGCCTGCACCTACACACACATCTTTAGGTTACTAGTTAGCTAGTATAAAAATGGATAAAAATGCTTAAATTGGTCAAATGGAAATTTGGAGCCATTTGCCCTGACTATACAGAGATATACTTTGGCGTTGAGAGACACAAATGGTTTTAAAAGATGACCTTTCCTGTCTTGGAAAATCAGTCTCTTATTTGTGGCCGCAAGTCTGCGTGGCTGTGTCCTTCCCCAAGGAGGTTCTGGTGCAGGAGTGAGAAGGGCAGATATTTGCAACTACCAAGCGTGGGGAGGTTTCAGCTAAGGCTGAGGATGGGGAGACCAGCTGTTGAGAGCAAGTAAGAGAGTACGGAAGAACACAGCGGCTGGACCCCATCACCTGGTCCACTACGCTTACACCTCCAATCCCATCACCTGAGAACAATAAGTCTTCAACTCCTGGCCTGTTAAGCCAAGGTGGAAGCTCTTACATCTGTTCACACAGGGGCAGATGGGAAAGAAGATGATGAATAACCACTGGAAGTAACTGCACTGAACAACTGCAATCCACAGAGGGGCCCCTCCCACCAGCTGCTCCTGCCCACAGGCCAGCATAGCGTGGAAGGACCCTCTGGAGCCTTTGGGAACAACAGCAATGTAAGCATTTGAATAGCTTCCCAGACAGATTTCAGAGTCACCCAGGAAGGCCACTGATGTAGTTAAGAGCATGAACACTGGGGCTCCGCTGCCTGGGTTTGGGGTCCTTGCTCCACTGCTTACTGGCTAGGTGTCTTGGAAAAGACGCTTAATCTCTCTGTGCTATAGCTTCCCATCCATAAAATGGAGATAACAATACTACTTACCTCATTGTGGGGGAGGAGAGTGGTTAGGAAGGTTCAATGAGTTAATATTTAAAAAGCACTAAAAACAGCACCAGGTACATAGAAGGTACTGGTTATACAGAAAGATGGGTGGATGGGTGGATGAATGGATAGATGGGGAGAGAGACAGAGAGAAGACTTCAGCAGCCTCCAGCAAACCCAGTAATTCTTTCTGCGACCTGGATAGAAGCAGAAAATGGATGGGCTAGAGATTTCACTCTCTTGGTACTTTGAAGAGACCCAAAAAAGAAAGTTCATCAGGGTGATTCTCTGAGGACATGCATTATTCTAAAATAACTAGGAAGAGTTGACTTGTCTGTCATCCAGACCTCAGTTTGAATCTACATATTCAAGAGCTTGATAAACTGTAGTGTAGCTCCAGGTTCAGGGGCTGACGTAGTCTTCAGATGACCAGGTAGCTTAGCTCCATTACACAAAAATTTAGAAACAGAAGAACCTCTTTTATTATATTAGCCTGCCTCCCCACTGTAAAAAAAAGAACCTCCCATGATTCCTTCCCCCTTCACACCACCTCCCCACCCTCTAGCACACAGAAGACTTCCAGTGATGGACTGAACTAAAACTGTACTGAGTTGTTGCTCACCAACCTGGGAATCGCCGCTGTTCTAGTCCTGACCTATTCCTGTTGGAATCAATCCACCACAATGATCTCTGCCTGGCCAGAATCTTTTTGTTTCTAGACTACTGATTTTGGCAGCCCTGCTTTCAGAATGATCTTTCCCTCCTTCTCTTGACTCAGCAAATGCTTCAAGTCCACTTTGTTGGCCCAGCTTCTGAGCCCAGCTATTGGGCTTAAGAAATCTGTATGTATTTATGTTAGATTTCATTCCTACCCTCCTGACTCGGGAGATTCAGGCTATTTGTAACTAAGCTCCTAGGATGATCTACTTCTCTACTCTCCACTTTGGTCCAGCCTGTTGCCTAATAAGGATAAGGTTCCCCTCCTACTCCTGGGTCAGTTTGTCAGCACCCTCTTACCTGCTCCCCAACAGCTTCATCTCCTGTCCACAGACTTAGCTGAACCCTCCCCACCCCAGGTAAGGGTTCTGGTCACCCAATTCCAACATGGGATGGTGTGCTCCTCACGCCATCAATTCTCGGACACCAGCTGGGTGTTCTACCATTCAACTCAATTCTGACACTATCTACCCAGAGACAGCATCAGGTTCCACAAGGTTAAGGGCTCAGTCCCACAAGACCGCCCTCTGTTGCAGACGACCGGCTAGGGTTAGACAGGTTGGAGGTTCCAAATTGGCTGCAGAAGCTCACAGAGAAACATTTTACTTAAAATTAAAAGCACAAGACTCAGGAAGAGCCAGATGGAAGAGATGCCTCGGGCAAGGTATAGGGAAAGGGCAGGGAGCTGCCACGCCCTCTCCCAGTGCCCCACAGGCCACATGTGCCACTTGCTTCACCAACCTGGAAGCTCTCTGAAGCCTGTCCTTTTGGGTTTTTATGGAGGCTTCATTACATTACGTATGCATGACTGATTAAATAATTTAAATCATTGGCCACTGGAGACAGATTCAACCACCAGTCCCTCTCCCCTCCCTGGAGGTGGTAGTGGGGGGTAAGACTGAAATACCGACCCTAATCACATGATTGGTTCCCCTGGCAACCGGCTTCATCCTTAGGTGAGGTCCAAAAGTCAGCTCATTAACATAATAAAAGACACCTTTATGGCTTTCGGCACTTAAGAAATTCCAAGGGTTTTAGGAGCTCTGTGCCAGCAAAGGGGAGGAAGACCAAATGTAGATTTCTTATTATAAATCAAAATGTCACACTAGGTAACTCCAAACATCCTCACTCTTCACTAGGCAGCCCAGCGCTTCTCTAGGAAAGCACAAAACCGTGCAGACTGGGACCACAATTAACGCATACTTCCTGACCATCTAGCTCTTGCGGCTCCCTGGCCATCCTTTCACTGGACCTCCCATTCTCCAAAGCAAGACTGCTGTTAAGTATTTCATTGCACACACATTTTACTTTTCTGTTTCCGTAGAGATGAATACCTGGGTTTGCTCCAACTCCCCGCTACTGTAAGCAATGTTGTTAAGATCTTCACTGGGGCTTCCCTGGTGGCGCAGCGGCTGAGACTCTGCCTGCCAATGCAGGGGACACGGGCTCGAGCCCTGGTCTGGGAAGATCCCACATGCCGCGGAGCAACTAGGCCCGTGAGCCACAACTACTGAGCCTGCGCGTCTGGAGCTTGTGCTCCACAACAAGAGAGGCTGCGATAGTGAGAGGCCCGTGCACCGCGATGAAGAGTGGCCCCCACTCACCGCAACTAGAGAAAGCCCACGCACAGAAACGAAGACCCAACACAGCCAAAAATAAATAAATAAAATTTTTAAAAAAAATTTAAAAATTAAAAAAAAAAAAAAAGATCTTCACTGTATATGCCCCTAATTGGTCTGTGTGTGTTACCCTAAGGCATGGCTCAGGAATGAAGACCATGGGGACACAGTGTGGTCTCCTACTTAATTGTCCGGAGTAATTCGTTTTAGCTCCACTTACACCAAGTCCTCAATACTTGGTGATTAAATGACTATCAACATCAAGAAAGTCTCAGACTCTGTACTGTTGGAAGAGTCTTTCATTAGCTTTCCCTGCTTTCACAGGAAGCGCAGACCAGTATTTAAGGTAGGCCAAGAAGCTGGATCAAGGGGCTGGATTTAGGATTTACTGCAGACAATTCCCTGTTTCAAGAGAACACAAATATAGAGAAGGCATTTTGAGAGATTTGAAGGGAGGTCACCAAGTAAACGTAACAGATCAGTGAATATTCCTGTCCCGGTTTTCTTCTACTTTCTTACCTAGGGAGATGCGTTTTGTCCTCACGTTGAACATTTTTATTAAAAAGATGGCCTTGGGCTTCCTTGGTGGCGTAGTGGTTAAGAATCCGCCTGCTAATGCAGGGACACGGGTTCAAGCCCTGGTCTGGGAAGACCCCACATGCCACAGAGCAACTAAGCCCGTGCACCACAACTACTGAGCCTGTGCTCTAGAGCCCGTGAGCCACAGCTACTAAGCCCGCATGCCACAACTACTGAAGCCCACGTGCCTAGAGCCCGTGCTCCACAAGAAAAGAAGCCACGGCAATGAAGAGTAGCCCCCGCTCGCTGCAACTAGGGAGAAGCCCATGCACAGCAACAAAGACCGAACGCAGCCAAAAAGAAATAAATAAAAGAAATAAATTTATTAAAAAAAAAAAGATGGTCTAACTTGCTACCAGTCAAAAAGACTTGGAAAAATTATATGTAATATGAATTATGAAAACAATAATTTGTCTTCAATTTCCAAAATTTAAATTTATATTATAATATTTAATTTCCAATTACAAAAACTATTCCTCCAAAAGATTCTGACATACCTCCTAACCCGACCCCCTTACCCCTCAATCTGGGACACAGAAAGTCAGTGCTATATGTCAAAGAGGGTGAGGCTAAGTGAAAATTCATTGTTTAATGAGATTTAAGGACCGAAAATGTAAATTTAAGGTCTATAAGGAGAAATAATACTTTAAATATTGGATACTAGACTTAATGGTAACTGTTTTTTACTAAAACAGAGTTCCCAAAATGCATGGAATGTTCATAATCACTCATTAAACTTCACAGAATATTCACAGTTCACTCATTAAGAGAAAACCAACCATTTTGGCACAATAGTCTGAGATTGAGGCTGTAATCAGAGAGGAAGACCATCTTTTGCAAACTCTTTGCTTTGGGCCATGTGGGCTGGACAGACCACACACCCCTCCCAGGTATGAACTTTTAAATTAGTATACAAAACAGTTATTGACTACCAATGATTTTGCATCACCGATGGTGAACTTTAGATTCCGAAGCTGGATTGGCAAGCAGGTGGCACACATGTCTGCACTCCCCCCTCGTATAACGTGCAGACAGTACTGATGGACGATGGCAAGCTCTCCTGCAGGGTGGGCACGTGGCCTCACTGTTTTCCATGAAGAGCTCCAGACTGGTACTCCAACGGATTGCAGCTGGTGTGGAGGATGCAACCTAACTTGTGGTGCGAGAATATGCAGTCACAAAACCCTCCTTTTGATCTGCACACATTCATAAGGATTATTTTAAGTGACCTCCTCACTACGACTGATTTTAAAATTCCAAGGACTCTTCTTCCCTTTCTTCCTGATCTTCAAGGTCTTATTACTAATTAATGTGTCTATTTATCTCAACCATTCATGGTTTTATCCAAGGTGGCTGGATTTTCATTCATTTTGACTGTCTACAGAGCTCCTGAAGTCAGGAGCCATTCTGGAGGGTTTCTACAACTCAGGGACATACGGTGCACACACAGCCAATTATGGGCCTAAAACACAAGTTTTAAACTCTAGGGAAAATTTTTATAGCACGTGCATAAATGGGCACGAAACGGCTAAAAACCAAACTGACAGGAAGTCAGGGGGATCATTTGACAGTGACAGATACTAAAATTAACTGGAGAGTAAAATATCTGAGTAAAAAGGGAAGGATTTTTTTTTTAAAGTAGTCTTTAATCTGGAACTTCCCCTTTGCCCCCAATGGAGAACACTTGTTTATATAAGTCTGCCTGTTAAAAAAGTACAGAGAATAAACTGTCCAGGGCATCAGACAAAAGTGGAATCAGGGGATTTTACAGAGCTGTATGGGAACTGCACGAACACCCTTAATACCCAGCATTTTTAGGGATCTGCTCAAAAGCCAATAGAAAGAAATAATGAGCGATTTTAGCACAGAGGATGAAGACTCTCATCTTAAACTCTGAAAAGTATTAGCTACAGAAATGGCTGCTGAGGATTCTTTGTAGTTGGTCTATCTACCCTGATAGAGGGAAACGCAAGCGTTTTCATGATCGCCAAACAACAAATTTCTTGCACTACAAATAGAGAATAGAGGTGTGAGTTCCACACCTCAAAGGTAGGCTGGCTATTCTAGGAACAAAGTCCCTTTGATCACTTGATGGGCAGAGGGGGCTTGGTCATATGGCCCATGCTTGTGTTTCCCAACCCACCTCGGAAAGCACAGAAAATCAATTCTCAGAGA
The DNA here is from genome assembly GCF_008692025.1 of Phocoena sinus. Lineage (NCBI taxonomy): Eukaryota > Metazoa > Chordata > Mammalia > Artiodactyla > Phocoenidae > Phocoena > Phocoena sinus. Next base: position 21,856,626 of record NC_045783.1, read on the forward strand.
AATTAAACCACACCCTAGAATTCCTTGCAATTCATGGGTGGGGGAAAAAAGTCCTTAGGTGATTACTGCCTGAAAGGAACATTCTTGCGGCAAGAGAGGGCTGGGCTCCACACACCTGCTCAGCTTTAAAAAAAAAGAGCAAATGTACAATCGTTGGAGAGTAATTAATCCATGAAAGGATGCATTGTGCCCTCATGGTGTTTGCCCACCTTGAAGCATTAATAATTATTAACTTCAGTTTCTTTAACTCAAGGCGACAATGTTCTATTGAGCAAGGCTGGCCACAGAATTATAATGGGGTGTCCAGTAAAAAATAAGGCCAAGATCTGTAGTTCCCTCTGGCCTTTCTTCCCCCAATTCAATAATCTTTTATTGAATACCTACTATGTCCCAAGGTATCCTATGGGAAAGTCAAAGGAAAATGTATAAAACATGGTTCTTGTACTCCCAAGAGTTTACAAGCTTTCAGAGAGATATGAATATGAATCCAGTTTAGTTCAAGACGCTACATTAGCTGCCAAAACAGAGGCAAGAAAAGAGCACTGGGGCCACCCGAAACCTGGGTGTCAGAAAGATACTTTGATACAAGTATTTAATGATGCTACTTGTTCCTTTTCCAATATTTCTTCATGCGCAAAACATAAAGTTAGGTGCTTTGGGCCATGATGAAATAAACAGGGTATGGTCTCTGCCTACTACTGTCTAGTGGATAAAAATTTCTTGAGCATCTACACGTGCCCGGCATCGAACAGGATATTTTGGGATGACAGATGGTTAAGCATGCTTTTCACCTTCAAGGAGCATCTGGATTTTTTTTTTTTTTAATAAATGGTTATGTATATGCTGTACTATGTGTGATCTTGTATCAGGTCAAAGGACCTTAAAGGAAGGACTATTTTTTCATTACTCCTGGACACCAAGCCGAGCTTACCTTGGCCTTACTGAATAGAACAAGGAATCTGGTGAGAGTCCAGATGCTATGGTAAACAGTCTCATCAAAAGCAATCAAAGCAGGAGTGAACCTTTCGTGGTCATTTTGCACATCTGCCGATTTAATTCATACCAACTCAACCCTCAGGGGCCTTAAGGGGCAGAACCCCAGTCACTGGCTTTTTAGCACCTTGCACAAAGTGTAACAGAAAGTAGGCAATTAGTAGATATCTGATGAATAAAATAAAGAATCTCTAATCCCTAACCTTCACCATGGATGCCTGCTCAAAAATGGAGAGAATATTGTAAATATTTCATATATATGAAAATCAGTGGTTTTTAAAAAAATTACAGAATAGGAAGAGAGGAATCAATTTGATTTCTCCCTGCTTCAGCATCACTAGATATCCCATGTCAGGTTCTACCCACAAACTCATGGGAAGAGGCCAGCTAGTAATTTCCCTCTGGCACAGAGCAGGATATAAACTTGTATTGTTGATACTTGTGCTTTGTTCTGTTTGCCAAACTTTGTGTGTGTGTTGAGGGGGGCGGGGTGTGGAAGGCAATTTCTCCCCCTGAAGTATGCCCAGTATTCAGTCTCCCCTGGACCGACTCGACCTCCAGCTGACTTAGTTTTGTCAAAAAGGCTAAACATAGAGAAGATTCTTGAAGCACATACAGTGCTTTCCAATACAAACTGTGATCTTCAGAATGCCACCCAGAAAAACCTGTTGTACATGAAGAGTGTGGGATTTCTTAGTAAATTGTTGCCATCCCATTGTAATCCACTACAGTAGAAAGGGCTTCAAGAATAAAGCATTTGGAGGTTTCATCAGATTGGATATGGGGTCTGGAGACAATGACCCATCTCACTCATCTGACTCCCATCCTCAAGGTCATGCTAAGAGATCATGTGATTGAGAGACCACACCATGAAGTCGTTTTGGTTCCTCTGGATAGCAACGTGGCCACTTCTGTGTGCAGAAAAGACCTCCATCTTTGACACCATCACCACCTGTCTGCTGAGAAGCCATGTGGAAGGGAGGGAGGGAGGGAAATTAGGAATGAACGGAAGTCCAGGAAAGACTCAGTCTCTGCCCCCAGAATCCCTGCAGAGGAGGAGGAGAACTTAGTACTCTTGGGTTAAAATTACAATAAGCATGAGTGATAACTTGAAAACAAAGTCATCCCTCACTTTCTTGGGGAAACGTTTCTTTCTTTTGATTAGTCTCACCTGGGGCCAGACCATCTGGAAACTAAAACCCTATAAACCTGTCTTATTTCTCAGTCACCTGTTGTCCTCCAATTCCACCTCCGAGTTCAGGTCTACCAGCCTAATTTGGGGTTTCTTTGTGAAATGCCTGTTCTGCATTAATCAGATGATTTTCCCTCAACTGACCTTGTCATTCAAAAGCCATAAGTCACTTAAAACGCAGTTTGCATCCACAAGGAAATAAAAGGCAGAAATAAATTTGATTTTTTCGCATCTTAATTACTCCCCCAGGCACTGGCTGCTCTCATTAAACTGCCTTAAGTCTTGAACGTGACATTTAAACTAAGAAGTCCACACTTCCTTCCTGCAGGTTTTCATTTTCTAACCAGCAATATTTGTTGACCCTCACCTTCCAACTCTGCTCTAAAGTGGAGCAGGGGTGACCCAGACTCAGTGGGGTCAGTTAGGCTGAGTAGGTGTGAGCTTGTACAGGTAGGAGGTTGCCTTGGCAGCAGCAGGTAAAGAAGGACCCAGGGCCCTTACCTGCCCAGGAGGAGGGGTGGGCATATACTTAAACACCTCTAAATGGCTTTCAGGCATTAAATGAGTATTGAGAGCCTTCGTCCTACATGGCATTACAGCAAGAGTTTCCTCAGGAACCCTAATGGGAGTTTACAGAGGATGATATCTCAAAACAGATAAGCTACTGCCAGCCATTCAAAACAAGACCACAGGAAAGCCAAGCCACTCTCAACATCTTTTTTTTCTTCCCTCCAAGTGAGTCAGTTTTGTAAAACAGGACCGTAGGAGCACGATTCTTTCTTCTTCCATAATGGCCCAAGAAAGTAGGTGGATCTGCTTAAGTAAGTGTTAGTAAAGAGTAACACCACCTTGCATGCAGCAGCCCCCTTCTCTAGAGCTGTGAGGGTACATAATACACATCGTGACAGCAGTTATCTTTGTTCACAGGTGAGCTTGATCCTTAGAAACAGGACCCACTGAACAGATGACCCATGTGAAGAAATTAACCTAGGATGTCGCTCAAAGACCTTCCAGCATTTTTCCGTCTTGGAAAACTGACATCAGCCTGCGATAGTCACCAATGTGGTGCTGGTATCGGTACTGGATCAACTGTGGGCTGCATTCTCATCAATACTCTGATGTGCCATCACATGGCTAGGTTTGAAGGCTGTGGGTTCCTGACACCCTCCTCAAAGGAATTCAGTACGTACAGTACCGAGTTCCAGAAATAAAAGTCAATTTATGGTCCTGAGCCTGCCCTCTTATCTCCTCATGGGAGAGATGTGATGATTCAAAAGAGAATGTTGGTAATGCTTGAAAAATCTTCCTCAAATGAATATATATATACTAGTTTGATTTATTTTAAGTGGTACCAGATGCTCTTTTCTTTTTTCTGTGTTCCCTTATGCTAATTTTATTTCCTAGATTTTTCTCCCCAAAGTTCTGAAAATAAAAACGTTTTTTTAAGAGCTGGCACCTAGAACTTCTGAGATTCCCACCTGGTTTATGTTTTATATAATCCAGTGGTTTTGTCATAAAAAACTGGCCCCCAAACTTGATCTCAATCAAGCCAGATGCTAACGAACATTCTACCTGAGTCACATTGTTACACTGGGTGACCGGGGTTTCTCCAAACATTATGATTCTCACCAAGAAAGTTTTAGTTCCTTCCCAAGGCTCAGGTGGTGTTCCTGGGATCGGGCCAGGCCCATTCCTACAGGGTGTGTGTGTCCCTGCCACTGTCAACAGCTTGGGGTGGCTTTTGCCTACATAACTAATCTCTGCATTGGATTCTGCTCATCTCACTCGAGCCTTTCAAGAACAGGGTGCTGCAAATGTATTACTATTATTAGCCCATTTTGGACAATAACTTGGAGGCCCGTTCACAGCGAGTGGCTTGCGTAAGATCACTTAACCTGTAGGTGAGACAGGCACAGCATGAACTCGATTTTCTGACTCCAAAGCCAGTGCTTTCCACCAACCTTCCCAGGCCTGAGGCAGACAGATACAATGCCCACGTTTTACTCGCATGCCCTGCCTGCTCCCTAAGCCGGCTGATGTGCCCTAGGTGTTTGGAAGCACAGACTTTGGAAGCAGACTGCCACGGATGGCCGTGTGACCTTGGCAGGTTACTCAGCTCTTCCTATCTCTGTTTCGTCATCTGTAGATGGTAATTCCTACTTCCTAGAGCTGTTCTGAGCATCAAATGAGTTAACATGTCTAAGTCTCTTAGCTCCCTGCCTGGCCCATAGTAAGTGCCATATAAATGGGAGCTCTTCTGAGCTGCCTCATTCATTTAGGGAGTGAAAACTGTAGCCCAAGAGTCTGCGGTCACCCTACGATCTGGAGGATGGCTGTCTACTCTGCATAGCAGGCGCCCAACTCAATACCAGAATAAAGTAGCGGTCCCAGAAAAAGCCCATGTTAGAACGCATCACAGCCCGTGATGCTTTGATGTTCAAAGTCAAGTGTCACAGCCGCTTCCCCCTGCAGTCAGTTCCCCGCTTCTGACATCAACCTGGAGGCACATGAGCTAAAACAGAACCAACAGAGATGACCCGACTGAAGGAAAGTCTGTTCGGAAAGGCTGTCAGCTTTTGAAAAACAGCAGGTTGCCCCTTTCCCTGATAGGAATCAGTTCTGCTCTGATAGAGGGCCATTTTTACCCCCCAGAATTTGAATTCCATGCACAACTCAATACCTTAAAAAAGGCATTTATTTTTCTTGGGCCTTTGAGAGGGACTTTAAACTGGACTTTAAACTCGGGCCTTTGAGAGCAGTGAAGCAGTAGAGAAAGCTTTCAGTTTCAGCATGCCACCATGAAACTATATATATATTTTTTTCTTTAAAAACCCACATCTGAGGGTTCCAAACCATGTGCAGCACCTCCTACTATTCTGCTTTTGGCTCCAAAGCCTAATCGCCATCATGGTCACAATTTAGGAGCCCTTGCTCCTTGGCCTCCCCATCTCTTTGCCTCTTGAGATTCTGTAGCATAGCCTCCTGGAGCCTTCTTTTCCATGTTTAAAGAAATGGGGAATTTCAGGATTTGGGGGGAAAAGCCTGCTGAAGACACTTCAGAGGGATGGAGAGAAAAAAGAGTACCAGATTATAAGAGGACGGGCACCAGGAAAGAGGGACAGCTTGGCATTGCTTCTTGGAAAGATGCCTTCCGAATAGCCAATCCCAAGCAGGGCACTGCTTGTAGGTTTGTGTGCTGGGCACCAAGTCACAGAAATTTACACAAAGGCACGAGGGCCTTTGGGCCGACACTGGTGCCTGGAGGTAGGGCTCTGAGCCTGGGCCTGATGGCTTCGGTACAGGTGGCAAAGACCAAGGTTTCTGGAAGAGGCCTCGGTCCTGCCAGATGAGCCCCGGAGTCGCGCGCACACACACAACTGTACTCACCGTGACTTCGGAGGCGGCGGGGGAGGCGAGAATGCCTCGATCCCACTTTTGTCCTTGGGGAACTCAAAGGCAAACGAGGCCGATTTGCTCATCCCGGTCCCGGCTTTGCTCTTTGGCCCAGAGGCGCCGTCTGTGGGGCGGGAGCGGAGCCAGGTGGAGGAGCTGCATGGGCCTGTGGGGCCACCGTCCACCCCTCTCCCCCAGCTTTGGCTCAGCAAGTCCTGCTCCACCTCCTCCTCTTCCTCTATCCGGCACTGGCGGCTCCAGGCGCCGGTCTGGTACCGGGGCCGCCTCTGGTCCGAGGCTGACGTGGCAGTGGCGGGCGGGGGGCCCCTGGCAGAGTCGCTGGCAGGGACACCGTTGGCCCGGCAGGAGGAAGCAGGGTCAGCGGGACCCCTGGATGGAGGCTGGGGCCCAGTGACACCCGAGTTGCCTTCGCTGAGGTTGGGCTGGGGGGAGGCCGATGGGGACACTGGGGACCCTCCGGGGCTACTCTTGGACAGCTTGGGAGGGATGGCAGGCCTCCCCTTGGGCGTGCTCTCACTGGCACCGTGATGGCGGCTCTCCCTCGAGCTGAGCCCCTGCCCAGCCGAAGGCTCCCCTTCGCCTGCCTCAGGGGCCTGGCTCAGGGGCCCGCGAGGCCACTGCACCCCCACCGAAGAGTCGGGGCTGCTCAGGTAGATTGTCCGGTGGTCTTCTTCTGGGTGGGCCGCCATGACTGTGATGGTGGCCGCCACCTGGGGTGCCACCTCTGGGCCTTCCCTGTCCTGGCCCCAGCCAGACGCTGTTTTCTGAGCCCAGGTGTTAGCCATCCTCACCTGGCCCTGGCCCTGGCCCTGGGCAGCTGCTGCCTGTTCTGCCTTGGTCTGTGGCCTGGAAGGAACTGGAACAGCCTTCTTCCTCTTGGTGCTCTCAGCATAGATGGGTTCAGGCTGTGCAGTCTCCCCGGGGTGGGATGGGGCCTGGGGCTCCCCAGTCAGCCCCAGGCACCTGCTGGAGGCCACCCCGTGGCAGCCAGAGTCCTGCTGCTTCCCCGGCCCAGGTGCCTTCATGAGGGAGCAGGAATCGCTCTCGTGCTGGGGGACCAGGGGGCTGCTGGCGCGGCTACTGGCACTCCCGCAGGAGAGGCCATCCGAGGAGCTGGCGGCCTCTGAGGTGAGGGAGTGCTTCTTGGGGCCCAGGCGGGGTGGGTTCTCTGTCAGGCCCTGGCTGCGGCACTCCCCGGGGAAGCTCAAAGCCCGCCTCTCCTCCTCGGTTGGCTTCGAGCACATCCCCTGCTCCCAGCAGGCCGGCGAGCAGTCCCTGCAGCCCTGTCTGCGCCCGGAGTCCTCAGCCTGTGAGGCGTCCTGACCACCTGGGCTCCCAGGGCAGCAGTCCAGGATGGAGCAGTATTCTCCCCCTTCGCTGTCCCCTGAGGGCGAGCACCTTTGATCGCTGTCATCCTCCGAGGGCAGGGATTCCCGCAGGGGCTGTGCAGAGGGGTAGGGCCTGGGGCCCTTGTGGCAGCCAGAGGTCATCTCAGCAAAGGCAGCCAGTTTCTGGCGGAAGCTCTCCTGAGGGGAGGTCAGCTCTTGGTAGGGAATCGTGGGTTTATCTTCTCGTCCAAGCTTCTCATCGGGGAAGCTCACTGGGTGGAAGGCGACACTCCGTTCCCCCCGGGACTCTAGGCTGTGCAGGCCGACCATGGCATAGGCAGGGGGGCAGCGAGGGTGCCCCCCATCTGCGGGGGCCAAGGGCCCAGCAGGCTTCTGGACGCCTCGGAAGCTGCCCAGGTAAACTACTGGCACATCTTCCTGCTTCGGGGTGGGGAGCTTGCCGGGGGCTCGTCTCCAGATGACCTACACAGCCCCAAGGTTAAAAGACTTACATTAGACCTTGTCAGAGAAAAAAGGAAGAGAGAGAAAGTGAGAGGGCAGGGCCATGACACTGTAAACTGTCTTCCGAGCCACCATGAAGCAGGCGGGCAGCGTGCCTACCCTCTAACCTCCCCACAGCCTTCTTGTCATCACTGGGGGCCCGTGGAGCCACTGGGCTTCCCGTACACTGCACTCCTCAGCCCTGTCTGTAATTCTTTTGGCTTAGGTCTGTGAGGTAGGGGGGGAAAAACGCCAAAGAATAACGTTTTGCCTTCTCCCTCGAAACTGCTGGACGAGATAAGTTCTCCCAAGGGCTTCGAAATAGAGTTTGGGGTTTTGTTCAATTTTTGCTTTGTGTCCATTAGTGTTTTGATAACATTGTCACAGCACAAAGGAAACAAAGCCATAAAGCTTTTAAAAACACTTTGGGGGGCTTCCCTAGTGGCGCAGTGGTTGAGAGTCTGCCTGCCGATGCAGGGGACACGGGTTCGTGCCCCAGTCCGGGAAGATCCCACATGCCGCGGAGCGGCTGGGCCCGTGAGCCATGGCCACACAGTCTGTGCGTCTGGAGCCTGTGCTCCACTACGGGAGAGGCCACAACTGTGAGAGGCCCGGGTACAGCAAAAAAAAAAACCAAAAAAAACCAAAAAAACACTTTGGGTGGGTGGTGGTGGGGTCAGAGGGCAGCAGGGTGAGGGCCAGTCTCCGAGCTGGGTCCCGGCTTCCTTGCTTCGCTCTGAGCTGTGCTCTTTCTCCCAGTTACAGGCAGTGACCTCAGCCAAGGCTGCATAAGTGGCTGGACTAGTCTAGCTAGAGACAGCGATGTGGGGTGGTCATTCCCATCACTGAAATCACTGTCCCCTCCTCCTTCCCCTCTAGTCTCCCCTATCCCCACTTTTAAAGCAGTCTCAAGGCAGGGTCGGCCTCTGGCTCCTTTCCAAGATGATTCAGAACAGAAAGAGTCCCTGGTTTACATCTGTGAAGGTCAAAGGTATCGAGAAAGGCCTGCGGAATGGGTGTAACCAGCTTCTGCAAAATGGAGCGGCTTTGAAGGGGACAGGAAGCTGAATGCAGCCCCAGGAGATGGCTCACCTTAGTCAAGCCTCCCTCGATTTAAAACTGACCTCTGATTTCACATACGCTCACACCCCCTTCCTGACCCACTGACTATGATATTTTAAGGAAAACTAGTTAAGTTCTTAGAATATGCCCTACGAATGCAGATTCCCAGAAGACATGTCTAGAGGCAGCAGGCTCCATGTGCCCTTTAAAAAATTAAACCTTGGTCAGGGTCACCTGGGGGATGAGTGGAATGGTCTAATCTCTAAGGATGTAATTGTCTTTAGTAATCCTAGATCAGAGCTGGAAAAACCCAAGCTTCGAAATTGAAAATATGAACACTGTCTGGGAGTTGGATGACATTATGGAATTACTGCTGACATTTTTAAGTGTGATAATGATATTTTTGTATAAAGACTTTATGTTTTAAAGACGTACTGACATGATGCAGTATGTGGGGTTTGCTTTAAAACCCCAGGTGGGGAAGGGAGGGTCGGGGCAGGGGTAGAGACGGAACAAGATTGGTCATGAGTTGATGATTGTTCAAGCTCACGCGGCAGGGTGGTGGATGCATGGGATTCGTTAAGCACTTCTTGCTACTTTTGTATATATTTAAAATGATCCATTAAATTAAAAAAATTTTTTTAACTTTTTAGAAAAAGCTTCATTCTGGTGTGCCCTGATACAGTCTTCAAATGAACTTGGGGGGACTGCATTGATGGTTCTCAGCCTAAAGGGACAGAGAGAAAGGAGGGCAGAGAGAAAAGAGAGGGCGGTAGTTGGGAAGGAGCAGTTTTGAGGTGAGCCGACAGGAAGCCACCCTGCAGGAGTCCTGCTGGGACAGCCCTCCTTGGCCGCCCGCCAGTCACCGGTGTTACAACAGGAGCAGCCTCGTAAAAATACCACAAAAATACCACGGGGCTGAGTCAGCCTCACCTGCGCAACTTCGGCACTCACGCCAGCCTCCGTCCACCCATCGGAGGCATCGGAGCTCATCATGGTGGGCTTCACGGCAATGGTGGGCTTGGAGTAGGGCGAGCTGCTCAGGCCTTCATCTTCCGGGCGGCCGCTCTCGGGCCTGGGGGGCAGGCGAGGCGGAGGGGGCAGGCTGCCGGCTCGGGGCTGGGGGCGGCCAGGTGCCGGCTGGTGGTCGGTGCGCAGGCAGAAGCAGTTTTTGCAGGACCCGGGCTTCCAGATGTGCTCCACAAAGTCGCTGCACGCAGACATTTTCGGGCTCTCGGGGTTCACTGGGATGGTCTGGTGCATCTTGAGCAGCAGGCGGGGTGCTGGTTCATCTTGCGCCTGGCTCCCTGCCGTGGTCTCAGGGGAGGCGGATGGGGCGCACAGGGCGGCTTCCTGGAAAGGCAGAACACTCCTCATCAGAGATCTCCCCTGCCAGAGGACGGGGGCGTGATCAATTCGAGCCTGACGATGTGACTGGGGAGCAGAGCGGGGAGCAGGGGGAAAGGAGGAGAAAGAGGTAAAGATGAATATTCTATTTATTCTGAGACCCTCACCCATTTGTCATGAGGCTCTTAATCCCTTTCTAGTGGTGTGGCCTTAGAAAAGCCGTAAAAGCTAAACACGGCTCTGTTGCTTGAGTAGAGAGCGTAAAAGACACTTCAGTCCCCTAAACTCCTGAGTGCTTGGAGGTTTGGGGCAGTTAACGGGAAGAAACCGCACAGGGCTGGCGATGAGAAGCTTGTGGCTGACCCATGCCTCCCCTGCTGCTAGGGGTCTCGAGCCTGGGACTCTGCCCCAGAGAAACAAGAACTACCAAGTAGGACAGCAGATAAAAATCGTGGCTTCTGGAAGACAAGCCACAATTTTTAACCAAGAACGATGTGTGTGGGGAGGCAGGCCTGGGCTCTGAAATCAGCACTGTAACCCATACTTGTGAGGATATGGAGACAGAAGTGGTGAGCAAGGGGGGAGGTGGGGTGCCGGCTGCCCCCCAGGGACCTTTGTCGGAAGGTCTGGCATCTTGGGAATTCGCCCTCCCCGGCCCCCCTTTCTTAGTATGCCTCATTCAATCCAGGGCTCAGTGAGATCAATACAGCCAGAGCTGCAGGGCCAGGGGGAAACCGAAAGAGAGATCCATGGTCACGACAGCCCTGTGGTCTAGGGCTGGTTAGGCTACAACAGAAGGAAGAGATGATCACAGCTATTTTCCCTACGAGGCCCCTGAAGGGGAGGCAGTGAGCTTGCTGAAAGAGTTTGTTGCCTCTGACAGTAAAAACTGAAGGCTGAGAGTTTGCACCATAGAATTCACTCGGTAAATTCACCATTGAGGGGGAACTCGAAGGGTTGCAGATTTTAACCAGTTAACCTGAATAACATCTATCAGGTAGCTGTCATCCCCATTTTACAGATGGGAAAAGAACGGCAGCGACATCAACTAAGACTTGGCCACAGACACAGAGAGTTCGGGGGTTCTAGAAAAAGAAGCCAACTTTGCTGGCAGCTCTTCATTATCACCTCACTCATCACCTCATTCTTTATACTGAGTTGCTGCCATTATCTGTTAGCTGCTTTTGCTCTTCTTTCCTCATTTAAATGAACTGACTTCCTCAAAAGGAGAGCGTTCAGGAGAAAATCGTCCTGAAGAATCTACAGTGAACACACTCTCATTAAACAGGGAGGGTTTGGCCCTGGGATCTGCTTTCCACTTTCCTCCCATGAGACCTGGCTCTGAGGTTGATGCTCTCTATACCGTCAACAGGACTAACCAGGTGGAATGAGCCAGGAGCCCCAAAGATCATTCCAGAATCTCTGTGGGAAGAGCTCTCTTTCTGGTCTCCCACACTCACAGAGAGGGGTGCCTATTCAACAAGAGCTGAAGCTATATTGGCCTCTTTTCCCTCCAAAGTTAACCAGGAAGCCCACCGCATCATCTTTAAGCTAAATGAACTCTCTGAAATAAAAGACAAGTATTTGTCTTTTAGTTTGTGACCGTTGTTAGGATTCATGCATCAAGATGATTGCAAGTTGGGTTCTCCTCCTCCTGCTACACCCAAGTTGCAGGTTCATTCCCTGCCAAGTTCCCAGAAGAGGTCACTAAGCTTCAACAGGCAGAGGAGAGCAAGGATTTTTCTTTCTCCTACAGTCCCAGGCCACGGAGAGCTCTAGGCTCTCCTGCTAGATTGTGGAAAGAGGAAAAAGCAGAGGAGGTGCTCTGGTGTTCAGTAAGGCAAATCTCCGTACCCCTGCCCCGAGGTGAGGAGAAAGTCCTTTCCTGGGGTTCCTGGCCCCCCTCTTCTACTGCAGGCAGAGGCTCCCACGCCCCAGGTGGGATGGAAGGAGAGAGCTTGGGAATCGGTTCTGTGTGGGCTCATCTCCTTCCTGCAGCTCCTCACAGGGCTGGGCTATCTGAGGACGGGGGTGGGGGGGGGGGCATCCTACAGTTTCGCAAAGCAGCCGCTTGGGGTAGCCACGCCTCATCTCCTGCTCAACAGGCAACTGACCCACGCTTGTCATGGTTGCTTGGTGCCGGAGGTTCCCCTCCTGTGCCGCAGATGGCCCACTCCAGCCCTGGGACTTTTGGTAGGCTCTGGATTACCAACGTTCGGGAAGCTTCCAGAACCCCTCACCAGTTCATGAGCACTCTCCTTACTCCCATCCTCAGCTCTGAAATTCTCTGACGGTGAGTACAACTTCTACCACAGACTGGAGAGGTTTTTCAGGAAAAAAGAATGAAGACAAGAACAGAATAAAGCCCTGAGCTCCTCTCCATCGCTGACTCACTACACATCCTGTTAAAACTGGTTTCTCAGTCACAGCAAACAGAATCTATCACTACATCAAGCCAGAAAGGATTCTCTGTCTAGAGAGGTTCTGTGCTTGGAATTATATCCAATTTGTTTTAAGTAAAAGATGGTGGAAAACTCAAGTGGCACTCACAAAGCAGGAGCCCTGCCTGCCTGCCGGTGCCAGCTCTCCACAGCCTGGGAATGGCACTTTTCCAGCCCACATTCCTTGCCTCCGAGGGGAGGTAGCCCCCAGAATTATGCAAATTCCTCCATTTCAGTGGGAGGCAGCGGTGTAAGATTAGAAAAAGATCTCAGCATTCTTTCTGATCCAAGTCATGATAAAATATCTTTGCCTCTGCAAACTTCTGCACCAGGTTTGTGGCTAGAATGTGCAAGATCGAAGCTGTCAGACACACACCCACCCCACTGGAAAAAGAATCCGAAGAATGGTGACCAGATCCATAAAATGAAATCTTTGGGCTCCAAATGCCCCTCATACTTGCATCGAAAGTTGCTCACACCTTACCCTGAAGTGACAGAATTCCACAAAATTTTCATCTAAAAAAATTATCTACATTACAATTAGATGAATGCAACACCGGAAAAGAGAACTATTTATGAAAGTGTTTGTCTGGATTTCAACACTCCATTGACAGAGGTTGCCCCGGCAGAAAGGAGAAAGTGACGGCCTTACCTCCCCCCTCCCCCCGCGCACACAGAGGGTAAGTCATGATATTCACTCAACTTTTAATTTTCTTTTTTCCTTCTCCAGTGCAATGTAATCTAATCTTAGCAGTAGGAATGTGGTTTCTGTGGGTTAGACCCATTAGTCTAAACCAGTAAGGAGGATTCCCGCGTTCCACAAGACCCCATGACAGCGAAATAACCGCACAATTTCCCAGCGCTTCCTGTCAAATTTCCGGCTCAAAAAGGTAAGGGGTTGTTAAGGACAGTTCAGGCCAATGATCCATAGGGCCTTCCCAACCTGACTCTGGGTTGGACGCCTTGCAAAACTCCTCCCTCCTAGACCTTTGGGCTTTGCTATCGGCTCTGCAAAGCCATGTGCTTGCTGGCTGAGCTTCACCTGAGAGAAATATACAGAGCCGGCCCTGCCTCCATTCTCAGTGGAGAGGTTCTATTTTCTATGTGTGTGTGTGTGTGTGTGTGTGTGTGTGTGTGTGTGTGTGTGTGTGTGTGTGTGTGTGTCTGGGGAAGCGGCAGCACAAGCAAAGGTTAACAACGTGCCCACAGTAGCCTTTCAGAAGGCTCTGCCACGGCTCAAGAAGAAGGCATCGTCTCGTTCCCCTTTGAGACCCCCAGGCTGGCATCCAACTCGGGGCTGCCTAAGAGGCAACTACTAACTTGGGGCCCCAAAGCATCACCCCCGGGGGCCTGGTCTGAGGCGCGCGGGCGGTCTCTCCCTCTCTGCTCCTTTGACAATCCTGCGGCCGCGGAAAGGCAGTCTCCACAATAGCAATCCCCAAAGCGCTCCGGTCCCCTGCCCCAAACCCAGCAGCCAGACCAGCGAGACCAGCAGAACAGGCGGTTCCCTTGCCTGAACTCGGAGGAAAGTTTCCCCGTTCGAAACAGCGCGATTCTCGAATGAATCGAAAACACCTCTCCGGCTCCCCGGTCCTCCGGAATCGGCGCCTCCACCTCGGGCGCAACCCGGGGCGCACGCGGTCCGGACGCTCCACCCTCCCCCAGCGGCCGCCTGTCACTCCGGGGGACGCCGACTGGGGTCGCCCGCTCGGTAACCGCCGCGCTCCCCCGGAGCTTCCCTCTGCGCCCACGTTTGCCAAACAAAAAGAGGCAGGCTTTGGAGAAGGCGCCGCGGGCTCACCTCGGGGCCGCGATCCCCCGGCCTCGCCGCTGGTCTCCGAGCCGCCCGCCGCCCCGCCGAGCGCCTCGGAGCATTGTTTGGAGAGTGTGTGCGCGCGGTCCGTGCCCGGCCGCGGGCGGTGTCGTCTGCCTGGGCCCGGCGGCCGGGTGGCAGCTGCGAGCGCGGCTCCGCCCCCTCCGCCTGCGGTGGCGCCGCCCGCCCAGCCTCAGCCGCACCTCCGGAGTCCCTGCCACCGCCCCGCGCCCCCCGCCGGCGGGCGCGCTCCCAGGCCCCGATTCCTCCCGGAGATCCACGCCCCGCCCCTCCCTCACGCTCCGGACGGAGGCTCCGCCCCCAGCCCGAGACTTGGAGGCGTCCGACCCCCGAGCGAGCGCCCTTTTCCACCCCTCTCCAAGGAGGGCCCGAGGGGTTCTGCAGGGGCGAGTTTCGGTGTCTAAAGCCTTCCTTTTCCCATGATGTGCGCATAGGTATGTAGTTGTCTTGCGTCCCTTCATCCTGCCTGCTCTGAGAGACCCTGAGAGGACCAGAGAGGCGTGGAGGGTACAGCCCCAGAGCTGGAGGGGCGGGCGAGGGGGGAAGGAAAGCGAGGGGTCCGGAGGGGAGTGATGAGGTCAGGACCGAGACGCGTTCCGAAAGCTGCGTGGGCACCGAGATTGTCATGACTTTTGCAGGTAGTAGGAGGCTGACGCACGACCCAGCCGGACTGGGCGTCCTGACAGCGGGTTCTGGGTCCTGCTCAGTCCCTCGACTGAGGCCTCAGGCAAATAGCTTAACCCCCTTGAACTTTAGTTTTCTGAAAGAGGCATACAACGATTAGAGTGGAAAGAGCTGGTCTTCCTCCACGCTGGGAAAGTGAGGGCTTCCGCAGGCCAGTATTACACCTGTGTTTACACAGTTTCCAGTGACTCATTCACTGAGATAGAATGAGTTCGAGATAGTCCTCGGGCTAAAAATCTTTTAACCGAGAGTATGACAGCCTACGACACAGTCAGTGCCCCCCCTTTCTCCTGCTGCCTGCAACAGGCTTGCACCTTGACCTGGGTGTTTCCTCAAGGAGCCCGCACCAAGGTCACCACCTGGCGCCGGCCTGGTTGGGGGGAATTCGCGAAGACCCCAGAAAAACACCTGTGGCCTTCTCTCTGCTCCTTTCTCCTCTCCAGAGAGGCAGTGTATAGTAACTCCAGCGGGAGTCCTCCGCCAGGCAGCCCACCACGATGCGCCTGTGAGCCTCCGCCCAGCTCAGAGCAGGAAAGCTGGTTCTCCTTGAGATTCCTGCGTTCTCTTAGTGATCCGGCGGTGACAGAGCAGGAATGGGGGGTGGGATAAGGGTGGGGAGAAGACATGTGTTTGAGGTTTGGTTTCTGTGTGAGAAAAAGAGAAAGTTAGAAAGGATATTAAAAAAAAAAACTTCCTGTGCTCCAATGTCACTGATTTCTCCTGAGTATGAGTAGAACTGGGGAGAAGGTTTAGAGAGAGGAAGGTAGGTTAAATACCTACCCTGTACTAAACAACCCCATGCGAGGGACATCATCCCCATTTCACAGAGAAGAAGACCAGGGCACAGGGGAGCCACATCATTTGCCATGGCCCATCAGCTGAAAAGTCGTGGTTCTGGGGTTGGAACCAAGAGCTGTCTGACTCCTCTGATGGGCACTTCCACTCTGCCACTCTGCCCTCTGCTAGTACTGGTTGTCCAGCTCTATTTTTCTTTCTTCTCGAAGTGAAGGGAAACCATTTGAACAAACATGGAAGGAAAACTCCGTTTAGGCTCCATCATCATCCAACAAAACTGAAGGGTCAATCCCACTCATTTACAGAGAGACCAGGAGGGGAAGGTGTTGATAAGCAGGTAGGGACAAAGTGGTTGTCGCTGGAGAAATCCAAAAATGACATCAGGAGGTGCATGCAATTCAGTTACAATGGAAGAGGGCAAACCCAGGTGTTTGACAAGTTCCTAGTTCCCATGATTCAGGTGGGATATCTCCGTCCTTCCTCTGTAAAGCCTGGTGGGGACACCCACCCCGCGGAATGGAGCATACAGGAGGCATTCGCGTTCTCACATTGTTCCTTCTCTTTACTTAATTTGTCTTTAATATATTAACAGGCTAAAGAACGTAATTATAAGAAGCAAAGGCTATAGTATAAGATTGGCGGTTCTGTGGCATGGTACAGCAATTGAATGGTTAATTCAGTCTTGCAAAATAAACTGTGTTTTCAAGCGTTTTGCTGCGCTCACACGAAGTAAGTGCATATACTGTAGTTGCTGACATATAAAGTGCATCTTTTAATGCCAGCGACATGGCCTTAAAACTGGCTTCATCTTGCCTAATGAAAAGAATAAAAAAATACTTCAAAAGAGTTGCTTAGATCCACACAAAATACCTGTTATCTTATGCAGTGCTCCACCAGTGACTGTTAAGTATGTTATCTCCTCAGTGAAGCTACAGTAAGCTCATGCATTTTAATAAACAATTCTTGCTTGAACTTCCAAAATTCACCCTGCAATGCAGTGCAATTAGCGTATACACAGCATTCTGCGTCTACCCACTTATCAGTTCATTTTCACAACATTTTTAACTGCAGGGCTTGGCTTCCCAGATACAGATCAGACCTCGAAGAAGAGTGATTCCCTTCAGGGTTTTAGTCCTGGAGCACCATTCTGTACAAGAGAGCAGTTAAATTTGGGGAAATTAAGACAAAGTCTGGGGCAGGTGGTGCTTTGAGATAAATAGGGTAAAGTAATTTGGAATTAGAAAGGCAAAAAGGTAGGATTAAATTATACAGAGAAAATAATGCTAGCTGGGGTACTTGAGGAGTTAGCATGAAGATTGGACCAAAATAATCCAAGCCTGTGTCTCCCTAGCTGGAGAAGAGACCTCAAATGATAGAGAGGTGTTCAATTTTAGTCAACAAACATTTATCGAGTGCCTTCTCCTTATGAAGCACAGGATGAGGGAATATAGGGGAAAAAAGAAAGATGAAAAAAAGACAGAATAAAAGCTTTATGAGAGGAAGATAAGCTAGGAGCAGTGAGGATTTAAAGGAGGAAAAGATAAAACCGCAAGAAGTGGTTTCAGGGAGGAAGGGGCTTTGTAGGATGAGAAGGATTATAATTTGTGGACAGTGGGGACTTTCCAGACGGAGAGAGTGGTATCCGCAAAGGAATGGACGTGGGTGAGGCAGAAGACTTTTTGAGAGATTTCTTATCCAGTCTGGCTGGAGCATGATTATTGGAGACAAGCCTGGAAATGGCGTGGGGCACTGGACAGGAAAGGCTTGCTTTCTAAGTGAGCGAACGGGAGAGGATTGACATTTCTGATCAGCCGAACGATGCTCTCCAAGTTAGTTTTTCATTTGCTCTATCTGGATCTTATATCTCAGGTGGATTAGGAAGTGGGAGAAGAAATTGGAGACAAGGAGACTGGCTTAGAGTTTCTAACCCTGGTCCAGATGGGAGGTCAGGACTTGATAAGGGACATAAGCAGGGGCAATGGAAAGGATGGATGTTGGAGGGAGGGCTTTGAAAGACATCAAGAGGGAGATGTGGGAACTGGATGCTTCCTGATCACTGTGAGCAGTGAGATCTTAACTACTCATGGCTTACAGAATGGGGTGCTTCCTCTGTGTCAGGCCCTGTGTGCTACATGGTTTACGTACTTTCACTTAAACTGCAGAGGAACTCTGAGGTCAGTGCTGTTGCTGAGGGAGAGGAGGGAATCAAAGATAACCGACAGAACTTCCGCTTCAAGAGACTGGTAGAAAGATGATGTCATTAGTACAAATAAGGAAGTCAGAGGATTTCGTTTGTGGTCTCTGGAGTCTGAAGTGTTTGGAGCCATCTGGTGAATGAAGTTCTCCTGCCAGAGTGGTGTCTGGAGCCAGAGGAAAAATGAAAGAGCTTGGAGGGGTGGGTGAGGAAGGAGCAAAGATGAGGCGAAGAGAGACATGGTGATCTAGCAGGCCATGCATGAAACAGGAGTTCTCTTCCAGACCTTGTGTAATCCGGAGCAGTGTGAAGAGAGGTCTCTTGGAGAGGATGGAGGAAGCATTGTCAAGGGAATTCCAGGTTTCTGCTAATTGCATGAGGTGGGGTGTGTTCAAGACCAGCTTAAATTCTTAGTTACTTTGCTTATATCAGCAGGTGTTTCCAGCAGACCCCATGGAAGTATATCAAATGGGAGCACAGATGGGATGGGAAAGGCCGGCTTGACAGGGGTGCAAGTCGGGAAAAGGCGGATTTAGCAAGGGGAGGAGGGTGACGGCAGGTGAGAGAGGATGAAACTCCTGGAAGCCATGGGTGTATGCCGGGCTGCCTTGGTGGCATCTGGAGTCCCAGAGCCATCATGGAGGGGATTGCCAGGGTAAGGAGAGAAGGAAAAAGGTCTTCTGAAAATTTGCTGTAAGGAGCCCTTCTGGGTTCCTTCTGTCCTGCGAGAAGATGGTATTCTCAGCCAGCCAGTAAAGGTTCCTAGGCATACACGGCCCCACTCCTCTTTCTTTTTCCTTCCAAGTGATAATCAGCTCTTTAAGTTGCCAACCCTCAATTCTCTCTTCCTTCTCGAAGGTGTGGAAACTCAATCTGATCAGTTAATCCTGGTCCTGTGGTTATGGCATCACATCCTTGTGTCCCAACTTTTTTTTTTTTAAACCATTCCCAACATCCCGTTCTTCCCTGTCTTTAGTCCCAGGCAGTGCTACCCAGGATAAGCCATGTTAAATAATTTACATTATTTTATCCCAAGCACTGAATAGATTCCCCCCTCCAAACTGAAAGCTATTATTTTAAATAACTGCAGATGTCAGAATCTCAACCCACATGGGACTGAAAGCTTAGGGTTCAGGATTGTTACGATGTTTCTTTGTGCCCAAGTGCCATAGAACTCAGATGTCAGGTGCTGAAGAAGGAAAACACTTTTCTCCCCTTTTATAATGTAATTACAGTGAGATGTGTATTCAGTGACAGATACCTTATTGCAAACCTCATTTTTTTCCAAAATGTTACTGTTATGGATTGACTTGTGTTCCCCTACCACCCCTCCCCCGCAAAAGATATATTGAAGTCTTAACCCCCAGTACCCCCAATAAGGTCAGATGTGACCTTATTTGGAAGTAGGGTCTTTACAGATGTAACCAAGTCTAAATAAGGTCATTAGGGTGGGTCCTAACCCAGTATGACTGGTGTCCTTATAAAAGGGGGAAATTTTGACCCAGAGACAGACACACAGAGGGAGGACAGTGTAAAGACGAAACGAGAGAAAGGCCATGTGGGTAAAGTGATGCATTTACTAGCCAAGGAAGGCCGAGGATTGCCAGTGCACCCCAGGAGCTGAAAGACACAAGGAAGGATTCTTCCCTGAACCTGTCAAAGAGAGCTTGGCCCCTGTGACACCTTGATTTGGGACCTCTAGCCTCCAGCACTGTGAGACATTAATTTCTGTTGTTTTGAGCCACCCAGTTTTTGGTATAGCCAGCCCTCTGTTTCTAAGGCTTCAGATCCACAGCTGGTTGACTCCAAGGATGTGAAACCCAAGGATACAGGAGGCTGACTGTATTCATTGAACTACCTCATTTTATATAAGGGACTTGAGCATCTGTGGATTTGGGTATGCGGGGCACTCCTGGAACCAATCCCCCACGGATACCTAGGGACGACTGTACTTTGTTAGAGCAGCCCTAGGAAACTAATATAGTTCCTAAAATAAAAATGTTCCAATGAGTGATATACACTACAGCTTCTAGACAGATGATCGATATTTTTCAAAAATCAAGAACATGACCTACAGAGGCATGTTAATTAATGCCCACCATGAATGTAATGCCAGACAGTTCACTAGAATAAGAAAGTCAGAGTGTCCCTTCATTCAACCTGCCTGAGGAAGAAAAAGGTCATTCTTTCATCTGTAGCTCCCTCTTTCTCCAGTTTTAAGGTCCATGGTTAGGGGAAAGTCCCAGTTCCTTAATTGAGTTTGTATTTGCATGGTTGAGAAACTCTTTACCTCCATACCCAGGCAGTGTGCATTAAGTATCTCGAAGCCCATCAAGGGATTTTTCTGGGTCCACAGACACATCCAGAGATGCCCTTAATGGACATTAGAAGTCATCTTGGCCTAATCCTTCACTGACAAATGGGGGCCCTGAGGCCCTAGATGACCAATGTGACTTGCCCAAGGTCTCATAGAACATTTCATGATACTTCTTCTGAGCTTTCAAGGTTGTTTGATTTTAATGTGAACTCAGCTGTGAGTTAAGGATGTGAAAATGAGAACTATTTGAAGAATTAATTCATCACGCCCACTGCTTGGCTTTCTGACTGAGCTGGGGTCAGAGTTGAAAAGCAGCAGAACATTTTACATTGGGAAGGTCACAAAGGAAAAACAAACCCATTTGAAAGATGTGTTTACTTACCCTCAAGCAAACCTCCTGATGGCACAGCCACTTTGGAAGACAGTCTGACAGTTTCTTAAAAAGTTAACTGTACAAGAGGGAAGACATATGGGAACATATGTATATGTATAGCTGATTCACTTTGTTATAAAGCAGAAACTAACACACCATTGTAAAGCAATTATACCCCAATAAAGATGTTTAAAAAACAAAAAACAAAAAAAAAAAAAAAGTTAACTGTAAACTTGTCGTATGGCCCAGTAATTCCACCCTCAGATATCTACCCAAGAGAAATGAAAATATGTCCACACTACAACTTGCATACCAATGTTCATACAACATTATTCATAATAGTTAAAGAGGGTAACAACCCAGATGTCCATCAACTGGTCAATGGATAAGCAATATGTGATATATCTGTGTAATGTAATACTATTCAGTAATAAAAAAGAATGAAATAGTGATACATGTGGCAACACAGATGGACCTCAGAAACATGCTAAGTACCAAGTGAAAGAAGCCAGACTCAAAAGACAACTTAATGTATGATTCCAGTTCTGTGAAATATCCAGGGGCTTCCTTGGTGGCACAGTGGTTAAGCATCCACCTACCAATGCAGGGGACACGGGTTTGAGCCCTAGTCTGGGAAGATCCCACGTGCCGCGGAGCAACTAAGCCCGTGCGCTGCAACTGCTGAGCCTGTGCTGTAGAGCCTGCGAGACACAACTACTGAGCCCACGTGTCACAGCTACTGAAGCCTGCGTGCCTAGAGCCCATGCTCCGCAACAAGAGAAGCCACTGCAATGAGAAGCCTGCACACCGCAACGAGGAGTGGCCCCTGCTCGCCGCAACTAGGGAAAGCCTGCGCGCAGCAACAAAGACCCAATGCAGCCTAAAAGAAAAAAAAGAAAAAAAAAAAGAAATATCCAAAAAAGGCAACTTTTCAGAGACAGAAAGTAGATCAGTTGTTGCCTAGGGCTGGAGGTGGGAAAGGGGTTGGGGAGTGAGGATGAACTGTAAATGGCCGTGGGGGGGATCTTACTGAGATGATGAAAATGTTCTAAAACCAGATTGTGATGATGATTGAACAACTTGACAAGTTTACTAAAAATTATTGAGTAGCACGCTAAAAATTGTTGCACTTTATCGTATATAAATTATACCTCAGTAAAGTTGTTTATAAAGAGAGAAAGATGGAATAGTATTCAGCCTTAAAAAGGAAGGCAATTTTGACACATGCTACAACACAGATAAACCTCCAGGGCATTAGGCCAAATGAAGTAAGCCAAGAGGACAATTGCTCTTTGATTTCACCTAGGTACCTAGAGTAGTCAAAGTCATAGGGACAGAAAGGAGAATGGTGGTTGCCAGGGCTTTTGGGAAGGGGGAGTGGGGAATTATTGTTTAATGGATACAATTTCAGTTTGGGAAGATGAAGTTCTGGAGATGGATGGTGGTGATGGTTGTACAACAATGTGCATGTCCTTAATGCCATGGCATCGCACACTTAAAAAAAGTTATAACGGTAAATTTTATGTTACATATATTTTATCACAATTAGAGAGATCACCCATGTCTCTGTGAGAGAACTGCCTGAGTGTGAAAGATGAAGCAGGTCTGAGAAATCTCATGTATCTTTAGGTCAATGAGCCTTAGTCATTCAGAAGGCCATCGGGTTTAAACTCCTGTAGCAGATAGGTGGATCCATAATTCTTTAACATCACAGAAACTCCAGGCTGATTGCTACCTGATAAATCAGGTCAGGGTTGAGAAAACATCACATGCTTTACTGTGGTTCAACAGTTGCTTCCCCCTCGTCTTTCCCAAGGCAGCTTTGGTTTTGGTTTTACTAGGTCAGTAGGCTTCCCGAGTGTCCTGACCTCTGTGTTGTTGTTGACTTTGACAGGAAGCCTTCTGTGTAACCTTACCTCTGAGACCTAGTTATCAGTTGCCAAAACCCAGCCATAAGGATGTCATTCCATGGACCATATCTTAGAGGTTTTCACTTACAAAGGTAAGCTGGTGCTCTAAATCAAGTTTTCCTGAGGATTTTTTCAGTGGTAGAATAAAAGGTTTCTATTTATCTAAAAAGAACATGTCATTTGCCATCTGTTGTAAAGTTGTCTAAACCTGTTGAAAAACTGTTTCCTTTGGTTAGTCACCCTTGAAGTGAGGTGGCCTTTTCTCTTTTCCTTCTTCTTTTTTTTTTCCTTAGCTTCTCTTTTTTTTAAATTTTTTTTTTTTGCGGTACGCAGGTCTCTCACTGTTGTGGCCTCTCCCGCTGCGGAGCACAGGCTCCAGACACACAGCCTCAGCGGCCATGGCTCACAGGCCCTGTCGCTCCGGGGCATGTGGGATCTTCCTGGACCGGGGCACGAACCCGTGTCCCCTGCATTGGCAGGCGGACTCACAACCACTGCGCCACCAGGGGAAGCCCTTCTTAGCTTTTCATAGAAAATATACCACAAAAGGATCTCAAGACAATTGTTGGACACAGAGCATTTTACCAATAAACAGTCTTGGCCCTTTGCAGGAGTAAAATCCCATTTTAATACAGCACAAGGGACGCTGGAGAGAGGTCTTATTTCTCTCTGCGGTATACCACGTGGTGAAACCAAAAAAAAGACTTTAACTTGCTTCCTTCTTTCAGGTTTCTGAGTGCATGCACTCAGTCCAGAGACATATGTTGCTTGGTTTCTGCATGGGGTGGGGTGGGGTGACATGGGGGAGCAAATAAACCTCCCCTGTAGGACCTCTGGTACCCTGTAGCCTCCTTCAATTTCAGGTCCACAGTACATCATTGACACAGAGTATCTATCTATGCCAACCCCTGCACCTTCTACAAACACTGACTCTTTTTAGTAAATGACCTCTTCCCAAGTCATAATATCACAGAGTTAACAGTCTCGTTTTGCATCTCTGTCAAGTAGTAGGGGGAGGACTTGCCTAGGCAGACCAGTTAATAATCAAGTGTAGAAGATTGGAGGGAAAAACACAGGATTAATTTGGTCTTCCAGATCCTCTGTATAAAACTCCCAGGTAGTGTCGCATGTGCAGTGTCACCAGTGCGGCACTTTGTGGGGTCGGGATGATCAGCACACTCCTGACTGGTGCTGACATATAATAATTGTGGCCGAGAGGCTGCTGGAGGGACACCTGGTGGAGTATCCAGTGACCACAGAATGTAGCCGATTCAGCAAGCTTTGCAGTGACCAGTGAATGGGGAAAGGGGGGCATCATAGCTAGAAGAGAGAGCAGAGCAAAAGCTTGAGCTAATTTACTGGAAAGCCCCAGGCCTTGTTAAGGAATCTTTATGATAATAGCTCTTTTGACTGGCCATTCTGTTTTTTCCCTTTCAGAAGTAGCAATGGTGGTTGGCTGGGAAAGATGTGGAGAGAGCAGGGTAGGAAGGGGGTCAAAAGACACGTGACAGGGCTGATTAACAAGTAGTCTTTGTGAGCATTGGCCAGGGGACACCTGCAGCTCTTCCAGACATGCCTGCCCAGTAGGGGTGGTTTGAATGAGAAAACAGCTTCCCAAAAGATGTAACACAAGAGCATAAAAGGAAAAGAAAACTGTGCATTTGTGAGATGAGGGAATTGTAGAGTTTTATCTCTGATTCTCCTTTAAATAAACCTTTTACTATCTAATACTCTCACCCGTAGGTCAGGGCTCACCAGATGACGAGAGAGAGGACTCATTACCAGGGCTCCAAGCTGGTGTTTTGCTCAAAAAGGAATCTGCTTTCAAACAGACATGTATTCACTAATCTCTTTTCTTTAAAAAAAAAAATAAATAAAACAAACACAAAATCTCTTCCAACTCAGCTGACTAAGTCTGAGTGGGGATGACAGCAGCATTCACTGGCGTGATCCCACAGAGCAAGTGTCCAGGATGAAAATAAATGTGACTTTTCCTATCAGGGCACAGTGGTGCTTTGTTTGTAATTCAATTAAAGAACAGGCGTTACAATGCTCTTGTATGACAGAGGAGATAATAAAGAGATCCACATCTTTGGGGCTGAAATTCAGCTAAACCTGTGCTTGACAGATTGGAATCAGTATCTTAAGAGAGCCAGAAGGGGACAGTCCTTGGTTTCCAAGGGGCTATACTTGGGGGAGGGGGGAGAAGCAAAAGAAAAAATCCTCATACCGTCCATGTTCAACCAGCTTAGCCCAGATGTATTCTAGGTGGTTGTTTCTCAAATTTATTGATATTTTCCATAGCTAATAGAGCCTTGATGAATATCAATTGTGTGATCATATTGTGAGATATTAATTCATCTTTCGGTCTGTCTCTCTCTCTCTCTCTCCCTATTGAAATGCTAAGTCGCCAAATAAGGTTTTAGCAGGACTTGGAAGGAATTAAGTGAGGTGTCATCACTGTCACCTTTGGAAAAGCTTTCCTGACTGTGGAAGCTGAGTTGGATGTCCCTTCTTGGCATTTTCACTGGCTTCAATTTCCTTGTCTGTAAAACATAATTAGCGATACCTTCCTCGGGAGGTTGTTTTGAAAATTAAGTAAGCTAAGTTATGTAAAATGCCTATTTCAGAACCTGGTGTCTTAGTCCATTCAGGCTGCTATAACAAAGTACCAGAGACCAGTGACTTATAAGCAGAAAACATTTCTCAGCGTTCTGGAATCTGGGAAGTTTGAGATCAAGACACTGGCAGATTCAGAGTCTGGTGAGAGCTCACTTCCTGGGTCATAGAAGGCTGTCTTTTTGCAGTGTCCTCACATGGTGGAAGGGGTGAGGGAGCTCTCTGGGGTCTCTTCTATAAAGGCACTATTCCCATTCATGAGGGCTCCACCTTCATGACCTAATCATCCCCAAAGACCCCCCATCTCCTGGTACTATCACCTTGGGGGTTGGGTTTCAATACATGAATTTGGGGGGGACCCAAACAATCAATGTGTAGCACCTGGCATGCACTCTGAATAGTTGATGGGCATTGTTAGAGCATGCATCAGAAAGCTAAATCCATTCATTTACTCATTTGGCACGCTTTTTTCTTTTTGAGGACACACCTTGTACTAGGCGCTAAGCAAGCCCCTGATGATAACAGCAGTGAGCCCAACAGATATGCTTTCTGACTTTCTGAATCGGACAGTATGATGGAGGGGAGAGGGGTAGGCAATGACAGAGCCAAACAGGACCATGAACTTTTGATGACAAATTGTGACAGGTGCTCTGAACGGACAGTGCTTTGTAAGGTCACAGTGCAGGAGAACTCCATCATCTAGGGAGTCAAAGAAGGCTTCCTTTTGAATGGACTTTGTTGCCGAGTTTGCAAGGATAAGGGTTGACATGGAGGGTGGGACATGAGACAGAAGCAGGATGTGAGAAAGGGTATCTGTTCTGTTGTGGTTTAATTTCATACTGTTGGAGGATCAGGAGATTTATTGATGTGAACTTAGAAGACTAATTCCTCCAGTGCCTTTTCTGGCATGAGTTGCTGTCCTCTGGTATCACAGGGATGTGTATGAAGGGAACACAGACAATGCAAGGGAGATGGTTTAGGGGTCTGCGGGGAAGGCACCTGGCTGGCAAATAGGAAGGAGCCAATAGGATCATGGAGTTAACACAAGGAACACCGGACTGAGAGGCAGGAGAGTCAGATCTTGTCCCCATCTAGCAGTTGTAGTTTGCAGATGAGAAAACTGGTCTTCAAGAACATTGTGTATTTACCCAGGATATACACCTGATAGGTGGTAAAACTTAGACTAAAATCCAGGCCTTTTTATTCCAGGTCTCTTGACTATACCACAGATGGAAGGATTTGAGAAAATAATCGCTGAGGTCCCTTCCAGGTTTAAAGTTCGATATTATGAATGATCCCTATGGTGCTTCCTCAATAGTAAAGAGAAAAAAAAACGAAAAAGAAAGAAAAGGAGGAAAGGTAAGGTCAACAAGGATGGAAGGAAGGAAGGATGGAAGGAAGGAAGGATGGAAGGAAGGGAGGAAAGAAAGAAAAAGAAAGAGAAAAATGAGATGACCCACAGAGACAGACAAAAAAGAAAAAGAGAAAGGAAAAGAGAAAAGAAAAAAATCTTAAATTTTATCTATGATTTTTCTACTTTGGATTATGTCCAACTTAATCATTTATAGAGCTGTTAAAATCCACATCAGAGCACTTCCCAACTGAGTGTTCTGTCTCCAGCCCACCGTCAGGGCACTCACTAGGATAGATGTGAGACTTCCCTGCCATATTATCATAATGTTTATTCCAGCCAATGCTTGATTATCTGTGCCAAACACAGGGCAAGCCATGGAGACACGAACCCCTGAGAGAGTTCACACGGTTCTGAGTCATTAGCTCCAATATCCTCGCAGCTCCAAAAGCGGCCAAGCTGGAGGTTTCTGCTGAGCTTCATTGCCTTAACCTCTTCCATGCTATTGTGTTGAGCCTGTAGGTTCAGAAATGAGACATAACGCCAGGCAAAGAAACAATTTACTTTGCACCCAGGGCAGACAAGTTAAGTCACCTGGCCGAAATTAGGGTCTCGAATGTAGGCAGTGCCTTGTCCTTTTATTTTTTACACCAGACCTCCTTTTGTCTACTCTAGGTATAAGGCAAATTTGCTTCTCCTCACAGCCTTTTGGGCATTTCCTTTTTCCCTAAGCCATGGTGACCAGACACTGTTCTTCATGCCAATGTCTGCTTCACTGCCCTCCCCTGTCACACACACACAATTTTTCAGTTTACGCTTTTGTAAGAAATTTAAATGTGTTGCCAGTTAAACACAATATCAAAGGCCCCAAGTTGTTTATTTCTGTTTCTCTATTAGAAGAAAGGAATCATGATAAAAATTGGCCTTTGTGGTTCTAATGGAATTTAGATATGTTTTTAAACAAAATGTTGGTAAGAGACACCTATCTTCTCCTCACCAAAACCCCTCATTTTATAAAACAACTGTTTAAAAAAGTTGGATCTATTTTTTTCTGTGGAATAGAAACTCAGGAGTGACATTGAAACTTGCTGTTAGTAACACATAGCAACAGCTCCCGGGCTCTCTGTGGTGTAGAAAGAGCAAGCTAATGCCTAAAATTGAGATATTCTGACGTGATATAATACATAGAAAAATAAATTGTCTCTAAAAACAGCGTATTAATAGCACTCTCATTTTTTTTTTTTTTTTCGGTACGTGGGCCTCTCACTGTTGTGGCCTCTCCCATTGCGGAGCACAGGCTCTGGACGCGCAGGCTCAGCGGCCATGGCTCACAGGCCCAGCTGCTCCGTGGCATGTGGGATCTTCCCGGACCGGGGCACGAACCCGTGTCCCCTGCATCGGCAGGCGGACTCTCAACCACTGCGCCACCAGGGAAGCCCAGCACTCTCATTTTTAACCAAAGTTACTGTAAAACAGAAGGATCTTCTCAACGCTTATCCCAAATTCCATTATTTAAGTATTTCCAAGGGCTGGAGGAATATCTAGAAATGTACAGACCAGAAAGTACAAGAGAGTCTAGAGAGAAAATAAGGTCAGTTCTTCCTGACACACAAACTACTTCAAAGGAAACTGGACATCTTTTAAGGAGCAAGGGACTGTCTTTTGGGGTCTAGGCCATCAGAAGACGGTTCTGTTCAGAAAGGTCATCTGTGTGTCACGGAATCCCCAGTCTAAGATTTAACTCGAGACTGGCTACACTGCGTCATGTCATTGGAGAGTAACCTATGTTACTTTAGAAAAGATGTTTTTTTTTTTTTTTGGCCACGCAGCATGTGGGATCTTAGTTCCCCAACCAGGGATTGAACCCACACCCACTGCATTGGAAGCACAGAGTCTTAACCACTGGACCACCAGGGATGTCCCAAGATATTGTGTTTTAAGAAAAGACATTATTGCCCTTTGTGATGCTAACCCTCTGTTCAGGATACAGACACATCCCTAGTTCCTCTTAATGACCTATGATGTGTGTATAAACTGTGAGTTTGTATTCACACTTTTGAATGTATATACATTTAGTCTGTATCTTTCAAGGTTATCAGGTTCAATAAGGTTTCCAACTACTTTGCAAAGTAATACTTTATTTTACTTTCTCCAAATGCTCTCATTTTCTATCTCCAAAAGGTGATCCTACGTCCCCTTTGGGCTTCAGGGAAGCTGTTCATATTCTTTCACTACTTCTGCAAGATTTCTTTTTTTTTAATTAATTTATTTAAAAAATTAAAAAAAAATTATTTTAGGGCTTCCCTGGTGTCGCAGTCGTTGGGAGTCCGCCTGCTGATGCAGGGGACACAGGTTCGTGCCCCGGTGTGGGAGGATCCCACATGCCGCGGAGCGGCTGGGCCCGTGGGCTATGGCCGCTGAGCCTGCGCATCCGGAGCCTCTGGTCCACAGCGGTAGAGGCCACAATGGTGAGAGGCCCGCGTACTGCAAAAAAAAAAAAAATTATTTTATTTTTGGCTGCATTGGGTCTTCATTGCTGCGCACGGGCTTTCTCTAGTTGTGGCGGGCAGGGGCTACCCTTCATTGCGGTGCGCGGGCTTCTCATCGCGGTGGCTTCTCTTGTGGCAGAGCACAGGCTTTAGGCGCACAGGCTTCAGTAGTTGCAGCACGTGGGCCCAGTAGTTGTGGCACTCGGAGTCTAGAGCACAGGCTCAGTAGTTGTGGTGCACGGGCTTAGTTACTCTGCGGCATGTGGGATCTTCCTGGGCCAGGGCTCTAACCCGTGTCCCCTGCATTGGCAGGTGGATTCTTAACCACTGCGCCACCAGGGAAGCCCCTGGCAGGCGGATTCTTAACCACTGCTCCAGCAGGGAAGTCCCTGCAAGCTTTTTTTAAAAATCTCTCTTGGTCTTGCCCTAAGTTTCAGTACACAAGTTCGTCCTAGACATGTCCCCTTAAATCTGTCATCATCGATGGAATGCGTTTACCCTACCAATGAGTTTTTCCTTCCATATTTTCTATTCTAATCAGTTCTAATTGTTCTACCCATAGAGATCTTTCATACCACCCTCCCCCAATCTAAATTCTGCTCATTCTCCAAAGTTCATCTTTAGGTCATTTCCCCCACTCCCCCCACCATGTCCTTTCCCTCTTAATCCAATCCACTCCAAACTCCAAACTACTCTACCATTTCTATTGGTCCCCTTCATGCCACCTCCAAGCCTCCTTTCATTGTTCTTAACCATTTTAGAGTTTTCTCTCTTGCTCTTGCCTTGACAGTGAGAGACCAAAGGCCAGATATCCCAATTTAGACTTGTTCTGTAGGAGGGGGCTTTGCATCTAGCAAGAGCCATACACTGCATTTTAGAGTCTTTGATGGTTTTTCCCTGCCAATCTTTGTCAAGAAAATATTTAGTCTGTCCTCTTGCTAAGTTTATTGCCCACCTGGATCACTTTTATTGCATCTGTACACACAAGGACACACCTATTATGACCGTGGAAGCTGGTTATCTCAATATGAAGCAGCAGGAAGGGGATTCAGTGGGTTATCATGCTGATAGATGAAGACTCTGCAGTCTTTAGAGCATCTACAGACTTCGTGGAGGTTTTTGACTGAAAATTTTATGGTATCTTTGGGTAAAAGAAGGGAAATAAATTGTGCTGAATCTGAGCATATCTGGCTCCTGAAGCAGTCATTGCTCGTTCTGAATTAACTCACTGGCCTTCTGGATTTTATCTACTGTACAA
Organism: Phocoena sinus; assembly: GCF_008692025.1. Classification (NCBI taxonomy): domain Eukaryota; kingdom Metazoa; phylum Chordata; class Mammalia; order Artiodactyla; family Phocoenidae; genus Phocoena; species Phocoena sinus. The sequence continues at coordinate 21,886,728 of NC_045783.1, forward strand.
CCTCACAGGCTTGTCCTGCCACAGGCAGCATGATTGACCTTCAGGGTACTAATAAGGTCAGCATTTGCTGCCCTGGTCAAACCCACCACACGTGCTTGGTTGTCATCACCGCTTTTCTGAGCCAGGGACCTCATCTTTTCCTTATGCAGTTTCTATCATCATAAGCTCAGGGTTAAGCCAACAACAAGGTGATGTGTTACCAAGAAAAGTCAGTACTATCTTAGACTCATTGCAGCTTTGGGTGATGGCATCCTGGGCAGAGCTGACGTTCTAGCAGAGCCAAGAGTCTGGACACTGTTGATAAGGAACAGTTTAAAAGGCTGGAAGCTGTATCACCCAGAAAAGAGGATGAGAGCGAGCAACAGGATTCTCTTTTTATCTCTACGGGTTGGGAGGTAATGTGGAAGTGGGACTTTGTTCATATGAAAGCTAGGACTAGTGAGGTTAAATTATAGGGAAGCTCCATAAGTTTAAAAATGGAAGGGACTGCATTGTAACTGGTGAGCACTCTTCTAACACTAGTCAGATGTAAGGACTTGTGTTCAGTGGTTAATCAAGATACTATGGAAGAGATGCCTGCGTTACACGAAACTAAAGAGACGCAAATCAGCTCTAACTCCAGCCTTCTTTGAATCTGTGATGGTTTCCAATTCATTTATGTCTTTCAAGAGATGTAGCACCTGAAACAAGTAAGACTCCAGATTTCGTATGGATGAAAAGATTTTATGCGGGGACAGGATTGGGAGGGGGGAATGGGCAGGGGGAAGGTTTGTCCAATATTAATCTTGATGGTTTTGTTCTAGTAGGTCTATCTTGAAAACAGCAGTGGTCACTCACAAGGCAATACTAATTTTGTTCCCTCCTTCACAACCAGTACACAACTCAATACAGTCACCCCTTACTATTCATGGGGGGTTGGTTCCAGGACCCCCACAGATACCAAAATCCACAGATGCTCAAGTCTCTTATATAAAACCTGGTAGTACCATCAGCTCTCTGTATCTGCGGGCTCCACGTCTGCGAATTCAACCAATCTTGGATTGAATTTCGACTATAAGTATACCAGGATGTCAGGCATTCTAAAACCTCTAAAACTTTGAAAAATAATGTTTGGTTGCTTTTTCATGTCAATTTACAATGACTAGGAGTACCAAATAATTAGGCTTTGGGGGAATTATTCTTTGGAGAAAAAGTACCTTTTACTGAGTTGCTTTCATACATATATCACATTCAATCTCTAAAATAATTCTACAAGGTAAGCACTTTTATTCCAATTTTACAGTTGATGGAGTTGGGAACTGCAAGCAACTTACTCAGGTTCACATGACCGTAATGCTGCTGAGCTAGTCTTTGAATCTGGGCCTGTGTGATGCCACAGTCCTTTCACAGAATCCCATGGCTCTAATCATATATCCTGCATATTTTTGAAAGATGGAAGGCAATGTTTAGAGAAGCCTGTTACTTCTGAAAGACATGACTTGGCTTTACAAGGATGGAGGAGTATTTGCTTAGTGGGTGGGAACTCCAGCTCTGGCAATGCTCTAGCATGGGTCTGAATATCAGCTCTTCCCTCTTAAGTCGCTGAGTGCCCTTCAGCAAGTTCAATAACTTGTGTAGGTCTCTATCCTTATCTGAAAAATGGGAGTGCTAACAGTATCTTCCTCATAGGACTGTTTTTAATAGTAAATGAAATAATATATGGAAAGCACCTAACACAGTGTGGACATGGTAAGTTTTAGCCATTGTGAGGAGTATACGGTTGACCCTTGAATGATACAAGTTGGAACAACACTGGTCTACTTATATGTGAACTTTTTTCTATAAATATATTGGAAAAATTTTTGGAGATTTGCAACAACTTGAAAAAACTTGGAGATGAACCGTGTAGCCTAGAAATATCGGTAAATACAGTACAGTATTGTAAATGTATTTTCTCTTCCTTATGAGGGATTTTCTTAACATTTCAAGATATAGTAGTTCTGTCACCCCCTCAAAGTTCCCTCTTGCCCCTTTGTGGTCAACGCCATCCGGCCATTTCTGGCCCCTGGCAATCGCTGACCTAATTTCTGTCCTTATAGTGTTGCCTTTTCCAGAAAATCATACTGGTAGAATCATATAGTATGTCGCATTTTGAGTCTGCCTTCTTTCACTTAGCATAATGCTTTTGATATTCATCCATGTTGTTCCATGTAGTAGTATGTTTTTTTTAATGCTGAATAGTATTCCATTATATGAATATACCACATTTGTTTACCCACTCATCAATTGACGGACATTTAATTTCTTTCTGGGTTTTGGTGATTTTGAATAAAAATTCATTTTGAAAGGGTTTTTTTTTTTTTTTTTTTGAAAGTTGTCAACCTTGGTTTTTAGCAACTTCCCATAACTTACTCATGTAGCAATTAGCGATTAGCACTTTTAGTTTGATTTGATATTAAGGAATTATCTTTCGCCTTTTCAACTGAAGTATTCGTTCTGAAATATGATGACAACTAGGGCAGCCTGGTCATGGGAACTCAGCATAGATGCTCCAATAGGTAGCCTTCTTCCTGTACTTGTCATTCCAGGCCTGCGGCTTTCCTCGTGGAGAATAGAACGCCACTTCTTCTCCGTATCCGAACAGGCAAATATTCTGCTCGAGGAGGAGACTCAGAAGGCAGTGGTTGTAGCTGCCTGAGATCCAGTAGTCGCCCTTTGCAATAAGGCTGTGATATAAATAATCGCCTGTGAATGGGTTTTCAACTTTACTCGTGGGAAATTGGGAGCCGAACTTCCGTTCTTCAAACTGTTCCGTTTTGAAAATTACCTATCTGAGAAGTAAGAAGAAAAGGGCTTATAAAGACATCAAAGTTCTCAGATAGGTGAGTTCTGATTTATTACTTAGTGTATTCACTGAAACTGGAATTTGACTTTTAGATTCGTCTGCCTTTGGCATCACAGTGCTGCAGCATGCTGCAGTATCGCATTGCAAAGCTATGGCTGTTGAAACTTCGCGCTCTCTCTCTCTCTCTCTCTTTCTCTCTCTCTCTCTCTCTCACTCTCGCTCTCTAACATCTTTCTTTTCCCAGAGAAAGGTTGGGGGGAGGAGAAGATGAAGCAAGGAAAAGGGGGTAAGGAGTGGAGAAGAAGGAAATAGAAACCCTGGGTAATTATATAGCACCTTGGATGTTAGAATCTCAAAAGCTGTTTTCAGAATCAACTCACTTGACACTACTTGACTGTCAGGACGGGGGAAACCAGGCAGGAACTGGAATGGGTTTTTGTAGAGAAACACAGTGCAGAGGTGAATTTTATGTGTCGACTGGCTGGGCCACGGGGTGCCCAGATATATGGTCCAACCTTATTCTGGATGTTTCTGCGAAAGTGTTTTTTGGTGGAGATGAACATTTAAATTGGTGAATTTGAGTAAAGCAGATTATTTCCGTAATGGGAGTGGGCCTCATCTAGTCAGTTGAAGGCCTGCATAGAACAAAAACTTGAGCTCTGGAACGAGAGGGAATTCTGCCAGCCCACTGCCTTGGGACTTGAATTGCAATTCTTCGTTGGGTCTCCAGCCTGCCAGCCTGTCCTGCAGATTTTGGACTTATCAAGTGTCCGCAATTACATGAACCAATTTCTTAAAATTTTTAAATAGTTGTAGATAGATATAGATATAAATAGATACACACACATATCCTCTTGGTTCTGTTTCTCCAGAGAACCTTGACTAATGTACACAGCAAGTCAGTGGCAGAAGGAGAACAGCCATCTGAGTGGAGACAGGAGAGTCCAGTGGTTAATGGTAAAGGCCCTGGAGCCAATGAACCGCCTTCAAATTAAGGTTCTGCCAATCATCAGCTGTTTGCTCAGTCTCCTTATCTGGGGAGCAATTCTACCTACCTTATGAAAATGTGAAGGAGTAAGGGCCCTGGACACCCAGCTGCAGTTGCCGTTGTAATTAATATCTGAGTCTTCGTGGCACCTGTTTTCTAGGTCTGATTCCACACTACGATGGCAGAATTGAGTAAGACCTGCAAAGCTGAAAATATTCACTGTCTGGCCCATGCTTGAAAAAGTTTGCTGACCTCTGAACTATGATATGGGAAAATCTGACAGTAATACTTCACAAGTAATTTGACTAGATAATGTTCTTTTTAATCAGAAACCACATTCTTGCAAATCTATCTTGAAGTTGGTCTCTTTGTATTAAACTTTAAAACTTTTTAGAGGCATCAGACAATCTTGCTAAGTCTCTGTGACGCAGGTTATCGTGTTTGAGCAGAAATTAGTCATCCTTATGTTTTCTTGAGTAGGCTCCTTCTGAATCTATTAAAATTGCCAATATCATGTGTAACAGGCTTCTCAAAGATCTTGTTTTTGATTAGTTTGGGAATTAGTAATTTGGCCTAACCACCTTTGAGAAAAGGACAGAAATAATTACTTTAAAACTTGGAACATTTTCTGGGTTTGGGAGTGACAAGGTAGGGGATTTTGTTGGGATTATCTCATTTGAATTAGTGCCAGTCGAGGCATGCCAAGAGCATTTCTCTTAAGAGCAAAAGGAAACATGTCTAGGGTGGCTGATGTTTACTAAACAATGTATATGCTGTAGGCATAGATATGCATCCACACATATGTCACAAATACACACTCACATGTACGCATTTCAGGCACACCACTCTTCTTCCCGCTGAGATTTATTTTGTTATAATTTTTCTATTGCTTCCAAGAGACAGAGACAGCCCTGTCTTCATTCTGTGACTCTTATAGTCCTAGACTGACTACATTGGTGACCACAGTGGTGATTTCAGAATAGGTTGCATTCAGCCTTGCAAGTCCTACTCAGCAACAATTTCCCATCACCCCTTTATCACCATTCTCACTTGTCTTTAAGTTTGTTTGCTGGGCAAATGTCCAAGCAGTGACTGGGAGAATGACTCACTGCGGGGAATGACATCATAAGGAAGATTCAGGGGGTGCTCATCCACCCAAGGGGGGTACCTGCACACGCTGTGATGGGAACTGGGTGACGCAGATGGGGAAGACTATTTATCCTGACACAAGGGATACTTCCTGGCAGATGCGTTATCTGATTAGAATCTTAAAGGGTGAGTAATGACTATTGCCAAGAAAGTAAAGAGGAGCAGAAGGGACGAGTTTGAGTCAAAGGGTGCAAATGGTCAGAAGTCCCTAACAGTTACTCACTGGTCATCGGTTCTGCATCGCTTCCCCCTGTTTAAGTTCCTGCCTCCCCCTACTGCCCACTGCCACCCTGGATGTTTCCAGGGGAAGATGAATCAAGTCAACCCCGTAATTGAGGAAGTGCCTTCTGACCTCTGGTCTCTGTGAAACTCTAACTTCTGTTTCTTCCTCTGTAACAGCGTCTCGCGGTAGGAAGCACCACCGTCAGTTCATTCCTTCACGGGGCGCCTTGCGTGGCAGGCTCGCCCTGGGTGGGGCGGGGTGTAGCTCTTCCACAGAACACTCTTTATCTGGATTAGATGAGAGGCTTGATCTGCCATTGGTGCTGTTTAACCAAAGAACTGCCTTCAGGACTTTCCTTAGTTAGTGAAACTATTGTTGACAAACCAAAACTGCATGCAGACTCACACCCACAGTTTATTCAAGCCAGGTAATACGCTAAGTGCATTGTGAAGGTAACAGTTTCTTTCTTGTCAGAAGTCGTGGGCTCAGATATCAGTCTGGTGGTTTCATAAACATCTTCCGTTAAGATTCATTGTTAGCCAAGTGTCTGCAGGATCTGATTTAAACGTGTGATAAAACACAGTGGGGCATGTGTAGTTTACACGTACATGTAATTTACATGTATAATTTACATGTTTAATTCTTTCCTGAATTTTTTCCTCTACTGTTCACAAACTTAGACATATCTCTTTCTTGAATTAAATAGTAAGTAAGAATTTTAATAAAGCACTCCCTGAATAAAATTTTAGAAAGTCTACTGCTAACTTTGATGGTTGGAAGATGGAACTGGTATGTCAGTGTTGATATTTGCTGGTGGTCCTCATCTCGCCTACATAATACGGTTTTATGTAGGGATGTGAGCACTGCCTTGCACAGTAATATGACACAATCCTTGATATTCAGCACAATTCTGGAGCAAAAGCATGACACTAAGACCCTTCTGACAGGCTTCCACTTTGCCCTGTTCAGCATTACAATGGGGCCATTCTTTTTCCAAGATAGTCGTTGAGACCAGCACTATCAGATTATGGCTTGATAGCTATTTATCACTTTGGTTTGATGTAAAAAGCAGGCATCCCTGATCACTCACAACTTAAAAAGGACACAATGTTATCAGAGAAGAAAGTTTTAAAGAAATATTTTAAACATTATTTCACAAACTTTCTAAACCCTTAAAGAAATCTGGCTTTCCATGCAGATATTTAAATAATACATGAAGCTGTTAAATTTGATCACTTTTTAAATTCCCTTCTATTTTATGTATTTAATGTGGAGAGGGCCAGGGGACAGAAAGAATTTCACTGCTCCTTCTAGGATTTAATCACAAATACCTTGTTTTTTACTTCTGGGGAATACTATAAAGGGAAGTTGGATATGATAAGAAAGGCTTGGTTGATTCGATTATATCTGATGCATTTGTCAATTGATTGAAATGATCAGGTTTCAGAAGTACCTAGGACAGAGGATGCAGTCTCCTGAAGGTGATAGCCCAGTGCTGGGTGACAGAGGGGATTGCACAGAGAGGACTTCTCCTTCCCCCATCTGAGTAACAGATGTTCTGTGTTCCCATCACAAGTGTCTTTTGCACATCCCTAGTCTGATATTCATATCATGAGGTTTCACGATCTGCCCATTCCATTCATCTGTTTCTTCTAGACTGTGAGCTCCTTGATACCAAGCATGTGTTCTTTATACTGTTTTCCTAAATCCTGGGCAGAGTAGATGCTCAATGAGCATTTTGGAAGGAAGGAAGGAAGATAGGAAGGAAGAGAGGAAATGAGGGAGAGAGGAAGGAAGGGAGGAAGAGGCAAAAGTTTACATATAATGTTTACAAAGATACTCAACAAAGTAGAACATGTACTTAGTTTGATGAGTCATTTGATTAATAACGAAGTATGATTTATTTAAGATTCAAATACAAGTTATAATTGAACGGGTACTCTGGGCCTGACATATGAAAAATAAGTGCGGGCTTCCCTGGTGGCGCAGTGGTTGAGAGTCCGCCTGCCGATGCAGGGGACATGGGTTCGTGCCCCGGTCCGGGAAGATCCCACATGCTGCAGAGTGGCTGGGCTCGTGAGCCATGGCCGCCGAGCCTGCGTGTCCGGAGCCTGTGCTCCGCAACGGGAGAGGCCACAGCAGTGGGAGGCCCGCGTACTGGGAAAAAAAAAAAAAAAAATAAGTGCAATACATTCTAAAGGCTTTCAAGTCTTAAGTATAAGCTAAACAGATGAGATTTTTCAACCTTAAGAATTACCTGGGATATTAGCTTTGGAAAGTGTAAAAGGCAAAAAGAGGGAAATTGCTGAAATGAAGTCAGGGGGATTATTTGCATAAATATGTACAGTCACTATAAACTTCCAAAGGAATTTAAAATCACAATATAAACTTCCAAAGGAATAAAAAGGAATTGCTAAAAGAAAGCAGCTTTACTTATTGTCTTTATGTATTGAACCAAAATATTTTAGTAAGTCTTACTGTTAAGTGGTTGATTTAATTCTTTGTAAAGTTATTTTTTTAAAACCTGGATAATGTAAATATGTTGGTTAATCATTGGAGAACTCCCAGTCTTCTTCTTTGTTCCACTCCTTAAACAACCAGAAGATTGTAAATCCTTGAAGTTTCCTTGGAGTTATCTTAGGTAAAGTCCAAAGTTTAAGGTAGTGTTCCATAAAGCATAAATCTCACCACCAAAGTCCCTAAATCTCACCACCAAAGTCCCCTAAAGCAGAGAAGGATCAAAGGACACTCAGCATTCTAGGTTAGTCCTTAGCCTGCTTTCAACCTGTTTCTTTAAAGATTCATCATACTTGGCGTTTCACCCATGACCTACCCAGCTTTTCTTTAAAATATACTTTTTTTTATCTTAGAATAGTTTTACTTATTTATTTTTATTTTTTAATATTTATTTATTTATTTGGCTGCATCAGGTCTTAGTTGCAGTGCGTGGGCTTCTCTCTAGTTGTGGTGTGCTGGCTCCAGAGCGCACGGGCTTAGTTGCCCTGTGGCATGTGGGATCTCAGTTCCCTGACCAGGGATCGAACCCACATCCCCTAACTTGGAAGGTGGATTCTTAACCGCTGGACCACCAGGGAAGTCCCCTAGAACAGTTTTACATTTATAGAAAAATCACAACAAGAGTACAGAGAGTTCCCATACACTCTGTACCCAGTTTCCCCTATTATTAGCATCTTACATTAGTAAGTTACATTTGTTACAATTAATGAACCAGTATTGACACATTCCTATTAACTAAAGCCATAGTTTACTCAGATTTCCTTAGTTTTAGCCTAATATTCTTTTTCTGTTCCAGGATCCTGTCCTGGGTACCACCTTTCCTTTTGCTGTCAAATTTTCTTGGGTTCCCCTTGGCTGTAACAGTTACTCAGACTTGCCTTGTCTTTGATGAACTTGACAGTTTGGAGGACTAGTGGTTAGGTATTTTGTAGAATGTCCCTTAGTTGGGATGTTTTTCTCATGATTAGATTACAGGTTTTTGGAAGGAAGACCGCAGATGAAGGGCACCTCTCAATACATCAAATCAAGAGAACATACTACCAGTGTGACCTCTCAGTGTTGATGTTGACCTTGGGCTCCTGGCTGAGGTAGTAGTATCTGTCAGTTTTCTCCACTGCAGAGTTAACTCTTTTCCTTCTGGTTCCAGACTGTCCTCTTTGGAAGGAAGTCACTAGGCACAACCCACACTTAAGAAGTGGACAGTTATCTTCCGCCTCTGGGAGGGCAGAGTACAGAAATTATTTGGAATGTTTCTGCACAGCCAATTTGTCTCTTCTCCGTTTATTTATTTATTCAATCATTTATTTATATACACATTATGGGTATTTATTTTTACTTTTGGTTGTAATCCAATTCTACTTTATTTATTTTCTTGCTCAAATTGTTCCAATTTTGGCCATTAGGAGCTCTTTTAGTTGGCTTCTGTGTCCCTTTGACATATGTCTATCATTATGGGGTTTTCTTTTTTATCACTTTTTAAAAAACCTCCTGGCACAAGAAGAGACTTCAGACTCATCTTTGGTGTTTCCTGCCCCAGTCCCAGAATCAACCATGTCTCCAAGGAGTCCTAGGTCCTTTTACTGGAGGATGCTATAAGGAACCAAGGTTTGAGATCTAGGTATTCTTGGTGTCGTTGCTTCTAGGTCCTCTCAGCTGACAGAGAAAGGAAATTCATGTGTGTATATTAACTTGTATTTATATGCATGTCTATAAATATTTGTATATGTAACCAAATATTTGTATATGTAGCCATACAGACACATCTATACCTCTATTCAGCTTAACATACAGTGTTTCCAATGTGGATCTATTAACATATGGATCATTCTAGCCTTCTCCCTTTGCTTATCTGTAAACTCTCATACCAACAATGAGAAATCTGACTCCACTGTTGGTCATTCATTTACTTAATTGTCAATTTCCAGCATGCAGGTATAGTAAATCTGAATTGTTCATCTGTACCCCTGTGAGAAACAACTTTATCAACTCAAGCACAAAGCTTGCTTTCAGTTTCTTTTGCCTTTGGTCTTACAGACTTCACTTACTTACAAAGTTACTAGGGTCAACACCAATTTCCCCCAAGCCCGAAACCCCTTGATGGGTTGTTTTACACATTTACAGTATAGTTAACTTGTTTCCTCACATTCTGCATTCCATCTCTGGGATCCCCAATCTCCAGATGATTTTTTTGAATTTGCATACGTTGAGGTTCATGCTTTAGTATTAAAATAATGTTTTAAATTACCTAACATCTAGCAAAACTGATAAACTATGGCCTACCTTGTGTCAGGCCCTATAACAATGTCATTCGGTGGGGCTTTATCTTGTAGTCTCCTCGGAACAGCCCTGATGTGTCCCTGCATAATCAAGGCCCAGGCACCCCAGTCTAGGAAGCACGGACTACGGAAACTGCCTTGTGATATTTATGTCCGTATCTCTAAAATTCTAGGATTCCTTAGATTTGTGTAACCACATTTCTCTTAGCGGTTCCAGAATCTGCAAAACACGATCTATTTGGAGAACTGCATTTACATAAAGTTAGAATTTTTTTTCTTGTTGCTCTTTTGCTCCTAGGAAGAAAGTAATTTAAACCGCAGGGGAGAATAATAACTACTGAAGTCAATACTAGCTTTTGTCTAGAACAAATGCCATCAGCGCAACTTAAATTAGAATCCCCTTTGTCAGTCTGGGTTTGCTGAAAGCAACAATTAAGTTGCTCTGCACTCACAAGCGATCTGCTATATTGTTTTTGGGGGGGCTTTATTTGTTGCACCAACCACATTATCCAAACAGCATGTGCAAAATTATGCCAATAAAGGAAGGAAAGGCAATGGTTGTGTGTTGCTGTTATTGTTGGGTGGGGGTGAGGGATAGGACTGGCTGGAATTAGCACACTAACAAATAAATTGTCGTCCTGAAGGACTTTCATGCTTTGTAAATCTTTCCAACTTCATTTTACCTAACTCCCAGGACGATCATCCACCACATGATGGTATAAGGTTGTCCCCAGTGGGGAATATTTATTTCTAATGCTGCCATGACAGATTGAGGACTTGGTAGGAGTGATGCTCTGCAGTTGTATGATTGAGCTGAAAAGTTTAAGAAAAATATACTTAAAATCGTAACATTTATGTAGTAAGGCACTGGACTGTATCTTTTGTTTGTTTGTTTAAGCTACTATTTTTTAAACATCTTTATTGGAGTATAATTGCTTTACAATGGTGTGTTAGTTTCTGCTTTATAACAAAGTGAATCAGTTATACATATGTTCCCATATCTCTTACCTCTTGCTGGACTGTATCTTTTGATGTGCTGCCCCACTGAGAGATTGCAAGCATCCCTGGGGGTGGAGCCTCCCCTGTGGTAGGAGGGACTGCTGGGCGGGACTTTTCTGCATGTTAGTTATAGATCAAACAGCCACCTGTTGTGCAATGGGAAACTTGGAACCCAGAGAAGGAATCTAGAAGCAGATGCTTCAGGTTGAGATGTCCTTTGGCGCTTAGCAATGTTGATTAGGTATAATAACAGAACTCCACCTCTGAAGAGATAGAAAAAGGTTTCCCCCAAACTTTCCAGAATATTATTTTTGTTCACGGAAGCTAAGCATACTTTGTCATCCAAACACTTGGTTTTGAATGACTGGGAGGAAGAACCAGCTTAGTCAGGAAGGACAAGCTTACCTGAACTTCTGTTCACTTCAGGCTGGAGGAAGGGCTGAGAAAAGGAGTGGCTGGGCTGGGTCATGCAGCCTGGACTGTTGTCACGGCCCCCACGAGTGGTGATTTCAGGTGAAATGTGCCTGACATTGGGAGGGTTCTCAGGACTCCCATGATCGCCATGCCCGAGCTCTGAGGGTCAGACTCTACCTGCTTAAGACAAGGGTGGGATTTCACCCAAAGGGAAGAAATAATGATCTCTTATCCCAGAGGAAGAAGAGGCTCGGTTTGGACCAGACTGAGAAGATTCTTCTCTTTTTTCTGGGAACTGAGTTGGGCTTGGACTCTGAACTGTGGAGGTGGGGACGGTGCCAGGGGAGGCCCATGGAACCTAGACCGGGGTGCAGAGGTTGGGTCTGAGCCTGAAATCCTGACAGTATCCAACTCTAGAAGCAGTTGTGAATTTCACCGAGCTTATGACCAAGTCTTCTGTAAAGTTTTATGAAAAACCTGATCTCAGATGTACTATGTACAGATGTATTGCAGGGGGTTAAGGAGAATCAGACCCCCTCTTGGAGGCTGGAGAAAAGGATGCTATGAGGACAGAGATGCATGGCCCAGTAGAGTTGCATTCTTATATAAGAAGCAGCAGCAGAAGGCTGCAGGCCAAGAAGCAGGAAAAAAGCAACCCCCCAAAACTTACCCCTGAGAACATATGTGATGGCACCTTGAGAAACCTCAGATTAGCTGGGAGGCATGGGTTGAGGGTGTATGTGGGTGTTGGGGAGTGGGGGCTACATCTGAGTAACTAAATCAGGAGGGGCTCATGCAGTAATGTCTTGGGAGGGCAAAGATGGGAACCTAATTTCAGTTCAAGGTCACAGTTTGGAAATGTGAAGGACACAGAAGTCCCACTTAATTTTCTTCAGCTCCTAAGCATGTTTCTATGAATTTTATCCCATGAAAGGAATGCTACTGCACATCAGAAACAAATTCAGTGGCTAATTTGAAAAAGCAGTTATTTAAAAATAGAACAATATTTCAAATATCTTAAGCTAACAGCAGCACATGGGAGTCACATTGCCCTCTTTCTCTTCTTCCCGTAACTCTGACGTATGTGCTTTCTTGTGCACACAAGTTCACTCTTCTCTCTCAAACATCCTTAGCACAAGTGGAGGACTTATGTTCTTTACAATCCTAAAACCTTCGATTATAACCCACGCTAACATAACAAAGGTAATAAAATGTGGAAGCTTGCCAAACATTTGTAGAGTACTGTGCCATTCACAAAGCACTTCAAAAATATTTGATCTCATTGGAATAACACTTTCTTGCCAGCGTAGCTGTGTAGGTTTCTTTCCATTTTATTTTATTTTACTTATTTATTTATTTATTTATTTATGTGTAAGTAACAACTCATTTTTAAAGACTGGGCAGACATGAGCTCCCACTAGCTTTCTAGATTCAGCACACAGGAAAACAATGTTCAGTTTCCTTTTTTGGTATCACATGCTCGATCTCTAAACAGATACATGAAGTGGGTCTCTAAACTGTGAGTGGAAGTAAGCTAATCATTGACATTCCAGACACTTTGCTACTTGACACACTTAAACAAAAAATGCCCAGCCGCTCTGCAAACTAAGTTTCTACTCTGGAGAAAAATTATCCCCTTAAGGGGCCCACACAGCTCTGCTGAGGTTCCTGGTAGACTGTGACCTGTCTGCTTGTTTTTTTTTTCCAGCATCCCTTGGAGTACCCCGCTCAGAGACTGGCACAAAGGGAGTGGGTATCGTTGTTGAACAGGAAAAAATAAGGTAATTGCCATCAAAGGCACACTCCTTCAGTCCCAAGCCTTTGCTAACAAGTGACAGATTGAATCCTCTTAACTACCATGTGATGTATTGATTATAATCCTATTTCACAGATGAAGAAACTGAGGCTGTGATAATGTGATATAATAAGAAATATATATTTGGTCTTTGTCCTCGGTTCCTGGCACAGAGATCCTACAATCCTTGTAATTTCCTGAGCAATAGGGGTGATAAAGAGCATATTTTGTTATCATATTTGTTGTAGTCCTCAATTCCTGACTCAAGGGCTTCTAAGCTTTTGGGATCTCTGGAGTGATAAGAATGTCATTCTTATGCTAATGAGATGACTGGTGGCTAGGGTCCTCTAAAGAGCCTCAGGATGGGGGCTGGTCACTGGAAAGACCACAATGATCGGAACTTTCATCCCCACCCCGAGTTCCCGGTGGAGGGGAGGAGCTGGAGACTGAGGTAATCACCAATGGCCGTGATTTAATCAATCATGCCTATGTAATGAAACCTCCATAACAAGCCCTAAACTGCTTGGGGGCGGGGGTTAGGGGTGATTTAAAGAGTTCCTGGTTGGTAAACTGACTGAGGTGCCGGGAGGGTGGTATGCCCACATACCTTGTCCTGTGCATCTCATCCACTGACTGTTCTAAGTTGTATCCTTTACAAGAAGCTGGTAATAATAAGTAAAGCTTCTTCCTGAGTTCTGTGAGCTGATCTAGCAAATTACCAAACCCGAGGAGAGGATGGTGGGAATCCCCGATTTACAGCCAGTGGGTCAGAAGTATGGGAGGTCCAGAACTTACACTTGGTGTCTGAAGTTTTGTGGGACTGAACCCTCAGCTTGTGGGATCTGATGCTAACTCTGAGAAGCTAGTATCATAACTGAGTTAAATTGTAGGGCACAGTTGGTATCCAGAGACTTGGAGAATTGCTTGGTGTGGAAAACCCATACTTGGATATCACAACTGTTATGAGTAAAAATGGTTTATAGAGACTCAGAGAGATTAACTTGTCTAACTCCACACAGCCTAAGAGTGTAAAAGCTGGTATTTGAACCGAATTCCTCAGATTTTAATTCCGTAATACCATGTTGTCTACTGTTTTATCTGTTTAACTTCTGGAACATTCTTATTAATCCTGGTGCTCATAAAAAATGTATTTCATGAGAAACCCACAGTGGCACTTCAAAATGAACATTTTTGTAATCTTTACGAGAGAAAAACAAAGCATAAATACACCACTGAACGTCACAGTGAGTGGCTGAAGTGCTACGTCTGGAAATTAAGTCTCTGGTCCCAGGTTCACTATGGACTAAAAATATTAATTCTGATAAAATAGGTGGTCTCTCACTTTTGCTTATTTTGTTTTACTCTTTCAAAACATAAGCAACTCATTATCTGTGTTTTTGCTTATGAGATAATATTAAACTTCAGGAAACCACATTGTTCGCTTCAGTGGAACCAGCTGGGGAAAAGGCATGATAAAAATTAGAAGGATCACGCCCACTAACAATAATTCCACCACCAGCAGCAAAACCAACAGCATAATCATCACCACTACCCTACCACCAGTAAGACGACCACCACCACCATCACCATCAGCATTAGGTTTTCTTGGGACAAGACAGAAGGGGTCGATTTCTCTTCCTTATGTGGATATCACATTTATGACTTCCCTTTCACTAAAAAGTTATGTCCCATCACTATCCAAGCCTATTCAGACTTCAAACATTGAAACATGGTTTTGACAGGATACAGAGTTTTAGTAAGTAAAAACAAAGAGCTAAGCCACATTAATGGCAGGGGTGGTTTACAAACTCTTTTTCATCAGTCAGATTCTTTTCATCATGTATATAGAAGTGGTCAACTTTCAAAAATGTCTTTTAAGTAAGTTTGAATATACGTGTTTTTCTGACTTACCCCCACACCTCCGAAAACACGCGCGCGCGCACACACACACACTCACACACTCAGACACACTCAGACACACACACACTCACACACACTCACGTGATTCTATAATAACATTTAGCTCTTCCTTATGAATTTATGTTATACAAATACAAATGTCTCTCTCACTACTTGTCTTTCGAGGCCCTAGATTAACACCCTGTATGACTAATAAACTGGGGATCAGACTTTGCTCTCTGCACAGGGTAGTTTCTAATCTATAGTGACCTGTGTGATGAGCATAATCCCTATGTTTAAAAACTGTAACAAGTAGATAATGACTAAGATTAATTTTCTTAACCAGTTAGATTTTGAGCACACAAACAGATATTTTCCTTTTCCAGGTATCAATATAAAATCTATTAAGAATCCATCTGAAACTGTTCTCAAAGTCTATGACATCTCTTATTTTATGATGGTGAACTCTCCCTATTCAAAATGGATTTGTTTTGAAAAAGGCCTCATTCAGAGGCAGGCTGTTGAGTAAAGGGAATAATCAAACTGAGTATGAAACTGTTTGTTTTTTGGTTAAAAACAAGCTTTTACTAAAATGTAATACAGTGATTCTGAGTGGGTAAGTAAAAATTCTGGGGATGGTGTATGTGTTGGTTATTTTGAAAATGCATTCTGAGATGGCAGATTGAAAAAGAAAATCCTTGATTTCATTAAATAAACAGTAAAAAACATTTCAACTTAAGTTTAAACTTTCTGGGATGGCATGATAAGTGTGGTGGGGTTTAGGACAGAGGATAGCTGACGGGCTTAAAAATTTTTTTTCACATGTCAAAAAGATGTATGAAAGGTTAAAAAACGTTGTAAGAAGACTTTTTTCTTGTGTGGCTTCTAACTTGATTTTAAAAGAAATTCACAAAATAGGACTCCAGAAATATTTTAAGAAATGGCCTCTGCAATGAAATAGAGGTATAGTCTTCTTAGGGCGACTGTTTTGAAGGTTAATGCTCATTTTAATATTAAAGTTCTAGTATACTCACTTAAAAAATTAGATTAGGGGCTTCCCTGGTGGCGCAGTGGTTGAGAGTCCGCCTGCCGATGCAGGGGACACAGGTTCGTGCCCCGGTCCGGGAGGATCCCACGTGCCGCGGACCGGCTAGGCCCGTGAGCCATGGCCGCTGAGCCTGCGCATCCGGAGCCTGTGCTCCGCAGCGGGAGAGGCCACGAGAGTGAGAGGCCTGCGTACCGCAAATAAAAAAAAAAAAGGAAGACACATATGCTGGCTCCTACTCTGTAGTTTCTCTGCTGTCTAATCTGAGAGGCAGGATGGGCACCCAGGTGCCCAGACACATATGGGCACCCAGGTGTGATGTGTTACCACACCCCAAACAGAAAGAGCAATATATTTCCTGCTCAGCACAACTCCCCTATTCTGGACGTACGGGTTTCACCAATGTCCAATTTCTTAGACAAGAAAATAGCTGGTCCAATGAAGGTTCACGAGTGATCAGTGTTTCTAAAATCTAAGACCCTTTGTTTCAGCCCCGTGTGGCAGTCTTGCATCCCCCCGGCAGCTGTGCATTCATGGGAATCCACTGAAGTCATTTGTCGGGAAGCAATTCCCTGATTGGGCTTGGAACATGGTGCAGCTATTTTTAGGGTTTCAGCTGGTGTCCTTACCAGTTCCACATGATCTAGAAGTTGCTCCACTTCCTTCTATTGAGATAATTTGGGAAATGAGTGTTAGATGGAATTTCATTCTCTGCATCTATCATTACTGATGTTTTAAAATAAACAAGTTCTTAGAATTCTTTCCACCAACCGGAAAAAATCTAGTTGCTGCTTCAGGTTTGAGTGCCTTAGGAAATTATGGGAAAAATCAGCTAAAGCGAGTTGAGAATCTTGGGCCTCTGTCACCATACGAGTAAGTCAAAGAAGGAGCCTCGCTTGGGACCGGCTTGCCAGGTAATTTTCACACTGGACTCTGCTGAGCATCACTGTAAAGGATGACAGATTGTGAGATGGTAGGGCAGGGTCACACACATCCTCTACATCCCCTGGGGTGCTTGTTAAGACTCTCAGACTCCACCCAGATCTTCTGATCAGACTCCTCAGGGGTTAAACCCAATAACTTGCATTTCTTATGGACTCCCAGGTGACTCTTAAACACACGCAAAAGCTTCAGAACCACTGCCGACCGTCCATAGATTTAGGAGCTGGAAATTGGGGTCTGGGCTGCCCCCATCCCCATTCCACATTCATCTACTTTACACACGGGAAGAAACACTTCTGTGGCCAAAAAATTTAAAAAGTTAGAAATAACTATTCCCGTGTAAACCTCTGAAAAAGACCTTCTCATGCTTATTTTCACTGATGATTTCTTTCTAGTTAGAATACAAATGAATGCATAAGAAAGTGATTTTGTCCAGAAAACTTCAGGATATAGAAAGCCACTTACTTCATCTACCACAAGGACCCAGTTCCGCATCTCCAGCTGCAACTGACCTGTAGGATTCGGGAGACTCCCAGGAGTGTTGGGCCAGGGTGTCTGGGATTAATGCCCGGCCACCATTGCACATCCAGGACCCTACTTCCCCGTCCACTTCTCAAATTTGGCCTTCAGCCCAAGAGCTCCTCATTGCAAGGTTTAAGAATGTGACATATACAAGCATGATCACAGAATGCATTCCATATGCTGGCTTTTGGGTCACACAGAATGAAGACATTAAGAACATGTTAATATGGTTGCTTGTAAGACAATTCTGTGGTTTTTGCTGTCCTAAATACCTGAAGTAAGTCTTTCTTACTGTGTCAAATTTAACAAGAAATCTAGAAGATGAAAGGAAGTAGTGGAACTAAAACTTCCAAATTTTAACTCATATAATATACCATTGAGTTTCACGTTATGAAAACTTATTACTATGACTCAGATAAGTTTCGTAGGGTAAAAACTTCAAATCCATAAAAATACAGTACATAGTAACTCACAAATGTTAATTAATTTATTAAGCATCTGTTATATACAAAGCTCCATTCTATATATTTTGTGAGAACTACAAAGGGGATAATATATTGATTCAGGCTTTCAAGGAATGTACGATTGAACAGAGTGTAAAGGAGAGGAGTAATGCTCGTATAAGACTCTGTAACAAATGCAAGGGTTAGAGCTCTGTCGTTATATATGAGAGAAGGGAAGGTCTGAGTGCTTCTTTGAAGCTGTTTTACTTTCACAAAGGTATACTTTTTAAAGATGGTACCTTTTGCCATGGATTCTTTGCTGTATCTGTGTGTGTGTGTGTGTGTGTGTGCGTGTCTGCCTTCCTCTGAGTATTTATTTCTGTATGTTTTGGCTCTGGCTTTTATTTTACAGGTTATTAAAAGAGTACATATGCACTAGAATATTAAAAAGTTAACCTAGAGGCAATTACTATTGTCAGTTTCCTATATATCTTTTAGAGATATCCTATGAAATTATAAGCATAATGTATGTACATATTCTTTTCTAATCCCTCCTTTTTAAAAAGCAATAAATATTAGCACATGATATGCACCATTTTTGCTTTTACCTTGGAGATTATTTCCAAGAAATACATATACAGTTATTGCACTTTAAAAATGGCTGCAGGCTTCCCTGGTGGCGCAGTGGTTGAGAGTCCACCTGCCGATACAGGGGACACGGGTTCTTGCCCCGGTCTGGGAGAATCCCACATGCCGCGGAGCGGCTGGGCCCGTGGGCCATGGCCGCTGAGCCTGCGCGTCCGGAGCCTCTGGTCCGCAATGGGAGAGGCCACAGCAGTGAGAGGCCCACGGACAGCAATAAATAAATAAATAAATAAATAAATAAATAAATAAATAAATATATAAAAATTAAAATGGCTGCAGAGTATTGTATTATCTGAATTGTATTCATAGTATTCTATTATCCATAATTATTTTAACTAATTCTCTATAATAGTCATTTATAAAGTTTCCGTTTGTTGCTGTTTCAAAAATTTCTAGAAGTAGGATTGTGGAATATATGCACTGCATGCATATACGGTTACCTTGGAAATTTTTAATATGAATATAAAGTCTAAAGTTAATGAATACCTTTACCACCCACCCAAACAATCCAATGTATAAACACTTGAACTCCAGTCACCTCCTCCTTACTTCTATACCATTGCTGCATTTTAGTTTTATCTTTTTTGTTTAACTCTGAAAGTATATTATTATTGTTGTTTTCCACATTAAAAGTTTGTTTATGTATACCCACAATTTTACATATTTCTTTACTCACCATTCTTTCTTTCATCCCAGACCTTTCGTCTAGGATTAGTTTCTTTCTATGTGAAATGCTTATTTGGAAGTTCTTAAAGCCAGGGTCTGTTAGTTGGAACCTCTATTAGTTTTTATTTACCATAAAATATCTTTATTTCATCGTCATATTTGAATGATAGATTTGTGGGTATAAAATTTTAGTTTTTGAGTTATCTTTTTCTCAGCATATTGAAAATATTATTCCACTATCTTCTGATTTTCATTATTGCTGCTAAGAAGTCAGCTGCTAGTATAATTGTTACCCCTTTGCAGATGATTCTTCTTTTCTGGCTGCTTTTAAGATCCTCTTATTGTTTTTTCTACAGTTTGATTATGATGTGTATAGTTGTGGATCTTAAAAAACTTAATCTTCTTTGAAAGATTCATCTTTCAAATATGAGAATTTGAATCTTTTGACAGTAACAGAAAATTCGTAGCCATTTTCATTTTGAATATTGCCTCTTCTCCATTCTCTTTATTACATCCCTCTGAAAATCTGATTGTGATTTTGGGATTCTGAAACTCACTCTATGCTACAAGATTCTTAATATCTTTCTAATTTTCAGCACTTCATTTTCTCTCTCTGCTGCATTAGTGTAATTTCTGTTGAACCATTTTCCATTTCAGTGAATCAGTCTTAAACTGTGCCTGTTGTGTAGCCTGAAAATTGAGCTTTGACTTTCAATCACTATATTTTTGTTTTTAGACATTCCTTTGGATTCTTTTTGAATTTTCTTGATTGATTTTATAATCTCTCATTCATGACTCAGGTTTATGTGTTTGTTGTAGTGCTGACTATGGACTCATGTTCCTTGGAACTTGATCTGTAGCAGTCTTTGAAGCCTTAGTTGAAAGTAATTTCCTTCAAATATGCATTTACTTCTACCTTGTACAGCAGGGCACTACCCACTAGGGGCTATTTTAAAATCAGTTCTAGATTTGAAGTAGTGTGAATTTGGGCTGAATATTCCCATGAAAACTAGATTATGGTTATGAATTCTCAGGAGAGAGATTTTTCCCTTCAACCCACCTCCAAGGTTGAGAGACACAAGCACTTTTTAATGGTCCCTTCTGTGGGTTCTTAGGTTTGTCTGCTGTTCTTAGGTTTGTCTGCTGTTCCTAGATTACTCATTGGTTTTCCTTTCAGACTCCCCCCTTTTGTTGCACATGAGGATTTGTCTTATGCCTCACAGTTTGCACAGTTGTCAAAAACAGAAGCTCAAAATAATCATGATTTAAAAGATTTCCCCAGAGCAAAAGCCGGATTCAGTGCTTAGTTACCTATATATATTTCTCCTTTTAATTAACTTTCACCCTCCATTGATTTTCTTTTCTCCCTTATTCATGAGTGCATTTATAAAGAGGTTTATTTTTTTAAATAAAAGCAGCATCTATCTTTGTTGTTTTCAGTGGAAGAGCAGATCAGGCTATCTCTCTAAAATTATGTCAAGAAACAGCAGCCCATAAAATTCTCAAGAGCTGAGCTTCAGTTCCTTCCCACAGACACTTCAATTCTTGTCTCTCTGAGGCATACACTAAGATCACGGTAATGGGGGCAGTTACAGTGCAGTGCAGTGGGGATGCTGGTGCCTTTGATGGAAAAGTGAGGGCTTTCACCTCTGCTGTAGCAGCAGGACTGCACTGGCACTGCATTCTTCTGCTCACCCAGGTCAGGGGGATGTTGTGTGAGTTCCTCTTACCTCCAAACATTTCTGGCACTGCCCAAGTTTCTCACCTGATACTAATTGTATGACCAACTTTGAAGAAAGTATTAACCTTAAGTTGAATAACTATATCTATCTGTGTTTATGGCGCTGGGGTTACAGGAATAATCTGGTGAGTTTTCCGAGAGTGGATTTGTCTGCTCTTGTTGCCATAACAAAATACCACAGACCGGGTGGCTTGAACAACAGAAATTTATTTTCTTGTGGTTCTGGAGGCTGGAAGTCCCAGATCAAGGTCTGGCAGGGTTGGTTCCTGGTGAGAACTCTCTTCCCGGCTTGCAGATGGATGTCATCTTGCTGTGTGCTCACATGGTCTTTCTGAGGTGCAGGCTTGGGGGAAGAGAGAGATAGAGAGAGGGAGATTGAGGGCGAGAGAGAGAGGGCTCTCTTCTGTCTCTTCTTATAAGGGCACCAAACCTATCTAATCCAATTGGATTAGGGATCCACAGTTACGACCTCATTTAACCTTAATTACTTCCTTAGAGGCTCAACTCCAAATACAGCCACTCTGGGGGGTTAGGGCTTCACCATATGAAATTGGGGGGGCGGACACAAACATTCAGTTTGTGAATGAACGCACCTATACGAATGTCAGGTGTTAGGGGACTATTACAGGTTACAATCCGAGGCAGTGACTGCCAGTTTTAGCCCTTAGAGGGCTTTGCTCTGATGTTTACCTGCTTGGTGATACACTAGGCCTGTGTTTCAAAGCAGGGTGTTTAAATCTCAAAGGGGTGGACAGTGCATTAGGAGAAAGGATAAAATATTAGAGCCCTATTTATAATTATTTCATCTTATTGTTTTACAATTTGTTTTTGTGTTTTTTATATATATGGAAAGTATTTTACTACACTTATACATGTATGTAGTTTATATAATCATAAATGTACTCATAACAAGGAACATGTCTAGAATAATTACTGAGGGGTAGGGAATCACAAAGTCCCAGGGATCACTTGCAAGGAAGGAAGATGGCCCTTTTCAAGGTATAGGAATCCATGAACACAGTTAAGATATAAAACTCGATAATAAGAATAGATCACAAGAAAAAACCATCAGAGAAGTAGAGACTGTTGATAGAAGGAATGAGAAGCATAAACCATGCCACCCCAACCCAGGAGGAAAGGAAAAGAAAAATGAGAATGAAGAAAGTATTGTTATTATTTCCCAGTAGCTTTTAGCTGTCTCTGCTGTGTTTGCCCTACTGATTCTTTTGTTGTTGTTGTTAAAGATTTTTCTCTTTTTTAAAAAACTAATTAAGTTTTGGCTGTGTTGGGTCTTCTTTGCTGCGCGCGGGCTTTCTCTAGTTGCCGTGAGTGGGGGGCTGCTCTTCGTTTGTGGTGTGTGGGCTTCTCATTGCAGTGGCTTCTCTTGTTGTGGAGCTCAGGCTCTAGGCCCATGGGCTTCAGTAGTTGTGGCACATGGGCTCAGTAGTTGTGGCTCACGGGCTCTAGAGCACAGGCTCAGTAGTTGTGGCGCACGGGCTTAGTTGCTCTGTGGCATGTGGGATCTTTCCGGACCAGGGCTCTAACCCGTGTCCCCTGCATTGGCAGGCGGATTCTTAACCACTGCGCCACCAGGGAAGTCCTGCCCTACTGATTCTTAATAATCCCATTGGTGGCGTGACTCCAGCTAACCACAAGTGATAATCATATAAGTGCTCTCACAGAGTACCATGATTTCTTACAGAGGGCTCTGAGTTGCTCACAGAGTTTATCCTGAACCATCTCTGTGTTTCCTTCGTAGAAAGAATAACGTTTGGCCTTGACCCAAACATCCTCTCTGCTGATTAATTCGAGAATTGAAAAGCAGAGTTAATTGCACTTCACCAGTACTCTTGAGGTGCAGGAAAACACATTAAATTGTTTTCTTTGAGAAGGTATTTTAAAACTTGATGTGTTGGATTCCCTTCTGAAAAGGGAAAAACCAGTCAGGGGATTGGCTACCCTTCAGTAATGGGTGAGAAGGAGTCCTCTGTGGGGTTATAAAGAGGCCCACAGCTTTGGTCCTTTCCTCTCTGGCCCCCACAAGGATGTAGAGTTTTATGTGCAGCCCCCAAATTGCCTGAAAATCAGAGTGGCCGCTTCTACTCAGATCCCAGTCAGTGCTTGTCTCTCGGAGGCAAAAACACAGGCATCCATGCACAAAGAACAAATGCCCTTGTTGGCAACAGGCATTTGCAGAGAATCTGGGCTGGATAAAGGGGAGGGGAAGATTTTCCGTGTCTCATGATACAGAGAGTCAGTGTGCATGCCCGGGGCCAGCGTGGAGGCAGGATGGGTCTAACTCAATGAGTTTATTCTCTGCTAGGTGTTGAAGGTACAGAAACACATAATGCAGTTTCCCTTCCAGGAAGAGTTCACACATAGTACAGGGCTCAGTAATTTGCCTAAAATTTTATGCCAAATTATGTGTTCATTTGGATACAAGCATTTGTTTTTTCTGGGGATGTACTTCATAGATTGCAAAAAGGTCTGTGACCCCCCAAAATGTTAAGAATGATTGTTCTACACAAATGCTTTTTCTTGGGCATCTTTTCATTCAAAAGGGATGTTAGTTCTTAGAATTAGATAGAAGCATCCAGGGCACACAGAGGGAGATATATAGAGCTGGCAGCACCTTTTCAGAGGTCTGGTCCTCTAACTCTTACCCTGCTGCTGAAGGGCCTGATAAAACGCTTCCAGGCAGATTGAGCTGGTGGCGTTGGTGGTGGCAGTGGTGGTGGGAGATTCTGTTTTTTAAGGACTTCTAGGCTTTTTTCTTTTTTTGACATTCACATGGATGACAGATAGATTTCTCATCAAGATCAAAATTTGTTAAATCCCAGCATAAGCACTTTGAGTAGAAGAAGTTTCCATCATAATATTTTTAAACTTTTCTTTTCCTATACATCTTCAAGGAAGACAGATCTATAACAAAAGTAATGTGTGTGGCAGGGTGTTTGTTGGTTAGTGAGAAGCTGTCATTTTAGTGGTTAAGGGCACAGACCCTGGAGCCAGGTTGCCTGGGTTCAAGTCCCAGCTCCTCCAATTTGTCACTACTTAATCTCAGTTTCCTCGTCTGCAAAATGGGAATAATAACAGTATCGGCCTCATTGGGTGGCAGTGATTTGATGAGCTAACGTATGTGAAGACCTTAGGACAGTGCCTGATTGCTTATAAATGCTACCTTAGCACATTCTTAATGATACCTCCCCCTCCAATCCCTCTAGACCCTACCTCTGCTCTCCATTCAGTAACTAGATGGTGGTAGGTGATCACTGTCATAGGGAAGCAATGTGAAAGCAAAGATCAGAGGAAAAAGTCTCCTCATGGCCTTTGAGTTTCAGAAGAATAGGCTTTGAGGAAATGGAAACAGGACAGAGGTAACAGACTATCAATCTCAGATGAGTAGTCGGAAGGGCCCTCCCTTCACCCTCACATACACACTGGCTAGAAAAGGATGCCACAGACTGGAAGGAGAGTGAATTGGATCGGGGAGTTATGAGAGCTTAGATGCTGGGAGGTCCCTAAGAAAGGAGGCCGTGAGCCCTGGTTCCACGTCAAGCGTGAGGGATGCTGGAACCTAAAACCAACCCAACAAAAAGAGAACAGAGTGAGCCCACGTCCTGTTTCTGTAATGTTCTGGGGAAGTGACAATGACTCTATACTGTGACTTGGCAGGTGTGGCCTTATAGAGTTCTCCGGGCCCCATCATGACCCCAACATGATTTCTTGGTCCCCAAGCGTGGTAGAGAGTACGGGAATGAGGCAGCCCCAGCGACCACCACGGACAGTGTGTGACATGAGATGGTGCTTCCCAGCAGGAACCAGGATGAATAGACGACACTGAGGATGAAGACCAGGTCTGCCCTCACCCCGACACCACGTTAACCCCCTGGTGCTCAGATGCCACACTCAGGAAAACAGAGGGGAGACTCACCCCGCCATCTCAGGAAGAAAATGGAACTTGAAATAAAAATTAAATCGAGTTATGAAAAATTCAAGATTGCTTTTTAGCACATTTGAATTTGCAGACAGAGACTTATACCTACTCTACCTGTTCCTTCGTGACTCAGTCGTTGTCCTCATTCGGAGAAAGTGAACGAAATTTTGGCTTGAAAGATTTAGTTCAATATCCGAGTCAGCAGGGTGCATCTCCTCTACCCGTCAAGGCTGCACAACACTGAGAAGAGACAGGGAACTGGGGAGCAGTGGACCCCTGAGATCGCAATCACAACACATCAGAATGGGGGAGGGAGATGAGCAGGCGCTGGGAGCTCTCCACTGGGAGGGACGGGGAAGGGGAGCACTGCTCCGAGGCCTGGACCTCTATCCAAGGCAGGGACTGTGGGAACATCCATACCCGTAAGATGGGAGTACTGTAATCCTAGCTTCCTGTCCTGTTCCAGCCAGGATTCTCTACACAATCATTAATGGATGTCTACTCTATTCCAGGTATTGTGTTGGATGCAGGGAACGTTCCTGGGTGAATGAGAGGGGGTCTCTGCCCCCAGAGTGTCCATTTGTAATAGGGGCGGGGCAGGCACATGGCTGTTAGCGAGCCACCCGTAGAAGTCCCGCTCAGCCGTTGGTCGGCCTCACAGTGGGCCCCTCCCCCAAGCAACTGACCGTTAGGGAGTGACCCTTAACAGTCCTGTTCGGCCGTTGGTCGGCCTCGCAGGGGGCCCCTCCCCCAAGCAACTGACTGTTAGTGAGAGACCCTTAGGGACCAACCGTTAGGGAGTGACCGTTAACAGTCCTGCTCAGCCGTTGGTCGGCCTCGCAGTGGGCCCCTCCCCCAAGCAACTGACCGTTAGGGAGTGACCCTTAACAGTCCTGTTCGGCCGTTGGTTGGCCTCGCAGGGGGCCCCTCCCCCAAGCAACTGACCGTTAGTGAGAGACCCTTAGGGACCAACCATTAGGGAGTGACTGTTAACAGTCCTGCTCAGCCGTTGGTCGGCCTCGCAGTGGGCCCCTCCCCCAAGCAACTGACCGTTAGGGAGTGACCGTTAACAGTCCTGCTCAGCCGTTGGTCGGCCTCGCAGTGGGCCCCTCCCCCAAGCAACTGACCGTTAGGGAGTGACCGTTAACAGTCCTGCTCGGCCGTTGATCGGCCTCACAGTGGGCCCCTCCCCCAAGCAACTGACTGTTAGGGAGTGACCCTTAACAGTCCTGTTCGGCCGTTGGTCGGCCTCGCAGGGGGCCCCTCCCCCCAAGCGAGCCAAGCAAGCGACCCTTAGCGAGCAAGTGTCAAGGAGCCACTGTTAGCGGTCCCACTCACCGTTAGCGAGCTACCATTAGGGAAGGACCCTTAGCGAGTAACCGTTAGTGAGCGAGCCTTAGCAGTCCTCCTCAGCCATTAGTTGGCATCGCAGTGAGCATCTCCCCCTCCCCTTTCTCTGTGTAAAAGAAACCCGAATTTGGACTGAGGGAAGATGTTTTTTTGAGACACTAGTCAGCTATTTTCTCAGTCGGCTAGCTTTCCCGTTAAAGTCATTACTCCTTGCCTCAACAACTTGTCTCCCGACTTATTGGCCTGTCGTGCAGCGAGCGTGCTTGGGCCGGGTAACACATTCTGGGCTCACAAAGACCTTTCCACGTTAAGTAGACAGTAGGTAAGGTGGGAGCACAAGCTGGGGAGGGGAGTTTGTCCAATCTGAGCGCTCCAGAGCAATTCCTAGCAAACAGGGCTCCTACGCTGGGTCTTGGGAGGACAAATGGGTGTTCATGAAGGAGACAGAGATTCAGGGGACACAGCCGCATCACAGGTGTGCAGGGAAGGAGCGGCAAAGGGCACGGAGCACAAAGCATTCGGCATCTCTGCACTGTCGGGTCAAGTCACCGAGTGGAGACGTGAAGTCGGAGATGGAAGTTTGGGCCAAGTCACAGAGGGCCTTGGAGCTTATTATCAGGAGTTTAGCCTCAGTTCTGAAGCCAATGAGTAGCTGCTGACAGGTTTCTGGGCAGATGGCGCTATAGCCAGGTTTATATTTCACAAAGACGTGTCTGGGGCAAATGGGAGAGAACTCGAGGGGTGGCCAGAATGTTAGTTAAGATTGTCTGCAGACCCTCACTCACCAACCAGCTCCAATAGGTCCCCAGATTGGACCACTGGCTCCACAGACCCATCACCAAGTCTTGCAAGTCTTGCTTGTAAAAGAAGGTCCAAAGGAGGAGGTTTCCGACTAACTGGGAACAGTGCAGGATCAGACACCTGAGATCTGAGGGCTGGTACTTAGTCTGGTTTCTGATGAGTTAGAAGAGCAGCAGACTACTCTCCTTGGCATCCAGACTCCTGCCTGTTCCCCCTCCGGCAACCTCAAGATCCAGATCGCCCACTTCCCTGACCTTGCTGCCGGGTGGGAGCTTCCAGTACCACACCCTCTAGCCATCCTTGTGTAGCTGCCCCCACCCCAGGGTGGAGGTGCTATTCTTGGAATGAGGAAGCAGGCCATCTCGCCAGTGACTGCACTAGTCCCTCAGTGCAATGGGGCCGGCAAGTGTCCCTGCACCTTCCAGAACTCCCAGTTTCAGCCTAGAGCAGGGTATGACACTTCTGTCAGCCTTAGGACAATTGCAGATTTGTACTTTATCAAAATTGCATTTTCATAATTACCAGTGTGTCCGGGGCTTCCAGGGATTGCAGTAACTCTGTCCTGCCTCTTGCTAAGTCATTTGGCTGCATTTCGGAAATACTGTCTCAGTTCCGACTGGCTTCAGTCTGCCTCTTCCAATTCATTATTCATGCCTGTGGCTCAGATTTTCACATCCTCACAGCCATCGGTGGCCCAGCGATCTTGGTTGGGAAAGGGAAGAAGTGGGAAAGGAGGGTGAGAGCATACAAAGTAGGGTGAAGGGGAAATGACAAAAAATAAATAAAATCATGCAGAGGGTTGGCGGGGGCGGCACAAGGCAGGGTGGGGAGCAGATCTGTGGATGACTGGGCAAGGGGATGGCTGGGTTAAACAGGAGTAAAAGGGAAAAAGCTCAGAGAGACAAGAGAACAGGGCAGAGGGAAGTGTGGCACTGTCCTGGAAAAGGAAACTATGTGACTTGACTGCAAGATCAAAAACATGCAGGGGGTGCGGGTTCGATCCCTGGTCAGGGAGCTCAGATCCCACATGCCCCGTGGCCAAAAAATCAAAACATAAAACAGAAGCAATATTGTAACAAATTCAATAAAGACTTCAAAATGGGTCCATGTCAAAAAAAAACAACTTTAAAAACAAAACAAAACAAAAATGCAGCTCTTGCTATTGATTAATTTTGTTTATCTTTGCAGCACACGCCGGGCTGCAAAGAGACATCATAGGTGGGTGTGAACAGGGAAATGAGCTCACTGTGCAGAGTTCCCAGTAGCTTTGATGCTGTCCCACAGGTTTCTTAGGAACCACTACGATTCCCTTTAAACAATCCTTCCCTCCCCCCCCACCCCGCCAAATCCTCACTCTTTAGATTGGGTAGTCCAGTTAATGATGTTGACTGTTTCCGCAGATCCTGTTGGAGCTTTGGCCCTTATGCATCTGGAACGTTCCATGGGATGGAGCACGGCTGGGCAGGGTGGACCGCTGAGGACAGAGAGCTGACCCAACAGACACCTGATCTGACAGGAGCAAGTCCTGCAGAACCTGCGCTGGAGAGATTTTGGCGGTCACCCAGCCGCAGTTCACCACCCTGGCTGCACCTAGACGCACCTGGGAGCTTAAAAAAATATTCGTTTCTGGATTCCATCCCTGGAGGTTTAATTCAAGTGGTCTGGGGTAAGGCCCTTGCATCATTATTAAAAATAAGAAAAACATGCGAGGCTGCTGTGCAGCCAAGAATGGAGACCCCCAACATAGTTCAGACTTTTCATTTTACAGATAAGAAAACAAAGGCTCCCAAAGGCAACGTCAGGTGCCCTGATTTTCACAGATAAGGAGTCGAGGCTCTCCTGGCCCCTCAGGTGAATGCTGGCTCTGCCAGGCTAGGAGCATCTCAGCACAAGTGCCTTCTCAGCATTACTCCTGAGCCTTACTCCCTAACATGTCCATCTGGGGCTCAGCACCCTCTGGAGAGGTTCATTCTAGCCTGCTGAATATTTTATAAGTGCCTGAAGACAGGTCAGACACATAAATAACTCCTTCTGTGAGGGAACACACACACACATCCGTGCCCCCCATCCCAGCACGTGCACACACACGTACAAACACACAGACACAGCCTTTCCTCATTTGTGTTTGAAAGCAGGTGGCTTTGTTTCTGAAATGTAGTCACTGCTAACAATAAAAAACGTGAAGGGAAGAAAGTGAACAAAGGGAGCAGCTCTGCTGATGTTCCATTCCAGAAGCGTTCTGTTTGATCCTAGCTGGAGCAGGGCATTTCTTAGATGGATTTGGACTTCATACACATTTGACTGAACAAGGGGTGCTGGGGATGGCAAAAGTGAACACTGAGCCTGGTGAAATGAGGCAAAAGGATGCATGCCTCTCTTTACAGGAAAAATCCTGTTTATTAACAGTTTGTGGAATTTCAAATGTAGAACACACTGTATAGCTTTCTTTTTAACATCAACTCCAAATGTTTTTTTCCTTTTTCTTTTTTTTTAAAATAAATAGAATAGCTTTGCTGCCTAATACTACTCAGGACAAATATTCTCTGGTAAATTACAAATAAGAGAAATCAATTTGATTTCATACAAGGCTGCATTTCATTTTGGAAGATCTTTTAGTCACATTTAAGTGCAAGAGAAAAAGATAACAGATGAAATAGCTTCATATGGAAATAGAACATTCTTGAACATTTGTTTTAATTCATTCCCACGTCCAGCTGAGCATGATGCAGAATAATGGTTTTCACAATGACTCAGGGCATCTCCCTCCCCCACCTCCAAGAATGTTTCCAGTTACATTCAAAACCTTAGATGATGGAGGATGAAAATAGCATCTTATTACACACCTGTCGGGTGGCAACATTCATTCCTAGGAGAAAGATCTCCCCCAAATGTTGCAGCGGGAGGCTTAATTTATACACACCACAAAATTCATATTCATGTGTGCTCCATTTAGGCTTCATTATGCTTACAAATCTTCTGATGAATGAGAAATCAATAAACTGAGGAACTGTAGATGTAGAAACAAAAAAAATAGAGTTCACCATCCATGACAGTTAGTGCCAGCCTGTAGATGCAGTTGTTATGGGGTCTAAAACAATGTCAAGTTCACTTGTGCAGTTTTCTCAGGGTATATTTTCCAACTATTTATCTTAAAAAGGGACACTGGAAACTTAAACTACAGGTACATTATAGAGATTCTTATGGCTTCAATTTCAATACCCCCTCTGGAAAATTTCCAGGTAGAACTCCTTCTGAAGTTCTATGAGAAAGAAGAGCTAAATGTCACCCATGACTGCAGACCTCCCTGGGGCCTTGAAGTCAGTGCAGGAGATGAAACAGCACCTGCA
The DNA here is from genome assembly GCF_008692025.1 of Phocoena sinus. Lineage (NCBI taxonomy): Eukaryota > Metazoa > Chordata > Mammalia > Artiodactyla > Phocoenidae > Phocoena > Phocoena sinus. The sequence continues at coordinate 21,917,251 of NC_045783.1, forward strand.
GGCTGAACAGGTAACGTTATGCAAAGGTGTGCCATCCTGTCTCATCATTATGCTTTTTATCATTACAACCACTATTATTTAGAAGTTTGAGACTTTTTTAAAAAAAAGATATTCTATGCTTGCAGAGGCTAAGAACTCTCGGCATACATTTTTGAGCTTTGATGACCCATTCTTTGTGGTTTTAGTGTATTCTTTCTTTATTTATTTATAGTTTTGACTGCATTGGGTCTTCGTTGCTGTGCATGGGCTTTCCTTAGTTGCAGTGAGCCAGGTCTGCTCTTCATTGCGGTGCGTGGGCTTCTCATTGCAGTGGCTTCTCTTGTTGCGGAGCATGGGGTCTAGGTGCGCAGGCTTCATTAGTTGTGGCACACAGGCTCTAGAGCGCAAGCTCAGTAGTTGTGGCGAACGGGCTTAGTTACTCCGCAGCATGTGGGATCTTCCCAGACCAGGGCTCGAACCCGTGTCCCCTGCATTAGCAGGCGGATTCTTAACCACTGCGCCACCAGGGAAGCCCTAGTGTATTCTTAAAACTGTTTTCTGAGGAATGTCTTGATTTTCTTCTGTACTTTTTTTTTTTTTTTTGGAGGGTAGGGCATCTATTCAGATACAATTCCTGATGGGCTTCGTTTTCATAAGGTGATGCAAAGACCCGTGAACGTGAATTAGCACTGTTGAGTTTCTGCATTTCCATTTCTCGCCCCAAAGTCTAACCCTGCATTTTTTCCCACCTGCTGTGGTTCATCAGACCCCTCCTACTTGAAACACTCAAGGTCAGGGGCTGATGGATGATCCAAACCCTGCTTGTTACTCTACTTCATGGTTCTAGACCCAGTGGTTGCTCCAGCAGGTGGGTACATGACCCAAGCTGACCCAATTTAGAGCTTGTCTATGGATCTTCTACATTTGATGTGGAGAGTATGTTTTTCTTGCCTCACGGGCTCTGAAGTGCCTAGAATTGTGCCTGATATAGATTAAGTGTCTCTTCTCATCATTGTTAACGGGATGTGCCTTCAGGGCTGCTAGTGGCCATGGCCCCTTCCACATGAAGGAGCCTGCAAGAACGAGGGCAAACAAAAACAAAAGCTGAGATGAGAGGTGGAGAGAGAAATCTAGTACCATTCACATGAATCCATCCTTTTTTATGGTTTGGTTCCATGAGCTAATACATTTCTTTTTCTTGTTTAATTTGAGTTTTGATTCTGCTATTTGTAATAAAAAGTTCTGATGATGAACATAACATGTTATTTAGCAAATGCTTGGAAGTGTGGACTAGAAAAAAGTAAAGATTGATGCAGGAGTTTCTAGTAGGATAGACTCAGAGACTAAGACAGAAAATGCAGGGAGACAGGTTTGAGGGATGATTATGAACTTCACTTTGGATGTATTGAGTTTGAGGATCTTTGGATTTTGCCATGTGGAACTGCCCATTAGGTGTTTAGAAATAAGGATAGAAAACTCAGGAGAGAGTTCAGAGGTGGAGATATAGATGTGTGGTCAACAGAGTGGAGCTATAGCTGAAGCCCATGCTGGATGGGGTCCAGAGTGAGACTGGAAGAGGCACAGGAGGAAGAATAGGCAACGGGAGGTGATGTGGTCCAGTGAGAGGACAGGAGAGTCAGGGTATATAACATGAGAGACGTCAAAGAGGATAATCCCAGCAACACCCTCAAATGATGCCAAGAGGCTTAGATAGATGAGAACTCAGAAGAGACATCACATTTTAACAGGTAGTTTATTGGTACCACTTGAAAGAAAATTTCAGTTTAGCAGGAGCAAAACACAGACAGCACAGGGTTGAGAAATGGGTGGGAGAAATGGATGGCGGGCGTGGTCAAAAGAGGGAAAGGTGTGGGAATTCCACAGTTTCAGTGGAGTCAGATCACCTCTTTTTTTCTTGAGAGTAATTGTGATTTAAGCATATTTGTATGTTAAAGAGAAATCAAAAGGCAGAAAAATACATCTGATGGGTACTGATGGAAGAAGCATGTTAAAAGAGGAAGTGATAGAGGGTAAAGGAAGAAGTCTCAGAGAGAATAAAATACATTTCCTTATTTAAGACAACAGGGCAAGAGAAAATGACCACGATGAGCCTGGGAGAACTTAAGGTAGGAGGTGAACGGTAGCTGGAAGTCCATCCCATGATGTTGAATCCAGGAAGGTAGATGACAGAGTCATGCACTACATGGTGGGTGGGTGAAAGAACTTCATTGTGGACAGAATTTAGAACCACTATGAGAAATTAATTGAGTTTATTATAATAATTTTGGCGCAGCACTGAAGTTAGAAAGAACAAATTGGCAGTGGATTCAGTCAGTTGCTACTAGCAGCCCAAGATAAGGAATAGCAAAAACCAAAGATGCATTTGCCCAGTTCAATGGAAAGCCAAGGAACAAGGAAATCTAGGATGCCAGGGAGTCTTACTGGGTGAAGAGAGCACGTTTGTCTCACTTATTAGCTTGCTTACTGTGGACTTGGTGCAGGTCGGTATCCAGCAATGAATGGAGATGCAATAAAGATTTACGCCATTGAAAAAAGGCACTCGTTAACTTTTATGATGTACTCTTTCATCTAGTTTGAGCTCTGAAACACAGGAATCACTTTCCTTTCGTCTTCGCTTTTGCCCTGGTGGTGTGATTAAAAGGAACAAGATGTTTCTGGAATCATCCCTGTGGAGGGAGAGGGTGGTGATAGCCATGGGAAAAATGGGAAGTAGAAATTCTGGAAGAATAAATGAATGTATCTGCATTCTCATTGTGAGGAAGGAACCAGGTGTGTGTGTGTTCTAAGCACATGTGCTGATGGTTTAAGATGAGGCAGTGCATGAGTCCCACGGAAGGAGAGGATTTATAAAGTGATGGTGAGCAAGGAGATCTGGGCAGAATATAGGGTGACCAATTGTCCCAGTTGCCCAGTGGAAGGTGAACATGGGACTTTTAGTGCTAAAACGGGCAAGTTCCAGAGTGATCAGGATGTTTGGTCAGCCTAATATGTGCAGAGAAACATGAACAAGTCTATTAAATATCCATTTCTCTTTAAATAGAATAGTTTCAGAACTCCTGGAGACTTTGTGGAAGATGGCACCCTAGGGAGCCCCTGAGAAAGAACATTTGAGTTACATCGGCAGAGTAAGATTGTTAACTCCAGGAACTGGACACATTTCTAAATTGGGCTTCTTGAAGATTTCTAAAGCTTCCAAGTAATTGATCTGAAGCTAAAAGTATAAGCCTAACCTTTATGATGACATCTTAGGTAAACTATCCTATTGCTCCATTTAAAAACATATATATATATATATTAAATAGAATCACACAATAGGTGGCCTTTTTTTTTTTTTTAAAGAAGATGTTGGGGGTAGGAGTTTATTAATTAATTAATTTATTTTTGCTGTGTTGGGTCTTCGTTTCTGTGCGAGGGCTTTTTCTAGTTGCGGCAAGCGGGGGCCACTCTTCATTGCGGTATGCGGGCCTCTCACTACTGCGGTCTCTCTTGTTGCGGAGCACAGGCTCCAGACGCGCAGGCTCAGTAGTTGTGGCTCACAGGCCTAGTTGCTCCGCGACATGTGGGATCCTCCCAGACCAGGGCTCGAACCCGTGTCCCCTGCATTAGCAGCAGATTCACAACCATTGTGCCACCAGGGAAGCCCTTAAAACATATTTTTATTAGAACCTGAAAGTGTCATTTAAAGCGACTCACCAGCTTTCTTGCAGTACAGTTCACAGGATACTAGGGGGAAAAATTGATTTTTATTTTTTCCTCTCCACCCTCCCCCAGCTGAGGAAACACTGTGCTGGGGCCCATCCACTGTCTCCAATTAGCAGGTGAGATGCTTGCATGTTTCAAAGGCTAAACAAAACATAAAACAGGCCTTATTAGCCTGCTTTGGTGCTGATCTGGACCAAAAGCTGAATAAAATGCATGAACATAATAGGAACACTGTAGATAAATCCCACACAGAAGAAACACACATATAACAGAAACATAATTGTCTTCAATTTGCAGGTTCACACTGGATCCTAAGAACCTGGACTGAATGGAGCCTTTTCTTAGATCTTAGCTTGAGTCAGTGATTTCAGTAACGTTAACAATTGGATGGTGGTAGCGGTGGGTGAATGGGTGGGGGGACAAGTGTCTTCAGAACTTCTCTTGGGGGTGCAGAACCTGCAGAGGACGATCGAGGAAGTAGTGGTGGGAAAAACAAACACAAAAACTCTGAGCAAAGGAAAAGATGGTAATTCCCAGCATTCTGAGTTGATTGATACACTCACACACAAATGCTATGAATGACTTACTGCTTCATTCAAATTCTTGCTCCAAATCAGTGGGTCTCAGGCTTGGCTGCACATTGAAATTACCTGGGGAGCCTTAAAAGACCTGGTGCCGGGGTCCAATCCCAGAGATTCTGATTTAATTGCTCTGGGTTGTAGCCTTGGCAGCGGACTGCTTCTGTGCAGCCAAAGTCGATAGCCGCTACTGTGCTGTCAGTCAAGAAATCAGGAGAAATGGCGCAGCAAGCGGTTCTCAAATTGTACGTGCCTAAGAGTGGCCTGGAGAGCTTGGTAGAATCTCCTGGAGCCCATCTTCAGAGGATTCAGTAGGTCAGGGTGGCGGCTAGAGATGCTGCATTTCAAAGGGCCAAGGACCACGCTTTGAGGACCACTGGCTTCGGTGGATCTTCTGTTACTATGTCTGGAGACAACTAAGCCATTCAGCATTCCTTGTGTACCCCTAGGAGCTCTGTGAACCCTCATTTATGTGTGCTTGGAGGGCACATCCGAATTAATTTGCCCAACTCTCTCAAGCCAGCCGATGGGAGGCAGCCTCTTTTTTTTTCTAGCCTGGAAACGTAAGGGCTTTATTCTTTGCTGATCTTGTTGATTTTGGGGAAAGCCATCTAATTGTGGGTGTCTGGTAATCCCAAGGAACACAGTGTCCTGGGCATGCGCCAGTCAGCTCCATGGAGTCCCTCAGACCTCCTGGCACACCAGCTAGCCGGGGCACCCTTCCTCCTGTGTACCCCTCCATTTCACCTTGGAGTCCTCCCTCTGTGCTCTAGGCCTGCCCTCATCCAACAAGCAGGACCCACAGTGCATTTGGAATCCTGCCCCATCGTGCTCAGAGAACCGTGGTGGCCCAAAGAATAGTAATAAATCACAGCTACTGTTTGTGAGGGCACTTATTCTGCCAGGAACTGTGCTGGCACTTCACACACATCATTTAACTTAACCTTCACGCCAACCTTCAAAGATGAGAATTATTATGCCCATTTTATAGATGAGGAAACTGAGGCTCAGAGAGTATGACTTGCCCAAAGCATTAGGGCCATTAAAGGAGAGATGGGATGTGTGGCTGGGCCTGGCTCCAAAGTCCATGCTTTTCCCCCTACCCTTCTGCCTCCCTGGCACAGATGGACTAGGGTGGCAGAAAGAGCACTGGATCCCAGCTGGTAAATGGTCTGGCCTCCACTCCCAGACGCCACTGAGTGGACAGCCTTGGACAGGTTGCTGGCCCCGCCCCTACTGCCTCTGTCCTCAGATCTTTATCTATGAAATGAGGGGTTTGACCAGATGGCTAAGGTCCCTCCCACTCTTACTTTCTCACAGTGTCTCTGTGACTAATGCAATTGTGCTTCCTTTCCCGGGACTCTGCCCTGCCTGGTGATCACATCATATGTTCAGCAGACCTGTATCCAGGGAGAGCATCTTCCAAAGGCGCAGGTTGAATTACTGAGGTGCCACTCAGCCAAGGTAGCGGGAGGTTATGTCAACCTGTCTGAGAGCTGCCTAACGACAATTTATAACCCACTTGTAAAATGTCCATTCTCTGGTGAAACTTGGCGTTCAGTTGTCTGAGTCAGTACTAGATCGAAAGCTGGTCACCTAAAACCTGAGGGGGAGGAGGACGGGAATCAGACACACTCCAGTGTGTGTCCCCTTGCCTGTTGGTCCTGGAGCAGTGGCCTCGGGGGTGTCCTCTGCCCAGAGGAGGCCAGAGAGATGTGCACTGGGCTCTGCTTTCTGTAGCCTTTCTCCCAGGGCCCCAGGGGGCGGGTGTGTGGAAGGAGGTTGTCCTTACAGCTTTTTATTATGATAGTTACTAATATTATGGTTATAGACTGATGTGCTACTTTCCCCCAGGTAAACAAAATCTGACCTGAAATTAGGAACCTTAAATTGTTCTTTCATATATTTTTTTTATTGAATTATAGTTGATTTACAATGTTGTATTAATTTCTGCTGTACAGAAAAGTGATTCAGTTGTACATATATATATTCAGTTATATATATATATATATATATACACACACACACACACACACACACATTCTTTTTTTATATTCTTTTCCATTATGGTTTATCATAGGATACTGATATAGTTCTCTGTTCTGTACAGGAGGACATTGTTGTTTATCCATTCCACGTATAATAGCTTACATCTGCTAACCCCAGCCTACCACTCCATCCCTCCCCCAGCCCACTGCCCCTTGGCAACCACAAGTCTGTTCTCTATGTCTGTGATTCTGTTTCTCTTTTGTAGATAGGTTCATTTGTGTCATATTTTAGATTCCACATATGAGTAATGTCATATGGCATTTGTCTTTCTCTTTCTGACTTCACTTAGTATGATAATCTGCAACCATATTGCTGCAAATGGCATTATTTCATTCTTTTTTATGGCTCAGTAATATTCCATTGTATATAGTACCACATCTTTATCCATTCATATCTGTTGATGGACATTTAGGTTGTTTCCATGTCCTAACTATTGTGAATAGTGCTGCTATGAACACAGGGGTGCATGTATCTTTTTGAATTATAGTTTTGTCCGGATATACGCCCAGGAGTGGGATTGCTGGATCATATGGCAACTCTATTTTTAGTTTTCTGAGGAACCTCATACTGTTTTCCATAGTGGCTGCACCAACTTACATTCCCACCAACAGTGTAGGAGGGAGGAACTTTAAATTAGAGTTGATCTTTTTGTTCAAATGGGCCTCATTTCTCATATGTAATGTAGGATGAAGGGGTGAGATGGACCACCGATCTTCAAGTCCCCTCCCATGCTTTGTGAGATTCCATCACAGATCAGAGGGCAAGCAGACGCAAGTAAGCAAAAGGGGACACAGAGCAGGTGGATGCCAGGAAACCTGCTTTCTAAACAATCAGATAATACAAAGATTTTGTTGTTGTTGTTGACTATATATTTATTTTAAAAATTGTGGTCAAATACTCATAACATAAAATTTACCATCTTAAAAAAAATTACCATCTTAACCACTGTAAAGAGTTCATTTCAGGGGCATTTAAGTACATTCATATCATTGTGCCACCATCACCACCATCCAACCAGGAACTCTATTTATCTATAAAGATATGTTAACAGTGTTCACACAGCACTAAAAATAGCATCTCCAAAAGCAATAATATTTTGAATTTATAAACCTCCTTTGTAGAAATTTAAGGCATTTCACAAACATTGTCTTGTCCGTCCTTACGATGACCTTATGTAGAAGCAGAGAGATCGGAGAGTGGACAGATCAGACAAAAAGAAGGAAAAAGACCCGGGGGACATGCAAGTTTGCTAAATTTCATTGTGACCCGCAGAGACTCAGTGAATCATCCAAGGTCTCATAGTTTTCAGGTAGCTGAGGATCTTAGAACTCGGATACATGCCTTTAAGTTCAGTTTTCAGTTTTCTAAGACTGTGATAATATCAACCAGAGAGGGAAGTTAGAGGACAGTACGGGCTTGCCCTGCCTCGAAAGAGGAGTTTTCTTCACGGTTACGTTGTTGGGATGGGTGTATCAGTGTGGGAGTGGGGACTTGGGGAGCAGGGATGCTTTGGCAGAGGTGGGGTGACCTGGGAGATTCTCGGGTTCTGTCGGTTTCTGGGCAACTGCTAATAGGGAGCTTTGGGTGGAAAGGGCTGAGACCTGTTTATAACACTGAGAGAGGAGTGCTCACAGGTGCAGAAAATTTCATGGCCTGGGAATGAAAGCTTCACTGTCCAGGCTGTGTGTGTGTGTGTGTGAGAGAGAGAGAGAGAGAGAGGGAGAGAGAGAGAAAGCCAGGTGGAATTCAGATACAAAAGATATAAAAGAAAAAGTATGTGATTTTTCCTGGCTGTGGATGATGGGTCAGATGATGAAGTTAGTCATCAAAGTTCGTAAACTGCATTCTTGTTTTCAATTTGGTGATTTGTTTTTAAAAAATGATATTTTTTGTTGGAGAAGAAAATTGTATTCGTGGAAAGTTGTGTTTCAGTTAGATTCCACCTTTTGGTGACTGGAAAATTTCCAGTGAATTTCCAGGAACAAGAAAATGGCAGTGTTCCTGGTGCAAAGTCTGAATCCTCAAAGTCCAGGAACAGTCATGCATAAACTGTGATTAAAAGACAGAAAATGAACTTAAGAAACAATCTAACAATTAGAGCCTGGCAAGTAAGATGCCGTCCTTTAGCCTGGAATATACTCATCAACGTGTGTTGGAGAAGGGGCTGCTTCTTCGTGAATAGAGTGGATGATTAACTGGTCTGGTGGTCTCTACTCAGCCAGTTATATGTCATTGGTTTCCCACTGAAAGCACATGGAATAAGTATTAGCTTTGCTGTTGTTCCCTCTGCAGTTGGCCACATTCTGGTGGATCAACAGGGAGGCCAAGAGGAGTTGGCTTCAGATATTCTCCCTTCATTCACTCCATTTCTTAAGAGCCTGCTTTGTACCAGGCACTGTGCTAGAAGCTGCTGGGCAGGGCTCCAGCCTTGACCTTGGATGAGTTTACAGACTAGCAGAGGAAGGGAGACAAGTGTCATTGGTGCCGTGAAAGGAGTTTGTGCAGAAGGTGCTCAAAAGGTACAAACTTCCAGTTATAAAATATATTTCATGGGGTGTGATGTACAGCACGGTGACTATAGTTAATAATATATTATTAACTATATATTATATAATTTTAATGTAATATATATTAATTATATATTATATAATTAATAATATTATTAAATACTGTGTATTTGAAAGTTGTTAAGAGAGTACATCTTAAAAGTTCTCATCACAGGGCTTCCCCGGTGGCTCAGTGATTAAGAATCCACCTGTCAATGCAGGGGACATGGGTTCAAGCCCTGGTCTGGGAAGATCCCACATGCCGCGGAGCAACTAAGTCCTGTGCCACAACTAGTGAGCCTGCGCTCTAGAGCCCGCAAGCCACAACTGCTGAGCCCATGTGCCACAACTACTGAAGCCTGCGCACCTAGGGCGTATGCTTCTTAACAAGAGAAGCCACCACAATGAGAAGCCCGCACACTGCAAAGAAGAGTGGCCCCTGCTTGCTGCAACTAGAGAAAGCCCAAGCGCAGCAGCCCAATGCAGCAAAAAAAAAGTTCTCATCACATGAAAAAAAAAATTGTAACTATGTGTGGTGATGGATGTTAACTAGACTTATTGTGATCATTTCACAATATACACAAATACCAAATCATTATGTTGTATACCTGAAACTAATGTAATATATGTCAATTATATCTCGATTATAAAAAAGAAGTGTGTGTAGAAGATACAATGAAGGGATTGATTAGCTTGTTTGAATGGTGCATAAGGAACAGGGAGGGCTTTTGGAAGAGATGACATCTAAACTGTGTTTAAAAAAAAAAAATCAGAATTTTCCAGGCAGGGGGTTTTTCCAGGAGAGGTTAGATGCACTGAAGGGAATGGGGAGCAATTGAAGTGAAGGTTTGGACTCCATATACAATCTTTAAAAAATGATTACCAGACGGCATGGGGCACTGGCAATCTGAATTGCCTAAAGGGATTTGGCCACAGATCCTTATAAGAGAAGACAAAGGTGAAATTGAATAACAGAAAGAAGGAAAATGATGAACAAGTACATGAGAAAAGTCAAATGGGAAAGGAGTAAAGAAAAGTGAAAAGATTTTAAAAATCATATATTAAATCCCAAACAAAGAACGACAAAGTGGTCAGACTTGGAGCAGATGATCAAGAGACAGACTTTTCCATTCTGAAGCCGGACAACATGGTCTGCATCGGACAGAGAACCACCTAAACAGAACTAGGAGAAGATGGTGCCATTTGGTGACACAGTCTGTAAAGACTAGAAGCCTGGTCCCAATGCCTGGTGACATTGTACCTGCACAAGGGAGGGAGCCCCCAGATGGCACCATGGGGCAGCAGCAAGGCCCATCGTGTGCCCTGGGCCTGATAGCTCCCTCACCTCCTCCCCGAGAGCTGCTCACACTCTCACTCCCTCCAGGAGCGGTGATAGGGCCCAGGGGCTCAGACGGCAGAAAGGCTACTGGAATCTGGCAAGCCCTGGACAGACAGTTGTCTGCCTTCACCTCCTTTTATCGGCTCTACCACAGCAGACTTTGTCCCAGGACATAAAACCACAGAACCACAGAATTTCAGTGAGAAAAGAGCATAAGTATCTCCTAATTTAATCATTTCCAAACTCCTTTGATCATCTACCCTCAGCAATAAAAAACAATTTGAGCATGTAGCTTCAATTTAAGCATATTCATTCATTTTTAAATGACATACTTAGCCTTCTGTACTAATATATTTACTTTAAACATACACAAACATTATATTTACAAATAAATAGTTATATTATTTTCTTCCTGTCCTCTAACATATTATCTTTGTTGTCTCTGGGGTACATGAAATCTATTTTTAGATTCAAATTCAAATTCAACCAGATGTTTTCATCTCTTCTGTAACTCTCTTCCAAAAAAACAATCTTTTTTTTGAACACCTAGAGGGACACTGTTCCATTTTTGGGAAACTTCTCGGAGTTCCCTGGTTACCGTGTCCCAGGTGGCCAAGGAGGGGGGCTTCTGTACAGGATCACACCAGGAGTTTGGGTCAGAGCAGAACGCTTCTCTGGGAAAGAGCCCTGGTTCCGCATTTGGCTCTCCCTGTCTCTCACCACCATCTGAGCTGTGAGGACAGCAGGAAGGCCTCTCACTGCCACAGTAAATATTATGGTTGCTTCTGGTATGCAGAAGAGCAAGAGGGGCGGCTGCATTTGCTGCTTCCAGGTGGCAGACGGACAAGAATGAAAGCAGGCAAGGAGGAGCTGGAGGGGCGTCTGGGAAAAAAGAGAACAAGAAAACCTCACTAGTGTATGATATGTACTATAAACAGCCCAGGGTTGTTTGGGGTAAGAAACTGTCAACATAAATCAGTTCTTTCTCAGCGAGTGTGGGAGCAGGTGTTCCAGGGGAAGGATGAGCATGGCAGCTGTGGTGGGTTCTGTGATCAGGCCCTGATTGCACGGAAGTCCCTGGATGTTAATGTGGACAGGGCGCAGGGGCCCCTGCCATTTGTAAAACTCGCTTTTCAAAATCCTGCATTACCACAATGTGTAAATTCTTTCAGATGGTGGATTGTTCCCTCAGTTCTTCAGCAGTTTTTCCAAAGCACACAAACATTAGTTGTGGAGCTGGTTTGGGGCCAAGAATCCTTAACTGACCAAGAGTGCAGAGAGGCCCGGGGATGGTAAAAATGCAGGCCAGCCTTGCTCTAAAACATCTCAGGATGCTCAGAGAACCAACTGGAAATGCTTCTTCGCGCAGCTCTTTGCGAAAACATTTGAGAGAAAAATCTCTTTCAGTAATTAAACTGGGCGGGTGGGGGGGGGTGGAATCAAAGATCTTTCTGGCAATTTGAGATGAACTTTCTCTCTTCCCCCTCCCCAATCCTCCTTCTTTGGAATGACAAACTAAGTCAGATACCGAGGCCAGATTTAAAATCACTGTGACTTTTAATTTGGGTACTTATTGTTTGATAGCAAAAGAAAAATATTTCTTTTGAGGTAGGTGCCCCAAATTGAAAGCTGCTCTGAGTTTAGGGAAAAGGCAGAGTCTTCAGGGTCCATAGGAGTTGGATAAAACTCAAAGGGAAAATAATTTGGGTTTCAGTTGCGGGGGAGGGGTGCTTAGACTGTGGTAACAGTTGGTTTTTGCTTGTCTGGAATGCTTTTCCTAACTCCCGATTTCAGTAACTTGCCCTGCTGCCCTGGCCACGGAGATAAGTGTGTATCCCAAGCCTGGGCAATCATTGTATCCCATCTTCCTGACAACAGTGATTGGTACAAGGGTTGGATCCTTGACTCAGACAGGGCTTTGCTGAGGTCTGATGTATAAATAGGAAGTGAGCTTCCATGGCCGCTAAATGGGAGGGTGTGGATTTGGGATCTTGGACATCATACTATCTCCTGCCACGTGGAAAATTAGAGTGAAGCCAAGAGACAGGCAGAGATGGAAGATGGATGGACACATGCTTGAGGATGGCTGGGGAGGGAGAGAGTCCTGGGAGCAAGGCATCAAACATGACGCTCTCTCGTAGCAGCCCAGGTGGGATCCGTCAGCACGTTCTTTCATCTCCACCTTTCAACTGGAACCTGATCCTGATAATGTGACAGGGTCTTATCTCCATCATAACAACTTAAGGTTCAACCTTCATTGTGTCTCCCCTGGAAAATGACAGTAGCCTTTTCCTTGTCCTCCTGCTCCTGCTTTGCCTTGATGCAGTCCATTTTCCATGCAGCAAAGAGGTCATTTAGTTGTCTGCCTGTACAGTGTTTTGAAATGTTAATTACACCTTGTCACTGCTCTGCTCAAACCCTTCAAAGGATTCTCATCTCACCCAGAGGAAAGCCAAAGTCTTACTGTGGTTTTCCCTACAACCTCTGTCCCTTCCTCCTTGGAGCTCATCAGCCTCCTCAGCTTCTGAACGATTCTCCATCCTCTGACATGGCTGTCTTTTAATTTTTGTGCACTATATATTTACGTCTCTGGTTTTTATTGTTGCTTTCATTGCTGTGTTCCGCACGTCCCCGGGGGACCCTGGAACACAGCGAGCACCACAAATTCCAGTGCTGGCCTCCAAGACCTTCCAGAGCTGGTTCCCTCTGCTCTTGCCTTCATTCTATCACTGATCCCTTCCCGCCTTCTGAGCCTACATATTCCCTTTATTTTGCTTAAGCTAGTTTTGAGTTGTGTTGGAAATTTTTAACCAGGAGATTTGGGGGAGACCTGTACATCACTAAAGCTGACATAAGTGAATTTTTCCCTAAGCTTTTGATGTTGGTTCAACCTAAGTGCTCTAAAGATACCACTTGTTGAACCACCTCCCGCCGAAGTTTAGAGGTTATTAATATTTTCCATAATGTTTTTTATGCTTAAAGAGTGTGCTCTTAAGATTTTTGCTACATTCTTAAGCTTGAGCCTTAGTATATTTCAGGGTCAGCATTCTCCTATGTCTTAAATCAAATCTAATTCAGTGAGTAAATGGGTTCAATTAAGAAAACTTCGGTGTATAGTCAACTTTCCAGGTGGGTAACTACTCTTTAGTAAAATGAGAGACACTGTGGAGTTAACACTCCATCTTTTTTTTTTTTTTTTTTTTTTTTTTTTTTTGGTACACGGGCCTCTCCCCTTTGTGGCCTCTCCCATTGCAGAGCACAGGCTCCGGACGCGCAGGCTCAGCAGCCATGACTCACGGGCCCAGCCGCTCCGCGGCATGTGGGATCTTCCCAGACCGGGGCACGAACCCGCGTCCCCTGCATCGGCAGGCGGACTCTCAACCACTGCGCCACCAGGGAAGCCCAACACTCCATCTTTTTATCCTCTAGATGGTATAGGGGGAGGGAGATGACTGACAAGGAAGCATCCAGGGATCATCTTTTTTTAGCAATAGTTATGTTGCTCACCTAGCTGGCTTCCTCTAGGCTGTGGACCACTGGTTTCCCTTTTCTGTGTGTTAGTGTCATCTGGGTAACTTTTCAAACTCTCTATACCTAGGCTACACCCCAGACCAATTAAATCAGATCCTTAGGGGTGAGAAAGCAACAATAATGAAAACAATAGTAGGTAACATTTACTGAGCACATACCACGTGCCGGGTCCCGTGCTACATGGCTTCACATGCATTACCTCATTTCACTCTAACAATAATTCTATCAGGCAGTACTGCTATGATTCCCTCTAAACATATGAGGAAATAAATCGAGTCACATAGAGCTTAAGTAGATTGTCCAACATCTTACAAGGAGCCAGTGATGAGAACCAGTTACTAATCCAGGCAGGCTGATGCCAGAGCCTAAGCTCTTTTATAATTTGGTTTTTATTTTTTATAAAAATTCAATACACGTAGTTTCAAGAGCCAAACAGTTCTTAAAGTTCATTACTAAAAAGATCAGCCTATCAATCCCGTAGCACCACACCCAGCTGTCCTACTTCCTCATTCTCAAGGCTGTCACTTTCAGTTATTTTACTTTTTCTTTTCATATTTGCATACGTGTCTCTCGCTATTACTGTTCATCATGTGATCTTTTTCTTTTTTCAGTTTTAAGCATTAGCTCTTACCTTCCCATGTGGAAGATTAAGGCAGAGTTTTACTGCCCATCACTGCTCACTTCTCCTAGTATAGCTGCATCATACTTTGATGATATCATAGCAGATTATATCATTTGGATTGTGTAAATCCTGTTTATGGCTGAGCTATATGGTACGCTCACTACGTCGTTATTTCTTCCTTCCTGAAACAATTCTATTCTTGTTTTAAGCTGTAATCTTTGTTGTTACCTCTCTGAAAGTAACAGTGGCAGTTTTCTGTTTGTTTTTGACAAGAGTGGGGAGTAATTCTCATGTCCTTGCATAGTTTCTGTTTACTTCAAGTTACTTTTTTGTCTGTCTGTTCTGGAGTTTGCCTTTCATATCTGAGACTTGCCTCAGATGTCCTGTGATCCTTGGCTGTTTGTTTCCAGATGTTAGAGGGGGGCTAAAAATCAGACTGGGAGCCATGTGCACAAGGGCATTTATGGTACGTTACTGGGCATTTGAATCTCAGGCCGATCGTGTTTCCCAGAGGAGATCTTCCAGTCTCCTGTCTGAAGAGTGTTACCCTGCATGCCAGCATTTTAGGAGTAGAGTCAGGGAGGGAGGTTGGGGATTTTCAGTTAATCCTTCTGTTTTCAACCAAGCACTCTGGCCCGAGTACTCAACTGGTCTGGTGTGTGTAGATCTTCTGTTTTGTCCTCCTTAGAGAATAAGACTCCAATCTTCTGGGGAGGGGTGTGGCAGGGAGGGACACTCACCCATCCGTGCAGAGTTAAGGAGGGGATCTGTGCACCTTACTGCTTTGTAAATAGACTTTTAACCAACTGTCTCCTTTTCTGCCCCTTGTTTACTCTCACTTCTAAAAGCACCTGTGCTACCAATTCCTGAGGCTTCTGAAGGTTCTGGATGCAAACTGAGTTGTTTCTCAGCTTCCTGCCTGCTGACTTAGAATGATTCTGCCTAGAAATTCTGAGCCAGTTATCATTTGTCCTTCTGTTTTTAACAAACATCACACACACACACAGATATGTATGCATGTATTTGTTTTATTATCTTCTGCCCCAGTCTCTTTGTCCTAGTAACTTTATTCCGAATTCTCATTTTGTTGGGAATACAGACAGGAGTGGAGTTAAATGAGTGTGTCCTATCATGCTCCTTGTGGAGGGGTCAGAGCCCTCAATCACCACCTCCCTTGGAATGATAGACAATGAGCTATTTTCACGCTCCTAAATGCGTGTATCAGCACTGTCATGATTTTTGTTTCACTGGCTTTTCTCAGCCTAGTTAGACAGGTCATGAGGCTGTCATATGCCCATAGCACAGATGAAGGATGACATGGCAACAGTAAGGGACTATGCCAGGACCACACCACATGCCTTCTGACTTCTTTCCAACGCTGTTTCTGCATTTTCACATCTGTGTCCTGGCCTATACTGAGGAGACCGTCTGCCACTAGGAACTCTCGGATCCACCAGTGATCCTGGGAAACCATGATTCAGATTTCAGGTTCCAGGCTTCCCTGGCGGCACAGTGGTTGAGAATCTGTCTGCCAATGCAGGGGACACGGGTTCGAGCCCTGGTCTGGGAAGATCCCACATGCCGCGGAGCAACTAGGCCCGTGAGCCACAACTACTGAGCCTGCGCATCTGGAGCCTGTGCTCTGCAACAAGAGAGGCCACAACGGTGAGAGGCCCACGCACCGCGATGAAGAGTGGCCCCCGCTCGCCGCAACTAGAGAAAGCCCTCGCACAGAAACGAAGACCCAACACAGCAAAAATAAATAAATTAATTAATAAACTCCTACCCCCAACATCTTCTTTAAAAAAAAAAAAAATTCAGGTTCACTGCCTGAGTCTACAAAGAAGAGACATAGAAGAGGGAAGTGTGGTATACAACTCTTTTATTCTATTCTGGGCTTTCTTTATCTGCTCCAACTGTTCAGCCTCCTTAACATTTAGGAGCAGATAAATGCAGAGATGACTACATTTGGAGGAGCTACACAGGATGCTAAAAAGGCATGGGGCTTCCCAGGACTGGAAGAATGAGTAAAACAGTAAACTTTGTTCCCAGGCTGAAGAAAAATGCTGTACCGAAACTGAAATTGGCCCTTGGGATGACATTTGGAAGCCAAATGAACTGCAGCTGTTTAAGCAGTGAGGTCAATGGCTCAGCTAATTGTGGAAACGTGGGGATTCCCCACTGACCCAGAAATCCTTGTCATCCATGGCTAAGGACATACATTGTGAAGGCGATGTGTGCAGTTGATCTTTGTAAACAGGAAGACCTGGGCAGCTCTAGCTAATGCACATGGCTATGTTGCCCTTCTCCTGAAGCTTAGGATCACTGGCAAAATCCAGCTCCATGGCCTACAAAATAAAAGAGGACCAAACGGTAAAAAGAAATCCAACATTATGGTGAATGGGCTAGACTTGATAAGGTGCACGCAGAAAACTGCGTTATTTTGTCTCTCTCTAGTGCGGTTGAATCCCTTCTGTAATTCTGTAGGCAAGTTCATTCCCATTGCTGGGGGAAAACTCAGGCAGGTCCACTGACTTGGTCACTGCCAGTAATAAAAAGTCTCTGGGTCCTTTAGATCTCAAGATAAGTCTCATTTCAGAAATTAGGCATTTCAGTAATTAAATGTATGCATCAAAACTCGAAACTTCATCCAAAGTTAAAGCTTTTCTCCTGCTCTGTGTCTGCCGTGGGCTCAAGATCTGACATTGCGATTTTTCCTCCAATTTCTTCTTCCTGACACTGCTCCTGGCTTCCCTGGAGCTAGAGCTGGGGCAA
The DNA here is from genome assembly GCF_008692025.1 of Phocoena sinus. Taxonomy (NCBI): domain Eukaryota; kingdom Metazoa; phylum Chordata; class Mammalia; order Artiodactyla; family Phocoenidae; genus Phocoena; species Phocoena sinus. Next base: position 21,934,393 of record NC_045783.1, read on the forward strand.
GGGAGGTGTGGAGGGAGACCAAGAGGTCTTTCCTGAAGGACCCAGATGTAATCAGACAGTGGATTGCACATGATCTTAGTTAGGTGACTGTCTGCTTCTCTCTCATGGGGGCCCTTTCTGACTGTGGACCGCGTGGTGAGGACAGAGCTGTTCTGCTGCCTGGTCCTTACGATGACTCCCCCCTCAGTCTTGGGGTCTCTGCATGGCGGTTCCTCTGTTGGAAGGCAGTGCCCCTCCAGGAAGCCCTGTTGGGTGTGGAGGGTGTCTTCCACGGCCTGTGAGCAGTGCTTCCCCACTCAGCCCAGGCCCACCTCCCTTTCCCTCAGCTCTTCCTGCCCAAGCCTGTGGTCATAGTTTCTGCCCTAAGGTTTCCCAGGCAGGAATGAGGTGCCAGTGTCTGTGTTCTGCACACTCCACGGGGGCGCAGTCACATTAAAAACTCTGTCACCATGCTGCATTCTGTTCCGGGTAGCGCCTTACATGGCCTGGAAGAGGAGAAGGTCCTCTCTCCTCCATGGGGGTGGGAGGAAGTGAGCGGCATCCCGGTGACCCTCTCTGGCCTTCCTAGCATCCACCTCTGGATATCTAAGTGGGTGATGGTATTTGACTTTTTTTTTTAACCTTTTTGGATGCTTTTTGCATCCTGCATTGGCCTGGCACCTAGTGATTTGTTCTTGGCCTGTGGGAGCTGTCACAGCTGAAGAACGTTCCCCAAAGATATTCAGTCCTAAGTCCCCCAACCTGAGACACTTACCTTACATGGCAAAAGACAGCGTTAAACTAAGGATCCTGAGATGGTATTATCCTGGATTATATGGGTGGGCTCTTCATGCAATCATAAGCACTCTTCTACAAGGGAGGCGGAGGGAGATTGGACACATAGGGTTAGGATGCAATGTAATCATGGAGGTACAGGTGACAGAGCTGCAGCCACAAGCCAAGGAATGCCAGCGACCCCCGGGAGCTGAAAGAGGCAAGGAGCCTACCTCCCCTAGCGCCTCCTGACGTGGTGTGGCCTTGGCCTTGATTTCAGCCCAGTGATACTGATTTGGGATGTCTGGCCTCCAGAACTTGGAGAGAGTAAATGTCTGTTGTTTAAGACGCCCAGTTTGGGGTAATTTGTTACAGCAGCCCCAGGAAACTAACACAGGACTGTCAGCCAGAAGTAAAATGGGAAGAATCCCATTTTAAATTATATTGTAAAAGAAAGAAATTTTTAAATTATCCCAATGCCTCTGAAAGGGGCTGCTTATCACTTTTGCTGGTTGTGTTGATATATTTGACTTTTAATGTGTATGGATCAGCCTGAGGGACATGGTTGGACTGGTGATGTCTCCACATTTGTTATTGCCTCTGACCAAGGGGCAGAGGCACCACCCCGCAGGTGCTTTGTCACTTTCTGGCCTCAGTCATTCTTTCTTTGACATAATCTCTGTAGATAGAACCTTCTTAACTGTCCCATTCTCAGGCAGCATCCTTGACCCATTTATGCTTGAAAATCACTGTCTATATACGCATCTGTTTCTTTCCTTGAGAGGTTTAGTATTAATTTTTCCCCAGGGGAGCTCCCAGGGAGAACACGGAACAACATGCCCAGTGCACTCCCTGCGGAGGGAGCAGGATTGCCTTGCTGGAGATAAGAGATGTGATTGACATCTCTGATGCATGACTGGCTCCCAGTTCTGGCATCCTTACTGTTGACTCGTAGAAACTTAAGAACCTGAAATTGTATAGTCCAGCTCCTAGAGTTTTCACATGAGGCCCCGAAGGCCTGCTGAGTTCCCTGGTGAGTGGCAAAGTCAGTGTTACTCCCAGGCCAGCCATGTGGCACCCTGCCACTGGGTCACACAGTTCCCCTCCCTGTGCTCATTTCCTCATTTTCAAGGATGAAGGGAAGGCAGGGTTGGGGAGGGTCATTTACTCATTCAACAAACAGTGTTGGGCAGCTACCACAAGCCTAATCTCCTGCCAGGTGCTGGATACCAACCAAACTGTCCCAGACTAATAGGACTCAGCCTGGTGAGCTACATACTCTTTTCAAGCTGACTTCCATGGAAGTCCACTGTATATAACAAAGAAAAGCAGAAGGAGGGCAGGTGGGGTGGGAAGAAGGGTGGAGACTGAGAAACTGGGTGCACCACAGCTAGGTACCTCCCACCCCCAACAGTCCCCAGTCTTAGGAACCCTTAGACTCAATGGTTTCTCAGCTTGAAAAATGCTATTTAAGAGCCCAGCTTAGGGCAGAGGCCACATGTTCTGACTCTGAAGACATTCTGCTTGGTTTCTAATCCTGACATTACTGCTTCCAAGGGTTGGGCTCTTGTTCAAATTACCTAATACTTCTGTGTTCCAATATCCTCATCAATAAAATCGGAATAGTACCTAATTCTAATAGTTCCTAACTCTTTGGGTATAGAAAAGATTAAATGAGTTCATTCATTCACAGCAGTGCCTGACACAGTTAGCACTCAAGAACTGCCAGGTGATAGAATTTATGTGTTTATGAATTGCCCTTCGACTCTCCACTGTCCTACATACAGTCCTCATTCTTCGATCAGGGTGGCCGATGTCAATGGAACACACTTGAAAGTTTAGGAAAATTCCACTCGACTTCAAAGCACTATGATGAATGATCATGTAATTCCTGCCTTCTGATGGGCAGGACTGAACTTCAGCAAACCCTGGACACTGATTGGAGTGAAACCCAGTCAAGGGGAACAGAAGGGAAGCCATGTGGGGCTTCATCTCGCTCTGCCAGGGAATGGACTTCTCTTTGCAAGTTAACAACCAGAGAGTCAGAGGGAAGTTGCTTTTGTTGGAGGGTTATGCCTTTGCCACTAGAAAGTTTTCCCTCCTTGCCAAACCCTTAGCCAAGATCCAGCAAAAACATAAATGACAAAAGCTGGGAGTGTTCCAAAGCAGACCGGAGAGGAAATTTAATTTTGGAGATGGGGTAGGAGTTGGGGGAGAGGGCAGAAAGGAACAGGAAGGGAGACAGGCTTGGGCAGAATGTCAGGGATGGGAGGGGAGGAGGTGAAGGGGGCTGCATGGGTCTGCTCAGTACAGAAGCCCATCTTGCAATATACAGTCGGTGCTCAGGGCCCCAGGAGCCTGCATCTTGGACAATGGCAAACAGATGGGGTCTGGAGGGCCTGCAGATGACTCTGGGGGAGCTTCAGCTGGTGGCAGATGCAGCTGGGGCCAGTGGCCACCTGTGCTCTGGCGCCCTCGCTCCCCACCTGGCCCATCTGCATTTACTCAGTCTGCCAATTATAGCTGCAAAGCCCCAGGGGCTCCAGATCACGTTCCTAAGGAAGGCTGACATCAGACCCAAGGAAGGAGTGCTTCCTTTCTGGTGCACGTTCTAACCAACCATGCAGCCTGTGGCAGGCTTCCCTGTGTTGCAGAAACTGTGAGGAAAGTGAGCCTGGGCTGAGTGTTCCATGCAGCCTGTGGCAGGCTTCCCTGTGTTGCAGAAACTGTGAGGAAAGTGAGCCTGGGCTGAGTGTTCCCTGTTCTCACCTGGGTGCCCTAGCATCTGTTTGTTCCCAGCCAGTGGGAGGAGGAGGATGGTGCCAGGGGTTGCCTCAAATTCTTGACCTTGCTGGAGAATAACCCCATGCTTCCTGGGGGAGTGTCACTTTCACATATAAAAAGAGAACATGGACACAGCAGTTGGGGATGAACCAACAAGAAGGAAGGTCATCCTACCCGGTATTGAATATCTACAACATCCCAGACACTGGATCTGGAAATTTACATGCATTCTTGGCTTATTCTCAGCAGTGATGCTTTAAGGTTGCGATTACATCTTTACTTTACAGATGAAGAAACCCAGTCTCACTGATTTCAATCATCTTTCCAAGGCCATGTAGCTGGATTCAAACCCAAGCCTGTCCTAGTCCAAGGGAGGAGTTCTTGCTATCACCTGAGTGGCTCCCAAATGTTAGACTGGTGTTGGGGAGCTGTTTAAGGCTACACATGTCCGGTCTCATCTCTAGAATCAGAAATTCTGAGGTGAGGCTGGGGAATCTGCCTCTGCAGATGTTTTGAGGCCCTCCTGGTAATTCTGATGCTCAGCAACATCAGGCACCAGACCACTGCATCACACTGCCCTTCCCAGCAGCATCTCTTAACACTGCTTAAAGCAGCGCTTGTACTTGTAATGGGCCTTGCACCTGGGGGAATTCCATCAGCAAATCTGCCTTGGCCTGTTATAATTCCCTTTATCCCGGATCCCTAACTTTCCTTGGGAGGACTTTGCTGTCGTCTGGTCGGCCTGCTTCCTACTGGCTCCCTCTTATAGCCTCCCTTAAGGTGGGATCTGGCCTCTCTGTAAACTCAGTCATGGATTTCTTCATTTCACAAACACCTCTATAGCAGTAACTCTGTGCCTGGTGTGCTTTAATCCTTTACATATGCAATCGAGTCTCATTTTTGCAGTAATTGTGTCTTTAAAGTCACAGTGAACACTGAATTAGCGAATACTGTACTATCCGTGTTCTTGGGAAGATTCAGGGTTAACGTTCCTTCAAGCCTGTAGCCACAACATTTTCATCAGCTGATCAGTACATAACTTGTTTTATCTGGCTTTCTGTTTAAAGACACCTTGTTTAATAGATATTGTGGACTCATTAACATCAAGCTTATAGCCAACAGCACTCTCAGGCGTGCCTGGATAAAGCTTATCTAACACATGTATTTTCTCTGAAAGATCCTTCCACAGCTTTCCGTACCTATAAACACCAGTTGGCACTTTTCAGTGCTCTGCTTAGGGGCCACTATATACAGCAGAATCATTAATAAAAAGCACAAAAATGCAAAAATGTGGCCCTAAATAGACTTCAAAAATGACACTTGTTTGGGCTTCCCTGGTGGCGCAGTGGTTGAGAGTCCGCCTGCCGATGCAGGGGACACGGGTTCGTGCCCCGGTCTGGGAAGATCCCACATGCCGCGGAGCGGCTGGGCCCGTGAGCCATGGCCGCTGAGCCTGCGCGTCCGGAGCCTGTGCTCCGCAACGGGAGAGGCCACAACAGTGGGAGGCCCACGTACCGCAAAAAAAAAAAAAAAAAAAATGACATTTGTTTATAGTCTGAAGCTGAAACAAGAAGGCAGAGTGTCGTCTTGCTCCACCCCACCTGGAAACGTGCACGTGGGGAGACTCAAATTCCTCACCACCTCGCATGTGCCAGAATGACCACGAAAGTGCCACGAGTACTGATTTGGGGGGTTACAAATAAATTCAGCAAGCGGGCGAATTCTTGAATTGTGCGGAGGAACTGTATTAACGTGTCTAATCCTCACAACAAAAATATGAGGTAGGCACAGTGATTGCCCTTTGCCAATCCTGATGACCTTTAGAAAAAGTTACCAGCAAATTCTAAAGATGTCATTCCCATTATAACAGATGAAAAAACTGAGTCACAGAGAGGGCAAGTGACACAGCTAGTGTCAAAATCTGGATTTAAACCTAGTATATTTGGCTGCACAGTTAACCAGATAACCATGCTACTCTGTAGGGATTACAAACTTATCCATGGACTGCAGAGCTGACCCAGCCGATAACTTGCCCACTAGAGGGATGCTGATAGACTTAAAAAGGGGAGAAAAATGAATAACTCTGAACAGGTGGTAGGCACTACTAGATATTCATTATGCCTGTTGCCTGAGTTCCCTTAAATTTGGGTTTCTCAAAGTATGTTCCAGGACTTCTGTCTTCAGAACCATTTGTGTAATGCAGAGTCTCAGAGATTCTGATTGAACTGGTGTGAGGTGAGGGCTACATTTTTAGTAGGTACCTCAAGTGAGTCTGATGTTTTAGGATTTGGAAAGCACTATCTAAAATTCAGTACCACCTTGAATAAAAGTTACACATCAAAAATAATATTTGTGAAATTTGTAGCATTCTGAGTTCTTCAGACGTTTTTTTAAGGCCATCTCTTTTTTGTTTGTTTGTTTTCTTAATAGGATGGTGGGGGGAAAATGGGTCCAAAAAAGATTATTGGGAACTCAATTAAAAATTAGAGTATTTTTAAAAATGAGTTGCTTCAAGATTTCCATAATACCAAAAGTTGAAGACAATTCACCTTACCCAGAGATCTTATTTCTTTCTGAAGAGTGGATTCTAATCTAGCTCAACCTCCTCAAACACTTTGGCCTAGGGAGAAGCAAGTTCTTAACCTTCTCTGTTTATCAACTTCCCCAAGATCTGGCCTTTAAAAGAAAAGAAATTGCAGATTTACTTGAAAACAGGGGAAAAACAAGATTAGCTTGTTAATATTACTTTTAGAAATCTGAGCACTTAAAAAAAGTGAGTGATTGTTGTATCAGTGTGTGCATTTGTCAAAATGCTCTTATACACTTGTGATTTATATACTATACCATTAGTAAATTGTAGTTCAATAAAAAATAAATCTACAGAAATAAACAAAAAAGTTAATGACTGCTTTTGCATAATTCTGCTCCTTGATTTCTCTCCTTTCTGACTTAGAAGACAAGATCTGTGTGTGCACCAGCTTTCTTTGGGGATTTTGTTCTCACTTGTTTAGTCCTGTGCAAAAGTCAAAGACGTAATAGCTAGAAGGGCTGCAGAAATATTCACCAGCTTAATGTTACCTCTGGTAAGAAGGGATGGGTATGGACTTGCCATGCCTTCTGCTATATTCCTCTTTAAAAATGGAATGCACTATGATTGTTTCAAAGAAACAGTTATGTACTACATCAAAGGATCTAACTGTAAAACCAACTACCATACAAGGTTCCAGGCAACTCAATGGTCACAGTGCCTTGGTAAAGGGCAATCTCACGTCTATGAGATTTTCTGTCCAGACACCAATCCGCTGACCTCATCTTCCCCTGTTACACCAACTCATCCATCATCCAGGAGCTTGGAAAAGGAACACCTTACAATCATCTGTGAACATAAACTCTGAACTATGGTCCCAGATGGAGCTCTTTTCCATATACATACAGTTGACCCTTGAACAACACAGGTTTGAACTGCACATGTTCACTTATAGGCAGATTTTTTTTTTCAGTAGTAAATACAGTACTACACGATCCATGGTTGCTTGGCTCCGCAGTTGTGGAACTGCGGAGGTGGACTACCGGGCCTGAGCTTCCACAGAGTTGGGTGTCCGCAGTATGTCCTAGAACAAATCCCTCGAGGATACCAAGAGACGACTGTACTTCTCTCGTTAGCAACGGTAGCTCTAGAGGTTGAAAGATGGAGCAGGTTGCTTTTCATGTAGAAAAGGAGGTCCACTGACCCTGGCTGGCTCATGAGGCAGAAGACTGATGCTCACAGTGTTCTCTCCCTTAACCGACTTCCCAGAGAGGAAGCACCCACAGTGGTTGGGTGACCGACCAGAGTTCAGGATGCAGACAGCAGTTGGTTTTTGTGACAGGGGAGCATATTCCCCAACCAGTGACCTACTCCTGATTGTAACGCTTTTCTTGGGCTAAGGGATTTGTTCTCTGGCATTTTTGGCTGTTGTGTAACAAGGCTGGACATGTGGCAATCATCAGCATAATTAATATTTCACATTTGTGTTTCCTATCTCTTGTCAGTTTATGCTCCCAGTTAGAGAGGGTTAAGAGGCTCAGCCCTCTGATAGCCATAGCCATAGCCATAGCTGGCCTTTCAGAATCTAACACAGATTACTATGAATCATCTTCAGATTTCTTATCCTTTCATTCCTGATAACCTGGAAAGCAGGATGGGATTTTGCTTCGGGAACTATTCACACATTTGTTTTCACGAGGCCAGTGACCTCCTTTTGAACTCAGGTGTTCTGCACACCTGGATGATAATATGTTTCAGAGTCTCAGAAAAGTTGCCTGATCTGATAGCTTTGAGGGAATTAAAAAGGACTCAAACACAAGTAGATAATTAGCAATTGTACCAGTAGATGTCAAAATACCTAAAAGGTTCTCAGTTGGATGCCCAAGTAGAAATCTGATTGAAACGATTGCCTTAGCACATTTGTAAAATGTGGACATGAGTGTGACTGTATTTTATTTTTCTTTTTTGCTTGTTACTACATTGCAAATTGGTTGGGACCTGAATCAATGTGTTAAAAAGTGGGCAGTAAAGAGAAGTATGTCTTTTGCTGCAGTTTGGGGCCACCTGCTTGGTTTTAAGGACCATGCCAGCAAGGAGGTCAGATTAGCAGATAGTGAGAAAGCAAACCTGCCCAGAGCATAGGCCAGGGCTGCTCTGACAACAGCTTGGCAGTTCTCTTCTTGGAACCACTCCCTTCTGAGAGATGCAAGAAACACACAAGCCTTCAGCCTCAAGAAAATTTACCAGCGCTCATGTTAAGAAGGAAGGGACAAATGCTCCAATTATCAATCCAAAAATTGGGCATATTAAGTGACTACACACAGCACCGAGCTAGATGGTACACATAATGTACAAAAAAGCAGAATTTTTACCTTCCAGGGACTTATGATCTAATATTTCTCATATAAACCAAAGACGAAAACACAGTGCAATCTTTCTTCTCCTGAAATGAGACATCAAATGTTGAGGGGGAAATGTAAGCGAGGGAAAACAGCAGTTTGGAATGTAGAAATTTGCATCCTGTCCCTGTCATGGTCAAAGGGAACTCTGGATGCCAGTGTTCTACCTAAAAAGTGAGGAAGGTAATTACATGCCTTCTCAACCTCCCTTCCAGCTTCCGGAGCTCTGATTCTGCTGCCTCCTATTTCCTATGCTGACAACAGAATTCAGGAGAAATGTTGGATAAAGAACATTCAGTGAGATGGTTAAGTCACTGCCATCAAAGACATCATCAGAGGAGAGTGACTAGTGACATAATCTAGCATAGTATGTTAGAAAAATATCTGTAAGAACCTGAGGTCTTTAGAAATAAAACACTATAATGGTACCTTTGGTGGATTTCTTGGTAGATGGCTTCACCAACAGGCAAAGGAATACAGAAAGGACATGTGAGATATCTCTTACCCTTTTAACTGGGTACTGAGAAGTTTTATCAACCATACTTGCTTGATGGGTCCTCTGGTCCTTCATTGCTCCATTCAGTGGTCTGCTGCAAATTTCTGCCGTTTAAAAGGCAATAAACAAGCATAGTGGGTAAAGCGAGAACTGTCAGTGCCAAATCAACATTTATTAAAGATCTACCATGTGTCAGTCCTTGTGTTAGAAACCAGAAGGTTATGTGTCCACATTCCCAAAGAAGGAAGCTAGGATTCTCCTCAAAGTAAATCGCTCGTAAAGTATGAGAAGGTTTCACGAAAGTAAGTGGCCTCACTTTCTACCAGACTGCTTCTTTGTTAAATACAGCTTAGACCTCAGCTCACACTGAAAGCTCCTTCACAGCCACAGAGGACTATTTCAGCCCCTTCCTATAGGACTGGAAGCTCTGGATAATATTTTGCAAGTCATAAATCAATTAAGCCTGGACTAAACAGCCTCTGAATGAATTTTCTTCATATAGTCACATATCCTGACATATTTATAAATGAAACTATTAATTTAAATTAAAATGATTAAATGAGTTTTGTCTGGTATATGGTATTTTGGACTAGAAGAAAACCACTAAAAGCCCTTCCAGCCCTTAGCTTCTATACTTTAATTTTGCTTGTTGTGATTTTTAAAATATTTATAATTCATTTTTAAAGTTAAACTTGTTATTTTAAAATAATTATAGATTCACATGAAGTTGTAATAAATAATACAGAGACATCACATATTTCTGTTACCCAGTTTCCCCTGATGATAGCATCTTGAAAACTGTAGTACATTGTTACAACCTGGATATTGATATGGACACAGGCAAGATAGGAAACGTTTCCATCACCACAAGCATCCCTCATAGCCATACTCACTTTCCTCCCACCCCATTACCTGTTTAACCCCTGGGAACCACTAATCTGTTTTCCACTTTAATAATTTTGCCACTTCAAGAGTTATGTGAATAGAATCATACAGTGAGTAACCTTTTGGTTACTTTTTCACTGAGCATGATTCTCTGGAGATTCATCCAGGTTGTTGCCTGTATCAATATTTTATTCTTTTTATTGCTGTGTAGTAGTCCATAGTGTGAATGTACTGTAGTTTGCAGGACAGTTCATTTAACCATTCACCTGCTGAAGGACATCTGAGTATTTCCAGTTTTTGATTTCTAATAAAACAGCTATAGAACATCCACATATAGGCTTTTATGTGAACATAAATCTTTACATCTCTGGGATACATGCCCAGGAGTATAATTGCTGAATGGTATGGTAATTTCATGTTTCTGGTTTTAAGAAACTGCCAAACTGTTTTCCAGAGTAGCTGGACCATTTTAGATTCCTATCAGCAATGTATGAGCGACCCAGTTTCTTCACATCCTTTCCAGTATTTGATGTTGTCACTATTTTTTTTAATTTAATTTAATTTATTTATTATTTATACAGCAGGTTCTTATTATCTATTTTATACATATTAGTGTATATATGTCAATCCCAATCTCCCAGTTCACCCCCACCTTCCCCCCTTGGTGTCCATACGTTTGTTCTCTACATCTATGTCTCTATTTCTGCCTTGCAAACCAGTTCATCTGTACCATTTTTCTAGATTCCACATATATGCGCTAATATACGATATTTGTTTTTCTCTTTCTGACTTACTTCACTCTGTATGACATTCTCTAGGTCCATCCATGTCTCTACAAATGACCCAATTTCGTTCCTTTTTATGGCTGAGTAATATTCCATTGTATATATGTACCACATCTTCTTTATCCATTTGTCTGTTGATGGGCATTTAGGGTGCTTCCATGACCTGGCTGTTGTAAATAGTGCTGCAATGAACATTGGGGTGCATGTGTCTTTTTGAATTATGGTTTTCTCTGGGTATATGCCCAGTGGTGGGATTGCTGGGTCATATGGTAATTGTATTTTTAGTGTCACTATTTATTTTTATTTTAACCATTCTAATAGGTGTGAAGTGGTATCTCACTGTGGTTTTAATTTGCATTTCCTGAATGGCTAGTGCTGATGAATATCTTTTCATGTGCTTATTTACTATATGTATATTCTCTTTGGAGAAATGTCTGTTCACATATTTTGCCCATTTTCTAATTGGATTGTTTTTGTTGTTGTTCTTTTTTATGTTGAACCCTAAGAGTAGTTTATATAGTCTAGACACTAGTCCTTTGTCAGATAGGTGGCTTGCAAATATTTTCTCCCAGTTTGTGGCTTGACTTTCACAGGACAAAGTTTTAAACTTTGATGAAGTCCAATTTATCAATTTTTCTTTGTAGAGATTATGCTTTTGCTGTCAAGTCTAAGAATCCTTTACTTAGCCCTAGAATCAGAAGGTTTTCTCCTAAAAGCTTTATAGTTCTATGTTTTACATGAAGTCTGTGGTACACTTTGAGTTAATTTTTATGTAAGGTGTCAGCTTTGAGGTTTATATTTTGTCTATTGATGTCCAATAGCTCTAGGGCCATTTGAACTGTTTTTGCATCCTCGTGTCAAAAATCAGACATATCTCTGTGGATCTATTTCTGGGTTCTCTACTGTATTTGTTTGCCAAGACAGTAAGTATTTAATTATTTTTTAAGAGAATGCAAATGGTATTTCTAGTTTCAGTGTCTACGTGTTCATTGCTAGCATATGGAAATACAATTAATTTGTATATATTCATTTTGTATCCTGTGTCCTTGCAGAACTCACTTATTAGTTTTAGGAGATTTTGGCGATTCTTGGGATTTTCTACATAGACAACTATGTTATTTGCAAACTGGAATAATTGTATTCCTTTCCCATCTGTATGCCTTTTATTTCCTTTTTTACTTGGTTAGAACTTCCAGCACTATGTTGAATTAGAGTGGTGATCAGACATCTTTGCCTTGTTCATGATCTTAGGAGAAAAACATTCAACCTTTCACCATTAAGTATATGTTAGATAATCTTTATCAGGTTGAGGCAGTTCCCCTGTATTGTTCTTTTTTCTTAGAGTTTTTATCATGAATGGATGTTGAATTATGTGAAATGCTTCTTTTGCATTGATTAATGTAATCAATGTAATTTTTCTTCTTTAGCCTGTTAATATGGTATATTATTGGAGAATTGTCTGTATATTGGAGAAACGTATATTATATTGATTGATTTTCAAATAGTGAACCAGCCTTGTATCCTTGGAATAAATCCCAGTAGGTCATACTGCATAATTCTTTTCATATTTTTCTGAGTTCTTTTTCTTTCCATTTTTTAATGAACCTTTCAGTATTATTTTATTTTTATACTATAAGCAAATATTACATTGATACAAATAAGAATAAAATACAAAAATAAGACAATCTGTACAGATTCTATTTTAATATGATCAAATTTTAAATACCACTGTAAGCCAAAAAAATAAAAATTCTATATTTGGCTTATTATTGCAGACATGTTAATGTGAGACATTATATTTGATAAATGTCTGACCCAGAAGGTACAAAATTATGTTAATTTATTAATTCATAATAAGATGATAGACTTTAAGATATGTATTTTTTAATAGTTTGTACCTCTTTTTTAATAAATTACTTTTATTTATTTTTGGCTGCATTGGGTCTTTGTTGCTGCACATAGGTTTTTCTAGTTGTGGAGAGCGGGGGCTATTCCTGGTTGTGGTGCACGGTCTTCTCATTGTGGTGGCTTCTCTTGTTGCAGAGCACAGGGTCTAGGCTCGCGGGCTTCAGTAGTTGTGGCTCTCGGGCTCTAGAGTGCAGGCTCAGTAGTTGTGGTGCACAGGCTTAGTTGCTCCGCGGCATGTGGGATCTTTCCGGACCAGGCTCGAACCCGTGTACCCTGCATTGGCAGGAGGATTCTTAACCACTGCACCACCAGGGAAACCGCAAGATATATATTTTTAGTGTTACTAATAGTAGTAACTTTAAATGTTAGGCCATGAAACTCATATATTGTGGCAGAGGGGAATATTCCCCTTTTTCCCCTTTTCATTTTTTTTGTTTTGGCTGGCAATTAAAATGACATAAGGCAGATATTAGCAGGAGATAATCAAATTTATTATGTATTGTGAAATAAAATTCATATTTTATGACAAGAAAAATTGAAACAAAAAAATTTTCTCTGCCCTTTGGCCTCCTCTCTCCCCTCTACTGTGCATTGTGGATCTGCATAGATCAGACCTCTCCCATCGGCAGAAATACCTGCTCAACCATAAGGAGCAACACACTCTCCTAGCACCAACAAGACAACTCCTTAAAGATAGCTTTCCTCCTTGATCTTATAAGGGGCGATGACAATGCTTAGATCTGGATTGTGTAAGCTGTCAGTAATACATATAATGTACAGCCCTCTGTCTAAAATAATTTATTTATAACTGTGCCTTGACTTCTAACAGAACAGTTGTCAGAGCTTTCTGAGATGCTTTTCCTGGGTTATAATCTTCAAATTTGGTTCGAATAAAATTTCGTAGAGTATTGATTAATTTTTGTTGACAGTATGTATGGTGAATTCATACAAGCATGAGGGGTTCCAAAAACAGTAAGGCGAGATGAGGTATATATGTCATTGTGGACTAAGGAGAAGGAGGTAGGTGTTGGGGAATTCAAAAGGAAGTAAGGTACTGCGTTTTTTCTTAATATTTTGTTAAGGACTCTTGTATCTATAATTTTTTTAAATTTATTTGTTTATTTACTTATTTATGTTTTGGCTGCGTTAGGTCTTCGTTGCTGCGTGCGGACTTTTCTCTAGTTGCGGCAAACGGGGGCTACTCTTTGTTGCGGTGCACGGGCTTCTCATTGAGGTGGCTTCTCTTGTTGCGGAGCACAGAGTCTAGGCACGCGGGCTTCAGTAGTTGTGGCTTGCAGGCTCTAGAGCGCAGGCTCAGTAGTTGTGGCGCACGGGCTTAGTTGCTCCACAGCATGTGGGATACTCCCAGACCAGGGCTCAAACCCATGTCCCCTGCATTGGCAGGTGGATTCTTAACCAATGAGCCACCAGGGAAGCCCTGTATCTATGATTATGAGGGATATTGGTCTGTAGGTATTTTTTTTCTTTTTGGTACTGATTTTGAAATCAGGGTAATATTAACTTCATACAATGAATCGTGACATGTTCATTCCTTTTCTGTTTTCTGGAAGAGCTTGCATAGAATTGATGTTAATTCTGTAAACATTTGATATAATTCTTCAAGTGACCTTGATATTTCTTTTTTGGAACTTTTTAACATTATGAATTCAATTTACTTGACGGTTGTAGGGCTGTTGAAATTGAGGTGGAGTCTGAAAGCCGGGCTCTCCACTCATCCCCCATGGACACCCGCGGCAGGAGTGGTGGGGGCTCCTGTTACGCTGGCTGAGAGTGGGAGTCTTGCTCCCTTTATGCACCTCATTAATGCTGGTAGACCTTGAAAGTCCTCATCTCCCCCTGGCTTCCCTGGCACCACCCCACACAGTAAGGGGATAGATGCCTGATTACTGTGGGTGAGGAGGAAGGGCCAGGCTCCCCGGGTGGTCTCCGCCTGATGCCACAGGGGGACCTCACTGCAGGCTCTCTATTTGGCTTCCAAGGCGGGTATTGGGGCACCTTGGGACAGCCTTGCATGGGTGGAAATCTCCACTCAACTATATTGGCATCGGTAGAGATAGGACCGCAGCTCTTTCTGAGTTATTTGGCTGGAGAAGAGAGGTTATTGTATGCAAGTTTTCTGTCTTGCAAGTTTTCTCTCTTACAAGTTTTCTCCTTTCCTAGTCCTTTGGCTAAAGAGAGTAGGCTTTCGTTGAGTTTCTTTTGTCTACACTCTTAGGCATTTCTGGCTTACTGGCTTCTTCAGCTCCTAGTCAGAGATGTATGAGGACAAAAGAAAACTGAGAGAACTCACCACTGTGTTGTTCCTTAGGCCCTGGGTTCCCCTAGCTTCTCTGCCTTCCTTTCCCCACCTTCAGAGTCTTCTATGCTTGTTTTAGTTGCACTGAGCAGGAAGAATAAGGAAGAGACATCTATTTCATATCCTTGGAGATGGAATTCTCTGTGCTACCTTATTTTTACAAAGGTTTTTTAAAATTTTTATTGAAATATAGTTAATTTACAGTGTTGTGCTAGTTTCAGGTGTACATCAAAGTGATTCAGTTTTATATATATGTAGTTTCATATATATGTATATATATATATATATATATATATATATATATATATATATAATTTTCCATTATAGGTTATGACAAGATACTGAGTATAGTTCCTGTGCTATACAGTAGGTCCTTGCTGGTTATCTATTTTATATATAGTAGTATTTTAATCCCAAACTCCTAACTTATCCTTCTACCCCATCCTCTTTTGGTAATCATTTTGTTTTCTATGTCTATAAGTCTATTTCTGCTTTGTAGATAAGTTCATTTGTATCATTTTTTTAGATTCCACATATAAGTGATATCATATGATATATATCTTTCTCTGTCTGACTTACTTCACTTAGTATGATAATCTCTAGGTCCATCCATGTTGCTGCCTTTTTTAATAGTCAAAACCAGAATACCTCTTTCAAAGATTCTTTAAGCTTTTATTCATTTATTTATTTAACAAATATTTATTGAGCATCCACAATGTACCAGGCAAGGCCCCTGCCTCTGAGGAGTGTACGTTCTGGTGATGGAGACAGCCATTAAACCAATAATTGCACAATTATTCTGATGTGGTCTGGAAGATAAAAGTCAGCTTGTGAGTTATCATCATTGCTATCATGAAAGGACATTCATTTAGGGCTTTGTTGCACATAGGCTGTACAGAGGAAAGAAAACCCAACCAAATGTCTGATTCTACTAACTTAGTTAAGAAGCAATTTTATTCTTGGCCATGTTCAAGAAGGCTGTTGCAAAAGTGATTGTTTTTATGCATCTAAATATAATGTCAATGAAAGAAGCTGCTACCCACGTTTGATGACAAAACTGTGTTTAGTTCCTTAGTATTAACCACTTAGAGCATGCAGATGATTTCCACGCCTACTCCCTTGACCCACTCAAATGCCAAAAATGTCTAGTTTCCTTTCAGTCTTCCCATTTCTGAAAACAGCCTGTCCATACACCCCCGTTGTTCAAGTTCCAAGCCTAAAAATTGTTCTCTTTCCCTCGTCAGACCCCTACCTCCATCCAGCCAGCAGTAAAACTTGTCAGCTGCACTCCCCAAATATCCTGAATCTGATCCCTTCTCACTATCTCACTGCTGCAGCCCTGGACTAAATCACCACCTTCTCTGGTCAGAACTGAAGCAAGAGCTCCCAGATGGGTTTGCCTGCGTTCACTCCTGCCCCACGTTCATTGTCCCACAGCAACAGAGTGTTGTTTTATTAAGATATATTTACAGAACAGGTGAGTGAGGGATCATGGTCCCTTTTCTCATTGCCGTGGACTGCCAGATGAAGAACTGTTGCAAGTGGCTGTGGAAAGATATGAGAATAAGTCATAGGAAGTGGTTACTAAAGGCAAATGTTCTGAGACAATAAAGTACATTGTCTTGTGGGAATGTAAATTGATGCAGTCACTATGGAAAACAGCATGTAGTTTCCTCAAAAAAATTAAAAGTAGAACTACCATATGATCCAGCAATCTCACTTCTGGGTATTTATCCAAAAGAAACAAAATCACAATATTGAAGAAATATCTGCAGTCTCATATTCATTGCAGTATTATTCACAAATAGCCAAGACACAGAAGCAACCTAAGTGTCCATCAACAGATGAACTGATAAAGATGTGGCATATATCAGCATATACAATGGTATATTATTCGGCTATGATGAAGAAGGAAATCCTGCCATTTGCAAAAACATGGATGGACCTTGAGGGCATTATGCTAAGTGAAATAAGCCAGACAGAGAAAGACAAAAATGATCTCACTTACATGTAGAATATTTTTAAAAAGTCAAACTCATAGAAACAAAGTAGAAAAGTGGCTGGTGGGTGAGGGAAACAGAGATTGACAAACAGGTACAAACTTTCAGCTATAAGATGAATAAGTTCTGAGGATCAAGAGTAAAACGTGGTGACTATAGTTGATAACACTATATTGCATATGTTGTTTTAAATCTTCGGCCAGATCACGCCACTTCCCTGTGGTGAACCCTCCTAATGCTTTTCTCACACACTTGGAATAAAAGTCAAGCATCCTGCCCTGGATTTCCAAGTCTGTCTTGAATGGTCCTCTGCCTCTGTTTCTCTTGTTCTGCTTTCATCTTGAGCCTCATCTACTTTGCCCCCCAAACTCCAGTCATAACAGCCATCTTTCTGGTTTTTAAACACCACCATGCTTGTGCAGCCTTAGGGCCTTTGTACTGCCTGATCTTTCTGCCTGGAATGTTCTTCCAGCTAACCTGTGATGGCGGGCTGCCTTTTGATTTTAGATCTCAGCTTAAATGTTACCTCCTCTGACCATCTAATTGGACTGATCGATAACCCCTCTATTATTCTTTATGAAGTCACCTTTACAAAAATTCTCAGGCATAACATGTATCACCTGTTCCTTTTCTTGTTTATTTCTTTGTACTCTATTTTGCCCAGTAAAATATCAATTCCACGAAAGAAGAGGGACATTCTCTGTCTTCTTCACTGTCCCTAGTAGTTCCTTAATAAATATTTATTTACAGTGTGTGCCTCTGTTTCCTCATCCATAAAATGGAGATAGTTAATCGTACCTTTCCCATGGGGCAGCTGTGAGGATTAAATATGTTAATACTTACTCTGCATGTAGAATAATCCTTAGGCCATGGCAAGTGCTTATACGTGTTAGCTATTATTTTCAGGGGCAGGTGAATGGGTAATATGGCCTATCAAAGTCTCTTCCAGTTTTGCAAACTAAAAGAAACTTGAATTTACATTTAGTAAAACTGAGTGAAATTTGAAATTTAATGAAAACAGATGCTGCCATTTATTCCTCTTCTTAGTATGTATAGTGGACAAAAGAATCAAGAGTTTTGATTTTAAAACTTTGGGCCATTCTATGACTGCATTTTATAGCCTTGAGAATATCACTTAATCACTCTAACCCATTTCTGAGATGGAAACAGCAACTGTTACCCTTCTCCCTGTGAGCAGGGTTGGTTCTAGGACTATTACTGCAGGGGGCAAATACCCATCTAACTGGCATCCCCTTACCCTAGCTGAGCTCTGCCTTCATCCTTCTCCTCCATGTTCCACATCCAAATGTGTTCTCAGGAAAGTACCGGACGAACTCATCACATGGAGGTGAGTGACTAGGGTGGCTTCACACATCAACACTACCAGCATCATTTGCGTTTGAACTGTTTCCTTTTGCAGAGCATCAGTCATTAATAAGCCAAATAAGCCTTTTGGGCATCCCCAAACCCATTATCTGTGCATAGCTGCCTACATAGACACCTGCCCCAGTTGTGAAAACTTGTCGCAAATAATCCAGATGAGCACTCTACAAGGCAGACCTCCTCTCTCACAGACCTGTGCTCCTAGGGATTTATCAACAGCCATGTTTACGGGAGCCAGGGTGACCACACTGAGAGTGTGAAGGCATTCAGAGGCATGCAAATGAAGTGACACCTTGGAGGGAGATCTTCGGCTATGGTTTACAAGTATTTGAAAATACCAGAGAGATTTTAGATATAATTGTTCAAGTCATGAACACAGTTACCTTCCCAATAGCTCGAATGATTACATAATGGTAACACAGAAGACATTTAAAAATAAATGGAGGGTCTCCCTGGTGGTGCAGTGGTTGAGGGTCCGCCTGCCGATGCAGGGGACACGGGTTCGTGCCCCGGTCCGGGAAGATCCCACATGCCGCGGAGCAGCTGGGCCTGTGAGCCATGGCCGCTGAACCTGCGCATCTGGAGCCTGTGCTCCACCATGGGAGAGGCCACAACAGTGAGAGGCCTGCGTACCGCAAATAAATAAATAAATAAATAAATAAATAAATAAATAAATGGAAAGAAAAATTGAAGTGTATTGTGTGGAGATAAAAGTAAGAGTTAGGTGTCTCCCAGCTTTTACTGTTCTTTCCCCTGAATGTGAAGAGGGTCACGGTACAGAAACTGAGCTTGGACAGCTCCATGGATCATAAGAGAATGTTAGACAGGAAAAGATTTGCAAGGACCTGTCAAGTATTCCCTGAACAGAAAGGGAGCAGCCTGTTTCCTCAGAATGGTCTGTGTGCCATCATGAAATCCAGTACCAAGAACCAAAATTAGCCCAAATGACCCTCAAAATTAGCCACGTCAAGGAGTTGAGCTTAGTTATATCATGAATCATATCTTCAACAGTGATACTAGCAAAACCCTCTTTTTACAAATCAACACTCTTTGGGGACTTTGATGGTATAATGATAATAATACCATTAATAACAATAATATCTAACACTTAACAAGCACTACTTGTGCCAGGTACTCTTTCTGAGGACTTCATTATTAATAATAATGTAATTTAGCATTTATATTAATAATAATATGGGAATATTAGCTAGAGGGATAGTAACTCACTTGATGATCATTCAGGAGTTACAGGTACTTTCAGTCCAGTGAGAGTAGTGGGTTTTGTTGGTTGCATTTCATAGACAGCAGTGTGTTGGGCTGTGTGGTACGGGTGCAAAGAGGAAAAACTGTAAAACCTCTGACCAGGAGATCTGCTCTACAGCGAGACCCCTTCAGGGGCTCAGACAGAAAGGAATTCTGCATGAGGATTCAGGGACCTTGTTTGGGCTCAATCAGAAGGAGGCCTTGGTTACTCCTTTCACGTGTTGGCCATGGGAAAGGAAGAGGAAGTGGGGACCAGCAGTTGTGCCAGGCACATGCCACACCTTTGCCACTTCCGCCTCAGGACTTCTCTAACTGTCTGAAATAGTGTCTTCTGCCCACTTCTAAGGAAGGAGTGGCTATTTCCATGGGAAGCAAAATTCCACAGTGGCAAGAGCACAAGGTCTAATCTGGTTCTAAAATTAGAACAGCACCGACAGAACAAAGATTTTTGTGTGTATGTTCTGGTCATCATCCGAAACACTCACACACAGTGATCATATTGTTCAAAGCAAATTTCATTACCCACAGTCCCAGCCACGGGATGCTTTTTTTAAAACCTTCTTTGTTTCAGATTTGCTGAGTTATTCAGACTGTTAAAAAGCTAAGTGCATGTAAGAGCTCTAAATCAAGTCATCTGTCTAGAATATTTCCTTTGAGGAAAGTTCCTTTTTTCATTCTATCTCTCACCCTCACCACCACCACTCCCTGCCCCTGCCTTTTTTGGAATAAAAAGACTTCAAAGGGTAAATTGCTTTATTTTTCCTCTAATGGTATCCTGGAAAGAAGAGGCAGCCTTTTGAAATACATGTCTATCTGTGAATGCCAGAAAAAAAAAAGGGCATAGCTGTTATCAGCTCCTGCCATCAACATTTTTTAATTTAAAGAAGTATTCAGCTGTCTGAAATTAGGTTGCAGACTCTCGGGTTGCATATCTTGTGGGTGGGATTTCTTGGTGATATAAAACAGCATTTAAGAACTGATATGCAACTTGGGATGGGAGAAATACAATGAAGAGTAGAAGATACACTGTGTTGGGAGAGAAGGGAGGGTGCGTGAGTGTGTAGATGGTGAATGGATTAGAAGGGGGAAGAAATTGCCCACAGTGCAGACATTCAGTGACTCCCATTTCAGACAGGTCAGAGAGCTACTGCTGCCTCCTTTCATAGATTTTGCTAGAGGCGTCTAGAAGTGAACATGCCCTTAAGCTTTCTCAACCAAGAGATGAACTTCTGAAAAAATATTCACTCCTTCCACGCAGACCATCATTCCAATTTTCCCCTCTAGGCACTGCTTTATAAAAATCATATTGTCATCCAACACAGGAGTCCTCCACCTCGACACTACTAACATTTTGGGCTGGATAACTCTCTGTACAGGGGGCAGGATTGTGCACTGCAGGATGTTTGTCCACACCCCTGGCCTCTCTCACGCTGGTAGCATCTCCCCCCCGGCCCAGGACAACCAAAAGTGTCTCCAGAACTACCGAGTATCTTTTTTGGAGACAAAATCACCCGCAGCTGAGAACCACTATTCTAACCCAATGAACCACACACTACTAAGAAAAACACAAATTGCTGAGAAACATCTAATTGGCAGATAGAAGCCATTGCCATCATTTTTTAAAAACCCACCCAAGGAAGGAAAATGACCTCCAATTTCTAAGTGAAAACAGGTCACTCCTTTCACTTACATACAAGAATGATAACAAGGCAGAGCTTAGCTCTGTACAAAGTCCTGTGAATTTTATTTGTGACTTTCGTTATGGAATAAGTTAACATGAGTCAGTCACAGCTGGCAATTCTTAGGGTGAGACACAATGATGGGAAGAGAGTCAGGGTAGCTGTTGGAACCAACTTCACTCATTTTACTCCTAGAGTCACCATTAGATAGGCTCCATGGATGTGTTGCCCTTACAATTGTGGATCAGAATGTCACCTTGTGAGATCAGTGGGAGATTCACCCATGAACACAGCATGAGAGTTGAGCTCCCTCTCTCACCTTCGCGTAGACTAAGCCACAGTCACCTCTGTGGCCCCACCATGCTTGGCTCAGGTGTCAATCTCTTGTCAGCACCTGAAGCAGTTTACTGCCCCTCTCCCCTCTTTTTCTCAAACATACTCTTCCTCAAAGCCTAGAGATTGTGGCTTATTTTACGAGCACCATGCCGGGTAGGCTCTTAATAAATATTGGTAATTGATTAAGCCCTTACACCGTCACTCTGGGTAAATTCAAATGGCCACAGAGTTCCTATTGTTTTATAAAGTTACTTCCAACAGTAAGTTAATACTCCAGAGCTGAAATTGTCTAAAATTTGTTGGAAATTATAAACACAGGTAACATCTTTTCCTCCATATATATTTTGTGAATAAAGACAAAGCAAATAAAATGGCTTCCAAAATGTATCTATGTGCAGACCCAAAATAATTACATAAAACATATATATATTTTTGTGATTTATGTGCCTACGTATACACTGTGAATCTATTCCATAACTTGTGAGGGCTGTTTGTGCTTGAGTATTATTCATTTGTTTGTGCTAATCAATATATATATTGAAATGATATGCTTAAGAATAATAAGAAGACAATGCATGAATAACTATCTTTTTATGCAAGACATTTTTGAAGCATCAAATAAACGTTCTTTGTAAAAATACACATTTTCCCCTCATATCTTGCATTTACTCACATCTCAAATAAACCCAGAAAAATAAAGTACTAGACTGCTGGGAAATCCCTGTCACTTTGTTAGAAATCTCAGAAGGGAAGGCTCTGGTAAACCATAGATATGACAGCGAATTTCAACAGCGACTGTCAAGTACTATGCGTGTTTCATTAACAGGAGAAGCTGAATTGGGACTCCACAAGACTGTGACTGAATTAATAAGCCTGGCTTCCTTTGTGAAGATAGTTCCTTCAGGGCATGCTAATAATGGGCCTGCTTATTCAGCTCCAGATAGGGAATGTCAGAACAACAGTTATAATAAGACATGAGATGGGAAGTGGCCTCTGCACTTTTCAGTTTTATAGCAAGCTGTTAAGGGTTTAATGAGATACATGGTCAGAGTGACCCTTTCTGCTGAGGTATGCTTTCAGCCCCTCCACGGGAGCTACTGTACCCCACCCAAGTGACGGGGTGGGGGGGGAAAGTGATAAAGTTACCTCCAAAAGTAAACCACGTTTTTAAAGTATTTCTTTTGGAGAATGGATTTATAGCACGATGGCAGGAAAGCTCAGTTTGGTATTGGACGGGTATCTCATGGTCTGCACCTGACCATGAGAGCGTCCATCATCCGAGTGG
Source organism: Phocoena sinus (assembly GCF_008692025.1). Taxonomy (NCBI): domain Eukaryota; kingdom Metazoa; phylum Chordata; class Mammalia; order Artiodactyla; family Phocoenidae; genus Phocoena; species Phocoena sinus. The sequence continues at coordinate 21,957,193 of NC_045783.1, forward strand.
ATGGTGAGTCAATCACAGGACAGGAGGCCGAGTGGATGGTGAGTCAATCACAGGACAGGAGGCCTCCTGCCCCGCAGTGCGAAGTTGAAACAAAAACAATTGCAGTTTGTTATGTGGTGTATCACATTGATTGATCTGTGGATGTTGAAAGATCCTTGCATCCTTGGAATAAATCCCACTTGATCATGGTGTATGATCCTTTTAATGTGTTGTTGGGTTCGGTTTGCTTAAAAAAAAGGAAGGAAGGAAGGGAGGGAGGGAGGGAGGGAGGGAGGGAAGGAGGGAGGAAGGAAGGGAGGAAAACAACTCCCCCCGCCCCCTCCCCACCACCACAAAAAAACCCCAAAACAACAGTTGTGGTTATGCACAGAAAGAGCGGCACTAACTCTAGATGTAGCGCACACAGCAGCAGGGATAAGTCATGGTCCTAAAGCAGAAGAACTCTAGAAATGCTGATTGCATGGATGGGTGAATATATATCAAGAAATACCCCTGAATCCTGTTTCAGAGTAAACTTATTACATGAAAAATCAAGCTAATAAATCAAGCATCCACATTACACAGAATTTATCTGTATGCTTTTAAAGTTTTTATGTTCCCCTAGGACATTTAAAATGCAATTGATTAAACAGTGCAAGAAATGTTCTTCCTTTGTTTCTCTGTCTTTTTTATATTTTTTTCTGAAATAAACACATATTTCTTGTTTAGAAGGAAAAATAATAAAAATTATTTTAGAAACAGTTTAATTTACAAAAGTGGTATTTCCATGCACACTTTTTGAAGTAAATTATTCGAGTCTTAGAGCTGATGCCAGCTCCACTTGTGGTTAGCAGCTGTGCTTTGCCTTGCCTGACTCTGCAGCCTTTTTGTGGGACGAGAAGGCCGAGGTCCAGGGAAGGTGAGCTATGAACCCATAGGGACAGATGTGACTAGAACAGGTGGACTCACAACCTAGGGATCCTTTACTGAGAGGGACACACTTAAATAAAAAGAACAGCAAGGTTGAATGTAAAAGACAGTTTATGCTAAATTGAGTTACTGGACTCTAGAGTGTTTCTATTGTTATCAGATAAATTATGCCACCTCTTCAGTGTCTTTGGATGTCCAGACATCTGTGTGACATCAAGTGGTAAATAATAGTACTATCACCATCATGTTCATTAGCAGGTACTTGACTTGAATGCCTGTAGTTATAATTAAGCTTTTCCTTGGGAAAAATTTCAATACCATGTTCAGCTTTCTGTAGGGTGTTTGCCAAGCTATGTCTGCAACCGTCTTATGTGGTACAAATCAATTCACCAACATCTCCAACATGGAGTTTTCATGGGGAAGAAAGCAGTTAAGATTTAGAGCAGGTGCTGCTTTGACTATTAATTATAAACCCTGTAGAACACATTGAAATGTCCAGTATAATTCTGAGAAACATCTCATTCTAAATTGGAAATTTTTGTTTTTTGCGGTACGCGGGCCCTCTCACTGTTGTGGCCTCTCCCGTTGCGGAGCACAGGCTCCAGACACGCAGGCTCAGCGGCCATGGCTCACGGGCCCAGCTGCTGCGTGGCACATGGGATCTTCCCGGACCGGGGTACGAACCCATGTCCCCTGCAACGGCAGGCGGACTCTCAACCACTGCGCCACCAGGGAAGCCCTTTTTTTGCTTTTTAAGGAGACAGCCTTAGGCAAATTCAAGGTGTAAATATTTTAATGGATGCAATAAAAAGTTGAGACTCTCTGAAACTTAGGTTATGAAAGCACTCAGTTCTATTAAATGACTCCGGGAATGAGTAGGAGGTTGTGAAGGATTCTGATCCAGCAGAATATGAAATATTAATATCAGTATTAAAATTTTTGATAGTCATAGTAAACTTGGGCTAAAATAAATGTAGTCCAAGGACAGAGAAGAGGTCTGTTGTCCCTGGCGGGTGTAGATCTGGGGTGGTCCCAGCTCCCAGGGGATGCAGGGAACAATAGAATGAGAGGTTGGGATACTACAACGTGGCAGGTGGGACTGCTTCCTTCAGTCCCATGTAGGAGCCATGAACATGGGCACTCTGGCCCCAGGAAGCAGCTCATATATAGCTGGGGAAACATGGGATGCCAGGCCCAGAAGACCATTTATTAATGAACACAGCACGTTGAGAGTACACTCTGCTTTCCCCTACATCACTGGAGACAAGCCTTGTTAAAGAAGCACAGTACTCACAAACAGGTAAGGGAGGGTCTCAAATGCAAATGTGAGTCCACACCAGAGTTACCTAACATGTTAGATAAATAAACAACATGAGAGAGACACTAAAACTTATAAACAAAAGAACTGAGATAAATGAAAACGAGTTGAGAGAAGAAAGAGGTGCAGGCATTAAAAGAAATGTTGTTATGAATAATATCTTCAGAGGAAATAACAGAGATTACACATCTGTAAAACAAAATCAGGTTATATGAACAATCATCAGGGAAACTGAAGATAAAAATCACCATTATTGAAAGAACCATTTCAATAGATGGATGGTGAGGCAAAGCTTAAAAGCAACACTGTAGAGAGTGGAGCTAAGAAATTGAGAAGATAGTTCAAAAGAACAAAAAGATGAAAAATGAGAAAATGGAATTAAAAGGCTTAGAGAACATCTCCAAACATTATAACATCTATCTTAAGGAAGAGAATAGAAAGAAGAAAGGAAAGAAAATCGTCTGAAAACAGTACAGGAATATTTCCCTGGGTGGAACTATAATACCAATTGGTTAGATTTTATTTCTACTCTCAGAAATTAACTATATCAGCAATTACCATAAAATAATTCACCTGCTAAATACTCTCAGAATGGGTCAAAACCAAGATAATTCAAACTATATGCTACTTACAAGAGATACAAACATGACACAGAAACACATCTATGGGGAAAAAAAAATCTTTGAAAAAGATTTACAAAACAGATGGTAACAAAAAATCCTTAAGTGTGATAACATTATATTAGACAAAACAGAATTTGAAGCAAAAAAAAAAAAATCAAAAGAAACAAAGAGGGTATATGTCATATTTTGAAGAGGTGCAGTTATCCAGGAAATTATAACATAAATCCTAATGTAGCCAACAAATTGCCTGAGTTACATAAAGCAAGAGCTGGGATAAGTACAAAGAAAAATAATATTCACAATGCTAAAGGGAGATTTTAAAATATTTCCCAATAAAATGGTCAGATAGATACAGATACATGGGATTCAAATGACATAATAAACTTAATTCAGTATGCATACATGACTGGTTTAAAAATATTTACAATAAAAACCTCCAAATTTTATGTGTGTAGATATAAAATACATACACATACTTTTAAAACATACATGGAACATTCCTAAAACTGTCCATGTATTAACACAAAGAAAATCTTCACAAATTCTGAAATTCCTAATCAAGCAAACATTAGACAGACCACACTCATTGATCACAATGCAATACGATCAACATGAAATAGAAAGAAAACACAAATCTAAAAACAATCCAACTGGATTTTAAAAACTCTAAATCCTTTCAAGTTAAAGGAAAAATTT